>NC_086326.1:18283406-19483406 GCF_036172605.1 Pelobates fuscus
GGGTGTGAGGTTTCCAGTATTTTATTTATACTGCTTACTGGAACATAATTAGGATATTTTCTTTATAGGATCCCCTTGCTAAAACCCAGTTTTGATTGTTACATTTTTTGTTGTTGTAGTAACAGTGTGGTATTCTGACATGGTTTACACACTTGTGTGCTTTGTGGTTATATTAAGGTTTTTCAAAATCTAATTTCTTTTTTTTTTTTTTTTAATTCTTTATTTTTGTAGTGCGTAAGTTTAGGACATTCGCTTGTGAGGTACCCCAAAGGCAGTCCTCCAGCGTGTTAACAACAGATTAATATAGAGGTACATAGTAGGTCAAGCACTTTTTTTTTTTTTTGTAAGGATTTGACAGTGTATACTTGCATTGCTTAAGTGTTTCCATAGCATAACATAACATACATAGCTAAATAGAGATAAGTGGTTTCACATGACATGCAATTGGACAGCACATTTTTATAATAATGTTATGTTAAAGCCGGAAAGACTGTGCCAAAATATGAGGCCTAATTTTAAACCAGAAGTACTAAGCTTTCAAACATTGTCATACATAGGTGTATTTATAAGCGCTTGTAACTATATCTAGTCATGTCGCTTTGGGTCTTTATAATAAAAGGTTTTAAACAAGTTAAACTACGTTAAGGACAACAGCACTGTTAGTCTTGATTGTGCATAGGTGAGAGGTCTGCGTTTTATGTACTAACATCTGGTCTAGATTAAAGTAACACCGGTTAGGTTTATAGCTTTAAGGCTCATCACATACATGAGTAGTCTCGTTGCTGGAATTGAAGTTATGAGTTATAGCGATGTATGGCATAGGAGACCTGATGCAGAGGTGAGTTAGTGTGAGAGCAAGGTGAGTGGGAAGAGAAAGAAAAAGAAAGCTTGAGCTCGCAAAAATATTTAAACATCAACAGGTGATTAAGATATATGGGTAACATGCATTGCTAGCAATAATAAGTGAGCTGGCGTGTCTGCACAGTTAAGCAGTCCGTCAACCTATACCCCGGGTGGGCTGCAAGCCGCCATGTGTGGACAGTCCATGCAGGGCTTTCAGTGGCCCGTCAGGCGACAGGTGCAGTTTGGTTGGTGTTTGCTGGTGCCTTCTGGGTCGTCTTGAGGGCCCTGCTGGGCCATGCCATTGGAGCAGGGTCGCCTCCGTTGCGTTGGGCATGTGAGGGGATTCTGGCGTCCCTGGTTCCCTCTGTGCTGCTGCTTCGCGTGGGCGAGGTGGGTGTAGGGCTCTCTGCCGCCATCTTCCCCTTTTGTGTTCTGGCAGTGGTGTCCCGTTGCCCTCTAGGAAAGAGGTCGCGGCAGTAGATTGTTCGCTTGCCAGGCCTCCAGCTGCTGTTCTCGGCTGTGTGTCTGGAGTGCTCTCCTTTGCTCGGGCGGTGGGTGGTCTACGTTTAGGTATGTTGTTACAGGGTTGGTCCCGTCTGTGAGTGCGGGGCCGTCTGGAGTGCCGCTGCCTCTCAGGTGGGACTGTGTGCTTGCGATGGGAGCAGCGAGGGGGCAGACCTGGGGTGAGTCTCTGTGGAGGTTTTTGACTCACCAGCATTCGAGTGTTGGGGTGTTGGGGTTTCGGCCTCCCTCTCCCGGCCGTCCGGGTCACCCTCGGGGCCCTAATTGGCGTGGGTTTCTGAGTGGAGCTCCTTGTGGTTGGCGCCTGTAGGGCTCCCCCTGAATTGCCCCTGCGTTGGTGGATCTTGGCCCAGAAGTCCTCAAAGATGCGGTCTAGCCGCTCCGATAGTGGGGGTAGGTAGGGATCGGGTGCTGTGGTCCACGTGGCGTCCGCCATGTTATATGTCGGGGGTCCTGTGGAGCTTGTGGGCTTAGGTTGGTGCCTCCGTTCTGGGTAGCATGCTTTACTTGCCGGGATATCCCCCACCGGCAGGGGGGGGAGGGAGGGTGATCCAGGGAGACCCCTTGTAGAGTAGGTTGTAGTCGGCTGAGGGATCGGCCGCCTCCCTCTTGCCTCCTGTGTAGGCCGCAAGTAGGCCTCAGGTCTATCCCTTGGATGCGGTCGCCTGTTTTGGTCGTGGGCTCGGTGTTGCATTTTCGCCATATCCAGCTCCTGTCTCTGGGGCTTTATCATGGATAATATGGAGTTTGTTGCAGTAAATTAGGCAGATTATGAGCTGTATTGCCCGGAGCTCATCTGCAGTGCGACCGCTCAGCCTGGCTGTCAAGCTCCGCCCCCCCAAAATCTAAATTTCAACGGGAGCATTGCATATCCCCAAAATCTCCAGCCCCGTATATATATGTATATGGATAGCTATATATGTATCTCTAATCTCTCTCTGTGACAGAGGGATAGGTTTGTCAAAGTGCCATTGACACTTCTCTGTCTAAATTTTGGGCCCAATTTATTAAATCTGTTGGACTTTTTCATCTGTTTATTTTTACACCAAGTCATTTTTGAACATGCACCATTTTCTTCCTTTCTTTTTTTTCTTTTTTATTCTCACAGTGGATTTGAGTATTTTTGCCACTTTTACTAAGAGAAAAATGGCTGAATTTTTCCGCCACTAAATTTGGTGTTCTTCTGAAATGGAAATTCTGTGAAAACTGGCAGAATTTACTATGAGGAAAACGGTGACTTTTAGATCATTTTAATAAATGTGATCAACATAATCATGAAATTATCCAGTCCCGGCCTTAGGAATTCTCTGTACTAAAGACATAGTACTACTTTCATTGTAAGTATGACAAATGGATATTAGTGGTGTCTGTATGTGGGTTGTGGGTTGTGTGTGTGTGTGTGTGTTTTTGTTTTTTTTTGCAAATGTTCTACAGGCCTGAAAGGAGGAAGTTGCAGCTAATGGCAACGAGAAGACGAACCTTTTGTGACCTCATACAGTCCTGTGCTCGAGTCTGAAACACAAAATGAATCCAAACCAAACAAATTCACAATTGCATTTATCAAAGAATTTATTTCCAAATATAATTGATTGTTTTAGTGTGTGTGTGTGTGTGTGTGTGTATTCCCTAAAGATTCTTTAATTCTCTTCTTCGCCTGCTGTGGCCACCCCCAAAACTAACCTTACTGCTGATAACTTTGCATGTTACTTCACTGACAAGATTGAACAGCTAAGGAAAGAATTCTCCCCTCCTTGCCTTTCTGTTTCTCAATCACACATAGATCATGCCTTTCCTACCCTTCAGACATTCTCCCCAGCTACTGACCAAGAGGTGGCTGCTCTTCTTTGCTCCTCTCGCCCCACCACTTGCCCGCTCGATCCTGTCCCATCTCACCTTATTAGATCTCTCTCCACTTGTCTCGTGCCTTCTCTAACACACATCTTCAACTGCTCGCTCTCCTCTGGCATCGTCCCTGCTGACCTTAAACATGCCACTGTAGTACCTATACTAAAAAAACCATCCCTCGACCCATCCACCCCCTCTAACTACCGTCCCATATCCCTGCTCCCTTTTTCCTCAAAGCTTCTGGAAAGACTTGTCTTCACCCGTGTGTCTCATTTCCTCAATTCCAACTCTCTCCTTGACCCTCTTCAATCTGGCTTCCGCCCTCTCCACTCTACAGAGACTGCCCTTATCAAAGTTACTAACGACCTAATCGCAGCTAAATCCAAAGGCCACTACTCCATACTAATTCTTCTTGACCTCTCAGCGGCCTTTGACACCGTTGATCATGCTCTCCTTCTTCAAACTCTTCAATCGCTTGGTCTCTGTGACTCTGTCCTCTCATGGTTTTCCTCTTATCTCTCCCAACGCTCATTCAGTGTCTCCTTTTCTAATGATACCTCCTCCCCTTGCCCTGTCTCAGTTGGAGTTCCCCAAGGCTCCGTCCTTGGTCCCCTTCTATTTTCTCTTTATACTGCCTCTCTTGGCAAACTTATTACCTCTTTTGGATTTCACTACCACCTGTACGCTGATGACACCCAGCTATATCTCTCCTCCCCGGACCTCTCCCCTGCCGTCCTGCAACGTGTCACTGCTTGCCTTTCTTCCATCTCTGACTGGATGTCCTCCCGCTTTCTGAAACTCAATCTCTCAAAAACTGAGCTCCTTGTCTTTCCTCCTCCTAATACTGATCCTCCTCTTTCGCTCTCCCTCCAAGTTTGTGGTACCAACATCAGTCCATCCTTGCAAGCGCGCTGTCTTGGCGTCATACTTGACTCTGGTCTCACCTTTGAGCCTCACATCCAGCATGTTGCCAAATCCTGTAGATTCCATCTTAAAAACATAGCCCGCATCCGCCCCTTTCTTGCACCAGATACTACCAAGGAGCTTGTCCATGCTCTAGTAATTTCCCGCATGGATTATTGTAACCCTCTCCTGATTGGTCTCCCCAATAGCCGTACTGCACCCTTACAGTCCGTAATGAATGCTGCTGCTAGATTGATTTTCCTCTCTAGTCGTTTCTCTCACACCTCACCCCTCTGCCAGTCCTTACATTGGCTTCCTGTATGCTATAGGAGTCAATTCAAGGTACTAACTCACACCTATAAAGCACTGAACAACTCTAGCCCCTCTTATATCTCCTCACAGATCCATAGGTATGTCCCTTCTCGGTCTCTCCGTTCTGCCCGTGACCACCTCCTGTCCGTTGTCCGCACTCGTACGGCCAACTCGCGCTTGCAGGACTTCTCGCGGGCGGCTCCCTTCCTATGGAATAGCCTGCCTACCGCCATCAGACTCTCCCCTAGTCTTGCATCTTTTAAGAAGTGCCTTAAAACCCATCTCTTTAGGAAAGCTTATGGCCTCCAAGACTAACCCTTACCTCACATACCTGTCTCTTGCCCTCTCCGAAAGGGCAGCCCACCTTATTTGATTGTAAATTCCTGTCCTAATGTGTTTTACACCCCACCTCCTATAGAATGTAAGCTCGTTTGAGCAGGGTCCTCTTCAACCTATTGTTCCTGTAAGTTTATTTGTAACTGTCCTATTTATAGTTAAATCCCCCTCTCATAATATTGTAAAGCGCTACGGAATCTGTTGGCGCTATATAAATGGCAATAATAAATAAATAAATAAAAATAAAGATGCTATTTAGAGCTACAGATACGCAGGGATGCACCACCTACGTCACGCATGTACCTCTACTGATATGTGTTATTGTGAATCACCACAATTGCCAAAAGAGGTAAATGCCCCGTTTTGTGACATCAAAGAGAAAACTTAGTCTATGAATAATATATTTCTTCTGCTCTGTTCTGTAGTGAATTCACCTACGTCGTGTATTGTCTTTCAAGGCTGATTGTGTTGTGAAAGATGTTTTTGTGTACTTTGGATGGCAATCTGTTAGAACTCTGACCTTTGTTCATTAGATAGGGATGCTGCTGATCATCAAGGTTTTAAAAGTTCAATTGACAGCGTGTTTTGAATATTGCATGGATATTGTTAAATGTGATTTTTAGACCAGGTTTTTATTTTTTTATTGCTAGTGATCCAAGTAGTCATTTAAATGTATAACTTGCATAGCATTCCAGGACAGCTGAGTAGTGATATAAGCAAAGACAGGTACAATAGGAATTTTGGTTTTCCAAGTAGAGCAGTTACCCCTTTTCTCCGAAAATAAGCCCTAGTCGCTATTTCGCTAATCTATGGTCGTGGAATTTTCCCTGAACATAGATTCGCGGCATTCCATGCCCTAGTGAACTGGTCCATGTTCGGGGGAATTCCTGCTTTCTAGCACATGCTTGCTACCGTTTCCCCCGAAAATAAGCCATAGTGCATTTTTCAGGGTGGAATTTAATATAAGACCCGATCTTATTTTCTGGGAAAGACGGTAACACAATGCAGAAAGCTGTTCAGGTATAATTTAAAAACATTTTATTTTTACAGTTTGGATTTAATTATAGATAATAGATCCCTAAATATTACAACCCAAACTCACATTTGGTGCTTTGTAAGTAACCTCCTCCCTTTTTTTTTTTTTTTTTTTTTAATAAATGGTCAGGGACAAGATGTTAAATCTGACAAATATTATATACACAAATAAAGTTCTAATACAGGTAACCCATATGTACACCAGGAGAAATGCTGTTAAAACCGAATAGACATAAGAATGGCTTTCTAAGTACAGGAGGGGGTGTCCTACACAGAATGATCCTCGGGGCAGATCAGTAGGGAATTTGGTAATTGTGCATATTAGTAATTATATGTAATACGTGTGTACTAAATGGAACATATAATCTGTATGTCTTGCTGCAGGCTGTTTTCAATCTCTCCTAATTGACTTTCAGCTTATCGTACTGATGACTCCCAGCCTTGGGTTTTGCCGGTGGTTAAAAAGGTGGAGCAGAAGATTGCAAATGACAACTCTTTAAATCATGAATACTTGCCAATTTTGGGTCTCCCAGAGTTTCGCTCTGGTGCTTCCAGAATTGCTTTAGGGGAAGATAGTCCAGCAATCAAAGAGGCTCGGGTAAGCTTTGATTTTTGTAAAGTATCACATTGCTGGCTGAATGCCTTCTTGCTTTCTCATGTATACGTGGTCTGATACTGTTCTCATCGTTATACACACAATTGTTCAAATATTCACTGAACTGCCGATACACCACATTTAATGTGCATTCTTATTTTATTTTTAAGGTAGGTGGTGTTCAGTCCTTGGGTGGCACTGGAGCACTGCGAATTGGATCAGAGTTTCTAAGGAAATGGTACAACGGAACGAACAATACTGCTACTCCCATCTACATCTCTGCTCCTTCTTGGGGTAAGATCTATTGTCCTACATATTATCTTACAATTATTTATATAGCACCAACAAGAGCGACCGTAAAATAGGCAAACAAGACAAACCATCCCAACAAAACGGGTGAATAGAGCCCTTGCAGTCTAAGATATTGTCCTTACATACTAGTTGTTTGTTTTTTACCATACTTAAGACTCCAAGCAGACCCGAAATACTTGCAGGAGCTGTACTTTGTGTGCGTCTGCAGTTGTAATAATAATTATTCAACCCTTATTGAAAATCGGGTTATTGCCAAAATTTACAGACTTCTAGCGGATTTCATTGACAAATCAAACAAAAGCAATTGAAATAGCTCAGCACAATCAATGCTTCAAAGTGGGAAATGTATGATATGCAATCTGCTTATTTTCTCTCTACAATGGCACAAATGAGCAGGGACCCACCTAAGCACTAGTGATTAGTCCATTTTCAGAAAGCTTAGATTTGGTTTGGAAACTCACATCCCCTCCTTTTTTTTTTTTTTTTTTTTTTTTTTTATAAATTCTTTATTTTGTTGGTGAAGCTTCATGCATTATATTGACATTTACAGGAGGTAAAATGTATCACATGATGGTGTGTATATCACAGTATTTGTCAAGTTTAACAGCACACATTTTTCTTTTCACATCCCCTCCTTTCCAACCTGTTGTATGCGGCTTTGTGTAATTTATATAAAAAATGCAAGGCGTCCTTTTGTCAAGTGTTGTAGCATGTGTGTACCCGTGTAAGATTAGACAGGCACGGTGTGCACTTGCTTGGTTACAAAATAAGCCAATTTAAATGTGTCTCTATTTTTGTCTTTTAAGAAAACCATAACGCTGTATTCATCGATGCTGGATTTAAGGATATCCGAGCATACCGCTACTGGGATGCTGCTAATCGAGGACTTGACCTTCAGGGATTTCTGCAAGATTTAGAGGTCAGTAATGAAGAACTATTGGAAATTGTAATGGTGCATTTGCCATACTTGAGTCATAGTGCTCTGTAACAGCAGACTGACACTATAGGTTTCGGAATATTTAGGATTCCTCATGGCACACCATGTGTTAAAAGGGTTTGATACCTATTCAGTTGTGAGAAGCTAGGGGACACACAGTTTACTCACCTGCTCAATGACATTAACCCTGGTGCATATATTCAGTCTGCCGGTTGGCATAAAACGTTATATTTTATTTCTTGCCCTATCTGGGGTGTATAGTTGTGTCCAGACCCTCTATACAGATTGTTGCAACTTTTATAAATTGCTGCATTGTTTGTGGGGTGGACAATAAGATAAAGCACATCTGTGTCCCGTGATAATTTAGTTTTTAGATATATAACTTTTGGAATACTCTTTAACGGATGGTCTTGGATGCAGCATGTCATATTCACAGCTTACAATTTGTCTCAAATGTGTCTATTTTGCGGAAGATCATGCCAATCATGTCGTCTTCTTTCATCAAACGATCCTGTGATGTATCGCCTTTTGATATATTTTCTGTATATGGTATGAGTTACACTTTCTGTAGTTTCCTTGTACATCAGCGAATATCTTCTTGTAAATGTTGTTTTCTAAGCTATTAACTTTTACTTTGTTTCATCCACAAAGCTGCATTCAGATTTGCATACCAAATGCATAATACTACTGTAGTTTACTCATTACAAAGGACGTTACAGTGGGACCTCGGTTTACAAACGCCTCGGTTAACATAATTTTCGGATTACAAATGAAAATCCATTGAAAATAATGCCTCGGTTTACACATTTTTTTCGCAATACAAACAAGTTACCCCAGGATGCATTGCAACTGGGAGGTTTATAGCACCGCCCCCTGCATGCTGGAGCCTGTGGGTAGCACGTGGCGTCGAGTGCGGAGGTGTTGGAGCGGCTTTTGCATCGAGTTTTGGAGCCATCCTGGAAATAGTTTTCAGTTGTTTTGGACTTTTTGGTGCATTTCTCAAGCTGTGGAAAGGTAGGGAGTTAAGCTTTGGCATTTGCATGCCTTTTATTGTGTGTTCTGCATTGTGGGTTGGTTTCCATGCCAGCTCATTTTTGACTTTTTTCTGACCTCCAGAAAGGATTAATTGGTTTTCAATGCATTCCTATGGGAAACCGCGTTTCGGTTTACAAATTTTTCACACTAAGAAACGTCCCGGAGAACGCATTAAATTCGTAAACCGAGGTCCCACTGTATTTAGAATTTTTTTTTTTTTTTTTTATATACTTTTTTGGATTTTTACACAGTAACAACAAATTTAAATAAACATGTTTATCTTGTCTGACTCAGTATTCTTAAGTGCATTTCAGGATATCCAAGCTGTGTGAGCACGTCCACTGGCATGCTCCTGGTCTCTCAATGCAGTGGGTATTTGTACCCATTCTTTTAGCCACAACGTGTGTGTTTTTTTTTGTTTTTTTTTGGGTGTATGTATATCTCTCTATTTATCTAATCTCTTAAAGGAACACTATATAGCATTGGGAATCAAACATGTATTCCTAATGCTATCATCTATTTTTTTAAATTTTTTTTTTTTTTTTTTTTTGGTGCCTGACCTCCCTCCAAGTGCATGAAAAGTGAGATTTATTTAACTTGAAATGTTGGTCCTGCAATCTTTGCACGACTGAACCCGGGAAGTCCCTGGAAGTGTTACTAGTTAGCAATGTTCTTGCATTGCTAAGGCTGCACGGAAATCCTTATAGACCCCAGAACAAGTACATTAAGCTGTATTTTTTTTTTTCTGGTGACTATAGTGTCTGTTTAAAGGGACTCTCAACGTCCAAGAAAAAGCATTTGTAAGATAGGTGCGCTGGGCAATTGCTGCCTCTTGTGTAGATTGTCTGTCTGCATGTATTAAATATGTAAGCTCTTTATAATGTGTACATGCTTACTGTCAAATTTTTTTATCTTTTTGCTTTCAAACAGAATGCACCAGAATACTCTATCTTCGTTCTTCATGCATGTGCACACAACCCTACTGGGACAGACCCCACTCCTGATCAATGGAAGAAAATAGCTGACGTCATGAAGGTATGAGGGGAAATACCAGTTTTTGTAATCAACCTGCTTTTTCTCCCTGTGAACAGAACTCCTGTATGTCGGTGTAAACCTGTTTAATTATGTGTTGCATATACATCCTCCTTCCCATAGTTAAATCGTATTTAATCCCTTACTCTTCTCTTTCAAGGAATTTTTTTATTTTATTTTTTTTAAATAACTTTTCTCAAATACAGGGGGACTACAGTCCTAGTATATTGATTGAAGACCTTTTAGGTAACAATAACTCCTAATCTCTGTCCCGTTAGAAGATAAACGTGTTAAGTAAATCTGCGTGACATATTGTTAGTCTGTACTTTTTCTCTTCTGTTTAAGTTCGGAAAAGGTCTTTAAAAAAGAATGTCATGTCTTTACTTCTTAAACTATTTTTCATTTTGTTTATTTGCTTTTATTATTGTTAACCTTTTTTGATATGTGTGCATAATTCCAAGCCACTCTGTCAATCTGTGCCATTTCCTTTCCTTTTTTTTTCCCCTCGCAGAGAAAGTATCTCTTCCCATTCTTTGACTCTGCCTATCAGGGATTTGCTTCTGGAGATCTTGACAAAGACGCGTGGGCCGTACGCTATTTTGTATCTCAGGGATTTGAACTGTTCTGTGCTCAATCGTTTTCCAAGAACTTTGGTTTGTACAGTGAGTATTTCTTTCTGGAAGATCATACTTTTTATTACATTTTGAAATCGATTTAATTAAGTTGTGTTTAAAAGTGTCCCACCTTTCAAAGTATTTAACAATTTGTACTATAGAGGAGAGTGCTTGTTTGGAAGACGAGGTTTTGACCAGGTCTCATTGGATCACTGCACAGTCGACTGTTTCCAAACTGTACAAATTGAGTGCTCAAAATATTTAATTTCTTTACAATTCCTGGTTAAGTCAATAAACCCCTAAGTGAAAAGTATAATATTGGTATGGTATCAAATATGTGTTAAGAAATCATTTTATGCACATATTAAGTTGCATTTTTTTTTTCCCTCTTTCCATATAGATGAGAGGGTGGGTAACCTGACTGTTGTGGGAAAAGACGGTGAAAATGTTGGCCGTGTCCTCTCGCAGATGGAGAAAATTGTCCGTACTACCTGGTCAAATCCACCATCACAAGGCGCACGCATTGTTGCAATAACTCTGAACACCCCTGAACTGTTTGATGAATGGTGAGATATTAATTTTGGTTTACGTTATGGCAAGTCTAGTATTGGTAATGTTTGATGTGCCTATGGTTTTATTCACCAAATGAAGATTTAAAAAGAGAAACAGAGTTTGGCCACTAACAGTCAACCATGTAAGTAGGTTTACGATCTCACAATTTTGTAGTTGAAAAGAAATGTTGGTCAAGGTCAGATGCTCCAATGCAAAAGTAATTTCTTTGCAGATGCTTTTTGATGTGAGACTGTTGCAAACTATGCTTTTCGTATTGATTTGTATTACTGATGATCCCTTGTTAAAGCAATACAGTAGCTCATTATTCATTTCTCTATAGGAGGGATAATGTGAGGACCATGGCTCATAGAGTCCTGTTGATGAGATCTGAACTCAAATCAAGGCTGGAAGCCCTTAAAACTCCAGGCGCTTGGAACCACATTGTTGACCAAATTGGAATGTTCAGCTACACTGGGCTAAACCGTAAGTTTCCGCTCAATGGAGATCACTATAATATCTGTATTTGTGGAAAAGATATGATAGAAAATTTAGATTTGACATGTAACTATATAATTTTTTTTATTTAGATGGGGGTGCTAGATGGAAAAAAGTTTGATCAGTCAGCTGTTAATATTTTTGTTTGTTTTGAGTTGTACTTTGATTGTTTTCTTGAGCAGTATCCATAGGGGATGCGTGATGCTAATCCTCCAATTACATTAGAACAAATTTCCTTTTGGAAATGCTGCGTGCATACTCGGAGAGATTAATATCATCTGTTTCAAAAATCTAACCCTTCTTCTTCATTGTTTTCCTTTTCTGCAGCTAAGCAAGTGGAGTATCTGATTAAAGAGAAGCATATCTACTTGATGGCCAGTGGTCGCATTAATATGTGTGGATTAACAACAAAGAACATTGACTATGTGGCTCAGTCTATTTATGAAGCTGCCAACATCCATTAAATATATTGACGACATTTAATTTGTGATGTGTAGTACGTGGACTAATGTTCACGGTTGAAACCTTACCCGTGTTTTGTTAATGCTTTAAAATGGAACAAATATTCTGCAGGGAGAATTGTTACACAAGGTTATGTGTTTATAAAAGAACACTTATTGTATTCCGTGGTTAATTCCCTTTATTGAAACCTTTGAATGGCTTCCCAGCTCAGACCTAGTATTCTCATGCTCTTCACAATGCATATCTCCCTCTTTCTGTTTGTAAGCTCTTATCTCTTTTGTTTTTCATATTAGATATAATGCGTGTTACAGATGTTAAATTCTGCAAATCAGCAGTTAATGACGAAGAATAACCAAGATGGATTTTTGGGAATACACTCTTAGTGAAAGAGCTCATCAAATTTAAATACACCGGTCAACCACCATTTGCAGACAATACATGTCCATCTTACGCTAGATCTATTCTATACATTGGCTTGTAAAATAGTTTTAAAGATCAGTACAGCCCTCTGTAGTGGTTATGGTGCTAGGAATGTCTCTGCACCCTCCCAGAGTAAAGAGTGGCAGTTTAAAAAATATGCACCTTGTGAACCCCAAGTAAATTTGTCAAACCGATCTTAATGGTCTGACTAGTTACTCTGGAGGGACCCCAGGGCACACCTGAAGTGTTCCTATAAGAGAAACTGACTGAAAGCTGATATTGTCTGCCTTCAAAATGTTGTACCTGCGTGTGCATAACTCTGGCTATTGTGGGGAGCGGTATTCTGGATTTGGGATAAACTGTTGCATGAATTGCGGCCTTTCAATGCCATATTTATAATGTTAACTGTATGTTGTTGCTTTGCGTAGGTAAAGCAGGTTAGACAAATATTAAATATAAACTTGGCTAGTACAATGTATGGATCAACATTTTACTCCTCCTAGATGATTCTGATAGGCTCACTTTAACAGCTAAACTCTCTCTCCCCCATCCTCCCTGCACCTGTTCATACCAGTGGTTTTATTTGTGCTTACCATTGGTGTAAATGGGGTACGGTTTCTTCTGGCATGGAAATTGTACATACATTATCTACTTCATTTAGTAACTGTCCAGCCCGAGTGGTAAATGGTTGTTTTTCAGCACTTAAAAAGGGAACTGTCACTTCCCAAAAGCTTTAACCCCTTAAGGACACAACTTCTGGAATAAAAGGGAATCATGACGGAATATTTTCGTCATGTGTCCTTAAGGGGTTAATCTATTTACGTATCTATATATTTAACGTGTGTTTTTAATATATGAAATTTAAATGTAGAAATCAAGCTTTTCAAGTCCTGTAAGTGGGTATCTCCATCTTGGCGCCCTGTGAAGTGTTGTACTGGGAGGTCAGCATAGAGAAAGCATACAGATCTCATTTCCGTTAGCAATGCTTGCTCTGGCTGAGCTGGATTCTGATGTCATTTACTCAATCTTTTTAATATAAAGTTAGAAGAGAACGGAACATGACATGGAAAAATGGTTAACAGAATTAATGGGTGCTATTATGTCTTATTAATGATGCATACCTTCCAACATTTCGAGGTTGGTAATCGGGATGAGTGGGCAGGCCTTCTATGGGGTGTCATCAGTAACTTATCTTGTCACTGGCAACATCCATAATGGGCCAGCCAGCCTGGGAAGTGGTGTATCTGGGATCAAGAAACCCAGTCGTCCCCCTACGTGTAGGACTATGCAGAGAGCGCTGCTGAAGTACTCTAGATAGTCCTAGTCCCTGCTCCACAGCGCAATCTTGTCTAATGATGTCCTCGCTCTGTGTTGCCTGAGGACAGGTCCTTATTGTCACCAAAGATCTAAATCCAGAGAAGTGACTGTACCTTTTTAATATGCTGTTTTTTTCTTTCCTTTCTCTAACAAGTGACTTTCAAAGAACTATTATTTCTAACTCAAGTTAAAACTCTTTCTTTTTGATCATTGTGAATAACTTTGTGAAGCAAATGCTAATCAAAAATGTGACTAATATTAAATTCCTGAAAATTCTCACTTCAGCAAATAACCCGGTTTCTTTAACTTCTAGCCATCTATAGTCCCAAAACCGGAGTCTTTTTAACCTTTAACTATATCCTATTGTCAGAGACCTACACTTTTTAAAAACTAAACATAACTGTTCTGCTTACTGCATAAACAGTGTATTAATCCATCTCCTGAATACCCCAAATCTGTGCAGACAGAAGTGGATTTAGCACTGCACAGATTCCTGGCCCGTTAGATAGATAGATAGATCGATCTATCTATCTATCTATCTATCAAGGCGCCATATATTCTGGGTCCATAAAATACATGCTCCCCCTTCTTTTCTAATGGAAGCATGTGTTTACAGATCCACTTAATTTTCATTGCATAAAAGGTTAACCAGTTACAGTGAGAGCACTGAATTTATTTTTTTCTGCACACATCTCACAATGTTTAATACATTAATGGTGGTAAGCCATACTTTGGATTCATGAAGATTCACATCTGGCATACTGTCATAATTAAGTGCAAAATCACATCTCTTTCTAGTATGTTATTGGCAGACATGTAAGCATCCCTTTTAGCCTGCCTTTATTATGGTATTTATGTATATTGTGACAAGTGCAATACACAGCTGTAGGCCAAGAATTCTCGCTTATAGTCTTGGAACACTATAAAACCAAAAACAACCGTCTTAAACGTGCAAATCATTGTGTTGTGCTAATTATTATGAAGGAAATAAACTGAATTATATTGAGTGCACCAGTCCTCTCTGTTTAATTGCTTTTTTTTTTTATTTCAAGATTTAACGTAGCAAAGTGTTTAGTCCTGCAAAATAAGCCTTACTCTACCAAGACAATATTTGGGCTGTGGATTTCTGGGCAGTTAAATCACATTAACCCCAGATCCTCCTGCTTTTCGTAGGGAGGAGTGAATACTTTAAGGGACACTAGTCACCAGAACAACTACAACTTAATGTAGTTGATCTGGTGAGTATAGTTGGTTCCTTCATGCTTTTGGCAGTAATCACTTTTTTTCAAAGAAAAGGCAGTGTTTACATTACAGCCTAGGGACACCTCCAGTGGCCACACCTCAGATGACTACCAGAGGTGCTTCCTGGGCAGTGCAGCACAATGTGACTGACATTCAGTGTCTCCACACTCTGCATGGAGACACTAAACTTTCCTCATAGAGATGCATTGATTCAATGTAGGAGTGGGGAAGAGGGGACAGATAGTAATTTTTAACACTAGGGTCAGGAATATATGTTTGTGTTCCTGGCCCAATAGTGTTCTTCTAAAATCATCCAATTTCTCAAGTAAAATCAGTTTTGGCAAATGTCTATATTTGGGTAGTTGATGCATGGAATAGCCTTCCAGCTGAAGTGGTAGAGGTTAACACAGTAAATGAGTTAAAGCATGTATGAGATAGGCATAAGGCTATCCTAACTATAAGATAAGGCCAGGGACTAATGAAAGTATTTAGAAAACTGGGCAGACTAGATGGGCCGAATGGTTCTTATCTGCCATCACATTCTATGTTTCTATGTTTGTCAGTAACTACACACCTATATATTTTTATGTAACAACTGCTTTTTAAAAGTGTTTGTGGTGGCTTTTTTTTTTTTATATATTCTTGTTTTAAAAAAGTAAATAAATATCCAGATAGACAGACATCCAAATATGCTTTTTATTTTTATAGAAGGGAAGATACAGCAAATACAGTACAAAAATAAGCAATGGGACATTTCTTGTCCAGTGATCATCCAGTTTCCTATTCCCTTGTTACACAGGATGTGGAGTAACTAAAAGACCTATTGTGTACTCTAACTTACCTAAACAGCTCCAGCAAGTAGTTTACCAGTATTTAAGAATGCTTTTGTTTGCTTAATTTCAAAACTAAAGATGTTTTAAGCACCATAACCCCTTTAGTTTATTGTGGTTATGGCGCAATGAAACAGTTAGTGGAGTCAAATGAGACGAAGGGGTATACTTATCAAGACAAAACACAGGTGCAAAGTCTTAAATGTTTTAGACATTCTACAGTTCTTTTTGCCCCAGAATAGCACCCGTGCTTGCATTGTTAAGTCTCCCAGTTGTTCAGAATGCTGTGTGGGGGTATACAAGAAGCATTCAGTGGGTGAGTGGTGTGATGTCGTTTTTAAGCTGAGGTAGGGGGCACACTTGGTGGAAGGGAGAAGTTGAGTAAGGAAGGAGTGATAGATTACGGAAAAAATTAAATTCACATACTGATACTCGTCAAATAAATCTCTGCATTCACACGTGGGCCAGTCGTATAAACATCTTCCTATATTTATAAACGCACAGTCTGTTCCAACACACCTCTCCATCAACACGCTGACATTTTACACAAATATTCCACTGCATAAACACAATCACAAAGTTTGTTAAACTGGTGAAAATGAAACTTAATTGGCTTCCACACTTTATTTTTAGTCAAGTCTTAAAATAAATAAAAAGTCTGCAAATTAAAACCATGTGACTGCACTAGCAAATTACATATACTATAATCTCTAAAATAAGCTATATAGTGGTTATGGTGCTTTGAGTGTTTAACCAAACATATGAACTCTGAATGAGTTTCCTTGCTGTATATTTATATAATAACTGTCATATCACCCCAACGTGTACTGTGGCTTTCCATTCACTTTCATATCATTTTGGTTATAATCACCAACGCTGTGACACTGATTAAAGTTGAAAGTTTAACCCAGAAAGCAGAATGAAAGGTACCCTTCACTCAGTACATCATAAATTGTGTGCTTAGCTTTATAGAACTTTTCTCCGCAAAGCTTTGGGGGCATATGTAATACTAATAGGAGCTGTCACACAAATGTGAAGTCCAGCAAGTAGACGTATGTATACATTTATGGAAGCAATCTCTTTAATATCACAAATGCATAGAAAAATGCACAGGAAGAGTGTGCGTCATCAAGCATTTCCAATGACGGGTATATCAGATCAGAGGCAAAATCTCAATATTCATGGTTATTGACCAAAGTGAGAATTGGTGGGAAGTCAAGGTGAATTTTAAGGCTAAAGTAACTGTAATGCAAAAAAAAAAAAAAAATGCCCAAGTCATGCGTTCAAATTCAGCTATTATGGTCTAAAACCTGAAATCGACATTGCATTCCCAACAATACTCACTTTAGTCGGTAGTCCTGATCAGGGCTGCCATCAGAAATTTTGGGGCCCCTGACAAAGCACAAGGTCTGGCCCCCCCCCCCCTCACCCGCCCACGCCCTACCCAGTCCGCTGACAATGATGCGGGACTGAATGTGGTGTGTATAGTGGAAGTGAATTAGAATGTGTGTAATGGATGTAGTGTTTGTGCAGTGAATGCAGAGTGTGTTAGTGTAGCGGATGCAGAGTGTGTGTTAGTGTGTAATGAATGCAGAGTGTTTGTAAATGTGTAGTGAATGCAGAGTGTGTTTTAGTGTGTAGCGGATGCAGAGTGTGTGTGTTAGTGTAGTGAATGCAGAGAGTGTTTGTGTAGTGGATGTAGTGTTTGTATGTACTAGATGAAATGTGTTTAGTGGATGCAGTGTCTGTAGTGGATGAAGTGTGTGTATTAGACGCAGTGTCTGTGTATAGTGAATGCAGAATGTTTCAATTTGTGGTGGATGTAGAGTGTGTACTGTGAATACAGGATGTTTGTGTAGTGGATGCTGTGTGTACAGTTGATGCAGAGTGTGTAATAAATGCAGAGTGTGTCAGTGTAATGAATGTAGTGTGTGTGTTAATGTGTAGTGAATGCAGAGTGTGTGTTAATGTGTAGTGAATGCAGAGTGTGTGTTAATGTGTAGTGAATGCAGAGTGTGTGTTAATGTGTAGTGAATGCAGAGTGTGTGTTAATGTGTAGTGAATGCAGAGTGTGTGTTAATGTGTAGTGAATGCAGAGAGTGTGTTAATGTGTAGTGAATGCAGAGTGTGTGTTAGTGTAGTGAATGCAGAGAGTGTTAGTGTGTAGCGGATGCAGAGTGTGTGTTAGTGTAGTGAATGCAGAGTGTGGTAATGTGTAGCGAATGCAGAGTGTGTGTCAGTATAGTGGATGCAGTGAGCGTGTTAGTGTGTAGTGTATGCAGAGTGCATGTTGTATTAGTGAATGCAGTGTGTGTATTGTATTAGTGTATGCACTGTGTGTTGTGTCAGTGTATGCAGTGTGTGTGTGTTGTGTCAGTGTATTAGTGTATGCACTGTGTGTTGTGTCAGTGTGTGTGTGTGTGTTGTGTCAGTGTATGTAGTGTGTGTGTGTGTGTTGTGTCAGTGTGTGTGTGTGTGTTGTGTCAGTGTATGTAGTGTGTGTGTGTTGTGTCAGTGTGTGTGTGTGTGTTGTGTCAGTGTATGTAGTGTGTGTGTGTTGTGTCAGTGTATGTAGTGTGTGTGTGTGTGTGTGTTGTGTCAGTGTATGTAGTGTGTGTGTGTGTGTTGTGTGTGTATGTAGTGTGTGTGTGTGTGTTGTGTCAGTGTATGTAGTGTGTGTGTGTGTGTGTGTGTGTTGTGTCAGTGTATGTAGTGTGTGTGTGTGTGTGTGTGTGTGTGTGTGTTGTGTCAGTGTATGTAGTGTGTGTGTGTGTGTGTGTGTGTGTGTGTGTGTTGTGTCAGTGTATGTAGTGTGTGTGTGTGTGTGTTGTGTCAGTGTATGTAGTGTGTGTGTGTGTGTGTGTTGTGTCAGTGTATGTAGTGTGTGTGTGTGTGTGTGTAAATGTCCAATGAGGAGGGGGAGGGGGGGGCATTTTAACATTATTTAAAAAAAAAAAAAAAAAAAAATTAATTAAATTGTTTCTCCCCCCTCCCTGCTTACCTGTGTCTAGGGAGGGGGGAGATTCCATCGGTGGTCCGGTGGCATGGTGGGGGCCCCCCCGGGATCCCTGTTACCGCAGAGGGGGCCCAGGCAGCACACTGCTTCTCCTCTTCTCTCCTCCAATAACTCTCGCGAGACCCGCGGAGCGTTGCCATGGCAACCGGGTCTCGCGAGCGTTATTAGCAGGGAGAAGAGGAGAAGCTGTGTGCTGCCTGGGCCCCCTCTGCGGTAACAGGGAACCCGGGGGCCCGGGGCTGCACACATAGATAGCGATATTCGCTATGTGTGCAGGGAGGGAAAGTGGGGCCCGAGCAGTCCGGGCCCGTGACAACTGTCACAGTTGTCACCCCCTGATGGCGGCCCTGGTCCTGATAGATGGGTTTATTTAAGAAATCTGTATGCTGAAATAGCTTACTGGGGAATTGGGATATACACAACTCTAGCTATTGTTTCCCTCTATTTAGCCATCTGGATTTCAGGTCACTATCATTTGGGGTTTAAATCCCACTGAGAAGACTCAACAAACATCTAAGCAGACTCTTCTGGTAAATGAAAACTATTTCCCAAGGTTTCACCTGTTCGTGAAGGCTTTAGCAAGGAACTACTTAGACATTTAGGTGCACTAGCATCACCTTTCAGCAGGGTGAGTTGAAGAAGTGGAGGCGAGTTTTATATAAATATCTTTCAAGCAACTTTTACTTGTTATATATTAAAATATTAGAAACAGAAATGTGGCATATTCTGCTATCATGAAATGGACCCAAATTGCATGCCAGGAATATTGTCTTAATCCTGGTGCTCACGTAGTTCTACATTTACCTACAAGATCAACTTGAATCTCCTTCAAAAATAAACAAACAAGAATTTCTGTTTCCCTTTAATTGAACAATACTCACTCCTATTTGCAAATATAATACTAAAAGGCAACTTATTTTTATGCATGACACTTGTGAAAAATATACTGTGATAAATAATTTCTTTCCTTTTTTTGTGGAATTTACATGCAATATAACAGATCCATATACAAACATACACTACAGATAACAAATGTACAGTTTTTGCAGTTCCACGTACCAAAATGTCGCTCCATTTTCATATTCAAAATAGATCTGTATTTTTTGAAGTATATTTATACCAGCCTACAGACGTATACATATCATCATAAAAATAAAACCTTTTATAGACTTCTCGGTTGTGCCGTTATATATATTCCAGAAACATCCAAGTGGCACACAATGTATTTTCTTTAAATATCTGATTCATCTGAACACAAAGAATTAAAATAAACTCTTAGGTAACTAAACTTGATAATGCAGACTCAACCTAAAAATGTGAGGCTTGCTATGTTGTCTTCAGGGAATTAATACAATTTGATACAATGTGCTAGATGAGTGATGTCACTAGTAAATATATAGATTAAAGGAACACTATAGTGTCAGAACACAAACATGTATTCCTGACACTATAGTTGTAAAAACACTGTTTAGGCGGCCCGCCCACCTTGCTTCCCTTAAAAAGCTAGTTTACATACCAGTGCCATGCCAGTCTCGCCACGGCTGGCTCTGCCTCCTTGGCCGAGATCATCAAATGTGACTGTCTCAGCCAATCCAATGCTTTCATATAGGAAAGCATTGGGAAGCTATTGCTCATGCGCTGCAAACCGTTAATCAGCATCTCCATGCAGAGTGTGGAGACGCTGAACATCAGTGCTGCACACTGTGCAGCACTGACCCAGGAAGCACCTCTAATAGCTGTCTGTGTGACTGCCACAAGAGGTGTTCCTAGGCAGCAATGTAAAGACGGCCTTTTCTTTGAAAAGGCAGTGTTTACTTTAAAAATCCCGCAGGGACAGCCTGTAGACACCAGGACAACTACATGAAGCTGAAGTACTGGTGGTTATGGTGTCCCTTTAAATGTTACACTTTTCACATGCTGCCAGATTCATTAAGTCTTCTTGGATATTTTTCATTCCTATAAAGAAATGAACAGGGCAGGAAAATGGTTCCCCTGCAGTATGTAGAATTCATGTCCTGCGGTATGTAGCATTCAAACACTGCAAGACAGAAATTAATCAGGGAAATCCTGCAGGAGCTGCCTTGACTAGTTAAAGATAAAATATGGGGCACAAATGACTAAACACTATATAAATGATATATTTTTAAGCATTATCTTTTCTAATAATACTGAAACTTACATAGCCCTTCCAGACCTGGTTAAGGCACAACCAATGAGGAGGCTCAGAAAAACTCCAGTTCAGCAAAGGTTACTGGGATACGTATTTAGCACATAGGAACAATTCAGCTCATTATAATGGAAAGGTGCTATTGCTCTTTGAAACAATGGCCAACACAGTTTAGCTCCTTCCAGTTCACACAAAGCCTGGTTCCCTGTTCAGTCATAGTCAATCGTGAGCCACAGCTTAGTGAAAGTGTCCTTTAAGTGCAGATTTTTTTTTTTAGTTATTTTGATATAACACGCTTTCCTTTAGTTTTTGCTACTCTTTGCACTGTCAACTTTTACATCAGGAGAAAGCTTTTCTGGTGCTTAGACTAACCCTTCAAGTTCCCATCTACAGCAGACAAATGCTACATACCACAGGGAAGCACTTTATCTAAGTGTTCAAAAAATGGAAATCTGGCAAACGTAGTCCTACTCAGGGTTGTGCGTGCACATACTTGCACTGCTACAAAGTGGAGTGTGGCATCCCACAATAGTGCGGGATGACAGGGTCTCCATTATATGCAGAGTTTAGATAAGCCGCCTAATTGAACAATATAGAAATCTAGTATTAATAACAAAGGGCCACCGTGCTACACACAGACTTAACAGCAAATTTATAGCCAACAAATAAACAAATATCAGTACTCTTAACAGATATAGAAAAATAATATTGCACTTCCTATGTAGTATTTTGAAGACAATTCTGAAATGAATAACTTAAGGAATGGCACGTATGATAACTCAACATGCACATGTATGATCACTTAAGCAAAATGATACAGATTACTGAACCCTTAAAACACTAACTTTGGCAACTAAAGGATTCCATTTGCCATAGAATAAAACTGGAATTGGTTGTAAAACAGGGATGACAGAACACTTAAGAGCACATCAGTTAAGAATATTTGCAACATTTATCTAACCAGAATGCATAGTAACAGTTTTGGCAGATGTAAAGCATTAGAAAAATCGCTGTCCTGCAATATAAGTGCTCAGGCACAAGAATATTTAGTAAAAAATGAAAGCAGTTAGGACTTATTGATATCAGACAGAAAATTCCTTTTCATCACCTGTACGTGTAATATATATATATTGTTAAAAGACAGCAGTCCGCATGTTAATAATCGTTGGGTCATACTTTTCATGTGATTAAATGCAAAACAGAACTTTCTTCTGGGCTTTTCTCAGCATCCCGTGACTTCTTTCGGGTCTTGCCACCTGGAGAATAAAACATGGTAATTCAAGAAGCTGTGAATTGTTGGTAATTACAAATTAAAGCAATGGACAATATACCAGTGGCGGCTGGTGACATTTCATGTTGTTAGGGCGCCAGTCTAATATACATGTATTTGAATCTGCACGAGGGCACTATAGTGTTACTAATACAGATTTGTATTCCTAACACTATAGAATCCCTTTAATGGGAAATCCGGCCCTTTCTATATTGCTCTTCTATCTCCAAATATGTGTACCATACCATAGGGAATAAACCATATAGACATATTAATGAGAAAAACAAATACTACAATTACAAGTGTAATACACAGTTTAGCCACAAGATGCCGCCAAAGGATTTCTTTTACCAAAAAAATTAAATGGTAAAATGAAAACTTGATTTAATAGAAAAAAAAAAAAAAGTATATTGAAATACGGAAGCAGATAACTTTGCATTCAGCTTTTTAGTTTTAGTTATAAAAAAATCTCATGAGGTGATTCTCATCAGGACAAAATGTTATAACTAAAATAAAATAATAACCAGCTAGCGAGTAAAGGTGACAAGCAGCTGCGCTTCAATCTGGTCCTCAGGGGCTTTATTTAATCTTACTAAGCTATAAGCTATACAGACACCCAGGGAGTGAGGGGACAATCCGGCAAGAGCTTTTAGGGAAAGGAGCTGGGGTTGTGGGGATATTTATGGGATAATAATAGTAAACAGTTGAGAATTGCCCACTATTTCAATTCTCAGATCCCAAAGATTGTTATCGTGTAAGTGAAATGTATTCCATTTAAATAAAATCACAATTTGTTATAAAAATAGATACAATTTATTGTGACAAATTAAATAATAATAATATGTAACATGCGTGATAATAATCAATGAATATTTAGTATAAAATGAGTATGCAATATAAATGGCAATACATTCCAATGGTTAACATAGCAATTGTCAAACAATGATTTATGACGGTGTTTCACAGAGCTTGCAGCTTAAGGCCATAAACTTAGCTAACAGTTAGAATAACCCTTTCAATGCTGGTTAGACCTCCTAGGTAATTAAGACCTATTCTCATGTAATTTTAAATAAAATAACATTTAAACCAGCTCATTTCCTGGAACCATCCAATAAGAGTAATCTACCATGTTCTATAAGCAGAATTTTAACTTGCCTAGACAGATATTTTATCTTATTTTAGAGCAAATCAATACACCTGGATAAATATCATGGTATGCTAACATGTGATGTAATATATAATTCATCTTTTCCATCTGCAGAATGGAATGGTTATAACTATATACTTCTTAGTTAACTAAGATTTCTAAATATCGAAATCTGATCGTGATTTATCCAGTCATATATCATGCTATTAGAAAATTTTAATTAATTTAGATTAATTAAATGAAACCAGTATAATTACCAGTTGAGTAGACCTTCTCATCAGATCTTCTCAGGTAGCTAAGTGTCAAGGAATGTTTGTCATGGGTCTCTTTCTCGCTCTGACTCACTTGCTTCTTTCTGACTCCTTGTCTTTCTTCTCCCCTTGCTTACTCCTTTGCTTTCTCTGCCTCTTCTCCCTCTCTTCCCTTTATCTTAATTTTTTTAAAGGGAAAAATTCTCTGTTCGTCACTAGGTGATAGACCAATAGAAAACTGGAGGTGTGGTTACCTTCCAGATAGCAATTTAAGTATTTGGTCTATAGAGGGCAGTCTCGTCCCACTAAACATACCTATCCAGGAAAGAGTTAACTTTTCCTGGTGGCTATTCTGATGTTATTTAGCTTATCTTTATGGTTATCTATAACTTGAGTTTTCTGTCAGTTCAAAGAGTTTATTTGGGCTTTCTTCAGACAGTGTGTCTCCAATTCCTGCTGTAATTTCTAATATGACAGTTCGTAAACTAAGTTTCACCTCTAAATTACAATGGGACCTTATACAATATCGAAAGTAAAATTAATTATTTAATCTTCTCTGTCACAAATGTCTGTGTTTAGAATTTATTCTATTCCATTAGCATTTAGACAGTCTGTCCATCCCCCGTTCTCATTTCTTATCACTTGATTTGTATATACAAACATTCCTAAGCTCCCAGCTCAGTAGTTAGCGTTACAGAAAGGATAGAAATCTTGTGTCTTTTGTTAGCTTGAAAATAACAAAATGGAGTCTGCTCTGTTTAGAATGACTCTGACAATATACATTTTAATTTCTATCATAGCACAAAATGTCTGCCAATATAAATACCCTGACAGGGTTATGCGGGCATGGTGGTAAAGAGGTGCTTGCCGCCAGTCTGGTTCTCAGATAGAGCTGCAGCAGGGAAATGCTTAAGTGGGGAGGGAGCCAGTACCTCACAATCCAATTGTGTCTGACAACTCCACCCCCTGGTGCAAACAGCCAATCAGAGCCCAGTAGGCAGGTTAGTAAGTATATATTTTGAGCTGTTGGATACTACTGCTGCTGTAAGTGCGGTGCTTTCTCTTTGTGTTTGTATATGATGTTTGTATCACACAGCTATGTTACATTGTTGCCAGCCACCCCATATTTGTCTTATTAAGAGTTTATAAGTATGTAGGGGCTGCACCCCTTCCTGGGGTTTAAAAAACACCCCTTCCTGTCTCATTAGAGATGTTTACACTTTGTCTGATACCAGCAACGTTTATTGTATGTGTAGAAGCCCTATAAAGGGTTAAATGTGAAAGGGTTTATAAAACACCCCTTCCTGTCTCATTAGAGATGTTTACACTTTGTCTGCTACCACAAAGTTTATTGTATGTGTAGAAGCCCTATAAAGGGTTAAATGTGAAAGGGTTTATAAAACACCCCTTCCTGTCTCATTGGAGATTCTTGGCTGATATCAGCATATCTAATGGCTAGTGTAGGAACTCACCTATTGAGGCTTGCCTTGACGTGGCAGGTGAGCTTATATATTCAAATGGCCATTAGAATAAAACTAAAGAGCCTCCATTTTGTTTAAATGTACCATGTATACTCGAGTATAAGCCGACCCGAATATAAGCCAAGCCCCTAATTTTACCCCAAAAAACTGGGAAAACTTATTGACTCGAGTATAAGACTAGGGTGGGAAATGCAGCAGCTATTGGTAAATTTCTAAATAAAATTAGATCCTAAAAAAATTATATTAATTGTTTATTTACAGTGTGTGTATATATATATATATATGAATGCAGTGTGTGTGTATGAATGCAATGTGTGAGTGCAGTGTGTGTGTGTATGAATGCAGTGTGTGTGTGTATGAATGCAGTGTGTGTGTGTATGAATGCAGTGTGTGTGTATGAATGCAGTGTGTGTATGAGTGCAGTGTGTGTATGAATGCAGTGTGTGTGTGTATGAGTGCAGTGTGTGTGTGTGAGTGCAGTGTGTGTGTGTGTATGAATGCAGTGTGTGTGTATGAATGCAGTGTGTGTGATGCAGAGTGTGATGCAGAGCCTTGGTGGGGGGTGGGCATTTTTATTATTATTTTTTAATTATTATAATTGTAATATTCATTTTATTTTTGTTATATTAATATTTTTTTAATTTTATTTTTATTATTTTTTCTTATTATTAATATTTTATTATTTAAATTTTTATTTATTTTTTCGTCCCCCCTCCCTGCTTGTTAGCTGGCCAGGGAGGGGGGCTCTCATTCCCTGGTGGTCCAGTGGTGTGCACTGTGTAGGAAGGGGCTGGCAGAGAGCTTTTATTTACCTCTCCTGCAGCTCCTGTCAGCTCCCTTCTCCTCCGCACCGGTCCGGTCAGCTCCAAGTGTAAGTTTTGCGAGCGCCGTGGGGTCATGGCGCGGCCGCGAGACTTACACTGGGACTTGCAGAGGGAGCTGACTGGACCGGCGCGGAGGAGAAGGGAGCTGACAGGAGCTGCAGTAGAGGTAAGTAAAAGCTTCCTGCCAGTCCCCCTCCTACACAGCCCCTTGTCTGTATTATGGCAATGTAAATTGCCATAATACAGACATTGACTCGAGTAGAAGTCGAGTTGGGGTTTTTCAGCACAAAAAATGTGCCGAAAAACTCGACTTATACTCGAGTATATACGGTACATAGGGATTTGGGCCAGAGCGCAGATAACATTCTCTTTGTTTTTAGTAAGCTGGCCTGTCTACTAAGGGCGATTTTTGTTGTGCTTATTTGCCGCCCTAATGATCACTATTAGGAAACAATAGGAGGCTGCCAGGTAGCCAATGACTGAAGTAGAGCACTTCCCATATGGTGTTAAATCAGATTTTTAGTCTCACTTTGCACACGTTTTTCTATGCAGAATTCCATTGTCCTGTCCACGGCTTTCCATTTTGTACTGATGAACACTGTGTGAAAGATAATGGCTCCCTCAAGATAGTATATTTAGTTAATTTCTTACCCATGTTGCCACATATCAAGTAGACGTATCACCTATGGTAAAAACTGCAAAATATGCAAAGACCACAAAAGTGAGTTTATGGTCAAAATAGGCAAAATGAATTTCTTCTTATTTTGAACTATAACCTGTTTAGGAAGTCTTTGTATGTGAAAATAGCACAATTTGAGAAAAATTCAATAAATTACAATTTGGGTGTTCACTGAAGGCAGTGTTGGTTGAATTCAGATTCAGTCTAAGTGTGAAAATGAACATATAGAAAAAATATAAATATAAACAGGGCCAAAACAAACAGCTCTCTGGCAATCTGTTCATTTACCGGATAGCACAAAGTACAAGTAGTCACTCTTTGAGATTTGATATAATCTACACCTGATATTTGGGAGTCAATAACCCCAAAGGTGTTCTATTGGCTGATCTGTACAGAATTACACACTAATGGATCCATCACTAGACATCTGGTTGCCTTATTTGAACTAATGTACCACCTTTGCCACATTATGTCCATTCTAACAGCCCACAAAACAAACAGCACTTATTGCATATGATCTACGTACTCAGTGTTCTAAGTAACTTCTTCCCCAAAGTTTCTTCTGTACTACAGCTCACTGTTGAATTTGTGACTATTTCAACACTGGAATTCTCTTGATCCATGCCAATACCACAACAATCTGTGTCTGTAATAAAAGAGTGGCTGTGAGTAGAAAGCTTGTAAATACATTTGTACAGTGAAAGTTCAATGTATCAATACATAATGAATACGTAAAACTTGACATCCTAATGTCTTGCTTCACTCCAGCACGAGGGATTTCACGAGTTGTCACAAGAGGTACTAGCTGCGCAATTTCACGAGTTGTCACAAGAGGTACTAGCTGCGCAATTTCACGAATTGTCACAAGAGGTACTAGCTGCGCAATTTCACGAGTTGTCACAAGCGGTACTAGCTGCGCAATTTCACGAGTTGTCACAAGAGGTACTAGCTGCGCAATTTCACGAGTTGTCACAAGAGGTACTAGCTGCGCAATTTCACAAGTTGTCACAAGCGGTACTAGCTGCGCAATTTCACAAGTTGTCACAAGCAGTACTAGCTGCGCAATTTCACAAGTTGTCACAAGAGGTACTAGCTCACTAATATAGAAGCACTCAATGCAGACACATGCTATGAATGGCAGTCTACTATGTTGTCGTTATCCAGAGACAGGGCACGTGTTAGCAATAAAATAACCAAATGCCCGAACTTACGATGTATTGTACAATTTGCATTATCTGCCAGTTCTTCTCTGATTCGAGGGATGTCTTCCATATGTAGAAATACAGAGTCATTAGGACTTTTCAACCCATCAGATTTGCTGCCTGCTGTTAAAACAACATACTTAATATTGTGCAAAAAAACAAAAACAAAAACACTACAAAGAGAAACTTTCCCCCATATACACATATGGATTTTGTTTTACATACAAATAAAATCCATGCTAGCAGGATTACTGTCAGGCCAATTAGATACATTATCCCTGGTAGGTGCTTTACACCTATGACTGCTCTAAGTTGTTGGCTAGCAAATCTTGCATTGATTTGAAGTGGTCTGGTGGTAGGTATCTGGATGTGCAGCATTTGTGCTTGATATGCTGTACATCCAGAGATATTTGCACTTGTGCACTGGGGGCTCGTTACACTCCCGGCACATGTGACTTTGGCAGCTCAGGACTCTGGAACTCAGAGTTCCGGACTGCCATATATAAATTTTGAGCAATATTTACATCTGTCGTCAGCGCACACTGGACACTGGCAACAGACTTTAACAATTTTCTCCCATGCAGGCATTGTGCTTGCAAGGGGAAGCTTCCTGTCCCCTCCCTTCATTATTTAAATTGTTTTTCTTTGTGTTCATTTGCAAATCAGGCTGTGCACATGCACTCTAAGCCTGTAAAACAGTCTAATTACAGGATAGCTTCTCATAGAGAAGCCTTTGAGTGGACCGCGCAAGGCCCTTGCTGACGTAAGATGGGTATAAATGACAAGACCTTTAGCCAGCACTGGAATACATGCACATTTATTTTTATACGGTTTATGGGGGGGGGGGGGGGGGGACATTTTAGTCCCAATACAGTAAACTTTTAAAAAGGGTTGAAGTAATTTGCACATCATGACAGAACATCAAAGGAGTTGTTGCTATTCTAAAATACAGTTTAATGAAAAGCTTTTTTAAAAGATGGGCAGATTTTTTTTTTAAGGATTTTCTCATCAACACAATAACATTTTGAAAAAGCAACCTTGTCTCCTCCCCTTAATATCACAGTGTAACTGACTAGTGCCATGCATTTACCATAACATTATGTTGTAAGACATCAGATTAATGTAAACCAATGTTTTTGAAATAAAAATAAGCAACATTACCAAAGCTGCTGTTCCTGTCGTGTGCCAAGGTGGCAGTGGTGTCATCTTTCGGAGATTCAGACACCCGGAGGTATTTTGTTGATTTTGTGCTATCGCCCTCGCTAAAGACTTCAATTTCTGGAGACTGAGGAGAGCTGTCCATGCGGCTGGCGGTCAGTGCATTTTGATACTGCTGCCTTGTAATCTGACACACAGAGAGACAATATGCAAATCCGGGACTTCTAATCAGAACAACAAAACCGGATGTCCATAGTACCAACTCTCCACAATTAAAGCAAAACTCCAACTTTTGTGATTTCCCTTAATATAAAATGTTTATGGAAAAAAAACTGCCATATTGTGTAGGAATTTCATTCAATCTTTAGGATGATCTACCTTTAAAGATTACATTTCAGGATTAATTGATTGCCATTGGTTGAATTACAAATAATCTACAAGTTCAGGTAAGAGCTTAAAATTCTACAAAAGTGGAAAGTGAATACTATTTGGTTTTGTTTCAATGTAAAGCAAACAGAACCAAAAAAGTTCTATGTCCCAGTATAGCGTCCGCACCCACCGCCCCCTGTATGTGGAGGACAGAGGGGAAAATGGTAGCGGGCGCTGCCCTGGAACAAATGTACCGAAATGAGACTCCAGATATCTCAAAGGGGCTTAACCCCTAATAAACAACAGAAAAACAACAATTAAGTATGCAAAAGAGTCTCAATGTAAGAATGAGACTATTTGCACATTCTGGAAAATCTATACAGCGTGGTAAAGTAAAAAATCCAAGGTTGACTGTCCAAACAATCTGGTAAAGATACTCTTATCAAATGAAGTATATGCAAAAAATCTTGCAGTCTGGTAAAGATACTATTATCAAACAAAGTATATACAAAAAATCCTGCAATCCCTTGCCAAAACAGAGTGCTAGGGGAGGTAGTAATGCTTGGTCTGTATCCTCACTTGACCCTATTCAAAAAAGCTTTATTGTGGTCTGCTCAGGGGTATAGATAACAGAGTAGCAGAATCTCCATCTACTATGCACCCCAGAAAAAGTCAATGTTAGTGTAAATAAATGCTCCAAAAATGAGCCATGTCCTTATCAGAGAGAGCGACAGAGATTTACACGGAAAATAAAGCGTCAGTCATAAACAGACTGGCAGTAGTAATTAATAAAGCCTCTCTCCCTGTAAAACTAACTAGACAGGCAAGGGAAAGAAAATAAGAAATAAAGTGAATAAATCAAATAGTGATCATGGTGTTACAGACACCAGTGCCCAGTGCAAAAAAACGAGAGGGTGCCCGACGTACGTTTCGGTGCTTAGGAGATGCACCTTCGTCAGGGGCTAAACTAAGACTGATATGGAGTCTCTTAAATACCCAAGTGCCAGAACTAATGCATACCTTGTGGCCAATTACGTGAGGATGTGTGTGTGCACAGCTGAATAATATCACTTAGTGGATGGACTCGGCAATTCCCGCCCCCCCATCCCCATGGTGATTGTGTACACATCCGGTCCCGATCACGTGACCATCTGTGCCGTACGTCACGTGACATACGTCACGTGACGTCAACCCCACCTGACACGTCCATCATGTGGTGTGTATCCGGCCAGCCTATATGGGCAGGGTTACCACAGCATTCCCACTTGTCTCCGCCCATCGAACTGCAGTGGGCGGACCCAAAACGTCCGTGTGGAATCAAAATAGTTAGCGATCCCAAAGGGGCAAAGTTGCCCAACATATATACTTGTGTCGATATCTACATGTGTCACTACCTAACCCGAGGTGGACACATGTAATATCGATGTGGTGTACTAAATAGAATGTCTGATCTCTGGGGTATGCCCTGGGTAAAATGTATAACAGTTGTTCATAATGTGATGGAAGCACATAGAGGAATATGGAAACATGTGGCAGGGTCTAAATGGACATCGGGTACCATGTGTGGGAATATCCATAACAGTATTATCTCCAGCCCATATGTATCCAATGCTATATATTAATGTAACCAATGTACTCCAAATAGATGATTCCTTAATAAGGGTATACCCTGGGACATTAATGAAAGACATTAGAAGGTGTGATCGGTCAGATACAAGCACAAGACTCTATCTTTAGGTACAGATGTGATAAATATAGTAGCGATAGTGCATCCATCTTGATTATACACAGTGGCCTTCAAGGTAAGCTACTCATTCTGTGACAGTCATGTCAAGATGCCAAAGAAGATAAAAAATAAAAAATGATTATTATACTTAAATTATACTAATAATATGTACATGTAATATAACAAAACACACGCTCTATTTACAAATTTACAAGTATACGATAAGCCAGTCCCAATGTCGATCCCAACTCATATATACCTTTAGCGTACATAGGTTGGGGACACGTTATTACAGCTCTACAATATCAGAACTCTGAGATGAAAGGTGTATATGAGAAACCCTCATTTAGACCAGAGGGAGACAGGGTTTTCAGCTTATAAATCCAGAAGCTCTCTCTTTGGAGTAGCTTCTTGTCCAGATCGCCACCTCTTGGTCCCAGTGTAACCCTCTCAATGCCACTAAATCTAATTCCTTCAGGTGACCCATCATGATACAGTTTCAGATGTTTTGAAACTGGGGTGTCAATTTGTCTTCTGGGGTTAACTGAGTTGACGTGTTCCCGTATTCTAAGTTTGAAGGGGCGAAAGGTTTTTCCCACATATAGTTTTTTACATGAGCAAGAGAGTAGATATATAAGGCCCTTGGACTGACAGTTGAAAAAGTTTTTTACTTTAAATTCCTGTGTACCAAGGGAATCTGAAAATGTTTTGGAGGGTCTGCGAATAAATCGACACGCCTTGCATCTCCCGCATTGGTATGTCCCTACCACTGGGGAATTTAGCCATGATGTTTTTTGCGGTGCGCTTTTTAAGTGGCTGGGGACCAACATATCCTTAATGTTGCGTCCCCTTCTTGCTGTCACCGAGGCCTTAGATGTAATAACCTTATGTATATGTGGATCCTGATGTAAGAGAGGCCAGAACCTATCCAAGACTTGCATAATTTGGTGCCAGCCGGCATCGAAGTTCCCTATGCATCTTATAGTTTCCTGTGCTGTCCCTAGATTGTGTTCACCCAGTAGATCCTGACGTTCCGACAGAAGAGCCCGTTTATATGCCTTCTTCAGGCATCTGTTCGGGTATCCCTTCTGTTTGAATTGGTACTGTAATACCTTGGCTTTTATTTTAAAATCTTCAAGGGTAGAGCAATTGCGTCTAAGGCGCAAGTACTGGCCAGTTGGAATACCTTTCTTAAGTGAGGGGGGGTGGTGGCTTGTCCAATTCAGTAAATTATTAGTTGCCGTTGGCTTACGGAACAGGGTGGAGGTAAGGAGACCTTCGTCTGTAAGTGAGATGGTGAGATCTAGAAAGTTAATTTTATTACCACCAATTTCACTTGTCAGTTTAAGATTAATGTTATTGGAATTTAAGATGTGGACGAATTCCAAAAACAACTCAGAGGTATCTGTCCATATGATCAATATATCATCGATATATCTTTTCCAAATGTTGATGTGTTTAGTGTATTTAACCATATGTTCAGTGAATACCATTGTGGTCTCCCACCACCCCAGGTGAAGGTTGGCATACGATGGGGCACAAGCCGTCCCCATCGCCGTGCCCCTCACCTGGTGGTAGAATTTGCCCTGAAAGATGAAATGGTTATGCGTTAGAATAAACTGCATCAAGTCCCGAACAAATTTGTTGTGTTGTAGTGAGACTACTGGTTTATCATCCAGAAGCGCTTTCATATGTTGTAAACCAACCTCATGTGGAATAGAGCTATACAAGCTCTCCACATCGAGGCTACATAGGATAGCATCACCACTGGTTTTTATTCCTTCAATGATTTTTAATGCGTGCTTCGTATCTTTTAGATATGAAGGAAGTTGAAGTACCAATTGTCTCACAATCTGATCCACATATAAGCTAATATTTTGGGTCAGATTCCCTCTGCCAGAGACTATGGGTCTCCCATTTAGCACCGGTTGCTGTTTATGAACTTTTGGGAGTGCATAGAATGTGGCAGTGACTGGATTTTTAACTAACATGAACTGATATTCATCCTTCGATATTAAGGAACTGGACAATGCCAAATCAAGAATTGTCTTTAGTTCAGCCAGGTATTTTTTGGTGGGATCACCCTTTAGGACTTCATACGTGTTACTGTCTCCAATTAGTCTCTGTACCATCGATACATAGTCGGGTTTATTTAGGATAACTGTATTCCCTCCTTTATCCGAGGGCTTAAATATTACATTGTCCAGGTCTTTGAGTTTTTTAAGGGACATACTTTCTTGAGGTGAGATGTTGCTATTGGGCTGGATTGGTAAGTCTTTTGGATTGATTTTGTCAATTTCGTTGCATGTCAGCTCCACGAATAGGTCTATGTATTTGAAATCCACTAAGTGTGGGGTGAACAGACTTTTCTTTTTTAATTGTGTGAAAGGGGGGGATCTATTATCAGGTTCATCATTAGAAATCAACAGATCCACTAGAGTATCCAGTGCACCCATGTCAGAAAGCTGTAAACCAAGGTCTTTAGCCCTTTTTTCATCTTTCATCCGATGAAATTTATGCAAGGCCAGTTTTCTGGCAAAGAGGTGTATGTCCTTTGTCCAACTAAACTTGTCAAAGCTAGAGACTGGGACAAAGGACATACCCCGCTGTAGAACCTGTATCTCTGTTTTAGTCGGGATGTAGGAGGATAGGTTAATAATCTGATTTTTAGCAGAGGTCTTATCTAATATCTTTTTCTTCTGAATTGTTGTGGTGGTCTGCCTCTGTATCTTGTCCGAGGAGCTAGGCTTTCCTCCATGTTGGGCTGTCCTAAAAAAGAAACCCCCCTTTTAAGTATACTTTTGGAGTTTCTTTCTAATGGGACAGACGTACTAGCTTTGGAGGAATCTGAATCTGAACCACTCGTCTCATATTCTGATGTAGAAATGGGTTCAGAAAAGCTCCTTCTAGGGTTTCTGTTCTTCCTATATACATTGCCACTCTTGAAATCATTATTATCTCTGATAAATTTGGAGTGTTTCCTGATCTTAATGTTTTGTTGGAATCTATCCAAATTGTTCTTTAGTTTTGTCTCTAATGACTCAAAATTAGGTTCATCTTTGAAAGCAGCAATCCTATCTATCTGCTCATCCACTTCTTTATTAACCCTTTCCAACCTTTTAGTTTCAAATTTACAAAGTATTTCCATAAACCTTTTGGAGCATATGCCAGCAGCTTCCTCCCATTCTTTTGTAAATTCTTCCTCCTCAATATGTGATGCTGGTATGTTTTGTACCCTTAAACCCCTCGGGATTAAATCTTTTTTCAAATAATTGTCTAGGGATGCAATTTCCCACCCTGTTTTGATCTGTTGTTGGAACAGGTTGGTCAGACGATTAAATGATGAAATGATGTTATCATTGTCTATAAGGTTTGTGAGGTCCTGATCTGAAAAAACTTTATCCGTGTCTCTGCACCAGACATCTCTTTTAGATTTGTCAAACAAAAAACTGGCCATCGTATACAGGAACGGTACTGTGGTATTGAAACCAAGTTAATAACAAAATAAAGCAAACAGAACCAAAAAAGTTCTATGTCCCAGTATAGCGTCCGCACCCACCGCCCCCTGTATGTGGAGGACAGAGGGGAAAATGGTAGCGGGCGCTGCCCTGGAACAAATGTACCGAAATGAAACTCCAGATATCTCAAAGGGGCTTAACCCCTAATAAACAACAGAAAAACAACAATTAAGTATGCAAAAGAGTCTCAATGTAAGAATGAGACTATTTGCACATTCTGGAAAATCTATACAGCGTGGTAAAGTAAAAAATCCAAGGTTGACTGTCCAAACAATCTGGTAAAGATACTCTTATCAAATGAAGTATATGCAAAAAATCTTGCAGTCTGGTAAAGATACTATTATCAAACAAAGTATATACAAAAAGTCCTGCAATCCCTTGCCAAAACAGAGTGCTAGGGGAGGTAGTAATGCTTGGTCTGTATCCTCACTTGACCCTTTTTTAATTTTTTATCTTCTTTGGCATCTTGACATGACTGTCACAGAATGAGTAGCTTACCTTGAAGGCCACTGTGTATAATCAAGATGGATGCACTATCTCTACTATATTTATCACATCTGTACCTAAAGATAGAGTCTTGTGCTTGTATCTGACCGATCACACCTTCTAATGTCTTTCATTAATGTCCCAGGGTATACCCTTATTAAGGAATCATCTATTTGGAGTACATTGGTTACATTAATATATAGCATTGGATACATATGGGCTGGAGATAATACTGTTATGGATATTCCCACACATGGTACCCGATGTCCATTTAGACCCTGCCACATGTTTCCATATTCCTCTATGTGCTTCCATCACATTATGAACAACTGTTATACATTTTACCCAGGGCATACCCCAGAGATCAGACATTCTATTTAGTACACCACATCGATATTACATGTGTCCACCTCGGGTTAGGTAGTGACACATGTAGATATCGACACAAGTATATATGTTGGGCAACTTTGCCCCTTTGGGATCGCTAACTATTTTGATTCCACACGGACGTTTTGGGTCCGCCCACTGCAGTTCGATGGGCGGAGACAAGTGGGAATGCTGTGGTAACCCTGCCCATATAGGCTGGCCGGATACACACCACATGATGGACGTGTCAGGTGGGGTTGACGTCACGTGACGTATGTCACGTGACGTACGGCACAGATGGTCACGTGATCGGGACCGGATGTGTACACAATCACCATGGGGATGGGGGGGGCGGGAATTGCCGAGTCCATCCACTAAGTGATATTATTCAGCTGTGCACACACACATCCTCACGTAATTGGCCACAAGGTATGCATTAGTTCTGGCACTTGGGTATTTAAGAGACTCCATATCAGTCTTAGTTTAGCCCCTGACGAAGGTGCATCTCCTAAGCACCGAAACGTACGTCGGGCACCCTCTCGTTTTTTTGCACTGGGCACTGGTGTCTGTAACACCATGATCACTATTTGATTTATTCACTTTATTTCTTATTTTCTTTCCCTTGCCTGTCTAGTTAGTTTTACAGGGAGAGAGGCTTTATTAATTACTACTGCCAGTCTGTTTATGACTGACACTTCATTTTCTGTGTAAATCTCTGTCGCTCTCTCTGATAAGGACATGGCTCATTTTTGGAGCATTTATTTACACTAACATTTACTTTTTCTGGGGTGCATAGTAGATGGAGATTCTGCTACTCTGTTATCTATACCCCTGAGCAGACCACAATAAAGCTTTTTTGAATAGGGTCAAGTGAGGATACAGACCAAGCATTACTACCTCCCCTAGCACTCTGTTTTGGCAAGGGATTGCAGGATTTTTTGCATATACTTTGTTTGATAATAGTATCTTTACCAGACTGCAAGATTTTTTGCATATACTTCATTTGATAAGAGTATCTTTACCAGATTGTTTGGACAGTCAACCTTGGATTTTTTACTTTACCACGCTGTATAGATTTTCCAGAATGTGCAAATAGTCTCATTCTTACATTGAGACTCTTTTGCATACTTAATTGTTGTTTTTCTTTTGTTTCAATGATCTATTATAATATTCATCTGCTTATACAGAGGGCTTTATCTCCTCCTGGGATCACTGTATTTTTTCACACTATTAAACTTGAAAGGATGAAGGGTTCTCATTGGACCTCGCAAGAAAGAACTTCTAACCTTCATGCAACAGTCAACCCTCCACAGCAGCAATCTTACTTGAAGTGGACCGGTCAATGTTACTTGAAGTGGACCTGTCAATCTTACTTGAAGTGGACCTGTCAATCTTACTTGAAGTGGACCTATCAATCTTACTTGAAGTGGACCTATCAATCTTACTTGAAGTGGACCTATCAATCATACTTGAAGAGGACCCGTCAATCTTACTTGAAGTGGGCCCGTCAATCTTACTTGAAGTGGACCTGTCAATCTTACTTGAAGTGGACCGGTCAATCTTACTTGAAGTGGACCGGTCAATCTTACTTGAAGTGGACCTGTCAATCTTACTTGAAGTGGACCGGTCAATCTTACTTGAAGTGGACCGGTCAATCTTACTTGAAGTGGACCTGTCAATCTTACTTGAAGTGGACCTATCAATCTTACTTGAAGTGGACCTATCAATCATACTTGAAGAGGACCCGTCAATCTTACTTGAAGTGGACCGGTCAATCTTACTTGAAGTGGACCGGTCAATCTTACTTGAAGTGAACCGGTCAATCTTACATGAAGTGGACCGGTCAATCTTACATGAAGTGGACCGGTCAATCTTACTTGAAGTGGACCTGTCAATCTTACTTGAAGTGGACCTGTCAATCTTACTTGAAGTGGACCTATCAATCATACTTGAAGAGGACCCGTCAATCTTACTTGAAGTGGACCTATCAATCTTACTTGAAGTGGACCTGTCAATCTTACTTGAAGTGGACCTGTCAATCTTACTTGAAGTGGACCTATCAATCTTACTTGAAGTGGACCTATCAATCTTACTTGAAGTGGACCTATCAATCATACTTGAAGAGGACCCGTCAATCTTACTTGAAGTGGGCCCGTCAATCTTACTTGAAGTGGACCTGTCAATCTTACTTGAAGTGGACCGGTCAATCTTACTTGAAGTGGACCGGTCAATCTTACTTGAAGTGGACCTGTCAATCTTACTTGAAGTGGACCTGTCAATCTTACTTGAAGTGGACCGGTCAATCTTACTTGAAGTGGACCGGTCAATCTTACTTGAAGAGGACCCGTCAATCTTACTTGAAGTGGACCTATCAATCTTACTTGAAGTGGACCTATCAATCATACTTGAAGAGGACCCGTCAATCTTACTTGAAGTGGACCGGTCAATCTTACTTGAAGTGGACCGGTCAATCTTACTTGAAGTGGACCGGTCAATCTTACTTGAAGTGAACCGGTCAATCTTACATGAAGTGGACCGGTCAATCTTACTTGAAGTGGACCTGTCAATCTTACTTGAAGTGGACCTGTCAATCTTACTTGAAGTGGACCTATCAATCATACTTGAAGAGGACCTATCATTCTTACTTGAAGTGGACCTGTCAATCTTACTTGAAGTGGACCGGTCAATCTTACTTGAAGTGGACCGGTCAATCTTACTTGAAGTGGACCTGTCCATTTAAGTTTTTCATAATGATTAAAAGTTAAGGAAAATAAATCGCTATTTACTGTGCTGGAATATAACTGAGACTTCACTGCAATAGTCGATATACACTGATTTTATACTGGTTAATTTCTGCATGTCTTTCCTTAATTTGTCCCATCAGCTGTCACGTGTATCTACTTGGGCAATAGATGCTCATGGCATTTCATAAACTCCCATTCAGTATCTTCACTCATGGATTAGAGTACAAAGTACCATGGAGAGAGAGAGCTGGACGTGAGTGGCTCATATGTTCTCCTATACAATACATTAATGCAGGGTTATATGTCAAAGTACAATAGCAAAGTGAAAGGTTACCTTAACAAACTGCACATCACACAGGATGTGTACAGAGTAATCAGGGATGTAAAGATTGTTGTTGCTGTTGCTTAACTGATTGTTGCTGCCCCCATAGTCATTGCGCTCTCTGTTAGGGGATTCAGAACGGTTCAAACCACTGCAGCGAGAAGGGGATCTGTTTACTACTGTCATCACAGGAGGCCGGGGAACAAACAACAGGATAAGGAGAAGAGAGCAAAAGAATGTTTACTTAGCATGGTACTGTAATACTGAAACATGGCTTGCCTAACTTAAACAGAGTATTACTATGCAGAAATTTATGGGGATCACGGGCAAACAATGACTCCGTATATATATTGCATTAAACACTTGGTATCTACATGTTCCCTAAATTATGTTGTACAGCACAGAAATTAGATTTTACTACAGAGAAAAATACATCTGACTTGAGTAATGTTTTACATCTATGCTGGTGGCAAAGACACAACTCACTAAATTGAGAATTACCAGAATTCTAAATTAATTTCAAATCGAAAAAACAGTATACTTTGGCCTATACTTAGAAATTCACTTTGAATTCCTGACATTTAACAATTTGGAGAATTACCCTATATGTGACACATATTCAATTTGTAAGCGACACCTATTTTAAAATATGATTTTTATCCTCATTACAAATATAAAGTAATATAGAGACAATAAGCAAATGCACAAAAACACTCTACGAAACAATGTTTGCTTTAAAAAAAAATGGATGGCATTTGTTTTAGTTATGATGCATATTAATTACGTTTAAATTTACTATCTACACCAAGGAAGGCTGCATTTAAAATATTTAAAAGGAAGCAAGGTGAATGGTTAGTGTAGGACCCACCTAAAAGGTTTGCCTTGACGTGGCAGGTGGGCATTCAGTCTAATGGCCATTGGAGTAACTAAATACCCTCCATTTGTTTAAATATGCAGAGGGATTTTGGAAAGAGAGCAGGTAACTTTTTTTTTTCTTTGGTTTTTACTGTATGTATTGGGGCTGATGTGTACTGTGGTCGTTGCGGATGCCCAGGAGTAATGGGAGTGAGCACATGACTTGTCTTTTTGTATTTGTATTAACTTTTTGTATCACACAGCTATATTACAATGCTGCCGCCCATCCCATGTGTTCCCTATTAAACCCTTAAGGACACAACTTCATAAATAAAAGGGAATCATGACGGAATATTTCCGTCACGTGTCCTTAAGGGGTTAAGGGTTAATAAGCATGTAGGGGTGTATATAAAAATACAATGTGGTGGAATCTCGGTAAAAATAAATTTAGTAGGCCGAGATTACCACGTGGCATGTGTACGTGCATATGCTGACGTATCGATCAGTTGGTTGCACGAGGCAAGATACGATCAGTACTGTACGGAGCATGTGCAAGAATACAGGATATAGTATTCCCCTCCTCCATTGTGCTGGACAGGCCATGCGGTCAAGCAGGAAGTTAATTCTTATTTGTATTGATTGGTCAAGAGAATGTGCGGGTGGAGCTTAATATGGGAGGAGTTATGTGCCTATATAAGGAGCCTGCACTATTGTCCGGGGCTCAGAACTTGCTGTATTTTGGTGACATTAGTCCCTCTGAGTCCCGATCGGTGATCCAATAAAGAATCTCTTCCTTCCTGAAGAAACCTGTGTCCATCTCTCTGTGCTTGGCTTCCGTCAGTTTCTCCGGTATCAACCCCTCCCTGTCTCATTAGAGATATCTTTGCCAGAAGCTCAAGGAAGCAAGGTGAATGGTTAGTGTAGGACCCAAAGAGGTTTGCCTTTACGTGGCAGGTGGGCATTCCCTCTAATGGCCATTGGAGTAACTAAATAGCCTCCATTCATTTAAACATATATAGGGATTTGGGAAAGAGCGCAGGTAACTTTTTTTTCTTCTTCTTTGGTTTTTACTGCATTTAAAATATACTATTTTTCATACCGTCTAAAATAGCAATGTAAACATGTTTGTTTTGTTTTCCCTGTTTTCACAATAGCTATACTGGTTTAGGATTTGCTAATTACATTGCTGGCATTTTACATATTTGTTGATATAGGATCAGTATACATCTGTGCTTAGGCAACATAAACTGAATTTGACCACATGGCATGAGGCTCATATTTTGCTTTATCCTTTCTTTAAAAAAACTCCACAGCAGCAGAGAAAATATCATAGCAATCGAAAAAACTTTCAGAAACAACAATGGCTTACAAGCCCTGGACAGGGACCTAAGCACCTTGTGTCTTTGCTGCTCCACTGGGTCAGGTCAGAGTAATTTGTCTCTCTTGTTTCTTCTACTATTATTGATATTCATGTTGAACTGTGAGCTTTGTTTCTGCATCTAGGATCCCTACTTGTTCTGGGGTTGTTTAGGCTCTGGGGTCCCTTCCGGTTGGTGCCCTCTCCCCTTCTCTATGGTTCTTGGACTTTCTCTCTGCTGTTTCCTTAGCGTTTTTGGAGTGGGAAGCCTGAGGGTGGGTGTCCCTTAGTTTTCCCCCTATCTGGGTATTTGGCCGGCTCTTCTTGGGCCGGATCGTTCAGGGTCTGCAAACCATTGCAGGCTGCTACCATCTAAGATCGCGTTCTGCCACCATCCAGTGGATCCTGGTGCCTTCTCCTTTTGGTTTAGTGCGGCCAGGCGGCCCTGGTTCCCACTCCTATTCTCCTCATCCTGATTGCCATGGGTCCGGAAGCAGCAGCTTCGTTACAGCTTGAGCTGCATAATTTGCTGGTCCCCTCTTGGGCCCTGGTGATCTTTAGGATATGGGATAGTCCTGCGGCAAGTGGGGAACCCTCCTGTCCTGGTACCTGTCCTCTGTGGCCCTGTCCATTCCGCTTCTTAGGCAGAACCCTCTACTGCCACTACTGCCATGCAGCCTGAGGTGAACCCTCTCAGCCCATTGCCATCAGACAAAGGTAGTTTACCTTTCTGCCTCAGTTCAGCCCTTTGGTGTGTCACCAAGCTTCTGAAACCTGTAGTAGGTAACTTGACAGCTCTGGGAATTTGCTGTTTCGTCTACTAAGACTATCTTGTGCAGTTTTGTTCGGAAGCTTTGAGACTGCCGCGTGAGATGTGGTTCGTGGTGCAGTTCTTGGAGTTTACCAGCTTTGTTGTAAATCGGTGCAAGCACACTCTGGTTCCTTCCTGGCCAGTTCAGTTTCAAGATCGACTGCATGTGTCCTTCAGACCCTTGTTGTGACCCTTGTATGGTCCCAATCACAAAGGAGGTTTGAGGAGAGCTGCGTTGGTGGCTAAAGAACATGCAGGCCTGGAACGGCAGGAGCACCCTTGGTCCATTCAGGAAAGCGCCCTTCACATAAATTGTCTGGATCTGCTGGTGGGCTTATAATCCATTCACAGCCTTGCAAGAGGCATGTCAAACTGTTGCCTCCTGCTTCGGATGAACAATGTATCAGCGGTGAGATACATCAACCACCTGTGATGCACTAGCTTGCAAGCTCTGACGGACATCACAAGGAAATATAAGACTAGGGTCTGAAACACATCATCATCACCCTAAGGACAGAATACCTTTCCAGAGAAACAAATCTCACCGCAGATTGGTTTTCCATTTATGGGAGGGCCGCATGCAACTGAAAGCTGGATGTAAAGGTATTCTCTCTCCTCTTGTCCCTTCGAAGCCCAGTTTTTCTGAATTTGTTCGCATCCATGACCAACAACCAGAGTCCAGCCTTCTTCTGTTGGATCCAAACTGCATGGCTGTGGATGCCTTCTTTCAAGACTGGTTGCCTTAAAGGGCTTTATTGCAAAATATGAGTTTCTTGTCATGTGGGGAAATTGAAGAGCATGCTAGTTTCAGTGTACCTATAATCTTAATGACAAGTATTTTCCCTCCCTTATCCCCCCTCCTCCCCATTTATTTTGTCTTTCTTGCACTGTTGGGGCGAGTTGAGTTATCCTCATCATTTTCAGATTATGCTTGATGATTGCCATGTCATTGCTTACTTGATGCGTTTGCTGTATGGTTAACGATTTCTGACTCATTTTCATCGCTGATCAGTTATTTCACATTTTTATTTTCGTTTCAGCTTGAGCTGCTGCAAGAGTCGTATTGTCTTTGGCTCCTATGTGTGCTGTGAGCTTAATGGTCCAGTTTTGTATCATGATGATCTTTCGGAGTTTGTTTGTTCTAATGCATTTTTGGTCTACGTTTTCTCCATTTTAGCATCAAAAAAGAGGAAGTGCTTAGGACACTATCCAGTATTTGTAAGCTGTTTTTGTTTCTGATTGGTTTTTCTGTTATGCTATTATCTTTGCTGATGTAAAGTTTAGTAAAGAAAGGGTAATGCAAAATACTGGCCTCCTGTCATTATTAAAATTAAATTATAGGTACAATAAATCTAGCATAATCTTTAAATATGTCTAGAAGGACACAGGATTGATATAGTTTGTTCAATAAGCAATTATGACAAATCTGCATGACAAAGGGAAATTTATACTTTCAAAAATATTCCTGCCAACTTCCCTTTTGTGCTTTTTCAATCTTAAAATATATTACCAACACCGAACCAAGGTTGTTTTTTGTTCACAATCCCATTTAAAAAATTGAGATTTTAATAAGAGATTATTGTTGTCGACGCCATATTACCTGAATTATTCATTGTAAAAATTAACTCTATAAGTGTAATTTTAGCCCTTGCCACATTATAGATTTTTTCTGATTGTTCCATACATCACAAGAACAAAAATGATTTCCCCCTCTTTCAAAATGATGCGGGTGACATTTTTTAGCCAAGACAATAGCTTCTTGTATTCCACGTGCAGAATCTGGGAATAATATTCGAGATTTTATCTATTTTATAGGGAAACATCAGTGAAACTTGAAATATAATGAGAATTCTTAAAATCCAACTGTGCAAAGTCTTCAAACAGTCTGGAAATATTTCAATGTTCAATGGGTCTTTGTTTAGTTGGATTTAAACATTGCTGGTTCCACAATTATGAATGCAAACACTTATTAAAAGTGACATGTTGCCAAGTTCTGTAGATTTAATGAATTACATGGACTTAAAGGTAATTATCACAGAAAACTTATTATATTAATATATTATTTTAATATATATGGCTCTCAAAGATGGATTGGCCATAGCATAGTTTAATATATATTAAGGGTTTGACACCCTCTTCCAAACCCTCTTGAAAACACAAATGAAGAAAGGGTCAGTTCCTTTCTCTAAACAGAACTTATCAGGCTGCCTTCGGTGTTGCTAACAGTAAGACCAACTGCTCTTTGCAGAATACTCAGGGACACATCAGCGTAGAATGGAGCAAAAAAAAATAATTGGTACCCTAATACGTTTTAAACTAATAGCTATGGCTATTACAGTTTGCATTGTGTATACGTATTTGACATATGCTACAGCATTTAATTTTTATTTCATCATATTCAGCATTTTATATACACTTTATAATGTTGTGTGGAGTAATGAAATAGAAATACAGTTTTAAGCAGTTGACATAGGAACATTTTAAAAACATTATTTCAACCCATTTTCAGGTGATCTAAGAACAGAGCCATGCATTGTTTACCTGGGGAGCCAGCCAAAGATTCCCCTCTGCTGAAAGCGAAGGTACGAGATACCGACACGGGTACTAAGAGGGCAAGGCAAAATTTTGAATAAAATTGTTGTGGGGTAAAACATTAAAACGAGGACAGAGAGGACACAAACAAACATACAGGGAGAATTAGGAAATAATGTAAGTGGAAAATGAGTAATGTTTCACAGACCACTCTTATATTGCAAGGATAGCCTTACAATACCACTGAGCTTCACATCGCACAATATGTCAAACATCTATCAACTTAAAGAATGCCAGAAGCTAACATAGCAGGGGCTTGAAAATGGGTTGCTTATTTGAAGTTGTGCAAAACTAAAAATCTATTTGGTGTAAGCCCTTTCAAGCATAGAAAGGATTGCCTGTGTTTTGTTCTATAAGTCAGTCCTTCCATGAAGTATTGTATAAAATAATTTAATGAAATAAATATTAGCACAGCCTATGAATCAAGTGCCGTAGGTGTTTCTCGTTTGTTTGTTTTTTCCTTTTTCTCTTAGAGTTTGGCATTTCTGTTTGTATGCCGTGCTAAGTAGTATTTCAGTAAATTATTGTTTTGGTCTTTTTAAATTTGATTGAGTTTGGATTTAGTCCAGGTTGGAGAAGTTTAATAAATCAAGTTTCAGATATACGTTATTTCTGGAGTATTTTAAATGACACATTAGACTTATGTACAAGGGACAATTCTGATGTAAGGTTGTAAACGTGGGACCATAATTCAGAGCATTTCATTAGTTTCCATGGTGATTGCTTGAATTTTAGAACTTTTCCTCAAAATTGCTCTGTCAATAATTCCCATATGTGTATTCAGAGAACATTATATATGCTTATTGTTTGTGCCCGAAAATAAATGTATCCCACCCGATACAGAAAAACATGGAAATTACACTCATTTGTCCATTACAGTAACTCTTACAGTGTATTATCTACTTTTAGCCTCTAGTCTTCTTGGTGACTTTCCACATGTAATATTCATCCCTTCGGTGATTCCTTTGTCGAAATATATAGATACCCTACTTATTATAAGCTGTGCATATTGTGCACATTGGTTTGAAAATGCTGAAAATGCTGAACTCTGACTATTATTTTCAATAAATTGTACTTATTTTTTTTGATGACGACAAAGTGACGATGCTTAACCTTTAAAATATATATAAAATGTATATAATATATAGTCTGCACCTTTGTGCTATCCACGGAATACAATGGCCTCATAACCAAGTGCAGAAACGTGTGCCTGAAGATTCAGAAAGCTGATTTTTTAATGGAAAATGTCACTTTTCTAAACTAACCTTGTTACACTTCCCTGACTGTCAGACAGCCATTCCTGATACTTCCTGCAACTCCCTCAGTGGAGCTAAATGCAAGAGGCAGGCAATTGCCCAGAGCACCTGCCTTGCAAATACTTCTCAATGAGCTGCAATTCAGCTTGTTGTGAAGTCTGTGGCACTCCACTGCCCAAATACAAAATAAATAAAAATCACTGTTTATTAGATACACCCCAAATGAAAAGGTGCATGCATATAACTATGCATTTTTTAATTGCAGTTTTATCTTAAACTAGCATGTCTGTCTTTTGCAAGCTCTCCCCTTCAAGCCCCGCCCAGACTTTCTGTGACTGTCCAATCACATACTTCCCAATGCAGCTCCATGAGAAGTGTTTGCAAGGCAGGTGCTCTGGGAAATTGCTGGCTCTTAAGTTTAGGGCTAATAAGCTATTAAAACCAGGAAGTAACAGGTCCTGTTGTCTGCGTGAAAAGCCAGGGGGGGGGGGAGGGGTGTAACCTGTATAATTTATAAAAGGGTCAATTTCTATTGCACTAGTTCAAAAAGGACAACCAGTATGTGTCAATGAGTCTAAGCTCATAGCTTTGGGAATTTGCTACTTACACAGAAATGATGATCCACCCAAGCTCCCAACTTTCCTTACGTCGTTATCTATGGTAAAATAAACAGAAACAATGCTTAATTATGATGCAGTACATATATTCAGTCATCAAAAACATACAGAATAGTCAAGAACAAATAAGTTGTAGATGGCTAACACAACAATGGAAAGCTTGTATCAACTATAGCAAAGAAGTATTTTTCAAACATTGTTTTCAGCTTTATGGAAATCGTTTAAAGCAGCTCAGTTTGCTAACTGCATGTCCCCTCTGGCTTATGTTATAAAATCTCCTCACTAACACCTGCCTTACTTTCCCTGACCTGTACTTCAAAGCTGAAGTAAGTGCTTCTCAGAGAAAAGCATTGTTGGTGGATGTTTCTGATATTGGAATCATGGGATATACAAATACCCAAAACTACTTCCCATAAGACTCTTCACCTATTTTTTATTTTTTATTTTGGCAGAGGTCAGTTGATTAGAATGATTTTCAGTTTGATAGGCATACTAAAAACATGAGACCGTTCCTCCTAAAGCAAGACTGACTTTTTACTGATCAATAAAAGCTTGTAGTTGGTGCTGCTCCTAACCGATCTCATTGGAAGCACAACTAGAAATGTAACCATAATTTAGACTAGGGGAGGGAAATGGCAGGGTCTATGGGCAAAAAATGATGCTAAAATGAAAACAAAAAGTACTGCAAATGGATTCTTGTTTAAAGGTATGTTAGGATAGACTATATAGACCAGTCTTTATCATCCCTATAGCTGCCTGTGTCAACTTGTGATAGGACACAACTCAGTAACGATGACTTTGCAGGAGGCGGATTGGAGCGGTCATGAGGATACTCTCCGAGCACTGGAATAAAGGTGAGTTTAATGGATTTGAACCAATTCAAGGTTGGAATGGGAGTGGGGCAGAAATCTAAAGATGAGAAGGAATCCTCCAATTAAAATGGAATTGTTTAATTATTACCAGCTTATCGTGTAGTATAAAATAAATACATTAATCGAGCATGCATTGCAGATGAAACAGAAGGCCAGAACAGTTGAGCTGGAAGCCTATCAAACTTCGCATTACAGCTTATGATCTGGCGAGAAGAATCATTCCCTTCAGGCATTTTGCAGTAAACACTGTCTTTTCAGAGAAAAGGGATACCTCCAGTGGTCACTCCTCAGGTGGCTGCTAGAGGTACTTCCTGGGGCAGTGCTGGACACGGTAGTGCTGCACAGCAGCACTGACATTCAGTGTCTCCACCCACTGCATGGAGACACTGAACTTTCATTATATAGATGCATTGATTCAATGCATCTCTATGAGGAGATGCTGATTGGCAAGTGTTGTGTTTGGCTCTGCCTCCAGCCCGCCTCCTTGGCTGAGATTATCAGAATTGACAATCTCAGCCAATCCAATGCTTTCCTATGGGAAAGCACTGTGATTGGCTGAGATCATCACTTCTGATGATGTCAGCCAAGGAGGCAGATCAGGGGCAGAGCCCTATATTTAAGTGGGCAATGGGAGTGCAGGGGTGCTAGATATTGTTTTTAACACTATAGGTTCAGTAATACATATTTGTGTTCCTGACCCTATAGTGTTCCTTTAAATAATTAAATGGATTTGGCTATTATGACATACAATCATATTGCTGATACAATATAGTGTACAAGCCTGTAAACAAATAAAACATTACTTGGGAGTCAGGCTGTGTTAATATTAAATCTGAAATTATTACTTTAAGTTGTTAGATGCCATAGTTGTTATTTCTCTATATACCACAAGGATTTCTAGGCAAATTAACCTCTTGTAAAATTCTAAACCAAGAAGTAGGTTACTTTGTAGAAGAAGCCTCGAAACATCACATCATACCTGCTCTAACTTAACACTTTCATATTTAGATTTCATACTTACTTAACACAGTTATCTAGAAAATACAAAAAAAAAAAAGAAAAAAAGAAAAAAAAAAGAGACCATGAAGGATCCACCGTATGGACAGAATTGCAATGAGAACATATGTAAATTCTTCTCATGGTGCAACACAGGATATAAATGCAAAAATGCAAAATGCATATAATCATATGTTGGCATATTTTACTTTGAAGCTTTCGTGAACAGGGTTGCATACATCTCTAGATCTATGTGGGACACTGTAAGCACCATAACCACTGCAGCACATTGTAGTGGTTGCTGTGCTAGCAGGCTACGAGCATCGCCCACTGTTCTATGCCAAACAGTTTTGCAGATGATACAGACTAAGGATTCCCTGGGCCTCGCTACACTTCCACATTAGCAATGTTAAAGGGACTCTATAGTCTACATATAAAAGCAAGAAAGACAGGTCCCCCAGCCTTCCTTCTTGCTTTTATATGTACTTTCAAATATAAAAAAATCATTTTCGATGCTTTTTTATATTAAAAACTTACCTCCGTTCCAGCGCCGAGCTCCCAGCCATGCCGCGCCCCCTTTTTAATAAAAATGACGAAATTGCGGGGCCCAATAGGACGCTTCTCTGAGAGAAGCGCCATTGCTCCCTTGTGCGCATTCGTGACTTTGCCACACATGCGCACAGACTTCAGAGGGCGGCATTCATGCCGCCCTTTGAAGTCCTGAGCGCACTACCGCGCATACGCGCGGTGTGCGCGGCCGCGAGCTGAGCTGACTGACAGCTCAGCTCGCGGTTTTTGCCCACCCCCTCTCCTCTCTGACAGGCTGGAGAGAGAAGGCGCGCACACAGTGCCTTCTCTCTCCTGCACACGTCAGACGTATCTTAATACGTCTGACGTGTACAGGGCCTTTTTAGGGCCCTGCATGATAGGAAGTCCCTCTGGTGGCCGTCTGAGTGACGGCCACTGGAGGTATTCCTCTCAATCAATGTAGACACTGTATTTTCTCTGAAAATACAGTGTTTACATTAGATTGCCTGCAGGGAGCTATAGATCTCACCTGAACAAATACATTAAGCTGTAGTTGTTCAGGTGACTATAGTGTCCCTTTAATATTGTCCAGAGGGTCAGTCTAGGCATCATAACCATTTCAGTGTTTGAAGCAAAGAGTCTCCTCGTAAGTAGCCAAACAGTTTAGGCTAGTTTGACATATACATTTTGTCTCGATTTAAGTTATTATTATTGGTATTTATAAAGCACCAACTTATTCAGCCGCCCTTTACATTATTATAAACTGAGAGATTTAACAATAAATGAGACAATTACAAGATGTTACAGGAACAATAGGTTGATAAGGACCCTGCTAAAACAAGCTTACAGTATTATAGTGAAAGAGACTGATCCTTTTTTGAGAGGGACATTTCAGATATATCTGTATATAGATAAAGAGGAGGCATAACATTGTTACGTTATTTTAATATTAAAGACAAAATTAAATAGATGACAAAAAGGAATGCATTAAATTGTTCCATGCTGTACCTGAAGAAACAGTTGTCATTATAGCTGGAACTCCATAATATGTGAAGGCTCCATTCTCAAATCTTAACCCTTCCTTACCAACTTCTACTTCTACTTTACCCTGTGGGAGATAAAGAAGAGAAGTAGAACAGAGACATAATTCTATATTTAACAATATAATAATGACCAGTCCCACCTCTCCAGCTCTAACATTGTGACCCATTCCAGCCCACTATTATTCTAATTTCAACCTACTCTTCCTTTTCCATCCTAATCTTGTCCTAATCTTCTCATTATTTTCCTTAATATTGTCAATTGTTCTTTCCCCTCTGTTTTTACCCAGGATTTACATCCCTGTTGGATAGCTACAAAATAAATGTATTGATGACAGAGTCTTTATGTTTATTCTTCGTTCGTTTCTGAAATGTTTGGTTTCATGAGATGGACTCATCACACTCGGATATCTTCTGTTTACGTAATCTCTGTTGTGTATCTGTTCTTTATAATGTTTCTTAAAATAAAAAAATATAAAACAATTTACATACTAATGGCTAATCCCCAACACGTATTTAAACAAAATCATTATTACCTGCAGAATTAGAATAAAATAATCAACTGGTCGGTTGCGTTGGTAAAGGTAATGCTCTGAAGATCTTTTGTTCTTCTCATCAAACTTAATCTCCTGGATTACATTTGGGTGCTTCAGAAGACGTAGTATAATTTTCTCTGAAAGGTAAGGTGCCTTAAACGGCTCGACTTCTGAAAAATGAGTTGATTACTTTTAAAAAAAGTACAATTCCTCTATGTTATCCTGGATACACCATTACAACAATTTACTCTGAGGCTTGATTGAACATAGAGCTATCTGTGTATAAGTGGACATTCAGAACTTGCTGGCATTATGGGGCCCATGTTTTAAAGTCTTACACAATTTGCTAAGTTTCTGGTCAAACCCACTGGGGTGTGAGAGAGGCCTTTGATGGGAAATGCTCTCTGCTAGAGTCTAATCTCAAAATACCCAGCTTTGTTCAAACCCTAGGAAGACTATGTATGACAGTATCTCTCTCATATGCCTGATCCTACCGGACTAGGATTTTGCTGATAACAACATCATAGCTCTGTTATTTGACCACTTAGAAGAATTTGTTGAATTTAGTTTTTGACGATTCCATTAGTGTTGCCAACTCCTCTTCAAAAGGAATGTTACTACTTAAGGCTGACTGTGTACACGGCCCTTCTTCACTGATCCGATAATGGTAAAATTATTGGAAAGAATTATAACAGTGGGGTTGTGATTGTGTCCTCGTTAATGGCTCATTATAAACTCTTAACATATTGATAAGTATTGTATAAGGGATTTAAATTCCCTCTGTTTCATATATATTTTCTTTTATTTCTTTGTAATGTCTAATGTGGGACAGTTCTCCACTATTATAAAACATGATTTTCTTTTTCCCTCTAATTCTATTGGGCTTCAGTTCTCTTCAGTGTTACGAGTAACGTCATTTTTTAATCTTATTACACGTTTTATTGTTCTGTTAGTAAACAAAGATAAAAAAAAATAAAAAATCTAATAATAGTAAAAACGGTGTAAAACAAATTAGATTACATGTAATTTTAGTCGTGCGTGAAATATTCCTCCAAAAAAAAATATCTAAACTAAAATCTTCAAAATGGCAGGCCAGCTGTAGGCAGCTTAATGGTCTGAGGATTTATTGGCTGTACAAACCTGTCGCCATAAACCGATGTGTAGCCAGCATCAGTTGCGGAGAAATCTTTACCTTCATCTGGCTGTCTGAAAGTTTGAAGAGTGAAAAGTCGTGCTGTTTCCTTTCTCGTTGAGGAATTCTCTCCTTATTTCGGTTATCTGCTGTGATAAATAATGTTATTTTTTTTTGTAACAATTTTCTATACTTATATGCAAATCACAAACACTGAAAATCCGTTTTCGAAGCAAAGTTAACATAACAGCTGTTTCCCATGGAAAGTCTCAAGCCTCCCCATGCGCCAAACTTGAAAAGCCCATTCACCAGACACAAACAAATGGGCAGTAATGGAAAATTTCCAATTGCCAATTTTTTCGAACATGCATCAGTTCAATTGGCTACTAAAAGTAATAAAAATGGTTTGCACCAAGAGTACTGCAGTGGTTTTGACACATTATTTTCACATTTCCTGGCTTTATTCAAATGTTTTCCAATTTCCAATAGATCAGACTTGGATCTTAACTCATTTAGATCCAGTATCCCTATATATTTCTTATCTGCAGACCATGTCATACCTACGCTTTATATTTCATTACTGCACAGTTTATAGCAGGTATTCACTTGGTAGATATTTTCCTTATGTTTTGTTGCTCAGGCAAATATTATATAAAATATAGAATTCTTAATTATACAAAGTAGCTATTTTTGTATGTCACTACCCACTGTTAACTGTATGCATAGACATTTTGTGAATAACTATCTTAAGAAAAAAAAGATTATTGATTAAACTGGAAATCATGGAGAACTGACCAAAAGTACTGCACATTTTAGACCAAAACAGAAAAAAATGAGCATTTCTCCAATTTGGCTACTTTGGCCTATAATTTGCTATTTCCTTGTCGGTTCTTCCTAATTTAATAAATAAGTCAAACATTGCAAATCATCTGGATGCTTTATTTCATGTTATATCAATATTACAGATTGAAGTGGCTCCATCAACCCAAAATTACCTTTCTCCTATTATTTCCTCTTCTCTTCCTATTTCAAAATATGTTCTTCTTTTCTTAATTTCTGATCTATTTCTCTTTATACTACTGTATAAGACAAAGTAGGGACTATTTTTGTCTTATGTATTTTTATCACTGCTTGAGAATTGTGACAAAGTGGTGGAGTTTAAAGGAAGCTCCACTTCTTTTGTCAAGCTAACAAAATGTAAAGTTTGCCTTAAAGGGACAGTATAGTCACCAGAAGAAGTGCAGCTTATTGTAGTTTTTCTGGCGAGTATAGCCTGTCCCTGCAGGCTTTTAATGTAAACACGGCATTTTTCACTGAAAAGGCAGTGTTAACATTACAGCCTAGGAAAACCTTTTGTGGCTACTCCTCAGACGGCCACTAGAGGTGCTTCCTGGGCCAGTGCTGCATGTGCCGTTAAGTGTCTCAACGCTCTGCATGGGGAGCTGAACATCCCCGATGGAGATGGATTGAATCAATGCATCTCTATGAGGCAATGCCGATTGGTTCAGCGTGGCATTTTACCACACATACGCAATAGTCTTCCAATGCTTCCCTATGGGAAAACATTGGGTTGGCTGAAATCATCAAATCTGATGATGTCAGCCAAGCAGTTGGATCAGGGCCGGGACAGTAAATCACCTTTCTAAACCGAGGTAAGGGGGGGGCGACCACCTGTACGGTGGCTTTAGAACAATAGTGTCAGGAATACGCATTTGTGTTCCTGACACTATAGTACCCATTAAGCTCCAATCTTTGTCAAGATTGCCAAGTGAAAAATACTTTGTCTTATGGTTCGAACAGAAATAGATTCGAAATTAAGAAGAGAAGAACATATTCTGAAAGAGGAAAAAATAGGAGAAAGTAGGTTTGAGGTGACCGAGCCATTTTAAATATAAAGGATTTAATATTCGTGAACACTTACTGTATAGATCTGTTTCATCTAAGATTTCGGACTTTATTATTTCTTCTATGATGTCTTCCAGAGTTACAATCCCCATCACCTCATAAAAAGGGTCGCCTTCTCCTTCATTATTTACTCGTTGAACTATAGCCAGGTGGGATTTACCTGTATATTAATAGAAACAAATATATAGAAATTTTTATTATAGGAGATAATTTAAACAATAGACATATGTACAGCAGTGGTCACAACCAACGTTCAGTTAATAGAATTAAGCATTTCCTAGATTCTATTTAGTTCCCCTTTTTTTCCATGCAGAGATCACCGTTTGTATCCTGCATGTTTTTTCTGCCATCCTATTTAACTCAACCATGCAGCTTGGGTGATTTAGGTAGCCCAGGGCTCGGGGACTTTTGGCCAAGTTAGGAGTTGCGGAGTTATTAACTGGAAATAAAACAACAATTGGCACCTAATAATCACTTTGGGCAAAAGTTATACTTTGTGTTTATTGAAAGGAACCGTTACATTTTCTAACAGATGTCAATATAACATTCCTTCCTACTAGAGATGTAAGATTCACAGAGCGTGCCGGGTGGTCATATTGCTCAGCAACCTGCACTCTCCGCGAGGCATTGCAGTTTAACCAGGAATGTTGGTGGTGGCCATGTTGTGATTGGCACACTTTGTGTCTTTCACCTATGGTGTGTGCCAGCACTGCTATTCTGGGGTTGACATCTACATTTCACAGCTCGCTTTATGCAGCATGGAGGAAGGTCACTGGCTGTCAGGAAGGACATACCGTAGTAGAAAATAAATGGTCGGTACAAGGGAGCATCCATCAAAGATGGACAGACATGGCAGTCCACAGGTAGGGAGGCTTTCTGTTAGAAATTTCACATTGACAACCATTCCTTTCAATAAATCTATAATGCATAACTTTAGCCTAAAGTGATTTTTGGGTGACAGTTGTCCTTTGAGAGCAGGAAATGTTGGGGAGCTTGGCATTCATAATAACTAGGACAAGGAAACTGGCATCCCCTGGTTATCTATTGCGCTAAGGGATTATGGAATATCCTATTTCATTTAGGGCTAAAATGGATATATTACCTGTTTGAGATATTTTAGCCTATATTTAGCAAACCAGTTCTCATGTCTACGCAATGCATGGTTATGTGATTAAGCCCCAATGTGTAGAAAAAAAAAAATCAACATTTCCTGTATACTAAAAAACAACAACATTGCCTTAATATATATTGGACTTTAACTAATCATGAGCTGTTAAGGGGAAAATGTCATGTAATATGCAGTCTTTTTTTTTTTTTCATAATCATCACGACTGAAATCCATGCAATTATATTACTTCCATAAGGGATGCTATGGTCCAGCACTGCACCTGCTGATAACGTACAACTACATTCCTAACCAAGGCAAACCATGGAGCAGATATAGGATAATCAATCATTTCTGAACCAGTGCCCTGAACTAGTGAAAAGGCAATTCTCACTATTGAATGTGGGATAGTGGGCTAGAGGTGTTAAAGCATCCTGATCCCATTTAAAGCTTTAACAGATACAGAATAATCAAAGCTGAAATCTGTGCCGTGACGATAACCACAGTCATTAATCTTTCATGTATTCACTAGTTTAAGTGATGAGGAACCAGCACTTCACATGTTAACATACAGCAGCATCCACAGCCCAGGCAACGCTTGCAGCAGCTGCATAATCACTGCTGAAGTAAATGAAAACAGTAAACAGAACACATCTTCCCAGCATATAGTACGACAAGAGGCCCTGCACCACATGATAAAATATCGTAGCATCCATAGAGCAGTCGATTAGCAAGGGTTCTATGGGATAGCAAAGCATATGCTCAAGGATGGCTCTGGGTATGAATGAGCAGGATGTCTATTTAGATGGCAGTGGGTATGATCAAGGGTGGCTTTGGGTATAAATGAGCAGGATGTCTATTTAGATGGCAGTGGGTATGATCAAGGATGGCTTTGGGTATGAATGAGCAGGATATCTATTTAGATGGCAGTGGGTATGATCAAGGGTGGCTTTGGGTATGAATGAGCAGGATGTCTATTTAGATGGTAGTGGGTATGCTCAAGGATGGCTCTGGGTATGAATGAGCAGGATGTCTATTTAGATGGCAGTGGGTATGATCAAGGGTGGCTTTGGGTATGAATGAGCAGGATGTCTATTTAGATGGCAGTGGGTATGATCAAGGATGGCTTTGGAAATGGATTGCAATGGAATCTATAGGATGGCAGGTGGTATGATTACTCTAGGGATCTATGTTAAGGCAAGGGATATCATGACGGATGTCAGAGTATATGTTCCAGCTCGCTCACCCTTCTTAAACTCCTCCAGTACAGCGTCCAGACGGGTATCATTAAAGACACAATGCAGGGGCCGGTGGTAGAAGCGGGTCACGGTCTGCAGTGGGGTACAGTCATCGGGGTCCACGAAGGCCAAATCCTTGACGAAGAGGATGTCCACTATGTTGGCCCGATCCTCTCCTTCATACACGGGAATGCGGGTGTAGCCGCTGCGCAGGATCTCGGACACTGTGGCAAAGTCAAGCACTGCGTCTGAGCGCAGCATGAAGCAGTCCCCTAGAGGGGTCAGCACATCCTCCACCGCCTTGGTTCGAAGCTCCAGAGCCCCTTGGATGATGTTCAGCTCCTCCTTGACCAGATCATTGTAAGGATCGGCAGCCCGCAGCATCTCCAGCAGCTTCTCCCGGGTGTAGAAGGTGCCAATTTCCTGGCGTAGGGCCCAGTCTAGTAGGCGGCTTAGCGGGAAGGACACTGGGAAGGTAGCGGCCATCAGCAGGCGGGTGAGCCACACAGTACGGGAGGCAATGGCCAGTCCATGGCGGGAGCACACCGAGTATGGGGCCACCTCTCCAACCAGAAAGACACACACGGTGCACAGCACAATGGGCAGCCATAGGGGTCCCGGCAGCGAGGAGCACAGCCATCCGGCCAGAGCGGCGTTGGAGAGCACGTTGCCAAGGAGCAGGGTGCAGAGCAGGTAGGATCCACGGCTGCGCACCTCTTGCACGCGCCTGGCCTGCTCTTTCTCCACCGCCGAGCCGCTGTTTTGCAGAACCCGGAGCTCCACCGGGTCCAGGGAGAGCAGGCTGAGCCGCAGCCCGCTGAACAGCGCAGAGAGGGCCAGCAGCATGAGCGCCGCCATGATACGCAGCCAGCCTGGCATGCCAGGCTCCGCCTCCCGTACCTCCAGCCCGAAGTGCGCTCCGCCGTGGTGCTCCCAGCTCCGCCCGTCGAAGGCGCAAAGCGAGAAGAGCTTGCCCCGCTCCCCCTTGCGCAGCTCCCGCACAGCCACCTCCACCACCGCGGAGCCCCCCTGCCCGGCCTGCAGGGGCCCCACAACCTCCACATCCGACGCCCAGGAGCCCTCATCCTGGCAGGAGCCACTGGCCCGCGGCTCCTCGATGAACACCAGCCGCGGGGGGGAGGAGCCGGCGCTGCCATTGACCCCCGCGGGGCTCGGGGTCTGGAGCGGGGGAGGAGCGGCAGCCGGCTGGAAGTAGACCCGCAGGGTGAAGCGGGTGCCCTCCGCCGCCCTCAGCGTCCCCCCTTCCAGGGACACCCGGCCGCCCACCGTGTCCTCGGGGCGCAGGCCGAGCAGCCAGAGGGAGACGGGCCGGGGGGACAGCGAGATGAAGAGCAGGAAGACAGCTCCCGCGGCCTCCGCCATGCTCGGGGGGGAGACTGACTGACTGACAGCAGGGGGCGGGGCCAGCGCTGCGCGGGGAGGGCGGCTGCCAGTCACGTGGACGCTCCCCGTGCCCGCTGATTGGTCAGAGAGCCGCTGGACGGACTGCGACTGGCGGCACCTGATTGGTGGAAGGCGGCGGCTAGGAGGGAGCAGTCACGTGGCTCTGGAGGCAGACTGCAGTGATGGAGCAGGGAGAAGGAGGAGGGAGGATGTGGTTGCCATGGATACAGGATTGCTGCTGCTGCTGCTGCTCTGGACCACATTCCCCCATCTTCCTGCTCAGTCACTGCAGGAGGGCCATGATGGCAGCTATGTACTGACTGAGAATTGAATATCAGCTGACATTAAACGGCCTCATGCTACCACAGCTGTCATAACATGGGGGTTAATGGTGCTTACATGAAAAAAATCCAATCCTATGGCACTCAAAGGGTTAATAGTGAGCTGAAATAGGAATCTGGCAGCCCCTGTAACCCCCTCCCCTCTCCCCCAGGGGTGGCTTGGTGTGGGACCATCACTGCTATTTACATTGCCACTAAAAATAGAGAGCCAAAATAAACTCACTAAAGAAGTCAATAGGTCAGAGGCTGACAAACCCTGTGAACCAGGGATCAGTGTATGTATTATTCTATATATATGCAAGGCATGTACCAGATGGTGGTCCCAAGAAGTTTCTTTAATAAATGATTGAGTTGCTTCTAGTTTTGCACTTCAAATTTTCTCTTACACTGGATTGCTATGGTTAAATATCTTAAATATCATTATATGAATGTACACTTTACTACACTCAAATTAAAAATAAATTACATTGACTTCTAAAGATGGCAATCTGACCCATACATATTTTTTTGCAAATTAATTTACCACCAGATGATATGGCACAAAAATCCTGCAGAATCTTTATAGGGGAATTATTTTCAGTAATCATTCTAAATTGTAGTGAGAAATGTGCAACATTACATTCTTTAGAACCTTAGACACTTTAAAATGTTAGGTGAGGTCTGTGCCTGGTAGAATATCATGTGAGCAGGACAGCTATGTAATGAAGCAGAATACTGATTGGAAACATGTTGCACATTTTTAACCTAATGTAAACTGTTCCTTCTCAAAGAACTAGTGTCAGATTAACTCCTTCCTTCCCACAGACATGTATACTCATGTTAATATCATTGTGTTAAGATTTAGCCAGTAATGCTATTTTCCTAGTGCTGCTATTAAGGCTGCAGAAATGCCAATTTCTCATCCAGGGCTGAATTCTGACTCCTTGCGTATCTACAGATTGACAGTAAATGGAGCAGCAATCCTTCTCACATGACAATCACAATCTACAACTAATTTTGTTGGGGAATAATGAATGCACTCAGGAGGGCAGGCTCAGAGCAAAGTGAGAATGCTACAAGACTTCTTTACAGACTGCTATAGAACCATGGAATGTCTTGCACAGATTATTTTTAAATTCTCCTGCAATATTTGGAGAGCTGCATTCTGAGAACAGTCATCAGCATGGAATTTGGCCAATTCTATTTTCTATTTTTGTCACACCAACTGTATTCCTACAAATATTTCGCACCCTGTCTGACATAAGAAAATGTTCATCATATAGTCTTTAATAGAAAATTAATATAAAGATTTATTTTAATGTAATCATTGTATTAGTGGCATAACTTAATTCTGTTGCTAAAGTGGTAATAAATAGGGTAAGAGTCCCCCATTCCTTTTTAGGTCTGAAGATGGAAAGGTCAGATGTTCAATGCTAATTTTGTAGGACGATGACATTAAAGGAGTATCACCTGTCAATAATTCTCCATTAGACTTTTACCCAGTCTCCATTCATTTAATATATAATTGAAAACTCACTTCTCCCGGAAAGCCTATCAATGAAACTGTTCTAGCTTTCCCTCCCTACACCCTGATTCCTCACCTGCAACTTAAAAAAAAACAAAAAAAAAACTAAGCCCTCAGTGAATACTTTTCTAGCAACCTACTTTTCTAGTCTACCCTTAACTTTTATGTCACTTTACCCAATGCCCTCTAGTTTGTAAGTTCATTGAGCAGGGCCCTATACCCCTCTGTTCCCCTCTACCACAACAAGAGGACATAGTCTTACATTAGAGGGGCAAAGGTTTAAAAATAATATCAGGAGGTATTACTTTAAAGCCTGCATGTCAAACTTGCGGCCCACAATTAATGTTTTTGCAGCCCGGGGAGCCGCGAGTATGACATGCTTACTAAGGCAGAGTAGGCACCTGCTCTCCCCACATTGCAGGTGCCTACTCTGCTAAATTGTACCCGGCGGGGAGGAGAGGTCGCTGGCGGCAGCGAGGGGGCTCAGTCTTCCTGCTCCTCACTGCTCCCTCAAGTGCGCCCTCTGTAGTGATGCCGGGTGTCGGAATATGACATCATTCCGGCACCTGGCATCACTAAACTGCACGTGTGAGGGAGCAGTGAGGAGCAGGTAGGAGACCACCCCAGAGAAGATTCTCACTGGACCCCAGGGAAGAAGCTCTTACACCAGCTCCCAAAGGTAGGGAGCAATAAATAAAATTATTTGTAAGCGTGTGCAAGAATGTGTAAATGTGTGTGTGTGTGCGTGTCTGTCAGTGTGTTTCTGTCAGTGAGTGTGTATGTCTGTCAGTGAGTGAGTGTGTGTCTGTCAGAGAGTGTGTGTGTATCTGTCAGTGTGTGTGTCTGTGTGTCTGTCAGAGAGTGTGTGTGTATCTGTCAGTGTGTGTGTCAGTGTGTGTGTCTGTCTGTCAGTGTCTGTCAGTCAGTGAGTGAGCGTGTGTGTGTCTGTCAGAGAGTGTGTGTGTGTGTCCATCAGTGTGTGTGTCTGTCAGTGAGTGAGAATGTGTTTGTCTGTCAGTGAGTATGTCTGTCAGTGAGTGTGTGTCTGTATGTCTGTCAGTGTGTGTGTGTGTGTTGGTCAGTGTTGCGATGGCCGCGGCTGGACAGTGGAGGTCCTGGAGGTGCACGGAGACATGCAATGCAACGTCACATTCCGACGTGATGTCAACATGCTCCACCTTCAAGGTTTCAAGGAGTAGCGGGAGGATCAGCTTTGGCACAGGGTGCGGACGGCGCCATTCGGGGTATATCAGAGGCTGGACTCCGGAGTCGCATACTGGCAGCGGCAATGTGAGTGGAGTCTGCTTGCTGGCTAATATTGCTGTTTTTTTTTTTTTTTTTAAACAAGGGCCGGGGTTATGTAGAGGGGGGTGCTGGGATTTAGTAGAGGGAGGAGGGGGGACTGGGATTTAGTATAGAGGGGGGGACTGGTAATTAGTATAGAGGGGGGGAATGGGATTTAGTATAGAGGAGGGGACTGGTAATTAGTATAGAGGGGGGGAATGGGATTTAGTATAGAGGGGGGGACTGGGGTTTAGTATAGAGGGGGGGGACTAGGGTTTAGTAGAGGGGAATGCTGTTTTTTTTTTGATACTGTACTTTTCAAAACAAACCAAAGTTTCCCACTAAACCCACATAAACTTAAACCTTGATTATTTGGCCCGTGCTAGCCTTTGAGTTTGACATGCTTGCTTTACAGAGAGGGTAGTGGATACATGGAATAGCCTTCCAGCTGAAGTGGTAGAAGTTAACACAGTGAGGGAGTTTAAGCATGCGTGGGATAGGCATAAGGCTATCCTAGCTATAAGATAAGGTCAGGGACTAATGAAAGTATTTAGAAAATTGGGCAGACAAGATGGGCTGAATGGTTCTTACCTGCCGTCACATCCTATGTTTTTATGTTCCTGTGTGTCCAACTTGTCTGGTTACAATTGTGTGTCTGCTAGTTCACACATTGTACAGCGCTGTGGAATTTGTTGGTGATTTATACATCATCATAATAATAATATGCATGTCTTATCTCATGAAGTAGTTTAAAATGATTGCTGTAGACTGGTTTGTAAATGAGGATCTAAGGTTTCTATGTATATACCCTGTTCCAAATTTTCATGCAATATGGGGAAGAAAAAGGATCTCTCTGCTGCCGAAAAGAGTGAAATAGTTCAATGGCTTGGACATTGGATATTTCACGAAATCTTAAGCATGATCATCGCACTATTAAGAGATTTGTGTCTGATTCAGAGCACAGACGGGTTCGTGCAGATAAAGGCACATTGAGGAAGATTACTGCCAGATCCATGCATCGGATCAAGAGAGCAGCTGCTAAAATACCATTACATAGCAGCAAACAGATATTTGAAGCTGCTGGTGACTCTGGAGTCCCACGGACATCAAGGTGTAGAGTCCTCCAGAGTCTTGCAACTGTGCATAAACCTTCTATTCGGCCACCACTAACCAATGATCACAAGCAGAAACGGCTGCATTGGGCAGAAAAATACATGAAGACTAATTTTCAAACAGTCCTGTTAACTGATGAGTGCCGTGCAACCCTGGATGGTCCAGATGGATGGAGTAGTGGATGGCTGGTGGATGGCCACCCTGTTCCAACAAGGCTGCGATGTCAGCAAGGCGGTGGTGGAGTCATTGGGCCGGAATCATGGGAAGAGAGCTGGTTGGCCCCTTTAGGGTCCCCGAAGGTGTAAAGATGACCTCTGCAAAGTATGTGGAGTTTCCGACTGACCACTTTCTTCCCTGGTACAGAAGGAAGAACTATGCTTTCCATAATAAAATCATCTTCATGCACGGCATTGCACCATCTCATGTTGCAAAGAATACCTCTGCATCAATGGCTGCTATGGGGATAAAAGGAGAGAAAGTCATGGTATGGCCTCCACTTCCTTGACCTCAATCCTATTGAGAACCTTATTGAGAATCCTCAAGCAAAAGATTTATGAGGGTGGGAGGCAGTTTACATCCAAACAACAGCTCTGGGAGGCTATTCGGACATCTTGCAAACAAATTCAAGCAGAAACTGTCTAAAAACTCACAAGTTCAATGGATGCAAGACTTGTGAAGCTGCTATCAAATAAGTGTATGTTAAAACGTAACGTGACCTGTTTAAAAAGTTAAAATGTTGTTATAAGTTTGATTGAAATAGCTTTTGATTTCAGTAAATATGCTGCAAACACAACAAATGACAATTTTCAGTTCTTTACAACCTATAAAGTGTTTTGAAACTTACTGTGCGTAATAATTTGAAACAGTGCATTGTAAGTTTATTATGTTTAAAAAAAAATACTGTTATCATTAGGAGGTTTGTTCAATAAAATTAGAATTTTACTGCAAAAACGATTACTTTTCAAGCATTGCATCTTTATTTATGAAATCCCAAAGTAGTCCACCAGGCGGTGCCCTTTGTCCAAACTTTTGCTTCAGTTTTCAAACAGTGCAAGTTAGTAATGCTAGTTCTTCCATACAGTCCTCTGATAAGTGTGGGGATAATTTACTAAACTTTACAGCATTACAGTGAACTGAAAACTAAATTGCAAAATGTAGGCAAAAAGTGCTGATTCAAAACTTTCTCTATAGCCATTATGATTTGCCTTTCATTTCAATTCTCAAGAAATCGGGGATTAGTGTACAAACCCTGCATGTGACTATTATATATTGATTTAGTTATCATCTCCTTATTTACCCAGTGAAACTCTACCTTGTTATTTAGCAAAACATGACTATGGTTCTTTTTCGGCTGCTCTGTGAGCAAAACTTGCAGGTATAGGGATTTAATTGTAGCTAGATTGTTATAAATGCATGTAGTGGTTTTGGTCCTGAATACATTAAAAATCGCCATTGTCACAATATTTATTTTTAGATTATAAAAGGTGAGCAGAAAATTATTGCAAACGTCTTATTTACTGCAGGTCAATAACGTCATTTTACTGTAGAAGGTATTTTCTTATCTTTATCTATACTTTTTGTAGGGACTTCTGTTAGGACAGCTTTTTATATGGCATATTTATGCTGTTTAGCTGACAGCACATTGGAAATCCATTTCCACATACATTCAGTTCTGAATTGTTGAAAACCAGTGCTTTGTGAATATTCAGAGTCCTATATTCTGTATAGGAGTCAGAAACGAAATCACTGATTTTTATCCAGACATCGAATACTTCTGGACAATAGGTACAGACTCGTTCGGGCCGACTGAATTCCAACTATATTTCGTTTTAGTAGATAGAAGAACTGCCATTATGATCGGAATTCAGTCATTTTCACCAGATTTTGTCCATATGGATGAAATTCGGACTTTAGTGAACAACCCCATAATGCCACACACTTGGCAATGGAACAAAATGCTCCAATGTTAACAAGTGTTTATTACATTTTCATTTTAATGAAATATTTCTAATTTATTGTTGTAGCTAAAGATGGGCTTGTCACGTTGTAGATTTACAACTTCACTAACAAACTACTTTTGGACAAAACAGCAATTTTGCATATAGATTGTTCAGGTATACTTACAAACCTAAAATTAGAAAACTTACATTTTCTTATTGTATTATTATTGCTACAACCAATAATAGCAATATTAAGAAACACAAGTGTACATTTAACACAAAAAATAGAGAGAACAGGTTTAAACAGCACTGGGTTACTCCAAGCACCATGACCACTCCAGTGAGTTGAAGTAGTTATAGTACCTGGAGTCTGTATGCGCAGTGTTTCGCTTTGAAATACTGCACATACTGAGTTTAACCCATTTGCTGCTGGAGGTGTAACTTCACCTCTAGAAACCTCATTGGTACATCATTAGTCAGCCCGGAACAAGAGTTGCAATATGACCTGAGCTCACTGAAAATGCAAAGGTTAGCTCTGCTCTCCACCAAGCATTTTCTAAGGATAAATCATTAGATCTTTATTGCATGCACGTTTTGCAAAATATGCAGGTAATTATTTTAGGACATAAGCTATACAATGCATAGAATTTCAGTCATAGGCAATCTTCTGCACTCCAGGTGTTTTGGACTACACCTCCCATGATGATTTGCCAGCATTATTGATGTAAGAGCATTATGGGGGATGTAGTCCACAACATCTGGAGTGCCGAAGGTTGCCTATCCCTGGCATAGATTTTGTGTTGGGTCTGGAGTGTTTATGAGTGACATCATTGACGTTAATGTTTATAAAGATGTTGTGCTTCATTAACCTTAATAAATTCTGCATGTTGCACTGACTGACTGAATTCTACAAGCCACATTTTTCTTACTTTGTACTTTCACTAGTTTATCAGAAAGAGCTTTAAAGTCAACTTGTATAAACCTTTTACTGCTCACGATGAGCAGATATCCTTTGATTAGTGTGTCTGAAAGCTAAACTGGTTTTACTCATCCTCCTAAACTAAAAGTTTAATGATATGATTGTCTTATCAGTTCAAAGACATTCTAAATCCATGTATATTGCATACTTTGACAAACAAAAAATACAAAATGTAACAGTAAACTTAATACTTGGAGAAACACATTACTAATTTGTTTAATGATAAATACACTGATCAGCCACAACATTAAACCACAGGTCTAATATCAGCTAGTTCCCCATCTTACTGCCGAAACAGCCCTAATGTGTCAAGACATGGACTCCACAAGACCTCTGAACATGGCTTGGGGTATCTGGCACCAAACATAAGCAGCAGATCCTTTGAGTCCTGCAAGTTGCAAGGTGGGGCCTGCATGGATCGGATTTGTTTTTCCAGCACATCCCACAGATGCTCAGTCAGATTGAGATCTGAGAAATTTGGAGGCCAAGGCAACACCTTGAACTTTTTCTTATGTTCCTCAAACTATTCCTGAACAATTTTTACCAGTGTGGCAGGGTGCATTATCCTGCTGAAAGGGTCCACTGCCATGTGGGAACACCATTGCTATGAAGAGGTGTAGGTGGTCCGCAATAATCTCTAGGTAGGTGATACATGTCAAAGTAACATCCACATTAATGCCAGGACCCAAGGTTTCCCGGCAGGACATTGCTCTGAGCATAACACTGCCTCAGCTGGCCTGCCTTCTTCCCTTAGTACAAAATGTAAGAGGCGGCAGGGCCGGGCCGCCGGGCCGACTGGCAGCCATGAGCGTTAGCTCCAGACCTGAGCACAAGAAAAAGGCACTAAAAGTGGGTGCTGAACACCCCAAAGTCGACAACTCCGCACTACCGGCAATGAGCATAACCCCAGCATCAGACAGACACCCGATAACCACCATTGGCAAACTGGAAGGTGGGTGCTGATAACCCCGGCCTACTCCTAGCTGGGAGCCTCGAGAGGCAATTGAGCAGGGCCGACGGCGTGAGAGAGCCCTATGCACCAACGATGAGTGACTGACAATACGCGGCCGGTGCCTGCCGGCGGCGCGGCCCCGCTCCCCCCCCATGGTCGGCGGGGGTTACCCCGACCACATGGCGGCGGCCCTCATGGCGGCGGGAATCCCCCGGGCTGGTGTTGTGCCGATCGCCTACACTGGCAAAGGCTGCCTGCAGAACAGCCTGTCAGGAGATCGCACTGTACCGATATGGGTACAGCCACAGCGGAAGTTACCTTACAAAAGGCTGTTTGGAACCCCATTAACTGCGCTCCAGACCGCTCTGAGACGGGACACAGCGAAACATACTCACCTACCGTGGGGGCCCGGCTTGGACAGTACGTGTGGCCTTCGGAGCTACCGGCCTCCGGATGGATTCTCCGGCAACCAGCCCGCAGGAGGAGTAGATGCCCTGGCCTCTGGGTCTGAGGGGTCCCCAGAGGAACTTGTCCCTGTTGCCGTGAGCCCTGTGGACCAGGTGGTGGCGGGCTGTCCGGCGACCGGTGGCCGTGACCGACGTGCACCATCCCCAAGAGTGTGGCCGGCGCCAGGAGAGACATGGGGGCACACGCTCCACAGGGGCTTGAGAGGTTCTGGGGAGGTGCAGGAGGCAGAGGGTTCGTAGACTCTAGGTGTGGGGGTCATGTGGACGGCACCTGCCTCTGAGTGCCCACAGAGCCATGGAGAGTCCTGCTGGCGGGCTGAGACCTGCCTGGGGGAGACGGATAGGGGCTCGGCGGGGGGTCATATTGCTGCTGTGCCATAGACGGCCCTTACCCGACTATTATAACGTCCTGTACGGCTATAATACCTATTTGATTATTCTTTCATGAATGCAATGTTCCGTAGGTCTAAGGACCTTTACTGTATAATAAGCCGGGCTACTACAATGCGTTCTACATTGGGCCAAACTTGCCACTTCTCTTAAATGTGGGTGCCCTTATGCAATATATATATAGTTTGTTTGTTTGTTTACCTATGCTTAACCCTCTAAAAATCCTGCATACGAAGGATTCTTTTTTATAATGCTAGTTACCACCTGCATTTCCAGGCACTATTTGAAGTTAAATAACGGTTGAGTCTTTTTTCTGCAATGTCCATACTGGTAATAATACACTGCATACAATGTACAATGTCCTATCCGGACCGGTCATATATCAGCAAGGTAGATGTACTGAATGAATACAGCACAATAACTGCACTGCATGTTCCAACGTCCCAGAATTCTCGCATCGTACCTAACCCAAAGCACTGACACAAGCCAGCGGTCACGTCACTCTTGCATACAGCCTGCTGACACAGACCACAGGCATACACCTACTGACATGGGATAATGGCTAGAACGGCTAACACAAAGCACCCACGTAACCAACAAACACGCAACACTTGCACGCACCAGTTAATATACACAACGCTTATTTAGGGTTAGACACGAGTACGGCTCGGATGCCTAAACAGCCTGCATAATGTGTTAATATACCTGTTAAACGTGCCCTTGATCTAATTCATTTAAATTTAGAATACGCAAAGTACATGTACACTTCATTTACTTTAGGTATGGCTCGGACGACTAAACAGCCTGCAAAATGCGCTAATATGCCGTCTGAATGCCCTTGATGTACCAAATCTCGCTAATCTATGTATGTTCAGTTTTCTATATTACTTGTCTGCTTTGACTTATATGCCTCTGCGCAGGCACCCTTATGTTACTTTTACCGATTCATAACATGCCTGCCCACGATCTATGGCGACTCTAATAAACATATTTAAAACAAAATGTAAGAGGCTAATGCACACACATTCTGTTAGGATAATACTCCCACCAAAGTGCTCCAAATCAGGAGGGCCAACTCTCAATGAATCCAATTAGAATAAGTACCCAAATATGGGCTGATCTGATGGTTTCCTACTTGACAAAGGCACAGGATAGTGCCGAAACATTGTCTCTTGTCCTGAATTCTAAATAAAAGGCTGCCTGCAAATAAGAGACCGTCGGATGGGCCCAAATTTGTGTACTTGTTCTTCCCTTAGTACATCCTGCTGTCATCTCTTCCCCAGGTACACAATGCACATGAGTTCGGACATTCCCCTGATCTAAAAGAAAATGAGTTTCATCAGAGCAGGCAACCATTGCTCCATGGTCCAGTTGTGATGCTCTCGTCTCTATTGAAGGTACCTTCAGTGGTGGCAGGGCCAGTGCAAGGATTGTTGCCACCCTAGGCAAACAAAAAAATTGCCCCCCCATCTCAAAATGCCCCACCCATATGATCTGCCATATGAACCAACGCCAGTGCTGCACACAGTGTCTTTTCTCTGAAAAAAGCCTGCAGGGACAGGCTATGGACACCAGAAACACTACATCATGGTTCTGGTGACTAAAGTGTCCCTTTAATGCAAGGTAAATTAGGGATTAGTGCCACTAATAACATACTGGATTGTCTACTTACCACCAAATGAGGACATGAGGCTGATGATGGGCTCAGGCTGCAGTCTGGCTCCACTGGATTCTGGAGGCAGTGCTCACAAAAACAACAAACAGAAAGCAGCTCAATTTTTTGGGGCCCCTTACAGAGATTACAGTCTGGGCCCCCAGGGCCTGACCGTGAGTATGCCTACAAGGCCTGCCCATAAGCCTGATGCCTACAAGGCAGACCCATGAGTTCGCTCACAGGGAGTGAAGTGAATGTGTTTAGGGGATGTGTTATGTGTTATTGTAGAGGAATTAATGCGTGTGTGTTCTTATGGAATGTAATGTATAGTTTGTGTATGTGATGTAGTGGGTGTGTTTAGTGTGTTTAGGGGATGCAGTATGTGTTTGTGTGTAAGGAATGCATTATGCGTTTCTAGGTGTGTGTGTGTGTACTTGTCAACGTTACATCACCGGGACTCAGTGGTGCCCCAGTAGAGAAGTTTTGGTGACGGCAGATGCCAGAAAAGAGAATAAAGTTATTGGGACCATGAGTTTTGTTTTAATTTGATATATAATACAAAACAATATTTAGCCCATGTATACAAGGGTTTGGAAAGGATGGGGTTCTAGACATTTGTGTATAACGCCCAATTTAAAAAAAATAATAATCTGGCAACATGAGGATTCCTCGAGGCACCTCTGCTTTGTCCGTCAGAAGCTCATCAGTACTGATGATCTCCCAGCCAGTAAAACAATAAAATATGTCTCATCAAAAAGCACTGGAAGGCAGGACACATGCTTAGCAATCACCACACTGAAACTATAAACCCTGTTCCAAATTATTATGCAAATTCTATTTAAGTGTCACAAAGATTAAATATTTTGTTTTCAGTTTAACTCATGGATGGCATTGTGTCTCAGGGCTCTTTTGATCACTGAAAACAATCTCGGACACCTGTGATAATTAGATTGCCAGGTGAGCCCAATTTAAGGAAAAACTACTAAAGGAAATATTCCACATTATTAAGCAGAGCACCATTTTCATGCAATATGGGGAAGAAAAAGGATCTCTCTGCTGCCGAAAAGAGTGAAATAGTTCAATGCCTTGGACGAGGTATGAAAACATTAGATATTTCACGAAAACTTAAGCGTGATCATCGCACTATTAAGAGATTTGTGTCTGATTCAGAGCACAGACGGGTTTGTGCAGATAAAGGCACATTGAGGAAGATTACTGCCAGATCCATGCATCGGATCAAGAGAGCAGCTGCTAAAATACCGTTACATAGCAGCAAACAGATATTTGAAGCTGCTGGTGCCTCTGGAGTCCCACAGACATCAAGGTGTAGAGTCCTCCAGAGTCTTGCAACTGTGCATAAACCTTCTATTCGGCCACCACTAACCAATGCTCACAAGCAGAAACGGCTGCATTGGGCACAAAAATACATGAAGACTAATTTTCAAACAGTCCTGTTCACTGATGAGTGCCGTGCAACCCTGGGTGGTCCAGATGGATGGGGTAGTGGATGGCTGGTGGACAGCCACCCTGTTCCAACAAGGTTGCGACGTCAGCAAGGCGGTGGTGGAGTCATGTTTTGGGCCGGAATTAGGGAAGAGAGCAGGTCAGCCCCTTAAGAGTCCCCGAAGTTGTAAAGATGACCTCTGCAAAGTATGTGGAGTTTCCGACTGACCACTTTCTTCCCTGGTACAGAAGGAAGAACTATGCTTTCCATAATAAAATCATCTTCATGCATGACAATGCACCATCTCATGCTGCAAAGAATACCTCTGCATCAATGGCTGCTCTGGGGATAAAAGGAGAGAAAGTCATGGCGTGGCCTCCACTTCCTTGACCTCAATCCTATTGAGAACCTTATTGAGAATCCTCAAGCAAAAGATCTATGAGGGTGGGAGGCAGTTTACATCCAAACAGCAGCTCTGGGAGGCTATTCTGACATCTTGCAAACAAATTCAAGCAGAAACTGTCTAAAAACTCACAAGTTCAATGGATGCAAGACTTGTGAAGCTGCTATCAAATAAGTGGCCCTATGTTAAAATGTAACGTGACCTGTTAAAATGTTTAAAAAGTTAAAATGTTGTTATAAGTTTGATTGAAATAGCTTTTGATTTCAGTAAATATGCTGCAAACACAACAAATGAAAATGTTCAGTTCTTTACAACCTATAAAGTGTTTTGAAACTTACTGTGCGTAATAATTTGGAACAGTGCATTGTAAGTTTATTATGTTTAAAAAAAATACTGTTATCATTAGGAGGTTTGTTCAATAAAATTTGAATTGTACTCTTAATAGTTGATAACATGAGAATTATGCTGAATGTTATTTACATCAATTATTTAGGTAAATGAGAAAAATATCATTTGCAGAATAATTTGGAGCAGGGTGTAATGCTTCTCCTAAAGAAGTATCGCCATTCCCTTTCTGCTGGGGGAGAAGCATACCTAGGTAGTGTAGTACCTGATGCCGAAATATATTTTGCAAACTCCCTCCCCCCCCCACCAACTGTACAATTTTTATTTGTGTGTCTCACTCTGCACCCCAAAACTGTTTTGTTAGGAAAATGACACACACATCCTCACACACATATACACACACACATGGAGGTATGAATCAGAGGAGATTGGAATTCTGGTGAAGATATTAAGATCATATGGGAAAAAAACTAAACATTTTAAGAGTTGGTTATCCATAACTTACAAATAGTAGACAGAAAATATATGCTCCGTAAGTGGGGCTGGGATTGCTGTGGGCTATCTGCAGCCAGATTTTTGGGGGGTTTCTATGCTGAGTGACGTATATATACACATTGATATACAGATACATACAACTCATACACACAAAGAAACATACACACACACATACACACACACTCACTCACACACACACACACACACACACACACATACACACACACACACTCACACACACAAGCTTAATTTATTTATTTTTCTCACACTGAGGTCCACCCAGCCTTCCTTTTGTTACCTTGAAAGGGGGCTGTAGTGGAACCTCATCTCTGGGGTCCAGGGGTTTATTTATGGGATCCCTCCTGGTTCCAGTATCAGTACAGGGTGCGCAAGGGAGCCGGAGACTCAGAGCCGGGAGACCCCAGCAGCTCCAGCAATGTGTTGGAAGGCAGGTGACTGTGTGACGAGAGAGGCATGCTCTGGGCACACCCATGCCATCTTACATCTGGGCAGCCCACCCCTGGTTAGAGCTCCATTTTGCTGGGGTACCAAGCGATCAGGAATGGCACCCTCCCAGCTGATATCTGAAAGGGTGCAAAATTGTCACTCTTTAACGTGACAAAGGGACAACGAGGGGACAATGAGGGGTCACTCTATTAACCCTGTAAACAGCTCAGCAAGCTGCAGTGCTTTGTGGCTGTGGCATGTTCCTTTAATATAAAGTAGTTACATGTCGTAATACGAGTCAGACTTGGAGCTCTCAGGGAGAATTATTGCACTGTGTTACTATTGACTGAAAATACTTCTAATGTCTGTTCAGATAATTATTTTATTGTGACAACAGGATAAATCTGGTATTACAAAGCAATTATTTTATGCACTGGAGAAACTTCTATAGCCCGAGATAATGTCTTCATTTTTGACACAGTTAAAGACCAAAGCTGGCTTCCAATGAAAGGAATCAACTAATTGAAAACTGACCCATTTTATGTCTTGTTCCAATTAGCATAATTTCTGTTGTGTTGTCATTGCATTTTACTTTGTTTAAACACATCTGTGTTTAGAAGTCAGAGTAGCATTTCTCTGTATAAGTTTCCATAACTTTTTTTTTTTTACAAAAAATACTGTTTATTATGAAAACAACCTTGTAACATTAGTTTTTTTTCTAACCCTGAGCTAGATTTTTTAGAAGAAAAAAAAGACAAAAAACACATCAATGGTACACCCAGTAGATACATACTGTTTTATTTATGTGGAATACACTTTGTAACTATTAAAGTACATTTTTGTGGCACAATGTCAAAATAAACTATCTCTTCTAATGATATAATTAGATATTCAGAACTACTGTTTCTAATATTAACGTACAAACAAAACCAAATCAATTAAAGTAAAGAATTTCAAACACAAATATCAATATCAGTTTGTGGAAAAAGATACATATTCAAATGCTTAAAGGGACACTATAGTCACCAAAACAACTTTAGCTTAATGAAGGAGTTTTGGTGTATAAATCATGTCCCTGCAGTCTCACTGCTCAATTCTCTGCTGTTTAGGAAATAAATCACTCTGTTTATGCAGTCCTAGACACATCTTCCTGAATGTGACTTGCATAGTCTTCCTAAACACTTCCTGTAAAGAGTTAGCTAATGTTTGTACTTCCTTTATTGCAAATTTTGTTTAAATGGAAACGCCAGTGCCAGGAAAACAATCCATTTTCCTGGCACTGCAGGTCCCCTCTCCCTCGTACCCCCCAATCCCCGGTTGCTGAAGGGGTGAGAACCCCTTCAGTAACTTACCAGAGGCAGCGACAATGTCCCACGTGGCTGCTTCTTCCTCCGCCGCCGCTCCTCCCTGTGATTGTGTCGGCCGGCGTTACCTTGCAGGGTTAACTCCACTAGAGGTGGAGTTAACCCTGCAAGGTAATTATTGCAGTTTATAAAAAACTGCAATAATTACACTTGCAGGGTTAAGAGTAGTGGGAGTTGGCACCCAGATCACTCCAATGGGCAGATCACTCCAATCACTCCAATGGGCAGAGTGTCCCTTTAATTTATAATTTCTTATCTCCTGCACTGCTGATAGCTTGCTAGGACCCTGCAGGAGCCTCCTGTGTGTAATTAAATTTATAGAGCAGGAGATAGAAACTTTTAAAGCAAGTTACCTCGAAATTTAAATGAAACCATTTTGTTTTCATATAGGCTGTGCGAGTCAGATCTCTCTCTCTCTCTCTCTCTCTCTCTCTCTCTCTCTCTCTCTCTCTCTCTCTCTATATATATATATATATATATATATATATACCACATATTAGCAATCCCAGATATAGGCATGCACAAGAAACCAGTAATACGCATGCAGTTACACCAGGCATGTACACTATACATTGGAATGTATACTTCTGTTGCACCCTGCAGAAAAGCCCTCTAGTATACCAAGTATGGTCCTCATGTGAAGCTGACATAAAGCGCAACCTACAAAGGTAGAGTTTAGCAGTGGATGGAGCGCCATTTACAATCTTTATGCAGAGTCCATTAAAGGTTAACCAATGTATACACACTGCAGAGAGATATAGGGTTAAACAAATTTAGAGATCTATTTACCAACTTCAAATTATAGAGAACTGAAACTTTAGGATAAAATAACCAAACTGTAACTATGGCTTGTGTTGAAGAATTTTGTTCCAAATCAGCACTTTTACCCAAAGTTTGCAATTTGTCTTTCAATTCCCTATAAATCCTTGTTTAGTGAATAATCACCAGACTCTCGATGCCTTTGGGATGTTCCACTAACCTTGTTTTTTTTAAATAAAAATATTCGTAGAAAATCTTTCAGAGTTTTTCATATTTTTTTGTTCATGTTTTCTCCAGATTCTAAGCACAGCGTGCAATGAGATCAAAGTTGTAGCTGCAGGCTATAACTCTCATTATCAGTATATACTCCTCTAACCAATGTGTATCGATTGTAGCGGAAAAGTACAAAAAGTCCATCTTTGGATTCGAGCAGAGGCCAATTGTTCTCGTTTTGTGTGCCACGTTTACCTTTTTTTTGTTTGTTTTTTGACGAGCCTGCCTTCTCTAACTCTACTGCCAGCTCTTGGAAGTACAGTATATTTCTCACTGATCGAAATTATGGTATGCAGCAACTTACCAGCATCCTGCTTTCTACTAAAGTAATGTATTTCACACTAGGCTTTTTTGTCTTGCAGGAAACCACCTCTGCCTTTCTGATCTTAGTTCGACTTCAGCATATTTTCTAGTAATGAACAGATCTTTTAATGTTTTCTTTTAAGCTATTGTAATTTTTCACAGATGCATCTTAGAACTTTTTCCCGAAGGTCGATGCTAAGCGTTAGTTACCATGTTTTTACATATGGGTCTTACAGTGAAGTTGACTCAGCTTTCTAAAACCACATGGAACACATTGTGGGATTTTGTTTTTTGGCTTACAAATTGTGTGATCAGTGAATATCAATCCTTCAGACATACTTCAATAAATAGAATCAGATAATATTTGATTGTGCAGTTGATAAGATGACCAAGACACGCAGAGCATAATGTCTAAATTCCTTGATGCAAAACACGTAGACAGAGTTGATAGTCTCATGAGACTTGTTGCCAGTGGCTAATTATGGTCACACTTTAAGAATGAAAGTGGCCCAGTTGTTCACTCCTTTGCACGCCAAGCTGGAGATGTTCTGTGTTAGGTTAGTGTGAAAGTTATGTAAAGAATATAAATTTCACAGCCATAGACTGCGTAGAATCTCATATTACCTCCATTTATTCTGGAATGACCTGATGTTCCCGACAAAACTCTCCTTGCAGAGAAGGAAGTGCAGAGGTATTGCTAAGTGACAAAACACCAGGGGCTTCACCAACTGTAAATTGTATGGCCCCTCCTGCATATATTGACATAAGCCTCTCCCAAAACCCAACCCTATACCACATTATATGTCCAACCCTAAACCCTAACATGTTCTGTCTGTCACATTATTAGGGCCATTATCGGCCATTGGCGAGTGATGATGTAGCCCTGGACAGTAGAAATTCACCCCTGGTGACTATGCTATGGCTTCCAGTGCCAAGTAACTTTTCAGACCTAACGAGTTACATAGGACAAATATTACGCCCTGATACCAAATCTTTGAGTGAATTCAGAGTATTAAATAAAATGATATTGCTATATTAACTCTGCCCCTGCAGTATTAAAACAGAAATTACAGAAATATCCCCACACTGTGCTGTATGATTAACTACAAATATGTCATGGTTGCAAACTATGTAATTGGAGGGTTTTACATAGAATTCAAGATAACAATAAAAGGGTGCCTAAATCAGACCCAAGGCTATTTAGCGCCCCACTTAGGGATCCATCTTATGTCAGCCCAACCCAACAGGAGACAGCAACAGGCTGGTGTTAGGATTGCAGTTGTTGTTGGTGACAGAGCGCCTCTTGCTGGTGAGTGATGTGTGTTTGTTGGTGGTGGCTGAGAGGCGTATGTAGGTGGTACAGATGAGGCAGAGGGGTCCACTGGCATGGTCTCCAAAACGTAACTCCTTGACCATCAATATGTATTCTCTTTAACCATCCGTTGACCTACTCCTATGGAATTTCTCTGCTGCTAATTTTGCTTCTTTTATAACAAAAACAGGAATTAACTCTTTATGGCCCTTTTACCATGTCTGTCAGTTAATTCTTTCCATAGACCTATAGCAATCACAGAAGGTATTGTGGACACAAGAGGACATAAAATATTATTTAATAAAAATGGAATTAAATGTGTCCAGAATGGATGTCAAAATATTGTATGTTTACATTTGAGCACAATCCAACAATGATTTACTCGATGATGTTTCATTCTAAACCCATAGCCTTACATTGTTGCTGTTTAAAACTGTTTTTTTTGTACAAGCCTGGTCATAGTTGAAGCACCACTGTTACTTTTCATTTTTTTTTTTTTTTATTAATTTTTTTTTTCATCCATCTATTTTCCCCATTTTTTTTTACCTTAGTTTAGTAGTTATACATAAAAAAAAGTAAGGACTAAATGAAGCTTAAGCAAAAATCCATTTAATTTGTTAAGCTAATTTACCTACTAACCATCTCAAAAGGATCCCACAGAACAGCAAACTGCAGACAAAATGGACAGAGGAGAACAAAATGGCGGCAACCGGATATTGCGATCTGGTGCAAGGGAGAAATTAAAAATAAAGGCAACTGACAAGGCAGTGAGTTTAATCAACAAGATACAGATATTTCTTAAAAACAGCGCTACTATCAGATTCTTTCTTGATCTCTACAAATGTGTTGCATTCAATTCAAACCTCTATCTTCCTAGAATAATTTTTTTTTAAATTTAGTTATTGGACCCTTTAAGAACACGGTCCATATATTTTACAAATAGCAATATTTTAGACAAGAAGATTTCTTTTGGTAAAATAATAATAAAAAATACCATTTCTTCATTCAACCTCATCGAACGGTTTTACGGTCTGCTTGTGATTTTTAAAAACGAAGCCAGTTTGAAGTGTTACAATCCAGTACTAAATCTTTTCACATATTCAGCCATTTAAACGTACATTGGCGATTTCAAAGTAGGCAGCGATTGCCAGTTCTAATATTTTAAAGTATTTGAAGAAGGATCCTATTAAGGAAAAAGCGTTCCAAAGGAACATAATTCACTTTCAAGATATTTGGCAATTTCTGCTTAATTGGAAAAACAAGGCTATAATAAGCAGTGCACTTACCATCGTTACTACAGCATTTAATTTCCTGATTGCAGACTATAAAAATGTAATTATTTCAGAATTTAATGCCTAGCACAGTTGTTATTGTGTCAATGAGATGTGTTAGGGTGTGTCGTATTTAGGATTTCTTCCCATTCATAGACCCCCCCCAAAATTTGGACATTTTTCTGGAATAAAATCATCAAAATGAAACCCTCCAAAATGTGGGATATTTTTGCGATCTTTATTAAACCTGTTCAATGTTTGAAGCTGTTAAATAATTGTTTAATGATATATAGGAGATGGAAAACCAATTTCTGTTTTTTATTATTAATATTATTTTTATTTCTTGTTTATCTATTATGGCAGGTAAATAATACTCCAGCATTAATGAGTGACAATCCCACCTCCCTGCGGTATGCTTTGACTAGTTATTTCACGTACACACGGCTTAGGGTAGCGTTTCTGCTTATGCACACGGTTTGCTTTCTTTGTGTATAGAACAATTTTATGAATTTGTTGTTAGCTTTTGCAACTCATCTGCCTCAGGCCTGCAAGCTCCTATTCTATTTTTAAACCTGGCTGCGGCTCACGCCACTGTCCTTTCTCGCCTTGAATACTGCAATCCATTTCTCGGCGGTCTTACATGCTCCCAACTTGGACCGTTACAGTCTATAATGAATGCGGTGGCGAGGCTCATCTTCCTGTCCGCCCACACCTCCCACGCCTGACCCTTCTGTTAGTCCCTGCATTGACTTCCCGTAAGATATAGGGCTCAATTTAAAATTCTGGTTCTTCCTTTCAAATCTCTACATAATACTGCTCCCACCTATTTCTCCTCACTAATACACAAGTATGTCCCGTCTAGGCCCCTACCTGAGTCTCCTCTGTTTGTATTCCCACCTCTGATGCTCGCCTTCAAGACTTCTCTAGGGCTACATCGTTCCTGTGGAACTCCCTTATCTTTTCTGTTAGACACTCACCCAGTCTCCACTCCTTAAAAAAATCATTAAAAACTCACTTCTAATCCAGCTCTTAACCAATCAAATTTATGACTCCAAAAAACTGCCTACACATTACAAAAATGGAAAATGAGACTCTTCATCCAGCGGGACAAAGCTGGCAAATTGTTAGTAAATATGCTAAGGAATAAACAAGCACAATTCAAAATCCCAATATCCCATACATTCTCTCACAAGACAATCATAAAATATGGAATCCATAAGACATAAACGATGACCTAGCCTCATTCTATAGTTCTCTATATAACTTGCAAAACAACCTCTCATTACACCAACCCACTAAATCTGCAACCCATCCCATTACCTAGCCTCACAACTGACCAAAAACAACTTCTCTCCCAACAGATAACTGCAGACAAAATACGATTCGCAATCTCGCATGTCCCCACAGGGAAATCCCTAGGGCCATATGGACTTACGAATCACTTTTATAAAAGTTTCTCTACCACACTCATACCACACCTACAACGTGCATTCACACACACTATTGAAAAAGGAACCATGCCACCTGAGATGCTTCTAGCCCACGTTGCTACACTCACCAAACCGGGAAAAATACCAAACAAAGGACAAAACTTACGCCCGACTCACTTTTAAATACAGATATTAAATTACTAGCGAATATTTACGCTAATAGACTTACTACCATACTCTGTATCTATAGGTGGTATCTCACACCAGCACGCTTGCATTGGATTAGCCCAACTATATCTAGCCAATGCTGGCGGTGTGGGTCTGGAATCGGGAACATGTCACACATTTGGTGGGAATGCACACTTCTGTCCACATTTTGGAAGAACATAACCAAACTCATTTATGACAGTACTGGAGTACATCTGCCCCACCTACAGGAACACTACATTCTATTTAACTTACCAACCTTGATCTTAAAACCAGATCGTTATCTCATTTTCCACATAATTATAGCAGCACTTTCCTTCATAGAACTGGTCTTCCCAAAAAGACCCACAATAGAAATGTGCTTACACCAAATTAACCAAACACACTTATATAAAAAAAACAACCATCAGACGCCAAAATGTGCCCCCAAAAAGGAAGCATCTGCAATACAGACACTACTGGGAAATAGCCTGGGACAATTAAGCCAAGTTCATTCAAAGTCAAAACTGAACTACTTCATTAAAAGCGATTCAAAGTCTGACAGCCACACCCACACCAAACCGCATTGTATGTACCTGGTATAATGCCTTGACAAATGATACAGTACCAACATTGACTATTGCATGTGCAAAGATGTAGCATATGCCTAGAATGTTATCTTTGTGCTAGTTACACATTTTAAACCCCCATGTTCTTCTACAACCCCCGCCCCCTTTCCCCCCTGTTTAAATATGCTCAGTACCAATAAAGCATTAGACTCGGTACATGTATTGATTTATATAGCCTACTGAAACAACATTGTTCAATTGAACCTATGCATGTGTGACATGTGATGCTTATATGATACCCGTAATAACCTATGTATATGAAGATGTAATATCCTTTCGCTGTCAACTGTACTGTACTGAGACTAAATAAAAAGAACTATTTGCAAAAAAAACTCACTTCTTCACAAACGTTAATAGCTCCCAACTGATTCCTCTCCTGCAACTGTCATAAAACAAACAAAAAAACAACAACACACTAATTCTTCAGTGAATACTATTCTACCAATCTCCTTCTCTAATGCTACCCTTACCTTCTGTGTCACTGTACCCCACTCCCTCTAGCATGTATGCTCATTGAACAGGACCATCAATCCCTCTGTTACTGTGTCACTATCAGGGCCGGATTAACATAGGGGCTGATGGAGCTGTAGCTCCAGGCCCAGGCCCATGGAATAGGCCCATTTAAAAAAAAAAAAAAAAAACACACTACTCTTAGGTTTGCCACCTGACTGGTATTTTAAGGCACAGCCAGTATTTGAGGCTGCCTGGCCATGACAGTATTGCAGTAATACCGGCAATACAAATGCAAACATTTTTCTCAGTATAAACGGAGATTACTCTGCAATACCAGCACCGGCCAGTAGGGGTGTATGTGTATGGAGAGTGGCAGGGATAGGATGTTACAGCATCTCCCTGCCTCTCTCTACTCACTGGTCCACGGGGGAGAAGCTACACAGCACAGAGAGTCCAGACAGCAGCTTCCAGCCTGCAGAGACAGACTACAGTTCAGGTATGTGAAGGTTGGGGGGAAATGCAGCAGGGAGACATGGGGACACTTGGGGACACTGGGAAACATGGGGACACTGAGACACTAGGGGACACTGTGAGACATGGGGAACGCTGAGACACATGGGGACGCTGTGAGACATACGGAGACACATTGAGACATGGATACACTAGGGACACAGTGTTTCCATGTCTCCCAGTGTCCCCATGTCTCCCAGCCAGTGTCCCTAGTGTCTCAGTGTCCCCATGGCTCCCAGTGTCCCCTAGTCTCCCAGTGTCTGTGTCCCCATGTCTCTCAGTGTCTCCCAGTGTCCCCAAATGTCTGTGTCCCCATGTCTCCCAGTGTCCACATGTCTCCCAGCCAGTGTCTCAGTGTCCCCATGTCTCCCAGTGTACCTATGTCTCCCAGCCAGTGTCCCTAGTGTCTCAATGTCCCCATGTCTCCCAGTGTCTGTGTCCCCATGTCCCTGTGTCCCTAGTGTCCCCATGTCTCCCAGTGTCTGTGTCCCCATGCCTCCCAGTGTCCCCATGTCTATGTCCACAAGTGCCCCATGTCTCCCAGTGTCCCCAAGTGTCTGTGTCCCCATGCCTCCAGGCCAGTGTCCCTAGTATCTCAGTGTCCCCATGTCTGCCAGTGTCCCCTTGTCTCCCAGTGTCTGTGTTCCCATGTCTCTTTGTCCCTAGTGTCTTAGTTTCTCCAAATGTCTGTCCATGTCTCCCAGTGTCTGTGTCCCCATTTCTCCCATGTCCCCATGTCTTCCAGTGTCTCCATGTCTCCCAGTGTCCCCATGTCTGTATCAACAAGTGCCCCCATGTCTCCCAGTGTCCCCAGGTGTCTCAGTGCCCCCATGTCTTCCAGTGTCCCCAAGTGTCTCAGGGTCCCTGGGTCTCTCAGTTTCCCCATGTCTCTCAGTGTCCCCTAGTATCCTAGTGACTCACTGAGACATGGGGACACTGGGAGAAATGGGGACACAGGCACTGGGAGACTAGGGGACGGGGTGACATGGGGACACATACACTGTGATACATAAGGGCACTGATGCCAGACTGTCCCTCCAATTCTTTGGACAGACATGCTCCCTTTTTGGGCATGTTCGCCCCTTTTGGCAGTTCTGGTCACGTGATTCCCGTCAGTGGCCCACCCTTTTACCCCGCCCATTGACTTCCTGCTTCACTTGACACTACTGTTAGGGGGTATGAATTTACTTGAAAGATGAAAACATAAATTAGATACAAAGATTAGCATAGAGTATGTGTTTTCTCATAACTGCATTCTTTGAGTTTCCCTCCAGCACCAACTCCATCATATACATGACGCTTGAGAGGTATGACTGTTTTAGTGTTTTTGGTCGATAAGATTCTCTAATTAGGCCCCATCATAATTGTCAGCACCAGGCCCACTGGGCTCTTAATCTGGCCCTGGTTACTATACCCCATTCCCTCTAGCATGTAAACTCACTGAGCAGGGCCCTCAACCCCTCTGTTACTGTGTGTCTAACTTCTCTGGTTACAAATTCATGTTTGTTAGTCTACTCATTGTACAGCGCTGAGGAATCTGTTGGCGCTATATAAATAATAATAATAATAATTATTATTATTATACTGATGGCACAATCTAATATGAAGAATATTTTCCCTGCATCTAATCTACCTTACCCTTTCAAAGAACATGGGGCCCTTTAAACTATTTGTGCCAGATGTACCGTGTTTTGTGACTAATGTAAATAACTGCATAGTGAATTATTACATTAAATAGGTAACGGTAAACGTTTAACGTAATATATTACGTTAAATATGTATGCAAGGTAGCCAGTGTACACCTCCCACATATTTAACAGTTATGACTACATGAATTTTTTAATCACTTAATCACTTCCATCACAATCTTTGCATACATTGGCGTTTACTCCAGAATGAGCCTCCAAATTTGTTTCCCTGCCTGTACAGCTGTCAGTTATTCTGATTTTGGGAGAAAGACAATAAATGCGTTCTCTCACTATTCAAAAGACGATATTAGAGAATTATCAAAATGCTTTTAAAAGTGGTCTAAAGTACAAAAGGAAACCAATGGAATACTTTGATAAATATCCCTAAATGTCTCTGAATGCATATTCTTACATTCTTCCAGCTACCAAGAGCAATGGAGGGTAGGAGTTCTCTTGGCACACATCATGGTTTTTTTGCAGGGTGCAATAGCTGTTTGCAACGCCCTATATAATACAGATGTGTTCCAGTTGCCTACAGGACCATTCGGACTGCAAAATACGAATTTGGTTTGAATTCTGCCAGAGCGCATACACCATCAGATGGGTGAAATCTGAACATGAAGGCTTCAAATCCGGTCCCGAATGTTAAAAAGTCCAAATTGCATGCTGGCAATGCTAAAAACCTTCGGCAGTGTTAATACTTTTGTTAATTAGAATACTTAAAAATATATAAAGACCTCTGAACATATTAGATATTTGCAGTATTAAATATTGCTCTCTCTTTTCTTTCTAACACTGACACTTCCCATAGATACATATTTTTTGTATTTATTTATTTTCTAATCCACGTAATAGTGTTTGGCTGTACTGAGATTAATGTATACTATGATAAAGCATGCAAAAATAAATAAATAAAATTAATTTTACAAAGGATCACATTTCTGTGGTTTGTTTTCATGATTTAATTATCTTTATTGTAAGGGTAAAAAATTGTCACATAAAAATTTACAATGAGCCACCATTAGAATTCTAAATCAGATTTTATTGCCTTTGCTACAGGAACAATGTGGAACCTTAAAAGGTTTTGAAATAGATATATAAAAAAACAATAATCTGTATCTATCCTGTTCTTATCAGTTTTGGGATGTATATAAGAGAGGGTCTGGCAGTTCCTGGCTGTAACACCTAGTAAATTCTGATTTCTCTTGCCAAGAGACGGTGCAATTTGTGTGAAGAGAGTGGCGTGACATAATGCAGAACGTGGAACTTATCTCTTGAAAAAAAGCACAACACTTTAACAGTTGAATAACCAGTATGTCCATTAATCCTTTCAGTGATAAATAAATAGGCAGAACATGCATTGTTTAGAAATTCATTTGATAGCTCTCCGGCATCTAGCAAGTTTAAAGCATATGTGCAATTCTGTCAAGTCATATATTTATTTTTTAAAAAGTCAAAGATAAAGAGATTTAAAAGGACATTCCAGGTTCCTACAGAACATTTATGTATTTTATAACTTGTAACCTAACTAATCAGTTGCAATTCTTGCACGTTCAATAAGTGTAAATCTGATACCTGGATTACTTTCTAGAAACCTCTGCTCAGTGCATTACTGAGGCTGTGCACAGAGAACTTTAAAATCTGCTAGTAAGCACCACGTTCTTTAACCCTTGGATAAAGCTCAAGGCTAATGATGTAATATCAAAATAATAAACTTTAAAAATATCATTTTCATCTTGTATTATTTTCAGTTTGGTTGATTTTGCATATTGTAATGAATTATCTAATAGTGTATTAAAAAAACAACAAATCAGTACCAGACTAAAGTGCCTCTTTGAATGTTTTCATTTTAAAAATTGCTTGCAAATTGGCATGTATCGTGTCACGATTCCGGGAACCAAACACGCTAACACACACACAGAAAAGGTGCTGTACCGGACCTTAGAGTGGCCGGGCTAAGCACACAAAGAATAGTCAGGAGACAAGCCGAGTAAGGGGAACCAGAAGACAGAATAACGAGAAACAAGCCGAGGTCAAAGGGTAGGAGAAAGTCACAAAGTCGGATAAACAAGCCAGAGAGTACGTAACCAGAAACACAAGTTCAGTAGCAATACTAGCAAGCAAAGACCACAACAGGGCAGGGAGGAACAGGAAAGGTAAGTATTTAAATCATAAGGTTAATTCTGATTGGATAATTTCCAATCAGAATTAACAATCACACGTGGGAGATATCTAGACCTCCCACTGTGATTGAGGCACTGTGCCTTTAACGCCGGGTCAGGTGGCTGACCCCGGCGTTTAATAAATTGGGCGGTCTCCCAGCGTGCAGCGTCATGCATGCTGCCGCTGGGGGACTGTAACGAGTATATACCCCTACACGCAGGATCCAGCAAAACAGAAGACAGCACAGAGGAGAGATACGTCTACCGGACCTTAGAGTGGCCGGACTCGACGTAAAGGAGAAGTACAGAGTCAGGAGCGATCCGAGGTCAAGGGCACAAAGAGACAGCGTAAACGAGAACTAGCCGGGGTCTGGTACACAGGAATCAGCAAGCCGGCAAACAGTACAGACAAGGATAAAGCGAAAACGAAGTCAGAATACAAAGCCAAGGTCTAATACGGAGAAACACAACTGAACACAACAAGCACTAAAGGGAACTGTAGCAGAAACCACGATAGGGCAAGGAACTAAGGGAAAAGGGTAAGTATAAGTAGCCTTCAAACTAACGTGATTGGCTCCTGTCACTTCCACTCCCCCAACAGGTAAGTGTATGGGGTGATTGGCGTGACAGGAGCCAATGGGAGCCTTTTTGCAATTTAGGCTCCCACTGTCTCTTTAAGAGCGCGCCCGAGATTCGCGGCGCGCTCTTAGCTGCAGGCGGGACACGTGACCGCTTCTCGCGGTCACTGCCCGCCTTCCTGTTTGAGCAGTTGGATGAGCCGCGCGCGGCTCGTGCAGCCGCAGGACCGCGCGCGGCTTGAAGAGAGGACCGCGGCCGGCCCCCGGATAAGGTAAGTACCGCTACAGGGACGTAGAGGAAGACGCGGGCGGCATCTGAGGCTGGGAGGATGCCCCTCGCCGAGCGCACAAGGAGGAGGGGACAGCGGACGGCTGGAGGGTGAGTGCCGCGAGCGGACTGCAGCCTCCCCTCGTAGCCGCCCGCGGGATCCTGACATATCGTGCATGACACCGCAAATAGGTAATCTTATACCCAAAATAATGCAAATGAGACCACTCCAGACCCTTACCTTAACGTACCTCAAAGGGAAACTATATTTACCAAAACAACTTAATGAAGCAGTTTTGGTGTACAGATCATGTCCCTGCAGTCTCACTGCTCAGTTCTCTGTCATATCAGATTTAAATCACTTTGTTTATACTCCCCAGTCACACCTCCCTGCATGTGACTTACACAGCCTTCCTAAACACTTCCTGTAAAGTGAGATCTAATGTTTATACTTCCTTTTATAGCAAATTCTGTTTAATTTAGAATTTCTTATCTCCTGCTCAGTTAATAGCTCGTTAGACCCTGCAAGAGAAGTAGATAGAAACTTTTGAGGTAAGTTACATCTGGGATGCGTGATATCAGACCCAAATATAGCATGATCCACGAGAGAAGGACCATTAACAAGGAGATAAGGCCATCTGTTTGTATGAATAAATGTGTGTTTTTTTTTAGGAAACTTTAGAAAAGTAGAGATTGTTGGTGCTATGGGAAATAACTGCTACAGTAGGGTCGCTAGTGCTTCTTGACCGCTCACCCCCGGCCCCCCCTCCTGAGTCTACTTTACATTGCACTGTGTTATCCAAGAATCTTGACTCTAGGGTAGTAATTGCTAACCTCGGCCCCTTTGATTTTTCACAGCTATATTTCTCAGCCAGCCTTTAGGTTTGTTCATCATCATGAAAATGGAATTAGGAAGAATTTGAATGGTCAAAGTGAGATATCGGTGCCCTGGGATATCTGTATATCTGTTTTACTTTATCTTCTCTTGCTCGTGTTAAATGCAGATTGTATTAATATAAAGTTTGAGCACCAGGATTAGTGGTCCTATTGGCAGCAGAGCCTCACAAAGTGTAATATGAATCCCTTTTATGTCACTATATTAATATAAACGCCATAACCAACACAGCTCATTGTAGTGGTTATGGTGCAAAGCGTCTTTGTGTGTCACTTGACAAATAAAAAGTTTACTCTCAGCTTAACTCTCTGCTGCTGCGACTTAGCTAGAAATGATAGACTAACAGGATATGGATTAGCCCAGTGCTCATCTAAAGCTGGATGGCTAACATGCATTAACTGAGCCAAGGGCCGTCCCATTCATTGGCCCCAGTGGGGCCATGGCTCCAGGTGGCACTTTGACAACGTGCATGACCTGGGCAAGGGCACACTGGCCTGGGGGAGCGCTGGATCTGGATGACCGGCAGGAGGTCAGCATGTAATGTGACTGAGCTGTGGACTGGGATAGAGGGACTTGTTTCTCTCTCCCTGGACTGACAGGAAGCGCTCAAAGAGAACACCTAACTGCTTCCTGTCAGGCCAGGGAGAGGAAACTAAACTTCTCTACCCTGGATTGCGGCTCGGCCACACAACAAGCGGGAAGAAGGCAAGCTGGTACCAGAGGGGAGATAAAAACAGACAAGAGCTGGGGGGGGGGGGGGGGGGGAGGCCGAAACAGACAAGGGCTGGGGGTGAGGCAGAAAAAGACATGAGGGGCTGAAACAGATGTGAGGGGACAGAAACAGACAAGGTCTGGGGGGGGGGCAGAAACAGACAAGGGCTGGGGGGGAGGCAGAAACATACATGGGGGGCTGAAACAGACGTGGGGGACAGAAACAGACAAGGGCTGGGGGGGAGGCAGAAAAAGACATGGGGGGCTGAAACAGATGTGAGGGGACAGAAACAGACAAGGGCTGGGGGGAGGCAGAAGCATACATGGGGGGCTGAAACAGACGTGGGGGACAGAAACAGACAAGGGCTGGGGGGGCAGAAACAGACAAGGGCTGGGGGAGGCAGAACAAACAAGGGCTGGCGGGAGGCAGAAACAGACAAGGGCTGGGGGTGAGGCAGAAAAAGACATGAGGGGCTGAAACAGATGTGAGGGGACAGAAACAGACAAGGTCTGGGGGGGGCAGAAACAGACAAGGGCTGGGGGGGAGGCAGAAACATACATGGGGGGCTGAAACAGACGTGGGGGACAGAAACAGACAAGGGCTGGGGGGGAGGCAGAAAAAGACATGGGGGGCTGAAACAGATGTGAGGGGACAGAAACAGACAAGGGCTGGGGGGGAGGCAGAAACATACATGGGGGGCTGAAACAGACGTGGGGGACAGAAACAGACAAGGGCTGGGGGGGCAGAAACAGACAAGGGCTGGGGGAGGCAGAACAAACAAGGGCTGGCGGGAGGCAGAAACAGACAAGGGCTGGGGGTGAGGCAGAAAAAGACATGAGGGGCTGAAACAGATGTGAGGGGACAGAAACAGACAAGGTCTGGGGGGGGCAGAAACAGACAAGGGCTGGGGGGGAGGCAGAAACATACATGGGGGGCTGAAACAGACGTGGGGGACAGAAACAGACAAGGGCTGGGGGGGCAGAAACAGACAAGGGCTGGGGGGAGGCAGAACAAACAAGGGCTGGGGGGGCAGAAACAGAAAAGGGCTGGAGGGAGGCAGAACAAACAAGGGCTGGCGGGGGAGGCAGAAACATACATGGGGGCTGAAACAGACGTGAGGGACAGAAACAGACAAGGGCTGGGGGGGCAGAAACAGACAAGGGCTGGGGGGAGGCAGAACAAACAAGGGCTGGCGGGAGGCAGAAACAGACAAGGGCTGCCATGCACCCGAAGAAGATGCAGAAAAGCATTGAAATGTGTTGTGCTTATGCTTGATGGACTGTGTAATTCCAGTTACTTCAATGGAAGGCTTTTATAACTGTTTTAATAAATATTATTAGTACTATTTTAACATTTTCTATGCCTTTTTCCTGTTTCATGAACCACTGTGGTGCAAGATATTCTCATATTCCAGTGGAAGTCTTATATCACACCAAGGCTATACTAGTCAGTTATTTCTAACAGGCTCAAGAAAATGTGAGTTTGATACCTGCTACATAATATACTATCTCATGTGATACCCGCTACATATTATACTATCTCATGTGATACCTCCTACATATTATACTATCTCATGTGATACCCGCTACATATTATACTATCTCATGTGATACCTCCTACATATTATACTATCTCATGTGATACCTCCTACATATTATACTATCTCATGTGATATCCGCTACATATTACACTATCTCATGTGATACCCACTACATATTATACTATCTCATGTGATACCTCCTACATATTATACTATCTCATGTGATACCCGCTACATATTATACTATCTCATGTGATACCCACTACATATTATACTATCTCATGTGATACCCGCTACATATTATACTATCTCATGTGATACCTCCTACATATTATACTATCTCATGTGATACCCGCTACATATTACACTATCTCATGTGATACCTCCTACATATTATACTACCTCATGTGATACCCGCTACATATTATACTATCTCATGTGATACCCGCTACATATTATACTATCTCATGTGATACCTCCTACATATTATACTATCTCATGTGATACCCGCTACATATTATACTATCTCATGTGATACCCGCTACATATTATACTATCTCATGTGATACCCGCTACATATTATACTATCTCATGTGATACCTCCTACATATTATACTATCTCATGTGTTACCCACTACGTATTATACTATCTCATGTGATACCCACTACGTATTATACTATCTCATGTGATACCCGCTACATATTACACTATCTCATGTGATACCCGCTACATATTATACTATCTCATGTGATACCCGCTACATATTACACTATCTCATGTGATACCCGCTACATATTATACTATCTCATGTGATACCAGCTACATATTATACTATCTCATGTGATACCCGCTACATATTATACTATCTCATGTGATACCCGCTACATATTATACTATCTCATGTGATACCCGCTACATATTATACTATCTCATGTGATACCCGCTACATATTATACTATCTCATGTGATACCCGCTACATATTATACTATCTCATGTGATACCCGCTACATATTATACTATCTCATGTGATACCCGCTACATAATATACCATCTCATGTGATACCCACTACATATTATACTAACTCATGTGATACCCGCTACATATTATACTATCTCATGTGATACCCGCTACATATTATACTATCTCATGTGATACTCATTACATATTATACTATCTCATGTGATACCCGCTACATATTATACTATCTCATGTGATACCCACTACATATTATACTATCTCATGTGATACCCACTACATATTATACTATCTCATGTGATACCCGCTACATATTATACTATCTCATGTGATACCTCCTACATATTACACTATCTCATGTTGTACAAGCTACATATTATACTATCTCATGTGATACCCGCTACATATTATACTATCTCATGTGATACCCGCTACATATTATACTATCTCATGTGATACCCGCTACATATTATACTATCTCATGTGATACCCGCTACATATTATACTATCTCATGTGATACCCGCTACATATTATACTGTCTCATGTGATCCCCGCTACATATTATACTATCTCATGTTGTACACGCTACATATTATACTATCTCATGTTGTACACGCTACATATTATACTATTTCATGTGATACCCGCTACATATTATACTATCTCATGTGATACCCGCTACATATTATACTATCTCATGTGATACCCACTACGTATTATACTATCTCATGTGATACCCACTACGTATTATACTATCTCATGTGATACCTACTACATATTATACTATCTCATGTGATACCCACTACATATTATACTATCTCATGTGATACCCGCTACATATTATACTATCTCATGTGATACCCGCTACATATTATACTATCTCATGTGATACCTCCTACATATTATACTATCTCATGTGATACCCGCTACATATTATACTATCTCATGTGATACCCACTACGTATTATACTATCTCATGTGATACCCGCTACATATTACACTATCTCATGTGATACCCGCTACATATTATACTATCTCATGTGATACCCGCTACATATTACACTATCTCATGTGATACCCGCTACATATTATACTATCTCATGTGATACCAGCTACATATTATACTATCTCATGTGATACCCGCTACATATTATACTATCTCATGTGATACCCGCTACATATTATACTATCTCATGTGATACCCGCTACATATTATACTATCTCATGTGATACCCGCTACATATTATACTATCTCATGTGATACCTGCTACATATTATACTATCTCATGTGATACCCGCTACATAATATACTATCTCATGTGATACCCACTACATATTATACTATCTCATGTGATACCCGCTACATATTATACTATCTCATGTGATACCCGCTACATATTATACTATCTCATGTGATACCCATTACATATTATACTATCTCATGTGATACCCGCTACATATTATACTATCTCATGTGATACCCACTACATATTATACTATCTCATGTGATACCCACTACATATTATACTATCTCATGTGATACCCGCTACATATTATACTATCTCATGTGATACCTCCTACATATTACACTATCTCATGTTGTACAAGCTACATATTATACTATCTCATGTGATACCCGCTACATATTATACTATCTCATGTGATACCCGCTACATATTATACTATCTCATGTGATACCCGCTACATATTATACTATCTCATGTGATACCCGCTACATATTATACTGTCTCATGTGATACCCGCTACATATTATACTATCTCATGTGATACCCGCTACATATTATACTATCTCATGTGATACCCGCTACATATTATACTATCTCATGTGATACCCGCTACATATTATACTATCTCATGTGATACCCGCTACATAATATACTATCTCATGTGATACCCACTACATATTATACTATCTCATGTGATACCCGCTACATATTATACTATCTCATGTGATACCCGCTACATATTATACTATCTCATGTGATACCCATTACATATTATACTATCTCATGTGATACCCGCTACATATTATACTATCTCATGTGATACCCACTACATATTATACTATCTCATGTGATACCCACTACATATTATACTATCTCATGTGATACCCGCTACATATTATACTATCTCATGTGATACCTCCTACATATTACACTATCTCATGTTGTACAAGCTACATATTATACTATCTCATGTGATACCCGCTACATATTATACTATCTCATGTGATACCCGCTACATATTATACTATCTCATGTGATACCCGCTACATATTATACTATCTCATGTGATACCCGCTACATATTATACTATCTCATGTGATACCCGCTACATATTATACTGTCTCATGTGATCCCCGCTACATATTATACTATCTCATGTTGTACACGCTACATATTATACTATCTCATGTTGTACACGCTACATATTATACTATTTCATGTGATACCCGCTACATATTATACTATCTCATGTGATACCCGCTACATATTATACTATCTCATGTGATACCCACTACGTATTATACGATCTCATGTGATACCCACTACGTATTATACTATCTCATGTGATACCTACTACATATTATACTATCTCATGTGATACCCACTACATATTATACTATCTCATGTGATACCCGCTACATATTATACTATCTCATGTGATACCCGCTACATATTATACTATCTCATGTGATACCTCCTACATATTATACTATCTCATGTGATACCCGCTACATATTATACTATCTCATGTGATACCCACTACGTATTATACTATCTCATGTGATACCCGCTACATATTACACTATCTCATGTGATACCCGCTACATATTATACTATCTCATGTGATACCCGCTACATATTACACTATCTCATGTGATACCCGCTACATATTATACTATCTCATGTGATACCAGCTACATATTATACTATCTCATGTGATACCCGCTACATATTATACTATCTCATGTGATACCCGCTACATATTATACTATCTCATGTGATACCCGCTACATATTATACTATCTCATGTGATACCCGCTACATATTATACTATCTCATGTGATACCCGCTACATATTATACTATCTCATGTGATACCCGCTACATATTATACTATCTCATGTGATACCCGCTACATAATATACTATCTCATGTGATACCCACTACATATTATACTATCTCATGTGATACCCGCTACATATTATACTATCTCATGTGATACCCACTACATATTATACTATCTCATGTGATACCCATTACATATTATACTATCTCATGTGATACCCGCTACATATTATACTATCTCATGTGATACCCACTACATATTATACTATCTCATGTGATACCCACTACATATTATACTATCTCATGTGATACCTCCTACATATTACACTATCTCATGTTGTACAAGCTACATATTATACTATCTCATGTGATACCCGCTACATATTATACTATCTCATGTGATACCCGCTACATATTATACTATCTCATGTGATACCCGCTACATATTATACTATCTCATGTGATACCCGCTACATATTATACTGTCTCATGTGATACCCGCTACATATTATACTATCTCATGTTGTACACGCTACATATTATACTATCTCATGTTGTACACGCTACATATTATACTATTTCATGTGATACCCGCTACATATTATACTATCTCATGTGATACCCGCTACATATTATACTATCTCATGTGATACCCACTACGTATTATACTATCTCATGTGATACCCACTACGTATTATACTATCTCATGTGATACCTACTACATATTATACTATCTCATGTGATACCCACTACATATTATACTATCTCATGTGATACCCGCTACATATTATACTATCTCATGTGATACCCGCTACATATTATACTATCTCATGTGATACCTCCTACATATTATACTATCTCATGTGATACCCGCTACATATTATACTATCTCATGTTGTACACGCTACATATTATACTATCTCATGTTGTACACGCTACATATTATACTATTTCATGTGATACCCGCTACATATTATACTTTCTCATGTGATACCCGCTACATATTATACTATCTCATGTGATACCCACTACATATTATACTATCTCATGTGATACCCACTACGTATTATACTATCTCATGTGATACCTACTACATATTATACTATCTCATGTGATACCCGCTACATATTATACTATCTCATGTGATACCCGCTACATATTATACTATCTCATGTGATACCCACTACATATTATACTATCTCATGTGATACCCGCTACATATTATACTATCTCATGTGATACCCGCTACATATTATACTATCTCATGTGATACCCACTACGTATTATACGATCTCATGTGATACCCACTACGTATTATACTATCTCATGTGATACCTACTACATATTATACTATCTCATGTGATACCCACTACATATTATACTATCTCATGTGATACCCGCTACATATTATACTATCTCATGTGATACCCGCTACATATTATACTATCTCATGTGATACCTCCTACATATTATACTATCTCATGTGATACCCGCTACATATTATACTATCTCATGTGATACCCACTACGTATTATACTATCTCATGTGATACCCGCTACATATTACACTATCTCATGTGATACCCGCTACATATTATACTATCTCATGTGATACCCGCTACATATTACACTATCTCATGTGATACCCGCTACATATTATACTATCTCATGTGATACCAGCTACATATTATACTATCTCATGTGATACCCGCTACATATTATACTATCTCATGTGATACCCGCTACATATTATACTATCTCATGTGATACCCGCTACATATTATACTATCTCATGTGATACCCGCTACATATTATACTATCTCATGTGATACCCGCTACATATTATACTATCTCATGTGATACCCGCTACATATTATACTATCTCATGTGATACCCGCTACATAATATACTATCTCATGTGATACCCACTACATATTATACTATCTCATGTGATACCCGCTACATATTATACTATCTCATGTGATACCCACTACATATTATACTATCTCATGTGATACCCATTACATATTATACTATCTCATGTGATACCCGCTACATATTATACTATCTCATGTGATACCCACTACATATTATACTATCTCATGTGATACCCGCTACATATTATACTATCTCATGTGATACCTCCTACATATTACACTATCTCATGTTGTACAAGCTACATATTATACTATCTCATGTGATACCCGCTACATATTATACTATCTCATGTGATACCCGCTACATATTATACTATCTCATGTGATACCCGCTACATATTATACTATCTCATGTGATACCCGCTACATATTATACTGTCTCATGTGATACCCGCTACATATTATACTATCTCATGTTGTACACGCTACATATTATACTATCTCATGTTGTACACGCTACATATTATACTATTTCATGTGATACCCGCTACATATTATACTATCTCATGTGATACCCGCTACATATTATACTATCTCATGTGATACCCACTACGTATTATACTATCTCATGTGATACCCACTACGTATTATACTATCTCATGTGATACCTACTACATATTATACTATCTCATGTGATACCCACTACATATTATACTATCTCATGTGATACCCGCTACATATTATACTATCTCATGTGATACCCGCTACATATTATACTATCTCATGTGATACCTCCTACATATTATACTATCTCATGTGATACCCGCTACATATTATACTATCTCATGTTGTACACGCTACATATTATACTATCTCATGTTGTACACGCTACATATTATACTATTTCATGTGATACCCGCTACATATTATACTTTCTCATGTGATACCCGCTACATATTATACTATCTCATGTGATACCCACTACATATTATACTATCTCATGTGATACCCACTACGTATTATACTATCTCATGTGATACCTACTACATATTATACTATCTCATGTGATACCCGCTACATATTATACTATCTCATGTGATACCCGCTACATATTATACTATCTCATGTGATACCCACTACATATTATACTATCTCATGTGATACCCGCTACATATTATACTATCTCATGTGATACCCGCTACATATTATACTATCTCATGTGATACCCACTACATATTATACTATCTCATGTGATACCCGCTACATATTATACTATCTCATGTGATACCCGTTACATATTATACTATCTCATGTGATACCCGCTACATATTATACTATCTCATGTGATACCCGTTACATATTATACTATCTCATGTGATACCCGCTACATATTATACTATCTGATTACTACAGAATTCTATACTATTGTGTTGCCCTACGAAGGTCTTCTGTCTCTTGTGTTTGCAGCGGCGCTCAAAGTTTATTTCTGGTACAGTTTTTTATACTTCTCATCACTTGGTGTACACCATGTTGTGTATATCACTATATAGTGTGACACATTTAGTTTGAAGTGTATACATCTTTTAATGTGTTTTGTGCTGTTCACTGTTGTTGGTGGAAAAATGTCTTGGGCCGGCCCTGACTGAGCCATGGTAAAGGGGCCAAACTGTATTTCCTGGAAGAGCAACTGCTCAAAAATTATTTGACACTAACTGGAGAGATGGTGCCCATAGACTGTTTGTATTATAATCACTACAATAACCTGTAGGGGCAACCATTAACCAATGATGTAGATAGATTATTTACGTTTGATGGGGCATTTTGACATCTGTTTGTATCCGTATGTTAAATCCCAATTACGGTTTTAAGAATGAACTCAGTAGCTAACAATTATTTTTCTTTTCTTTTAATTCAAAGCAAACTAACAAAGTACACACAGTGTATGCATGAATAAGCCGTGCCAATTAAATGAAACTTTTACCCAAATCTTTATTGCGGTCTCACTGCGATGTCTTTATGAAGCTGAACACACAGTAAGCGATTGCAGATTTCAATGTTCTTTTTTTTTTTTTTTGTAATGTACTGGAATTAGAAAATGTCTGAGTGAGAATTGTCTCACACTGTTGTGCTTTTCGTCTTGTTGACATCTCCTCAGTTTTCTTTTTTTCGAATCCTTGAAAAGGAAAGTATGTCAGTCTCGTGGCCTCCTCCTTAATGAAATAAACTTGTGTGGCTCTGCATTGGTTTCATTTACATCATGGGATATTTATTTACATCATCTGCTCTTCATGTTATACAAAAATGCAAGGATTCAACAAAGTCAACTGCAGAAAAAATACACAAATTATAATAAAGGTGTAATCCTCCCAAATGTAAAAAAAAAAACAACACAAAAAAACATTGAGGTTTGTGTGATCTTAATTGTTTATCAGTAAGCTAATGTCTTTGTTCTTCTTGAGCAGGCTTCCCCAAACACCGGCCCTTCAGATGTTGCTGAACTACAACTCCCATGATTCAATGAATGAAATAGATTGGCTGAGAATCATGGGAGTTGTAGTTCAGCAACATCTGGAGGGCTGGAGTTTGGGGAAGACTGTTCTTGAGAATAACAAATACAGCGACAAACAGAAACTAATGACGATGATAATGGAACTCCAGTCTTTAACATTAGACATGCAACGTTTAGGTCTAGGTTTTAGTTTGGGTCTAGGGTGTTAATTTAACGCAGTGAGTGTATGTGACTTAGTGCTGACTGAACCCACTTTCGAGTGAAGCTCTGTCTAATTCTAAACATAAGTCATTCGTTTAAGCCACGTTCAATCATAACATATTTTTGACAGTATTAGTGTTTTGCCCATTCTCGATCTCTTTTCATGTTCACGTCTCTTCTCTTGTTTCCCCCATGTTAACAAAGTTCCAACTAATGTCAACTCCAATACTAGAAAATGTCTACCTAACCAATGTATGACGTAATTTCAGTGTGTCAATCTGTGGAGACAAGTATACTTTTATCCACTCATCATCAATGCACGTGAATGTTCTGGAGATGCAGGAATGATGCAAAAGAAACCTAGTTTTCCTTTTTAAACCACTGGTAGGGTGTCATTAACAACCCCTGGATGTTGGGCTAAAGTAACATCCCCAGGACATAATTTAAAACCAGAGTAATCTGACTGTACCTTTCCTGGTTACATACTTTGTTATTATTATTATTATTATTTTGTGGTTCCCTGCTAACGCAAGCCGGATTACCTTTCTTTTATAGTCACAGAATATCAGATTTTACAGCAGACTGGAGGCTACAGGAAGGATATTATCATCTCACAAAGATTTAGTCACAGACTATGATATGAAATCAAGATGTATTCTGATTGGATGAAAAACAGAATGATACAATTAGAAAATAGCTTATATTTCAAACTAACCTATTTTTCTAGTGTCATTCCCTGCATCCCACCTATAAAATGCAATGCTTCTTTCCCCAGTAAAATACATACTGGGTTAGAAAATGGGGTAGTGCAGTATACAGGTGTTAACATATTACTCTGACAATAGCCAGTGCGTCTGTGACAAATGCTCCTTCCCATGTACATTTGCCACGGACTCCTGGAGGAGTGTAGAAGCTAGCCTCCTGCCCACTGACTATGGTCCAGGTCTGGGAAGGCGTTTGGGAATTACTCTGCCCAGCCACCATTAACAGATTTCCCTGGGTGCCCCTGGTTCGGCACTTTGCCTTCATGTGACTGGAACCGAACGCTGGCTCCGAGGCGGCCGTTCGCATTAAACAACCCACGAATAGTCCTCACCGGTACTTAGCCTCGACAGTCATGGAACTAAATTTGGCATGAGGACTTCGTGGGTTCCCTGTTACCTCAGCGGTACTTAGCCGAAAATGTTATGGAACTGTTTTAGGCATGAGGTGACAGTGCGGTTTCCAGACAACTTTGAAATCCGCCAGGAGAGCGCTTTTTGGAGGGAAGTGGAGACTAAGGGGAACAAACACTACCTAAGAGCCAGACGGAGCACCCTGTTTTGTGGCCGCAGGAGCTTCCGAAAGTTGATCGGCAATAGCACCAAACGCCCTGGAGCTATTTTGGGCATAGGATCATGTGTGCGGCTGGTCAGAAAATTAACACGGTGGCATTTCCCCTACACTGCATGGATCTAAATGCTATTTGGAGAACTTGGGCGCTCAGATCAGGGCTATTTAACAATGTATTATTTGTGCGGTTATTTTTTTATTATGTTTTTCGGTATTTTTATGTTTTTCTGTATTTTTATGTTTGCTTTTCTGTCCCTGGGAGATAATTATCTTACCGGTTTTTAACGAGATTCCTGGGAGGGGCTTGTGATGAAGACAATGGAGACCTCCTGCTGGGTATAAAAAGGTTGTGTTTGGATGCATTAAACCAGTTGTTCTCCCAGAGCTACGTGTCGCCTAGTTACTAGGAGGGGAAAGGGCTATTCACTGCTTAGCCCTGGTTCCAGCTCGTGGAGGATTCAGCGGGGAAAGTTCTTGTAAGGACTGGAGCTTGCAGGACTGTGTGTCGTGCAGTCCCTGGGAGTGAATAGAGCTAGTCCCCTATCCTGCTCCAGGAAGGAGTGGTTCCAGGGCCCCAGTCGAACCACAGTGACTGGGGCAGAAGTGCTTAGGTTTTCCCCTGTTCCAGCTAGGAAGCAGCCCTTGGCGGAGGTACCCAGCCGGGGTACAGGGAGCCCCGCTATAGCGTCCCCTAATGAGATGTTGTTACAGCAACAAACAGACATCATGGACATACTGGTTTCTGGAAATATCAGAAGAGATTCTCTTCCCAGAATTATTAACAACTTCAGACTGTGAGCATTAGTCTTGTGTTTATATAGTTCCTGTCTACTGATAGTGACCTATTTTCCAGAATTCAAGCTTTCACAATACAAGCCACATCAAGTTCCTTGAAGTATGCATTTCTATAATAGTTTGATATTTCCAAGATCCACACATTCTAGTGTCTAAGCATGAGTCAGTTCACCATATCTAAACATCAAAAGTCCTACAACATTGGAACCACTAACAAATCATTTAAGAAAAACAAAATAACAGACATTGAGATGGTAACAATGGGTGGGACTGACTTTGTTATACAGAAAATGTATTAAAATATATGCAAACACAAAATAATAAAACCAAATAAATGACACAAAACTGACATTTGATTCCAATGAATTGCGATTTGTCTGAATCCTGTAATTCCCATTCATCCCATGGATAAACCACGAAAAAAAGGTACAATGGACAAACAGTTTTTTTTGTTTTCTGATTTAAGTTTGTCCATGGCGGGGGAAAAACGTATTTTTTTCTTTTACTGCTCCACCTTTTCCCCCCTCTATTGATTACTTCTTCTCACTTGAACTGTGAAAATATGTCTATAATATGTCTATAATAACAATAATTCTAATATGTATTGTACAGTACACTGAATGGCCAATTTTCTTTGGTATATCTGTTTAAAATGTTTTTTTCCCCCAAAGCCATTGCATGGAGATTTGTCTGAAACGAGATGTCACATTGATGAGTCCCAAATCGACCAAAACAACATTATTATTTTTTGGCTAAATTGATTGGGCTGTACCACAAATATTTTACAATGCACAAGTCTAAAAGACACCCGTACTTGACATTCTCAACTTTACAGCAAATCCCAAGAGTGGGAAACATCTGCAGTGAGTTATTTCAACCAAGAAGTGATTCAGCCATTGACTTGACGTTCTAAGGCACTCGTGGTGGCTGGTGAAGTTTTAAGATAGTGGGGTGTCAGACTCTTCCTTATACAGCGCAGAGACACTCATTCAGTCCAGGGAGCTGAGCATAATACAGAGATCCTCATGCAATAAGACAAGCTTGGCCCAACATCGAGATATCTATAAACTATATAATAACTGGTGGGGAGCTGCCCCAAACGCCCATATGGACAAACCTCCACTGACGGCACTGCTGATTTTATAGCTTACGCAATGCTTTAAGGGTGCAGCAAAGGTTTCTGGGAGTTGTAGTTGAGTTTTCAATTTTCTGCTGTTGCATGATAGCTGAATTCTAGCGCTTTGAAAACTAAATTAATGCATAACTTACTTAAATATTTGTGGACAAAAGGCAAACTTTGTGTGTTGACAGGGAGGGGTAGATGTGGATAGTCTCATGGGGCAAAGATAATGATTGTTAAACAAGATTAATAAAGCAAAATATCCACCCAGGATAACCCAACATACACAAGGCACCAACGATGTAGTTATCTGGACTGGCCCTTTAATTATATACAGCGGTAACCAAAGTTATGTAATCTCCTGTTTATTTTAAATTGAATCATCTTGGACACATCTTCAAAAGTATTTCTGAAATTACTAATAAAATGATTAAACATTATAAAAAGCGGTATGGGAACTGATTAAGAGAGGAAAGTTAGTAAAATCCAAGTGTGTTTACTTCGAAAATAATGATACGATTACTTTATATATAAAAATTTATAAGGTCATTGTGCTGCAATTCTTAAAGAAATTTGCTCTCAATGATTGTTTTGTGAACAGAACCTCCCTTGAAATTAGAAGAGGAATTTCCACCTTCAAAAGGGACATTTTCGACATAAAGGAAGCAGCCAAAATTATGTAATTACCAAGATATTGAATTGGCAGACAAATCATGGCAAACAACCCGTGTGAATAATCCCAATTCATTTAAATACATGAAGGAAACATGTTAACATCGTGGGACCAAAACGAATATATATTATCCTTTGAGATAGAACTCTATAAAGAGGAGAGACATCCCTGTGTGAACTGTTTGTTTCTGGACACTTTGTTCAAGCGGCATTAAAAAAAATTAGGCCAAAAAAAAACTAAACTGAAAACACAAGCGATTTGGAGAAAATGTTGCATTTGGCTATTTTGCTCTAACATTTCAAATTCTCTTATAATTCTTTATAACTCACTCTGTAGTAGATAACAAAGCCTGTGAGTTTTCTTTTCACAGAAGAATTATCATTCCTCTGATAAACTTATTTTGTCTCAAGATTTGGAGAATAAACTCTGAATGGACATTGACCAAATTCAACATGTTTATAAACAGTGGATTTCTGGATTCCCGCAGCCTCGCATGGTTTTCTGAGCTGGATTCCTGTAGAGCAGGGTTTAAGTTATTTAATTGGTAGCTAAATGTCCATTTACTTCAAGCACTGCTATAAGCACTATTTCAACCAATGCGCTCTTCTTAGGTTATAGATCAGAATCCCATCACAAAGATGCTTGAAAATGCGAATCTATCTGCTACTATAAGACAACATGCTCACTCAGATATATTACAAGAGGAAGCTTAAAGTCACCTAAAGCACTTCATCTCAATGAAATGGTGTGGGTGCAATGGTCCTGTCATTTTAACCCTTCAATGTAAAACAATGACATTTTGTGAAGTCAAACTCGGTCCTAGAATCATCAAAGCATTTGATCGGTTGAGCGCAGCATTTGGCCGTGCATGTATATCTTCAATCCAATGCTCCTGTATGAGAATCATGGAATTTGTGACAAACTCCCCTTCCCACATAAGTTTACCACGAGCTCCTGGAGGAGCCTGCTTGCCAGCCTCCTGCCCACAGACTATGAGCCCTGCAGGGAAACCTGTAAAAGACTACCGAACTTGACCGACCGTTAGCACTGATTTCATGGACCTGTTTTGGGCATAGGACCATGTGCACGGTCGGTCAAAATTATGACTTCCAGGAAATTCCCAAACCCCTGAACCGATCTGGGTGATTGTTGGATGTGTTGGTCACCCAGATCGGGGCTATCAGGGGAGGTAACTTTTGTGGGGGTTTTATGTATTTTTAAGGTACTTTTGGGGTGTTTGTGAAACATGTGTTTTTTGTGCCTGGAGATAATTGAGTTTAGTACAGTTCCTGACTGAATTATCTCTCAGGCATAGGCAGTGGCGTCTCTAGGATTCATTTTTAGGGGGGGCACATGGTGGGCCAGGGACAAAAGTAGGGGGGCACATTTAACCCCGCCCTCGCCGCAGTTTGACCCCGCCCCTGCCGCATGTTAAGCCCCGCCCCCGACACAATGTGTTTTTTTTTAATAATCCCTGGTGGAGGATTCATTATTTTCCACCAGGGATTATTAAAAAAACAGTGCCATAGTTGCCAACATTTGAGAAATTGGGACATTCAGCGCTCCCTGTACAGTGCTGCTCTCTGTATAATACATGGCTGTGTGTATAATATCCTGGGACAGTCAGTGCTCCCTGTATAGTGTTGCTCTCTGTATAATACATGGCTGTGTGTATAATATCCTGGGACAGTCAGTGCTCCCTGTATAGTGTTGCTCTCTGTATAATACATGGCTGTGTGTATAATATCCTGGGACAGTCAGTGCTCCCTGTATAGTGTTGCTCTCTGTATAATACATGGCTGTGTGTATAATATCCTGGGACAGTCAGTGCCCCCTGTATAGTGCTGCTCTCTGTATAATACATGGCTGTGTGTATAATATCCTGGGACAGTCAGTGCTCCCTGTATAGTGCTGCTCTCTGTATAATACATGGCTGTGTGTATAATATCCAGGGACAGTCAGTGCTCCCTGTATAGTGTTGCTCTCTGTATAATACATGGCTGTGTGTATAATATCCTGGGACAGTCAGTGCTCCCTGTATAGTGTTGCTCTCTGTATAATACATGGCTGTGTGTATAATATCCTGGGACAGTCAGTGCTCCCTGTATAGTGTTGCTCTCTGTATAATACATGGCTGTGTGTATAATATCCTGGGACAGTCAGTGCCCCCTGTATAGTGCTGCTCTCTGTATAATACATGGCTGTGTGTATAATATCCTGGGACAGTCAGTGCTCCCTGTATAGTGCTGCTCTCTGTATAATACATGGCTGTGTGTATAATATCCAGGGACAGTCAGTGCTCCCTGTATAGTGTTGCTCTCTGTATAATACATGGCTGTGTGTATAATATCCTGGGACAGTCAGTGCTCCCTGTATAGTGTTGCTCTCTGTATAATACATGGCTGTGTGTATAATATCCTGGGACAGTCAGCGCTCCCTGTATAGTGTTGCTCTCTGTATAATACATGGCTGTGTGTATAATATCCTGGGACAGTCAGCGCTCCCTGTATAGTGTTGCTCTCTGTATAATACATGGCTGTGTGTATAATATCCTGGGACAGTCAGTGCTCCCTGTACAGTGCTGCTCTCTGTATAATACATGGCTGTGTGTATAATATCCTGGGACAGTCAGTGCTCCCTGTATAGTGCTGCTCTCTGTATAATACATGGCTGTGTGTATAATATCCTGGGACAGTCAGCGCTCCCTGTATAGTGCTGCTCTCTGTATAATACATGGCTGTGTGTATAATATCCTGGGACAGTCAGCGCTCCCTGTATAGTGCTGCTCTCTGTATAATACATGGCTGTGTGTATAATATCCTGGGACAGTCAGTGCTCCCTGTACAGTGCTGCTCTCTGTATAATACATGGCTGTGTGTATAATATCCTGGGACAGTCAGTGCTCCCTGTATAGTGCTGCTCTCTGTATAATACATGGCTGTGTGTATAATATCCTGGGACAGTCAGTGCTCCCTGTATAGTGCTGCTCTCTGTATAATACATGGCTGTGTGTATAATATCCTGGGACAGTCAGTGCTCCCTGTATAGTGCTGCTCTCTGTATAATACATGGCTGTGTGTATAATATCCTGGGACAGTCAGCGCTCCCTGTATAGTGCTGCTCTCTGTATAATACATGGCTGTGTGTAAAATATCCTGGGACAGTCAGTGCTCCCTGTATAGTGCTGCTCTCTGTATAATACATGGCTGTGTGTATAATATCCTGGGACAGTCAGTGCTCCCTGTACAGTGCTGCTCTCTGTATAATACATGGCTGTGTGTATAATATCCTGGGACAGTCAGTGCTCCCTGTATAGTGCTGCTCTCTGTATAATACATGGCTGTGTGTATAATATCCTGGGACAGTCAGTGCTCCCTGTATAGTGCTGCTCTCTGTATAATACATGGCTGTGTGTATAATATCCTGGGACAGTCAGTGCTCCCTGTATAGTGCTGCTCTCTGTATAATACATGGCTGTGTGTATAATATCCTGGGACAGTCAGCGCTCCCTGTATAGTGCTGCTCTCTGTATAATACATGGCTGTGTGTAAAATATCCTGGGACAGTCAGTGCTCCCTGTATAGTGCTGCTCTCTGTATAATACATGGCTGTGTGTATAATATCCTGGGACAGTCAGTGCTCCCTGTATAGTGCTGCTCTCTGTATAATACATGGCTGTGTGTATAATATCCTGGGACAGTCAGTGCTCCCTGTATAGTGTTGCTCTCTGTATAATACATGGCTGTGTGTATAATATCCTGGGACAGTCAGTGCTCCCTGTATAGTGCTGCTCTCTGTATAATACATGGCTGTGTGTATAATATCCTGGGACAGTCAGTGCTCCCTGTATAGTGCTGCTCTCTGTATAATACATGGCTGTGTGTATAATATCCTGGGACAGTCAGTGCTCCCTGTATAGTGTTGCTCTCTGTATAATACATGGCTGTGTGTATAATATCCTGGGACAGTCAGTGCTCCCTGTATAGTGCTGCTCTCTGTATAATACATGGCTGTGTGTATAATATCCTGGGACAGTCAGTGCTCCCTGTACAGTGCTGCTCTCTGTATAATACATGGCTGTGTGTATAATATCCCGGGACAGTCAGTGCTCCCTGTATAGTGCTGCTCTCTGTATAATACATGGCTGTGTGTATAATATCCTGGGACAGTCAGTGCTCCCTGTATAGTGCTGCTCTCTGTATAATACATGGCTGTGTGTATAATATCCTGGGACAGTCAGCGCTCCCTGTATAGTGCTGCTCTCTGTATAATACATGGCTGTGTGTAAAATATCCTGGGACAGTCAGTGCTCCCTGTATAGTGCTGCTCTCTGTATAATACATGGCTGTGTGTATAATATCCTGGGACAGTCAGTGCTCCCTGTATAGTGCTGCTCTCTGTATAATACATGGCTGTGTGTATAATATCCTGGGACAGTCAGTGCTCCCTGTATAGTGTTGCTCTCTGTATAATACATGGCTGTGTGTATAATATCCTGGGACAGTCAGTGCTCCCTGTATAGTGCTGCTCTCTGTATAATACATGGCTGTGTGTATAATATCCTGGGACAGTCAGTGCTCCCTGTATAGTGTTGCTCTCTGTATAATACATGGCTGTGTGTATAATATCCTGGGACAGTCAGTGCTCCCTGTATAGTGCTGCTCTCTGTATAATACATGGCTGTGTGTATAATATCATGGGACAGTCAGTGCTCCCTGTATAGTGCTGCTCTCTGTATAATACATGGCTGTGTGTATAATATCCTGGGACAGTCAGTGCTCCCTGTATAGTGCTGCTCTCTGTAAATACAGATCTGTTTGTGTATAATATCCCAAAACAGAGAGCAGCACTATACAGGGAACACTGATTGTCCCAGGATATTATACAGACACAGACCTGTATTATACAGAGAACAGCACTATAGTATTATACAGATAGCTGAGCATATACCCCATGTCCCAATCTCTAGACTACAAGTACCTGTCAACAGCAGCTCCCAGATGCGTGTAACAGGGCTAAAGTGTGCGGCAGCTCACACAGATGATTCAGCGGTAAAGCGCACTCGCTGGCAAAGCCAAACTGGAAAGCAGCCCTGGAAAAAAATGTATGCCATTCCTACAGGTCAATATATATATATATATAGTACAGTGAGCACACAAGCTCACTGACATGCGCAAATAGGCTCACTGACAGACAAAAAACTCTCTGACTCGCACACAGGCTTACTACAGACAAACTCACTTGTATAAACACAAGGCTCACTACAAAGAAGTTCAGGGACACACACATGCTCAATAAATAGAAGCTCACTGACACACACAAGCAGTACCATCCTAACAGTGTTAAGGGCCCCCGGGCAAAGCAGTGCACTGGGGCCCTTCCTACACAACAACTCACAGGAATAAAAATTTTAATTATTGATAGACTGCTGAGTACATACACACAGTACACAAATACGAACACCGGGAAACTTCTGAATACACACACACAGACGTTGCTGAATGCACACAGACGTTGCTGAATGCACACAGGCTGATTTATATACTTACACACAGACTGCTGTGTCCAACACACACACAGCTGAGTCCATACACACACACAGCTGAGCCCATACACACACACACACACACAAACACACAGACTGCTGAGTCCATACACACACACACACACACACACACAGACATACAGACTGCTGAATCCATACACACACAGACTGCTGAGTCCATATACACACAGACTGCTGAGTCCATATACACACAGACAGACGCACAGACTGCTGAGTCCATACACACACACACACACACACACAGAGTGCTGAGTCCATACACACACAGACTGCTGAGTCCTAGATACAGACACACACAGACTGCTGAGTCCATACACACACACACACACATACTGCTGAGTCCATACACACATACAGATTGCTGAGTCCATACACACAGACACACACACTGCTGAGTCCATACACACACACAGATACACAGACTGCTAAGTCCATACACACACACACATACACAGACTGCTGGGTCCATACACACACACACATACACAGACTGCTGAGTCCATACACACACACACATACACAGACTGCTGGGTCCATACACACACAGACACACAGACTGCTGAGTCCACACACACACACAGACTGCTGAGTCCATACACACACATTTACTGCTGAGTCCACACACACACATTTACTGCTGAGTCCACACAAACACACACACACACACACACAGACAGCTGAGCCCATACACACACACACACACAGACTGCTGAGGTCATACACACATAGACTGCTGGGTCCATACACACACACACACAGACTGCTGAGTCCACCCACACACACACACACACACACACACAGACTGCTGAGGTCATACACACACATAGACTGCTGAGTCCATACACACACACACACAGACTGCTGAGTCCATATATACACACACACACACACACACACACACACACACAAACACACAGACTGCTGAGTCCATACACACACACACACACACACAAACACACAGACTGCTGAGTCCATACACACACACAAACACACAGACTGCTGAGTCCATACACACACACAGAGACACAGACTGCTGAGTCCATACACACACACACACAGACACATAGACTGCTGAGTCCATACACACACAGACACATAGACTGCTGAGTCCATACACACACAGACACATAGACTGCTGAGTCCATACACACACACAGACACACAGACTGCTGAGTCCATACACACACAGACACACAGACTGCTGAGTCCATACACACACAGACTGCTGAGTCCATACACACACAGACTGCTGAGTCCATACACACACAGACTGCTGAGTCCATACACACACAGACTGCTGAGTCCATACACACACACAGAAACAGACTGCTGAGTCCATACACACACACACACACACACACAGACTGACTGCTGAGTCCATACACACACAGATACACAGACTGCTGAGTCCATACACACACCGACACACAGACTGCTGAGTCCATACACACACTGACTGCTGAGTCCATGCACACACACAGACACAGACACAGACTGCTGAGTCCATACACACACAGACTGCTGAGCAGAGGCGGCTCTAGACTTTATGAGGCCTTAGGAGTAACTCAAACATGAGGCCCCACTAACAAAAAAGTGTCACATATACACATTGATGCACAGTACCTATGTATGTGCCTGAGAGTGTGTCTGACAGAGAGTATCATTGTGTGTGAGAATGTATGTCTCTGTGAGCATGTTTGCGTTCTTGTCTGAGACTGAAGTGTGTTGTGTGTATGGCGGGTGATGGTGTGAGGGGGTGATGGTGAGAGGGAAAGGGGGGTGATGGTGAGAGGGAGAGCGGGGTGATGGTGAGAGTGAGCGGGGGTGATGTGAGAGTGGAGGGGGTTGATGTGAGAGTGAGGGGGGTTGATGTGAGAGTGAGGGGGGTTGATGTGAGAGTGAGGGGGGTTTGATGTGAGAGTGAGGGGGGGTTGATGTGAGAGTGAGGGGGGTTGATGTGAGAGTGAGGGGGTGATGCTGAGGGTGGTGAGGGGGTGATGCTGAGGGTGGTGAGGTGGTGATGCTGAGGGTGGTGGGGTGGTGATGCTGAGGGTGGTGGGGTGGTGATGCTGAGGGTGGCGGGGTGGTGATGCTGAGGGTGCTGAGGCTGAGGGTGGTGGGGGTGCTGAGGCTGAGGGTGGTGGAGGGTGCTGAGGCTGGTGGGGTGGTGAGGCTGAGGGTGGTGAGGGGGTGAGGCTGAGGGTGGTGGGGAGGGTGGTGGGGCTGAGGGTATTGGGGAGGGTGGGGAGGCTGAGGTTATTGGGGAGGGTGTGGAGGCTGAGGGTGGTGTGGGGTGCTGAGACTGGTGGGGGAGGTAGGAAGGGTGCTGAGGCTGAGGGTGGTGAGGCTGAGGGTGGTGGGGAGGGTGGTGAGGCTGAGGGTGGTGAGGCTGAGGGTGGTGAGGCTGAGGGTGGTGGGGCTGAGGTTATTGGGGAGGGTGAGGAGGCTGAGGGTGGTGGGGGGTGCTGAGGCTGAGGGTGGTGTGGGGTGCTGAGGCTGGTGGGGGTGGTAGGGAGGGTGGTGAGGCTGAGGGTGGTGGGGAGGGTGGGGAGGCTGAAGTTGGTAGGGAGGCTGAGGGTGGTGAGGCTGAGGGTGGTGGGGAGGGTGGTGGGGCTGAGGGTGGTGGGGGGGTGCTGAGGCTGAGGGTGGTGTGGGGTGCTGAGGCTGGTGGGGGTGGTAGGGAGGGTGAGGAGGGTGGTGAGGCTGAGGGTGGTGGGGAGGGTGGTGAGGCTGAAGTTGGTAGGGAGGCTGAGGGTGGTGAGGCTGAGGGTGGTGGGGAGGGTGGTGGGGCTGAGGTTATTGGGGAGGGTGGGGAGGCTGAGGGTGGTGAGGGGGTGATGCTGAGGGTGGTGAGGTGGTGATGCTGAGGGTGGTGGGGTGGTGATGCTGAGGGTGGTGGGGTGGTGATGCTGAGGGTGGCGTGGTGGTGATGCTGAGGGTGGTGGGGTGGTGAGGCTGAGGGTGCTGAGGCTGAGGGTGGTGGGGGTGCTGAGGCTGAGGGTGGTGGAGGGTGCTGAGGCTGGTGGGGTGGTGAGGCTGAGAGTGGTGAGGGGGTGAGGCTGAGGGTGGTGGGGAGGGTGGTGGGGCTGAGGGTATTGGGGAGGGTGGGGAGGCTGAGGTTATTGGGGAGGGTGGGGAGGCTGAGGGTGGTGTGGGGTGCTGAGGCTGGTGGGGGTGGTAGGGAGGGTGCTGAGGCTGAGGGTGGTGAGGCTGAGGGTGGTGGGGAGGGTGGTGAGGCTGAGGGTGGTGGGGAGGGTGGTGAGGCTGAGGGTGGTGAGGCTGAGGGTGGTGAGGCTGAGGTTATTGGGGAGGGTGAGGAGGCTGAGGGTGGTGGGGGGTGCTGAGGCTGAGGGTGGTGTGGGGTGCTGAGGCTGGTGGGGGTGGTAGGGAGGGTGGTGAGGCTGAGGGTGGTGGGGAGGGTGGTGAGGCTGAAGTTGGTAGGGAGGCTGAGGGTGGTGAGGCTGAGGGTGGTGGGGAGGGTGGTGGGGCTGAGGGTGGTGGGGGGGTGCTGAGGCTGAGGGTGGTGTGGGGTGCTGAGGCTGGTGGGGGTGGTAGGGAGGGTGAGGAGGGTGGTGAGGCTGAGGGTGGTGGGGAGGGTGGTGAGGCTGAGGGTGGTGGGGAGGGTGGTGAGGCTGAAGTTGGTAGGGAGGCTGAGGGTGGTGAGGCTGAGGGTGGTGGGGAGGGTGGTGGGGCTGAGGTTATTGGGGAGGGTGGGGAGGCTGAGGGTGGTGGGGGTGCTGAGGCTGAGGGTGGTGGGGAGTGCTGAGGCTGGTGGGGGTGGTAGGGAGGGTGAGGAGGGTGGTGAGGCTGAGGGTGGTGGGGTGGTGGTGAGGCTGAGGGTGGTGGGGAGGGTGGTGAGGCTGGTGAGGCTGAGGGTGGTGGGTTGGTGGTGAGGCTGAGGGTGGTGAGGAAGGTGGTGAGGCTGAGGGTGGTGGGGAGGGTGGTGAGGCTGAGGGTGGTGAGGCTGAGGGTGGTGAGGCTGAGGGTGGTGGGGCTGAGGTTATTGGGGAGGGTGAGGAGGCTGAGGGTGGTGGGGGATGCTGAGGCTGAGGGTGGTGTGGGGTGCTGAGGCTGGTGGGGGTGGTAGGGAGGGTGGTGAGGCTGAGGGTGGTGGGGAGGGTGGTGTGGCTGAAGTTGGTAGGGAGGCTGAGGGTGGTGAGGCTGAGGGTGGTGGGGCTGAGGTTATTGGGGAGGGTGGGGAGGCTGAGGGTGGTGGGGGGGTGCTGAGGCTGGTGGGTGTGGTAGGGAGGGTGAGGAGGGCGGTGAGGCTGAGGGTGGTGGGGAGGGTGGTGGGGAGGGTGAGGAGGCTGAGTCCATACACACAGACACACAAACTTCCTCACTAACACACACACACACACACACCCTACCTGTCACTGGAGGCTGTTGCTGGAGGTCAGGCAGCCATCTTTCTTGCTTTCCAGCAGCAGCATGGGCTGCTGCTTAACGGCGGGGGCGGGGCTTGTGTGCGGGAGGCGGGGCGTCGTTTGGGGCCGGGGCCTTGCCTGGGAGCCTGTCAGTGCTCCCTCCGGCCACAGACAGCCCCCTGCACAGTTCCAGCTGCTCTGCCCTGCATTCCCTCGGGCTGTAACAGGCTGTTACAGCCCGAGGGAATATAATTCAAACACATAGCCAGTAGGTTGCTGGCATTTGGGGGGGCCCAAGGGGGGGCACAGCATGATGTAGGGGGGGCCATGGCCCCCTCTGGCCCCCCCCCTAGCGACGCCACTGGGCATAGGGGAGGGATTACCCTGTTTTGTGTGGGAGTGTCATGGGCGTGCTTGTCTGTGTTCAGTAATGTATAAACGCAGGCCATCATGTTCCAGCTTGTACTCCCAGAACTATGTGTCGTCTGGTTACTGGGAGGTGATTCAACAGGGAAAGTCCTTGTAAGGACTAGAGCTCCCAGGACTGAGTGTCGTCCAGTGCCTGGGGGTGGATAGAGCGAGTTCCCCATTCAGCTCCAGGAGGGAGCGGTTCCAGGACCCCAGTCAAGCCACGGCTACTGTGGGCAGGAGTGCTGCGGTTTGTCCCCTGTTCCAGCTAGGAAGCAGTCTTTTGCGGAGGTACCCAGCCGGGCAGGGCCGGATTAACATAGGGGCTGCTGGAGCTGCAGCTCCAGGCCCAGGCCCATGGAATAGGCCCATTTAAAAAAAAAAAAAAAAAATTATTATTTTTTTTTTTTTTTTTACACACACTACTCTTAGGTTTGCAACCTGACTGGTATTTTACTGGCACAGCCAGTATTTGAGGCTGCCTGGCCATGCCAGTATTGCAGTAATATCGGCAATACAAATGCAGGTATTTTTCTCAGAATAAATGGAGATTACTCTGCAATACCAGCACCGGCCAGTAGGGGTCACTGTGTGTGGAGAGAGGCAGGGATAGGAAATTACAGCATATCCCTGCCTCTCTCTACTACTCACTGATCCGTGGGGGAGCAGCAACACAGCACAGAGTCCAGACAGCAGCTCTACAGCTCAGGTAAGTGAGGGATGGGGGGAAAGGCAGCAGGGACACATGGGGACACTGAGACACTAGGGGACACAGGTGGACACTGAGACACTAGGGGACATATGGGGACACTGAGACACTAGGGGACACATGGGAACACAGGCACTAGGACACACTGAGACCCATGGGGACACATGGGGACACAGACACTGGGAGACCTGGAAACACTGAGACACTTGGGGACACTGGAAAACATGGGGGCACTGAGACACTAGGGGACACTGGGACACATGGGGATGCTGAGACACATGGGGACGCTGTGAGACATAGGGACATTGGGAGACACTGAGACATTGGGACACGGAGACACTATGTCCCCATTTCTCCCAGTGTCCCCATGTCCCCCATCCAGTGTCGCTAGTGTCTCGGTGTCCCCATGTCTCTGTGTGCCTAGTGTCCCCATGTGTCCCAGTGTCCCTATATGTCCCAGGGTCCCCATGTCTATGTCCACAACTGTCCTTATGTCTCCAAGTGTCCCCAAGTGTCCCAGTATCCCCAAGTGTCTGTCTCCCAGCCAGTGTCCCCTAGTCTCCCAGTGTCCCCTAGTCCCCCAGTGTCCCCTAGTCTCCCAGTCTCTGTGTTCCCATGTCTCTGTGTCACTAGTGTCCTAGTGTCCCCATGTCTCCCAGTGTCTGTGTCCCTAGTGTCTCAGTGTCCCCATTTCTCCCAGTTTCCCTAAATGTCTCAGTGTCCCCATGTCTCCCAGTGTCCCCATGTCTCCCAGTGTCCCCATGTCTCTGTGTCCCCATGTCTCTGTGTCCCCGGGTCTCTGTGTCCCCGGGTCTCTGTGTCCCCGGGTCTCTGTGTCCCCATGTCTCTCAGTGTCCCTGCGACTCTCAGTGTCCCCATGTCTCACTGTGTCCCCAGTATCCTAGTGACATGGGGACATGAGGCATGGGGACACTGGGAGACTGGGTGACATGGGGACACTGACACTGTGATACACTGGGTGACTTGCGAGACTGAGACACTGGGAGCAATCCATCTATACAGCAGAATCAAACTTGAGTAGTTTGTTGGTGATTTTACAGAATTTTGTAATCACTCCTTGTGATTATACAAATGATTAAGGCTGGTATTTTTTTTTTTTTAATTCTTTATTTTATTTGTGCAAATAAGTAACAGGCAAGTTTGTTCTGCCACAATAGCTGAAGCAAACCAGATGATACACAGAAAGGAGTAACACTATGGCATGGGAAGCATTGCACATTTTAAGGGTTAAGTGAACAAGATAGACATATAGACATATGATATAGCTTAACATTGTAATCTGCATGGCTTTTGCTTGGATCCGTTAGTGATTATACATGCATGGCAGACATCGTGAAATAACACAGCTTTGCTATCGACTTTGTTGTCGTCTCTTAACGTAAGTGAAGGCACCGTATGTGATATTATGCTACTATAGAGATAATACAATTTTTTAACAGTTAACACTATACGTGTGCTATAAGTGTAGCTGTCAACATGGCAACTCTCATGTTTAAATGTCGCTAAACAAGCCACCTATATATAAAAGGTGTGGTGAGATGTCCCGGTGATAATCTGCGAGCCATGTATTAAATAACAAATGGTTATATCATAAAAAAACGGTATGTTAGCAGGCTGATTGAACATTATGTGCATTTCAAATTAACAACCTAACTGAGTAAAACAGGCTAGGGTATATTGTGATATAAGGTTAGTTAAGTTTGGTTAATTCAAGCTATAAAACATATACACTGTTATAGCTTTGATACCGCTGGGTTAGCAGTCTTGAGTCAGAGTCCCTGTCCGGTGACTGATCTCGGCCTGCATCCATCTCCCAGAGTTATGAGGCTAGCCGATTCCCTGGTTGGGCACCTGTTTAACATACATACGTGCAATGTCCCCTGCAGCAATCCACGCTGTTGGTTGAGAGCGAGGTACTCCCCAGGCCCCAGGCCTGTTCCAGAGCCTGCACCTTGTTGCCACTAACTTGGGTCTTCTTTGAGTCCAAGTTGTTCCCATCCGGGAAGTTACAGGGAGCTGTACCATGTTGGCTTTGGCTCGTTGTTCTCTCCTGCATGCGTGGTCTGTGCTTTGGGGGTATTCCCCGGGTGACTCTAGGCCCAGGAAGGCATAACGTAGCGTGGTGTGTCGTTAGTGCGGTCGGGATGCCTTTGGAGGGTCTCTCTTGCCTCTTCTCTTTTAATGTCTGCTTTCTCACCCGTGGCGGTGCCGCAGGAGGCACTCGGTGCATCAGCTCCAGTAGGTTGGCCCATAGTTTTCCAAAGGCTGCATCCAGTCGTGCTTCAAATTGACCTAGTGCTACAGTAAGGTCGGCTGGATTTTGCACCCATGTTTGAGACATAGGCGCATCCGCCATCTTAGGTGTCTCTGCACAGTATTTCGTTTGTCGTGTAGGCGGCTCACAGCGACCCGGGAGGACCTTAGCATGTGGCCCAGCGGGGACCGGGATAACCCCCACCGGCCCAGAGGGGGGGAAAGCGAGATCCAAGCTGCCTGCGAGTCGAGTAGTGGACAGGAGACCGGCCGCGTCTCCCGCCCGGTGCCTATTAGTAGGCCGCAAGGCGCTCTCTTCACCACGGGTGTGTTTCGCCATCGGGTTTTCACACCAATGCTGCCTGTTTGCTTCTGAGTCAAGGTAGATCCTTGCTGGGTGATGTTGTGGGGTAGATTGCCGTTTTTCTTGCATATATATGCTTTAGGGTTGAGGAGCTCTCTCACCCTGCGTCCTGTTCAGGCAGCAGCCCCCCTTTCCTTGTTTTTTTTTACAGCATAAAGTTCCATCGATATATTGTGCTAGCAAAGTTGGTAGCAAATATAAAGCTTTTAGATATTCCTAACTATTCAGCCCCACTTTAGAATCAATCTTTGACATCTTGTGCTCTGTAAAACATCAAAACAGATCCACTGGTTTTGGTGAAGGAATTAGTTGAAGATGCAGTGCATTAAGTTAGTATTTACCCAGGGGCGTATTAGCCGCGAGGCAAACAAGGCACCCGCCTTGGGCGGCATTTTTCAGGGGGCGGCAAAAAAAGCCGCCCCCAAATGCCCAAGGCAAATGTCTTGTCAGCCCTGCGGCCAACAAGGCATGCTGGGCGGCCGGCGGGCTGCTGGGCAGTGCGGGTGGGTGGGCGGGCGGCGAGGGAGCACTTCCTCTGAGCTGTCTGCTCAACTCCCTCGCGCGCCGCAGAGTCTAAGGCTGGTATTTTTTGTTCAAGAAAGGTGGCAACCCTAACAACTCTTCACATACTCTTGCTTAAAGGAGCACTAAAGGGTCAGGAACACAATCATGTATTTCTGACCCTATTATGTTAAAATCACCACCCTGGCCCCTTCTTGGCTCCCTAAGTATAGTAAAATATGCTGCTGGGTCTGCATCTGAACTGAATGTCTGCTGACATCATCAGAAGTGGTGGTCTGAGCAAATTACAATACTTCCCCATAGGATTGGCTGATACGGTCAACTAGGCAGATCAGGGGCAGAGACAGGGCCGGCGCGTCCATAAGGCGGCACAGGCGTCCGCCTTAGGGCGCACCAGCTCTGGGGGCGCAAAATTCCAGTGACCGGCAGGAGGGAAGTGCTCCCTCCTGCCAGGTCACCTCCTGGATCCCCGGCGCGGCGTCCTGCTGAACTGGATTGCGAGGGAGCTCTGATCTCTCTGACCTGCTCCCTCGCGCGCCTTTTGCTGATACCGCGGGATCAGAAAACAGCCTGCGAGGGAGCAGGTCAGAGAGATCAGAGCTCCCTCGCAATCCAGTTCAGCAGGACGCCTCCCAGCAGCCCCACTGGACCACCAGGTAGGGAAGCTGGGTGGGAAATTTAAATTAAATTTACATTATTTATTACTGTGTGTGTGTGTGTGTCTGTGAGTTTGTGTGTCTGTGAGTTTGTGTGTGAGTATGTGTGTCTGTCAGTGTGTGTGTGTGCATGTGAGTATGTGTGTCTGTGAGTTTGTGTGTGTGTCTGTGAGTGTGTGTGTGTTTGTCAATGAGTCTGTCAGTATTTGTGTGTCTGTCAGTGTGCGTGTGAGTGTCTGTCAATGAATGAGTGTGATAAGTGAGTCTGGCTGTCAGATACGTCTGTGTTTGTGATTGAGTGTGTGTGACTGTCAGTGTTTATACACCCCTGACTGTAGCGTGGCCAAGCGGAGTGTACCATGGTACAGGAACTTCTGTTTCCTGTTCCTGGCAGGACTGACAGGAAAAGCTCACTGTACCGGGATTCGCTCCGCTCAGCCACGCTACAAGAAAGGTAGGAGGCACACCAGGAAGGGGAGGGGACCACTATCGGGGTGGGTGGCGCACCAAGGGACAGGGAGAGGAGGGGAGAGATACCCTGAGGCACAGGAAAAGGAGGGAGGGGGAGAGGAACACTAAACGACAGGGAACAGAGGGGGGAGGGGAGAGGAACACTAAGGGACAGGGAAAGGAGGAGAGAGGGGATAGGAACAGTAAGGGTCAGAGAAGGGAGGGGACCATTAAGGGACGGGGAGAGGGGCTGGATGTGAAAAACACACAGCGGGGCTTGAGAAGGAAAGAGACACACACAAAGGAGCTGGGAAGAGTAAAAGACACAAAGGGGCTGGGAGAAAAGGAGTCACACATAGGGTCTGGGAGGAGTTAGACACACAAAATGTGGGAGGATGTAAGAGTCATACAAAGAGGAGAGATAGGAGACACAGATATTTAAAGACGGGATAAGAAACACAAAAGGGAGGTTAAGAGGCACAGGTGAAGATGTTTTTTGGCAGGTCTGGTCACGTGATTCGCACCAGTGGCCCACCCTTTTACCCCGCCCATTGACTTCCTGCTTCACTGGACACTGCTGTTAGGGGTTATGGATTTACTTGAAAGATGAAAGCATAAATTAGAGAGAGAGATTAGCATAGAGTATGTGTTTTCGTATAGCTGCATCCTTTGAGTTTCCCTCCAGCACCATCTCCATCAGATACATGACGCTTGGGAGGTATGACTGATTTAGTGTTTTTGGTTGATAAAATTCCGTAATTAGGCCCATCATAATTGTCAGGACCAGGCCCAGTGTGCTCTTAATCCGGCCCTGCAGCCGGGGTACAGGGAGCTCCATCACAGGATTGGATGAGACTGCGAACGACATAAGCAGGCATGCTGAAGTCTTTGGAGGTGGAGCGGGTGGCTGCAGCGGAGGAGTCTTGGGACTGGCAATAAGGCGAGTAAATGTAAGTCAACTTTAATTTTTAATCGGCAAAGGGGGGATGGACAGTGGGCATAATAATAAAAAAGAACTTGAAGTCCCGAAAAAAATGATTGTTATTTTCATGACTATAGGTTTCCTTTAAGTTAAAACTTAAGTCCTTGTATGTTCTCAGTACTCCTGCAGATAATGATGTGAAGTTTCAGATAGAGTTATGTATCCGCCAAATTACCACAGGAAGCTACAAACCTTGTAGATTACAGAACATGGAGGAAGTATAAAAGAGAGTATTGTTTTTACTTACTGTTTTTTAAATTTACTTTGTTACTTACTTACTGTTACATATGTTTAATGATGTCTGAATATAATACATGTAATTGGGGTCTTTTTCCGCCTGGCGTATTAATGTCCTGTGAAAACATAAAATGTGAAAAGTGGTCATGGGGCAATTTCCCACTAGGCCACCGGCATGGGAGACTGGCAATGGGAGTGCAAGTCCTAAGCCATATTTCTGAATGTTAGAATAACAGGTGGTGTGTTAGGATGTGTGTTTGCCCAGTTCTGCGGGAATTAAACAGGCGGCAGGAATTGTGAAGGGCTTTTGCTACCTAACACTGTGTGGGTCTAGTGGCCTGCGTTCTCAGTTATCTCCAGGCCCTGACTGGCCTATTGGGATATTTTATGGTGGACATCAGTGTCTGAGGCTGACAGGACAGCCAGACTACAATGATGTCCCTGGACTTGTTTCCCAGTGACAACAAGACGAGGTGAGACAATGCACTCCTGTTGTCATTAGTGACAATTCCTTCATGCTGTGCCTGTGCCTGTCATCCTGATGGAGGTTACAGTGAATTATCTCCACAGATCAGAAGAAGAAGGCTGGATAGAAATATATGCGAAGTATTGATCCAGAATGTTGCACAAATTATCTGATTAAATCTTCCTGGAATTAATATCCAGTCTGTGCCTGGGCTACTTCCTGAAGGTTGCCTTGGAGTGGAGTCTCTCGTGACTGGTGATGCCCAAATTTCCCCTCTGATTGTTGCCTTCTCATCTCTATAGCAAAGACATATGATGGCACACCTTTGAATTTCATCAACCTTTATCTGCCAAATCCATAGATATTGCATGCCCCATGTGAGCTTGACTACCCACACTGAGAACTGTGAGTTTTGTGAACAAAAAAAGGACATTCATTTGTACTTACCACATTTGGCTTATAGTTGCCAGACATCCCCCAATGTTGCCTCCAAATTTATGTCATCTAATTCTTACAATATGTCGTAAAATCAGAATAAAGAACTTTATTTGTTTTAGAACTGCACATCTGACAAGGCTCAACAAATATTGGGGTGCCAGGTTACATTTGTACCTGGGCTTTTCACCCAAGCCCTAAAATTAAATTGTGAAGAAGAGGTGATGACAAAGGCAGTGGCTAACACTTTGGCAGGAGGGAGGGTGATGGGGGGCTCACAAAAAAGAAAACTAATTTTAAAAAACTGGCATAATAGCAAGCTGTAACTTTAACTGCACATTGAGCTTCACATATGTGGGTACTTGGGGTATCCCTGTAATATTAGGGAAGTTTATATATATACTAAATAGCTGCCATGCTATGTGAGAGCCATTAGCCACCAGGAATGGAAATCTGGCAAAGAAAATGGCAATACTAATAATATTAGATTAATGGAGCACAGTATGTTCCCTGGGGTTTATTTTCTTCAATAATATCTGCTTCAGCCAAGTGACTGGTATAAATAATGAGGACCCTAATGCATTTCTCAAAGTAATTCAAGTGAAATAGATTAAACACAGTGGACTTAACACTTATTTAACCCCTTGCTGTTCTATAAAAGCAAGTAGAAACATGTCAAGAGGAAATGCAAAGCACTTGGAATGGCTCTCCCTTGAGGGGGTGAAATAGTTAAAGTCACTTTGTGTACAATTACCCATAATACTGCAGTTTTGTAACACCTGAGGAAATTGGCGTTTTTTTAATTTTTTTTTTTTTTTTAACTAGTTTTTGTTCCTTAGCTTTCCATTTCCTGCCAATAATTCCCCATGCATTGAGTGAGAAGGAAAGGCAGTTTTTCTCAGAGGCTTTACTGATTGGAAAGGGGTGCTTTGTTTTAGAAAAATGTAAAATGAAGGGGACCCTTAAATCATCTGATTGAACAAGGGTGTCATATTGAAAGCAGACAGACACTTAGGGGAAGAAGGCACCCTTATATCTTCTGATTGAACTGGGATGCTGTGATGGATTCAGAGATAAAATAATCAAAGGGCATCCTTAAATCATCTGATTGGGAAAGTCATGCTGCTTTCAAAGCAGAATCATCACAATAGAAACATCATCCTCCAAACAAAATGATTTCCTACAGATGTACATTAGCTTGATAACTAACACTACATGTCCCATAGGATCTGGCATACAAGGGTCAGCAGTGTGGATTGTACCAGGGACACCTACCTATGTAACCAATGAGGATCTGTATCCAAGGGCAGCATTCTAAGGTAAGTCGGGGGGGTCAAAGTATATTTATTTCATTCATCTTGGTGAGAAGGCATTTTAAACCTCAATCAGGTCACATGCCTTAGCATTCAGAGAGGAGGACTATGAATATTGTGTTAGGGCTTGTACAATGTATTTCACATTCAGTCGCCATAGTTACAACGTTTCGAATTCCAGCCCATGGCAGCCTATATAATCATTGTCAGCCATCAATGTACTGCTTGTGAAATTAACCCTTATCGTGTCCATGCAGATAGTACTGAGGTCAGAATCTCTAAAAACATGTGTTGGTCTAAATAATATATAATCAGAGAATATGCTTTGTAAATAAAGACAACGCTCACAATTATTCAAACATATCAGCAAATCGCAAATATGACCTTGTGTAATGATTAATTATGACTGAAAGCAGTTAAGACAGCCCCAATCACTTATATAGTAATTCCGAGAGTATCTGGGTCAGTCCGAAACGTGGGCGTCCATTCAATAGCTGACTGTTCTATTATATACCTGATTCACTGTTACAATGTATCCAACACTTGGTACAATATACCTTTTATAACAATGTCCCTGTAACAATGTGTGTTATAGCTTACAGCTTGTTACAATGCCTGTTATTGTGTCTTTTAGACTTATTGTCACAATATACCTCATAGTTTGAAGCAATATACCTCATACATTGTTACAGTGTACCTCTCTGAATGCTACAATATATACATTAACTTATTACAATGTACCTCTCAGATTGCTACAATATATACATTAACTTATTTCAATGTACCTCTTAGCTGCTGTATATCTCAGTCTGTTACAATGTATATCTTAGGTCATTACAATGTACCTCTAAGTTGTTATAGATCTTATCCTGTTACAATGTATATTTCAGCCTGTTACAATGATATCTGATCCTGTTACAATGTATATTTCAGCCTGTTACAATGATACATTATCCTGTTACAGTGTATATTTCAGCCTGTTACAATATGTTATCCTGTTACAATGTATATTTCAGCCTGTTACAATGATATCTGATCCTGTTACAGTGTATATTTCAGCCTGCTACAATGTATATTTCAGCCTGTTACAATGATAGCTGATCCTGTTACAATGTATATTTCAGCCTATTACAATGTATATTTCAGCCTGTTACAATGATATCTGATCCTGTTACAATGTATATTTCAGCCTGTTACAGTGTATATTTCAGCCTGTTACAATGATATCTGATCCTGTTACAATGTATATTTCAGCCTTTTACAATGATATATTATCATGTTACAATGTATATTTCAGCCTGTTACAATAATATCTGATCCTGTTACAATGTATATTTCAGCCTGTTACAATAATATCTGATCCTTTTACAATGTATATTTCAGCCTGTTACAGTGTATATTTCAGCCTGTTACAATGATATCTGATCCTGTTACAATGTATATTTCAGCCTGTTACAATTATATATTATCCTGTTACAGTGTATATTTCAGCCTGTTACAATGATATCTTATCCTGTTACAGTGTATATTTCAGCCTGTTACAATGATATATTATCCTGTTACAATGTATATTTCAGCCTGTTACAATGATATCTGATCCTGTTACAATGTATATTTCAGCCTGTTACAATTATATCTTATCCTGTTACAATGTATATTTCAGTCTGTTACAATGATACATTATCCTGCTACAATGTATATTTCAGCCTGTTACAATGTATATTTCAGCCTGTTACAAAGATATCTGATCCTGTTACAGTGTATATTTCAGCCTGATACAATGATATCTGATCCTGTTACAATGTATATTTCAGCCTGTTACAATGATATCTGATCCTGTTACAATGTATATTTCAGCCTGTTACAATGATATATTATCCTGTTACAGTGTATATTTCAGCCTGTTACAATGTATATTTCAGCCTGTTACAATGATAGCTGATCCTGTTACAATGTATATTTCAGCCTATTACAATGTATATTTCAGCCTTTTACAATGATATCTTATCCTGTTACAATGTATATTTCAGCCTATTACAATGTATATTTCAGCCTGTTACAATGATATCTTATCCTGTTACAATGTATATTTCAGCCTGTTACAGTGTATATTTCAGCCTGTTACAATGATATCTGATCCTGTTACAATGTATATTTCAGCCTGTTACAATAATATCTGATCCTTTTACCATGTATATTTCAGCCTGTTACAATGTATATTTCAGCCTGTTACAATTATATATCATCCTGTTACAGTGTATATTTCAGCCTGTTACAATGATATGTTATCCTGTTACAATGTATATTTCAGCCTGTTATAATGATATCTGATCCTGTTACAATGTATATTTCAGCCTGTTACAATGATATCTTATCCTGTTACAATGTATATTTCAGCCTGTTACAATGATATCTGATCCTGTTACAATGTATATTTCAGCCTGTTACAATGATATCTTATCCTGTTACAATGTATATTTCAGCCTGTTACAATGATATATTATCCAGTTACAATGTATATTTCAGCCTGTTACAATAATATCTGATCCTTTTACAATGTATATTTCAGCCTGTTACAGTGTATATTTCAGCCTGTTACAATGATATCTGATCCTGTTACAATGTATATTTCAGCCTGTTACAATTATATATTATCCTGTTACAGTGTATATTTCAGCCTGTTACAATGATATCTTATCCTGTTACAGTGTATATTTCAGCCTGTTACAATGATATATTATCCTGTTACAATGTATATTTCAGCCTGTTACAATGATATCTGATCCTGTTACAATGTATATTTCAGCCTGTTACAATTATATCTTATCCTGTTACAGTGTATATTTCAGCCTGTTACAATGATATGTTATCCTGTTACAATGTATACTTCAGCCTTTTGCAATGTATATTTTAGCCTGTTACAATGTATATTTCAGCCTGTTACGATGATATCTTATCCTGTTACAATGTATATTTCAGCCTATTGCAATGATATCTGGTCCTGTTACAGTGTATATTTCAGCCTGTTACAATGTATATTTCAGCCTGTTACAATGATATATTATCCTGTTACAATGTATATTTCAGCCTGCTACAATGATATCTGATCCTGTTACAGTGTATATGCCAACCTGTTACAATGTATATTTCAGCCTGTTACAATGATATCTGATCCTGTTACAATGTATATTTCAGCCTGTTACAATGATATCTTATCATGTTACAATGTATATTTCAGCCTGTTACAATGTATATTTCAGCCTGTTACAATGTATATTTCACCCTGTTACAATGATATCTTATCCTGTTACAATGTATATTTCAGCCTGTTACAATGATAGCTGATCCTGTTACAATGTATATTTCAGCCCGTTACAATGATATCTTATCCTGTTACAATGTATATTTCAGCCTGTTACAATGATATATTATCCTGTTACAATGTATATTTCAGCCTGTTACAATAATATCTGATCCTTTTACAATGTATATTTCAGCCTGTTACAGTGTATATTTCAGCCTGTTACAATGATATCTGATCCTGTTACAATGTATATTTCAGCCTGTTACAATTATATATTATCCTGTTACAGTGTATATTTCAGCCTGTTACAATGATATCTTATCCTGTTACAGTGTATATTTCAGCCTGTTACAATGATATATTATCCTGTTACAATGTATATTTCAGCCTGTTACAATGATATCTGATCCTGTTACAATGTATATTTCAGCCTGTTACAATTATATCTTATCCTGTTACAGTGTATATTTCATCCTGTTACAATGATATGTTATCCTGTTACAATGTATACTTCAGCCTTTTGCAATGTATATTTTAGCCTGTTACAATGTATATTTCAGCCTGTTACGATGATATCTTATCCTGTTACAATGTATATTTCAGCCTGTTACAATGATATATTATCCTGTTACAATGTATATTTCAGCCTGCTACAATGATATCTGATCCTGTTACAGTGTATATGCCAGCCTGTTACAATGTATATTTCAGCCTGTTACAATGATATCTGATCCTGTTACAATGTATATTTCAGCCTCTTACAATGATATCTTATCCTGTTACAATGTATATTTCAGCCTGTTACAATGTATATTTCAGCCTGTTACAATGTATATTTCACCCTGTTACAATGATATCTGATCCTGTTACAATGTATATTTCAGCCTGTTACAATGATAGCTGATCCTGTTACAATGTATATTTCAGCCCGTTACAATGATATCTTATCCTGTTACAATGTATATTTCAGCCTGTTACAATGATATATTATCCTGTTACAATGTATATTTCAGCCTGTTACAATAATATCTGATCCTTTTACAATGTATATTTCAGCCTGTTACAGTGTATATTTCAGCCTGTTACAATGATATCTGATCCTGTTACAATGTATATTTCAGCCTGTTACAATTATATATTATCCTGTTACAGTGTATATTTCAGCCTGTTACAATGATATCTTATCCTGTTACAGTGTATATTTCAGCCTGTTACAATGATATATTATCCTGTTACAATGTATATTTCAGCCTGTTACAATGATATCTGATCCTGTTACAATGTATATTTCAGCCTGTTACAATTATATCTTATCCTGTTACAATGTATATTCAGCCTGTTACAATGATAGCTGATCCTGTTACAATGTATATTTCAGCCTGTTACAATGATATCTTATCCTGTTACAATGTATATTTCAGCCTGTTACAATGATATATTATCCTGTTACAATGTATATTTCAGCCTGTTACAATAATAGCTGATCCTTTTACAATTTATATTTCAGCCTGTTACAGTGTATATTTCAGCCTGTTACAATGATATCTGATCCTGTTACAATATATATTTCAGCCTGTTACAATTATATATTATCCTGTTACAGTGTATATTTCAGCCTGTTACAATGATATATTATCCTGTTACAGTGTATATTTCAGCCTGTTACAATGATATATTATCCTGTTACAATGTATATTTCAGCCTGTTACAATGATATCTGATCCTGTTACAATGTATATTTCAGCCTGTTACAATTATATCTTATCCTGTTACAGTGTATATTTCAGCCTGTTACAATGATATGTTATCCTGTTACAATGTATATTTCAGCCTGTTGCAATGTATATTTTAGCCTGTTACAATGTATATTTCAGCCTGTTACGATGATATCTTATCCTGTTACAATGTATATTTCAGCCTGCTACAATGATATCTGATCCTGTTACAATGATATCTTATCCTGTTACAATGATATCTTATCCTGTTACAATGTATATTTCAGCCTGTTACAATGATATCTGATCCTGTTACAGTGTATATTTCAGCCTTTTACAATGTATATTTCAGCCTGTTACAATGATATATTATCCTGTTACAATGTATATTTCAGCCTGCTACAATGATATCTGATCCTTTTACAGTGTATATGCCAGCCTGTTACAATGTATATTTCAGCCTGTTACAATGATATCTGATCCTGTTACAATGTATATTTCAGCCTGTTACAATGATATATTATCCTGTTACAATGTATATTTCAGCCTGTTACAATAATATCTGATCCTTTTACAATGTATATTTCAGCCTGTTACAGTGTATATTTCAGCCTGTTACAATGATATCTGATCCTGTTACAATGTATATTTCAGCCTGTTACAATTATATATTATCCTGTTACAGTGTATATTTCAGCCTGTTACAATGATATCTTATCCTGTTACAGTGTATATTTCAGCCTGTTACAATGATATCTGATCCTTTTACAATGTATATTTCAGCCTGTTACAATGATATCTGATCCTGTTACAATGTATATTTCAGCCTGTTACAATTATATCTTATCCTGTTACAGTGTATATTTCAGCCTGTTACAATGATATGTTATCCTGTTACAATGTATATTTCAGCCTGTTGCAATGTATATTTTAGCCTGTTACAATGTATATTTCAGCCTGTTACGATGATATCTTATCCTGTTACAATGTATATTTCAGCCTGTTACAATGATATCTTATCCTGTTACAATGTATATTTCAGCCTGTTACAATGTATATTTCTGCCTGTTACAATGTATATTTCACCCTGTTACAATGATATCTTATCCTGTTACAGTGTATATTTCAGCCTGTTACAATGTATATTTCACCCTGTTACAATGATATCTTATCCTGTTACAATGTATATTTCAGCCTGTTACAATGATATCTGATCCTTTTACAATGTATATTTCAGCCTGTTACAATGTATATTCAGCCTGTTACAATGATAGCTGATCTTGTTACAATGTATATTTCAGCCTGTTACAATGATATCTTATCCTGTTACAGTGTATATTTCAGCCTGTTACCTCTAGTATAATGTACTCTAAGCTTTGCAGTGTCTAAGGTTACTGTATAATAATTTAACGCTTGATATTATTATTGTTTTTAATTTTAATGTAAATCATTTGTTAGAATGTAATAATCTCCGTTCTTTCACTCTTGGATTGATCCTACGTATCAGGTTATTACACTGGAACTCCTGTTTCCGTCACTAAACTGAGAATTCAAAATTAAGGTGAAACTAGCCAAACTGGATAAATTCTCTAATTTAGCTATATGTCAGTTCGGCTACTCTGGCCTTAACGAAATTCTCTCTTAATACACTTCGAATTCTCCCCTTAGTAAATAACTCTGATAGTGTCTCAGATTGTTACAGTGCAATTCTTGAATTGTTTTATGTCATTTTTTTCACATTTTACCATAATGTATTGTGCTTATTAGACTGTTTCTCTCGTTTATTCTTCCCCCTTACAAAGTATCTCAGTTTCCGATATTTGTTTCAGACACCAGGGGATATTAAATTCCATCACATGGTACTGGATTCTATTTGTGTACAAAACAATGCGTAAATCCACGATTTATTTACATAATAGCGATAACACTCTGTAAAATATCAATTTTTGACCATTCATGCTAATATTTTGTAATAACCAGCTTTTTTTTTCTAAAAATCCAAGTATTTCTTGAAATAACATAATTTTTTTAAAAAAAAATTGTTTTAATTAGCAATCGTCGGCCTATAAAACTATAACCCAGTATCTCCAAAGCTATTTTATCATGACATAAAAAGTTTACATCATTCTGATTTTATATTTTGTCAAAAAATAAAATAAAAAAATACCTGTGTTTATATTTACCGAACACCGAATAACACAATACTGATTTGGATACATTCTTTCTCTCAGCTCTTGTCTATTTTAATCTGATTTTTGTAATCCCGATTATTATTCGATGCCATTTGCAGTTTAGGGATTAAGATATTAAGAATATTAAAATATTATTCTATGATTATCGAACGGGTATGACAACACGGCAATGTAGTGAATATATTTATATCGATATAATAAAGAAAAAAAAATCACTATATTATACGACATTAAACTATATTTTATGTAAATCGGCATATTAAACTTTTGGATCAAATACATTTGAACGTAAATTATAGTGTTATTTTTATGTCATATCAATCCCTTTTAATATAATATTTACTATATATGTTATTTATTATATATGTTATAATTATGTATAAATATGTATATGTTATAATTTTATTTAAATATATATATTATAACATATATAATAAATTATATATGTAATAATTATATATAAATATATATATTATAACATATATAATAAATTATATATGTTATAATTATATATAAATATATATATTATAACATATATAATAAATTATATATATAATATATATTATATTAAATGGGATTGATATAACATAAAAATCAATCCCCCTTAACAAAAATTAAAAGGGGGGTGAATGAATCCTCAGGTCATGCATTTATAAATGGATAGGCGGACAGACAGACAGACAGATGGCTACACAATATTCTAATTATATTTATACTGGTATTTAGCTACACTAAACACACAGTATTATAACCATAATTATACCAATTAAGATCATGTAATATTGATTTGTGTATTTGAGCTTGGGATATGCAAAGAGCAGTTTCCTAATACATAATTCCATGTACATAATTCCGATGGGGGTAGAGGAATCCCACGATGAGAAATTACAGAGGTGCATTGCTTGTTTCTGTTTGATAACAGATGGGTCTGTTTGTTGTTGGCGCATAAACAGCAATATATATTATTTAATTATTAAAGATTTTTAGAAAAAAAAATTTTTGCTTTTCACTTGAAATGCTCTTGATGTCCTGGGTTTCCGCGCTGATAAAAGACACAGATAATATTAAATCAAACCAAATGTTTGGTGCTTCGTGTCCCTTTTGAACATGAACGTTTAGACGCTGGTTTGCTATGTGAGAAAAGTTAAATCTATGTTTTCTTATGAAGTATTGACTATTTATTCCCAGATGGAACGCAGACCATCCTGGGATTCCAAATGATTTAGAAGGAAACACAAAGAATCTTCCAAGAATGGGATTGCTATGTGTGAGATGGTTTTCCTTGGCAATGGGTTAACCCTATGTCTGCCAAGGGCTTGGTTAACATATTTTGTATCATCCCAGTTACTTAGGGATTGAACTGTTATTGTATATCTGGATAAAGACTCAGAATTGGAGATAGTGGACTAAGGCAGAAGAATTAAAGAAACATATATCTGATTTTTCTGTGCATAACCAATAATTTACCCAGTTTATGCAGTGCAGGAGTCAGATCTGCTAAAACTAGGAGTCTGACTCCTAGCACACTAAGCCACAGACATAGCTGGGCTTTTTCAGATACCATGGGGTTACTGGCTCAATGGATAAAAAAAAAATACACAATACACATTTTAAACCTGCTCTTATATCTACATCTACTGTAAACAGACCGGCGGAGAATACGATAAATAGGCAAGGTATGGGGGAGAGGGCTTGGTGGTGGTGATGGCCGTGTGTGTGTGTTTGTGTTGTGTGCTTTTCTTATTAGAATCACAGAGAGGTTTAATCAATCAACAACCAGATTGGACGAGTTTTTATTAAATTCAGGAAAAAAAAAAAATCACTGAATTGGAAAATGTGTCCTATTCAGTAGAGTTAGACATTTATATTTGCAAATCTTAAAACATGTTGTTTATGTTACAAGTCGGTTATGAACTCGGCAGAACACAATGTTTAGTAAATAGATCTGATACATTTTAGAGCGCTCTGAAACACGATCACATATTTGTCTTAGATACATTGTGTATGTAAACACGGCCAGTGGGTGTTAAACTGAGACCAGTTTATTTGGAGCAGGTTTGACTATTCAATCAATTATCACTAAATCTTTAAACTTTGCTACAGATCGCTGTTTATTCGATCTGTGAACCTTTAGCCGATATGTGTACTTACAGTTTATGTTCATTATCACAATATACAGACTTGCCCAATAGACATGTTAACCAGCTGCTAAATTCTAGAAATATATCGTTTATTTACTAAAGGGCGAATTGTCGAAAATTCAAAATTAATTTCAAATGTTAAGTCGTAATGTTAAGAGTTGGGAAAAAAATCTGCATGTTTTCAATTCGAATTTTGTGGCCTGAAATGAGAAATTCGCTTGAATTCTCGACTCTTCACACTTTGCACGGTTATTTACTAACTGTGAAATGTTTAGCATTCTAAGTAAATTTCGCATTTTGGACCAAAATAGGCGACCTGGAGGCTCAGCTGACTTAATGGATTTATTTTTTCCAATTCAGCAGTTTTGGACTTACATTTAAATCATTTTTGAATTCCCGACAATTCTCTCTCTTTAGTAAATAATCCTCAGTAATTCCAAATGATTTTGAAATTTAAGGTCAAAATAGCCGAATTGCAAAAAGTTCTCCAAGCCAGATATGCTTTCAGTTCGATTACTTTGGCCTGAAATTTGAAAATTCACTCCGAATTCTCAATCCAGTAACTAAGTAACCCGTGTTACCCATCAGTAAGATGGTTAGAAGACCACGATTAATTGTTTGGTGAATAGATCCCTAAATATAATTACTATATAAATTATGTAAGGGCTGGGGATATCCCGGAGAAGGTCTGATACTGTGTATGCATTCTGTAATGTAATTACTTATTTATCTAAGTTAATATATATATATATATATATATATATATATATATATATATATATATATTAAATATACTTTCTGATTTTCTGATCATTATTAATATTTTATTTGTGTAATGTGCGTGATAAAAAAAACGACTACATAAACCTGGACCCTGTTTTTTCTCCAGACAATTCTCAGAACACAATAGCATTTTTTTTTAGTATAAAATAGAACATTATTGAAGTTTCCACTCATTTATTTTATGGGACAAAGCAAGTCATAATGAGAATTTACTCTAGATGGCGCCATTGAGCCTAGTAAACTGAGCTATATAAATGGAATGGGGATTATGTGTCTGTACTTCTTAATATGTGTAATAAAATAGTGGTTACATTCATCCCTTGTTAAATATATTTCCATAGCAAAAGAAATAAAAAAAAAAAATACAAAAAAAAAATAAAAAAAAATGCTTATTTTATAATCCGTGAAAAATAAAACAAATAAATCGATGTTACAGTGAATTAAACCTCTCCCAGCCCACTGACAGGTATATTAGGGTTTAATTCATTTCTGATTTATTCGGGTCTACTAATTCCCTGCCAGACCACAATGGTTTCGAGCGCAGCTGGAGGCAAAGAGTTAATAACCTGCAACAATGTATATATTTTTTCAACATTTTACTAATAATGCAAAATAAATTCACAACACATTGGAAGGTTACAGTATCCATGGCAGTGACGTCACGGTTTGCAGAACTCACTGTTAAGTCAATCTGAATTAAACGTTCGATCTCATATTTCTAACGGCTTACTGAAAATGATTTAACTTTTTGTTTTGTGAGAAAATTTACGAGGGTTTTATATTCACAATGTTGTATTTTATCCACACTGGAAACGTGCAGTCTTTGAAACTTTGCATCATTTAAATAGTTTTTGCATCTATGAGAGTTTCCAATTCTTATTAACTAATTCTACAGCAAACATATAAACGCCTGCAATGATATAATAAAATATAATATAATATATTACACACAAACTGCAAATACTCTCCAAATGCAAGATAAGATCAATTTAGCGATGCATTAATAAATACCTTTTCGAATTACAGGTTCCTAAGTTATGGCAAAAATTACATAAAGGAAACACAAATGTATTAATTTCTTAAACGCCTTCATTTATACAACGAATGCTTTGGTAAAAGAAAAAGTATATATATATATATATACATTTAAAAAAGCAAAACACGTGTTTTTAATCCTTTGAAAAAAACACTAATTTTATAATCGGTGTGTATAATAACTCCAGGAATATTTTGTGTTCCATTGATGTTAATCGTTGTATAATAATTAATATTAAAAATAATATCCAGTGTGTGAATATGAAATGTATAGTGTATGCAGACAGACTGTGAGAGGCTTATTCTGTATGGACGGACTGTAACAATAATGTGATTCGCGGAGACAAATCATTGAATCTCTTTTTATTAAATGTTCAAACCCCGTCCATATCAGCTCTCTGCTACTGATATTATCAATATTCTGCTCATTGGACGTAAACACATTTTCTAATGTCTGTCTGCCTATCTATCTGTCTGTCTGCCTGTCTATCTATCTATCTATCTATCTATCTATCTATCTATCTATCTATCTATCTATCTGTCTGTCTATCATCTATCTGTCTATTATCTATCTATCTATCTATCTATCTATCTTATCTATCTATCTATCTATCTATCTATCTATCTATCTATCTATCTATCTATCTGTCTGTCTGTCTGTCTGTCTGTCTGTCTGTCTGTCTGTCTGTCTGTCTGTCTGTCTGTCTGTCTGTCTGTCTGTCTGTCTGTCTATCTGTCTGTCTATTATCTATCTGTCTATCATCTATCTATCTATCTGTCTGTCTGTCTGTCTGTCTGTCTATCTATCTGTCTGTCTATCATCTATCTGTCTATTATCTATCTATCTATCTATCTATCTATCTGTCTGTCTGTCTGTCTATCTATCTATCTATCTATCTATCTATCTATCTGTCTGTCTGTCTGTCTGTCTGTCTGTCTATCTATCTGTCTGTCTATCATCTATCTGTCTATTATCTATCTATCTATCTATCTGTCTGTCTGTCTATCTATCTATCTATCTATCTATCTGTCTATCTGTCTATCTGTCTATCTATCTATCTATCTATCTGTCTATCTATCTATCTATCTATCTATCTATCTATCTATCTGTCTATCTATCTATCTATCTATCTATCTATCTATCTATCTATCTATCTATCTATCTGTCTGTCTATCATCTATCTATCTATCTATCTATCTATCTGTCTGTCTGTCTGTCTGTCTGTCTGTCTGTCTGTCTATCTGTCTGTCTATTATCTATCTGTCTATCTATCTATCTATCATCTATCTATCATCTATCTATCTATCTATCTATCTATCTATCTATCTATCTATCTGTCTATCTATCTGTCTATCTGTCTATCTATCTATCTATCTGTCTATCTATCTATCTATCTATCTATCTATCTGTCTATCTATCTATCTATCTATCTATCTATCTATCATCTATCTATCATCTATCTATCTATCTATCTATCTATCTATCTATCTATCTATCTATCTGTCTGTCTGTCTGTCTGTCTGTCTGTCTGTCTGTCTGTCTGTCTGTCTGTCTGTCTGTCTGTCTGTCTGTCTGTCTGTCTGTCTGTCTGTCTATCTGTCTGTCTATTATCTATCTATCTATCTATCTGTCTGTCTGTCTGTCTGTCTGTCTGTCTGTCTGTCTGTCTGTCTGTCTGTCTGTCTGTCTGTCTGTCTGTCTGTCTGTCTGTCTATCTATCTATCTATCTATCTATCTATCGAAAATATATTTATTTCCAATAAATTACAAAGCATTACTACAGTCTATATTAACCTTGACATTGAAGGTGTCTGCGTACTACAATCCCCACAATGCTCAGCTCGCCCTTACGTATCTATACTTTATTATATCCAAGACTAATGCATTTTAATACATTTTAACACGGTTTTTTTTACTGAAATGTTAAAGATAAAATGTACATGTGAAAGTTATTTCCATATGACATAACTGCATCCCTCTGTATCAGATATCTTCTGAATGCTCCCCCAAATCTTACAAATACCAAAGGCATGAATTGATTAGAATGACATTATGACGTCATCCAGGAGATACCGTAATATTTGCAGATTGTTCAATAACTGTCATGGATCACTAATACCAGTTGAAGCCCCAGTTCGGTAATACATTCAGTACAAATGTTTAGTTTTCCAGCTGAGAGTTAGCTGAGAAATGAGAATTAAAGTGTGGTTGATAATTTCAGATCAGATGAGGAGATAAAACAGGTGCATCCAAATATGGTAAATAATTCTAACACATTGTATATTGAAATATCAAACCAACTATTTCAGTGAGTGACAGATTATGGTGTGAGAGCCTCATTAAATCATTTATGGCTGCTGTATAATAAAAGCAATATTATGTGTTAATGGGCCACTATGCAACCTACATAAATACTACAGGTAGGAGAGATTTAAGGATATCTTAGATCATATTAATCTTGGAGGTTAATTACTTAAAACAACAACAACAAAAATACAATACACGAGACATGTTTTATTATGTTGTTGGGCTGAGTCACTTTGTCATGTTTATAGTCCTGTTTCCATTTTAGTGACTCTCTACTGACTGCCTGGGCAGGATTAGGGGATCAGATTGCAATGAATTCAGATAGTAAATAGGGCTGGGTGGAATAAACATGCTTTGTTTTGCTTTTGAGGTTAAAGTTAGTTTGAGTCTGGCAGTGTGGGGTTATTTATAAGAGGTGGAGGCTACAGATAGCCCCTGCATGAAATGGACAGCTCACACGGTTAGAGGGGATGCTATGATTTTAATGTAAACCTTTTTATTTTTCCGGTAAATGTTAAATTTGACATCCTATTTGAAACCAGAGGACCCTCTCAGGGACTTTAACATGTCTACAATCTAAGGTACAAACACCTTTTGGAGCCAGAAGGTAACAGTCATTCTAAAACAGATGGAAAATGTAATGCTGGGAGTGGAGGGTACACTCACTCTCATACAGTAGGCTACAGTTAGACTGGGAGTGGAGGGTACACTCACTCTTATACAGTAGGCAACAGTTAGAATGGGAGTGGAGGGTACACTCACTCTTATACAGTAGGCAACAGTTAGAATGGGAGTGGAGGGTACACTCACTCTTATACAGTAGGTTACAGCTAGGCTTTGAGTGGAGGGTATACTCAGTCTCATACAGTAAGCTACAGTTAGACTGGGAGTGGAGGGTAGACTCACTCTCATACAGTAGGCTACAGTTAGACTGGGAGTGGAGGGTGCACTCACTCTTATACAGTAGGTTACAGCCAGGCTGGGAGTGGAGGGTACACTCACTCTCATACAGTAGGCTACAGTTAGACTGGGAGTGGAGGGTGCACTCACTCTTATACAGTAGGTTACAGCCAGGCTGGGAGTGGAGGGTACACTCACTCTCATACAGTAGGCAACAGTTAGACTGGGAGTGGGGGGGGGGGGGGGGGGTACACTAACTCTCATACAGTAGATTACAACCAGGCTGGGAGTGGATGGTACACTCACTCTCATACAGTAGGCTACAGTTAGACTGGGAGTGGAGGGTGCCCTCACTCTTATACAGTAGGTTACAGCTAGGCTTTGAGTGGAGGGTACACTCAGTCTCATACAGTAGGCTACAGTTAGACTGGGAGTGGAGGGTACACTCACTCTTATACAGTAGGTTACAGCCAGGCTTTGAGTGGAGGGTATACTCAGTCTCATACAGTAAGCTACAGTTAGACTGGGAGTGGAGGGTGCACTCACTCTTATACAGTAGGTTACAGCTAGGCTTTGAGTGGAGGGTACACTCAGTCTCATACAGTAGGCTACAGTTAGACTGGGAGTGGAGGGTGCCCTCACTCTTATACAGTAGGTTACAGCTAGGCTTTGAGTGGAGGGTACACTCACTCTCATACAGTAGGCTACAGTTAGACTGGGAGTGGAGGGTGCACTCACTCTTATACAGTAGGTTACAGCCAGGCTGGGAGTGGAGGGTACACTCACTCTCATACAGTAGGCAACAGTTAGACTGGGAGTAGGGGGGGGGGGGACACTAACTCTCATACAGTAGATTACAGCCAGGCTGGGAGTGGATGGTACACTCACTCTCATTCAGTAGGCTATGCTTGGAGTGGAGGGTGCACTCCTTCTCATACTGTAGGTAACAGCCAGGCTGGGAGTAGAGGGTGCATTCACTCTCATACAGTAAGTTATGCTGGGAGTGGAGGGTGCACTCACTATCATACAGTAAGTTATGCTAGGAGTGGAGGGTACACTCACTTTCATACAGTAGGTTATGCTGGGAGTGGAGGCTACACTCACTCTCATATAGTAGGTTATGCTGGGAGTGGAGGGTACACTCACTATCATGCAGTAAGTTATGCTTGGAGTGGAGGGTGTACTCACTTTCATACAGTAGGTTACAGCTAAGCTGGGAGTGAAGAGTACACTCACTCTCATATAGTAGATTACAGCTGGGCTGGGATCGGAGGGTGCACTCACTCTCATACAGTAGATTACAGCTGGGCTGGGAGTGGAGGGTGCACTCACTCTCATACAGTAGGTTACAGCTAAGCTGGGAGTGGAGAGTACACTCACTCTCATACAGTAGATTACAGCTGGGCTGGGATCGGAGGGTGCACTCACTCTCATACAGTAGGTTTCAGCTAGGCTGGGAGTGGAGGGTGCACTCACTCACATACAGTAGGTTATGCTGGGAGTGAAGGGTACACTCACTATCATAAAGTAAGTTATGCATGGAGTGGAGGGTGTACTCACTTTCATACAGTAGGTTACAGCTAAGCTGGGAGTGAAGAGTACACTCACTCTCATACAGTAGATTACAGCTGGGCTGGGATCGGAGGGTGCACTCACTCTCATACAGTAGATTACAGCTGGGCTGGGAGTGGAGGGTGCACTCACTCTCATACAGTAGGTTACAGCTAAGCTGGGAGTGGAGAGTACACTCACTCTCATACAGTAGATTACAGCTGGGCTGGGATCGGAGGGTGCACTCACTCTCATACAGTAGGTTTCAGCTAGGCTGGGAGTGGAGGGTACACTCACTCTCATACAGTAGGTTATGCTTGTAGTAGAGGGGGCATTCACTCTCATACTGTAGGTTACAGTTAGGCTGGGAGTGGAGGGTACACTCACTCTCATACAGTAGATATTATAGCTAGGCCGTGAGTGGAGGGTACACTCACTCTCATACTGTAGGTTATGCTGGGAGTGAAGGGTGCACTCACTTACGTACAGTAGGTTACAGCTAGGCTGGGAGTGGAGGGTACACTCACTCTCATACTGTAGGTTATGCTGGGAGTGGAGGGTACACTCACTCTCATACAGTAGGTTACAGCTAGGCTAGGAGTGGAGGGTACACTCACTCTCATACTGTAGGTTATGCTGGGAGTGGAGGGTACACTCACTCTCATACAGTAGATTACAGCTAGGCTGGGAGTGGAGGGTACACTCACTCTCATACTGTAGGTTATGCTGGGAGTGGAGGGTACACTCACTCTCATACAGTAGGCTACAGTTAGACTGGGAGTGGAGGGTACACTCACTCTCATACAGTAGGTTACAGCTAGGCTGGGAGTGGAGGGTACACTCACTCTCATACAGTAGGCTACAGTTAGACTGGCAGTGGAGGGTGCACTCACTCTCATACTGTAGGTAACAGCCAGGCTGGGAGTGGAGGGTACACTAACTCTCATACTGTATGTTATGCTGGGAGTGGAGGGAACACTCACTCTCATACTGTAGGTAACAGTCAGGCTGGGAGCAGGGCCGGATTAACATAGGGGCTGATGGAGCTGCAGGTCCAGGCCCAGGCCCAGGCCCATGGAATAGGCCCATTGATTTAAAAAAAACAAAAAAAACTTTTTATTTACACACTACTCTTAAGGTTGCCACCTGGCCGGTGGCGATATTGCTGTTATACCTGCAATACAAATGCAGGTATTTTTCTCAGTATAAACAGAGATTACTCTGCAATACCATCACCGACCAGTAGGGGTCGCTATGTGTGTGGAGAGAGGCAGGGATAGGAAGTTATATCATATACCTGCATCTCTCTACTTACTGATCCACGGGGGAGCAGCTACACAGCACAGATAATCCAGAAAGTTGTTCCCAGCCTGCAGAGACAGCCTACAGCTCAGGGAAGTGAGGGATGGGGTAAAGGCTGTAGGGAGACATGGGGACACTAAGTCACTAGGGGACACTGTGAGACATGGGGACACAGGGAGACCTCTGGGGATGCTGAGTCCCTTGGGGACACTTGGAGACATGGGGACACAGATACACATGGGGACACTTGGGGACACTAAGACATGGGGACACTGAAACACTAGGGGACACTGAGACCTGGGAACGCAGACACTAGGGGATGCTGGGAGACTTGGGGACACAGACACACATGGGGACACTTGGGGACACTAAGACATGGGGACACTGAAACACTAGGGGACACTGAGACCTGGGAACACAGACACTGGGGGATGCTGGGAGAATTGGGGACACAGACACACATGGGGACACTTGGGGACACTGAGACATGGGGAAACAGACACACATGGGGACACTGAGACACCAGTGTCCACATGTCTCCCAATGTTTGTGTCCCCATGTCTCCAAGTCTCCATGTCTCTCAGTGTCCCCTAGTGACATGGGGACACTGGAAGATATGGGGACACAGACACTAGGGGACACTGGGCAACATGGGGACACTTAGAGACTTGTGGCACTGAGACACTGTGATACATAGGGACACTGTGATACATAGGGACAATGTGATACCCCAGTGTCCCCAAGTTTCCCAGTGTCCCCAAGTGTCTCAATGTCCCCTTAGTGACATGGGGACACTGGGTGACATAGGGACACTGGAAGACAGAGAGACACTGGGGGCAATCCATCTATATAGCAGAATCAAACTGTAAGTCGTTTTTTGGTGTCTGTGTACAGAATTTTCTCTTATGTCACTCCTTCTGATTTACATCATGTAATGTCACGCATACATAATTAGTTATACAAATTAGTAAGGCCTGTATTTTTTTCCAAGAAAGGTGGCAACCCTAACTACTCTTCACATACTCTTGCTTAAGTATAGAAACTTGAGAGGGATATATGGAAACAAAACTTGTGGACTGGCTGAAATTAAATTAGTTAAGGTAATGCTGACTTTGGTCTCTCTAACACTGTGGCATGTCCCTTTCTTCTACACTCACTACACCCACCTTTTCTCTGTCCCAGACTGTATACCAGGAGCTTCTGCCTGCTAGTAAGAAGGTAAGGAGACAAGTGGACATGTGAGTGCTAGGGGACAGTCCTTAGAAAGCATGGAGCGAGCGCATCATTAGACGCATTTATGCCAAGCTCAGGATGCTGTTGACGAGCATGCATCATTGGCTGGCAGTCTGACATGCATTCATGCCAGGCTAGCCTTCCATTTCTTTGGGCAGACATGCCCCCTTTTTGTGCATGTTCGTCCTTTTCGAAAGTTCTGGTTACATGATCAGCGTCAGTGGTCCACCCTTTTACATCGCCCATTGACTTCTTGCTTCAATGGACACTGCTGTTAGGGGGTATGGATTTACTTGAAAAATGAAAGCATGAATTAGAGAGAGATAAGCATATTTTAAAAGAAGAGTTTTCTTATAGCTGCATCCTATGAGTTTCCCTCCGGCATCATCTTCACCAGATACATAATGCTTGAGAGGTATGACTGTTTTAGTTTTTTCGGTAGATAAAAGACTTGGCTCATAATTGTCAGCACCAAGCCCACTGGGCTCTTAATCTGGCCCTGGCTGAGAGTAGAGGGTAAACTCACTATCATACAGTAGGTTACAGCTAGGCTGGGAGTGGAGTGTACACTCACACTCATATAGTAGGTTATGCTAGGAGTGGGGGAGGGGCACTCATTGTTATACAGTAGGTTACAGCCAGGTTGGGAGTGGAGGGTGCACTCACTCTTATACTGTAGGTTACAGCCAGTCTGGGAGTTGAGGGTGCACTCACTCTCATACTGTAGGTTACAGCCAGTCTGGGAGTGGAGGGTGCACTCACTCTCATACAGTAGGTTACAGCCAAGCTGGGAGTGGAGGGTGCACTCACTCTCATACTGTAGGTTATGCTGGGAGTGGAGGGTACACTCACTCTCATACAGTAGGTTACAGCCAGGCTGGGAGTGAAGGTATTTCTGGAGAAAGAGGAAAATTTATTCATACTTACCGTAATTTTCTTTTCCTGGTCATAGGCAATGGCAGCACAACAATGGGTAGCTCCTCCCTATCCCTAGTTAGACAGGAACTTATTAAAACAAGGGTATAAGTACCCCCTCCTACCCCTCCTACCCTCAGTCTTGTATTCCAGCAAAAATCCCTGGGCAGGATCTTTGTGCTGCCATGGCCTATGACCAGGAAAAGAAAATTACGGTAAGTATGAATACATTTTCACAACAATGGGTAATACCCAAGCAACACCAAGGGAGGGAAAAGAATACACGGTCTCAAAATATTTCGAATGCAAGTGTATTAGCACATCTATAAGTGAAATCATACAAAAAGAAAGACATTAGTTGGATGCTGAAAGAACACTTTTACCAAACTTGTCCCATTGACCAGTTCTGACATCTATTTGATAATGTCGAATAAAGGTGTTCACCGAAGACCATGTAGCTGCTCTGCAGATAAGCTCTGGAGACACTCTCGCTGTGGCTGCCAAAGAGGAGGAAAGGGACTTGGTTGAGTGAGCCTTTAGACCACTAGGTACTGGAACCCCACTGGCCCGGTAAGCCTGAATGATAGCGGAGACAATCCCACCTTCACCCACTTGTGCTGTAGTAAATGCTGAAAACCACCAGACGTTCCATAGAGTTTGAGTGGGTCTCGTGTGCATGAAACTCCCACTTCCCCTGGGTGACCTCGTTCTGAAGGTAGGCTCCCCAACCCCAGTGACTGGCGTCTGTCGTTATTGTAATCCAGGGAATGTTCCCCAGAGGGAACCCTGAGAGCAGAGCCTTCTTGTTCATGCACCATGTCAGGCTTAGATGGACCGGGGTGGAAATCCTGATGGGCTGCAGTAGATTCTTCCCTCTGTATTGGGAAAGAAAATTCCTCTGGAGTGTTCTCATTCTCCATTGCACCCATCTTGTCAAGCCTATGGTTGATGACATGGATCCTAGTAGGCTCATGATTTTCTCTGCCATGGCGACCTTGACTTGTCGTATCTCCTTCACCTTCCTGATGAGCTTTACTCCTCTTTCTCTTTAGAGCTGAACTGTCCCCAGTGCAGTGTTGAACAGGGCTCCTAGATAAAGCATGGACTGTGAAGGAATAAGGTGACTCTTTTCCCCATTTATCTTCCAGCCGTGTTCCTGCAGGAACTGAATGCAGATCTGTCCCTGTTGCTTGAGAGTGTACCTGTCCTCTGACAGCACCAGGATGTCGTCCAGATAATGAAAAATGGCAACGCCCCTCTTTCTTAATTCTGCGATCAGGATCACCAGGATCTCTGAGAAAGTGCGAGGAGCTGTACTGAGGCCAAAGAGAAGGGCTCGGAACTGGAAGTGCCCTGCTTCTACTGCGAATCTCAGATATCTTTGATGCAGTTGAGCGATCGGAACATGGAAGTAGGCATCCTGCAGATCTACAGACATCAACCATTGCCCTGGGAAGACTGCTTTGATGATGGACTGAAGTGACTCCATTTTGAATCTTACGTTCAAACGCTTGTTGAGAGTGTGAAGATCTAGAATGGGTCTCCATGCTCCTGAGGACTTCCTTGTGAGGAATAAGTGAGAATAAAACCTGTGTGTTCTTTCCTCCTTTGGAACCTCCATAATTACGCCTTCTTGCTGTAGGGAAGAAATAAAGTCCAGAAGAGCCAATCTCTTGTCTCTGTCTCCCGGCCATCTTGTAATTTGAAAACTGCGACAAGGTGGGGCATCTCTGAATTCCAGAAGATATCCTCTTTTGATGATGTCCATCACCCACTTGTCTTTGGTAGAAGACTCCCATCTCTTTTGGAATAGGAGGAGGCGTACTCCTACCCTTTCCAGGCTGGGAGATCAACTCGTCATGAAGCTCTCGTGTTCCTGTTGAATGCAGAGTCTCTGGATCTTCCTCCTCTGACTGAAGACTATCCCCCTCTCCAATGCTGGAATCTTCCGTATTCTCTACCTGGTCTGTAGGATTTGAAGTCCCGAAAGGAAGAGTGATCTGAAGGTCTTTTGGGTCAAAAAAATATCTTAGGCTTACAATCTTGGGGTAGAAAAGCATTCTTGCCATCTGCCATTTTCATAATCCAATCATCCAGGTTCTTACCAAAGAGCATGTCTCCATAGAACGGTAAAGAGCAGAGGCTACTCCTCATACTCCTATGTATATATATCATATTATCATACACAGAGTAATAGAATGATATGTATAATATATCCATCATACACAGAGTGATAGAATGATATGTATTATATAGCAATCATACACAGAGTAATAGAATCATATGTATTATATATCCATCATACACAGAGTAACAGAATGATATGTATTATATATCTATCACACACAGAGTAATAGAATGATATGTATTATATATCCATCACACACAGAGTAACAGAATGATATGTATTATATATCCATCACACACAGAGTAATAGAATGATATGTATTATGTATCCATCATACACAGAGTAACAGAATGATATGTATTATATATCCATCATACACAGAGTAACAGAATGATATGTATTATATATCCATCATACACAGAGTAACAGAATGATATGTATTATATATCCATCATACACAGAGTGATATAATGATATGTATTATATATCCATCATACACAGAGTGATAGAATGATATGTATTATATATCCATCATACACAGAGTAACAGAATGATATGTATTATATATCCATCATACACAGAGTGATAGAATGATATGTATTATATATCCATCACACACAGAGTGATAGAATGATATGTATTATATATCCATCATACACAGAGTAACAGAATGATATGTATTATATATCCATCATACACAGAGTGATATAATGATATGTATTATATATCCATCATACACAGAGTGATAGAATGATATGTATTATATATCCATCACACACAGAGTAACAGAATGATATGTATTATATATCCATCACTCACAGAGTAATAGAATGATATGTATTAAATATCCATCACACACAGAGTAACATAATGATATGTATATTATATATCCATCATACACAGAGTGATAGAATGATATGTATTATATATCCATCATACACAGAGTAACAGAATGATATGTATTATATATCCATCATACACAGAGTAACAGAATGATATGTATTATATATCCATCATACACAGAGTGATAGAATGATATGTATTATATATCCATCATACACAGAGTGATATAATGAAATGTATATTATATATCCATCATACACAGAGTGATAGAATGATATGTATTATATATCCATCATACACAGAGTGATAGAATGATATGTATTATATATCCATCATACACAGAGTAACAGAATGATATGTATTATATATCCATCATACACAGAGTGATATAATGATATGTATATTATATATCCATCATACACAAAGTAATAGAATGATATGTATTATATATCCATCACACACAGAGTAATAGAATGATATGTATTATATATCCATCATACACAGAGTAATAGAATGATATGTATTATATATCCATCATACACAGAGTAATAGAATGATATGTATTATATATCCATCATACACAGAGTAACAGAATGATATGTATTATATATCCATCACACACAGAGTAACAGAATGATATGTATTATATATCCATCATACACAAAGTAATAGAATGATATGTATTATATATCCATCATACACAGAGTAACAGAATGATATGTATTATATATCCATCACACACAGAGTGATATAATGATATGTATATTATATATCCATCATACACAGAGTGATAGAATGATATGTATTATATATCCATCATACACAGAGTGATATAATGATATGTATATTATATATCCATCATACACAGAGTGATAGAATGATATGTATTATATATCCATCATACACAGAGTAACAGAATGAAATGTATTATATATCCATCATACACAGAGTGATAGAATGATATGTATTATATATCCATCACACACAGAGTAACAGAATGATATGTATTATATATCCATTACACAGAGAGTAATAGAATGATATGTATTATATATCCATCATACAAAGAGTAACAGAATGATATGTATTATATATCCACCACACACAGAGTGATAGAATGATATGTATTATATATCCATCATACACAGAGTGATAGAACGATATGTATTATATATCCATCATACACAGAGTAACAGAATGATATGTATTATATATCCATCACACACAGAGTGATAGAATGATATGTATTATATATCCATCACACACAGAGTAACAGAATGATATGTATTATATATCCATCATACACAGAGTATCAGAATGATATGTATTATATATCCATCACACACAGAGTGATAGAATGATATGTATTATATATCCATCATACACAGAGTAACAGAATGATATGTATTATATATCCATCACACACAGAGTAACAGAATGATATGTATTATATATCTATCACACACAGAGTGATAGAATGATATGTATTATATATCCATCATACACAGAGTAACAGAATGATATGTATTATATATCCATCACACACAGAGTGATAGAATGATATGTATTATATATCCATCACACACAGAGTAATAGAATGATATGTTTTATATATCCATCATACACAGAGTAATAGAATGATATGTATTATATATCCATCACACACAGAGTAACAGAATGATATGTATTATATATCCATCACACACAGAGTAACAGAATGATATGTATTATATATCCATCATACACAGAGTAATATTCTCATATGTATAATATATCCATCATACACAGAGTAACAGAATGATATGTATTATATATCCATCACACACAGAGTAACAGAATGATATGCATTATATATCCATCACACACAGAGTAACAGAATGATATGTATTATATATCCATCATACACAGAGTAACAGAATGATATGTATTATATATCCATCACACACAGAGTAACAGAATGATATGTATTATATATCCATCACACACAGAGTGATAGAATGATATGTATTATATATCCATCATACACAGAGTGATAGAACGATATGTATTATATATCCATCATACACAGAGTGATAGAATGATATGTATTATATATCCATCATACACAGAGTGATAGAACGATATGTATTATATATTCATCATACACAGAGTGATAGAACGATATGTATTATATATCCATCATACACAGAGTGATAGAACGATATGTATTATATATCCATCACAAACAGAGTGATAGAATGATATGTATTATATATCCATCATACACAGAGTGATAGAACGATATGTATTATATATCCATCATACACAGAGTAACAGAATGATATGTATTATATATCCATCACACACAGAGTAACAGAATGATATGTATTATATATCCATCATACACAGAGTAACAGAATGATATGTATTATATATCCATCACACACAGAGTGATAGAATGATATGTATTATATATCCATCATACACAGAGTGATAGAACGATATGTATTATATATCCATCATACACAGAGTGATAGAACGATATGTATTATATATCCATCATACACAGAGTGATAGAACGATATGTATTATATATCCATCACACACAGAGTGATAGAATGATATGTATTATATATCCATCATACACAGAGTGATAGAACGATATGTATTATATATCCATCATACACAGAGTAACAGAATGATATGTATTATATATCCATCATACACAGAGTAACAGAATGATATGTATTATATATCCATCACACACAGAGTGATAGAATGATATGTATTATATATCCATCATACACAGAGTGATAGAACGATATGTATTATATATCCATCATACACAGAGTGATAGAACGATATGTATTATATATCCATCATACACAGAGTGATAGAACGATATGTATTATATATCCATCACACACAGAGTGATAGAATGATATGTATTATATATCCATCATACACAGAGTGATAGAACGATATGTATTATATATCCATCATACACAGAGTAACAGAATGATATGTATTATATATCCATCACACACAGAGTGATAGAATGATATGTATTATATATCCATCACACACAGAGTGATAGAATGATATGTATTATATATCCATCATACACAGAGTAACAGAATGATATGTATTATATATCCATCACACACAGAGTGATAGAATGATATGTATTATATATCCATCACACACAGAGTAATAGAATTATATGTATTATATATCCATCATACACAGAGTAACAGAATGATATGTATTATATATCCATCATACACAGAGTAATAGAATGATATGTATTATATATCCATCATACACAGAGTGATAGAATGATATGTATTATATATCCATCATACACAGAGTGATAGAATGATATGTATTATATATCCATCATACACAGAGTAACAGAATGATATGTATTATATATCCATCACACACAGAGTAATAGAATGATATGTATTATATATCCATCATACACAGAGTAACAGAATGATATGTATTATATATCCATCACACACAGAGTAACAGAATGATATGTATTATATATCCATCACACACAGAGTAATAGAATGATATGTATTATATATCCATCATACACAGAGTAACAGAATGATATGTATTATATATCCATCACACACAGAGTAACAGAATGATATGCATTATATATCCATCACACACAGAGTAACAGAATGATATGTATTATATATCCATCATACACAGAGTAACAGAATGATATGTATTATATATCCATCACACACAGAGTAACAGAATGATATGTATTATATATCCATCACACACAGAGTGATAGAATGATATGTATTATATATCCATCATACACAGAGTGATAGAACGATATGTATTATATATCCATCATACACAGAGTGATAGAATGATATGTATTATATATCCATCATACACAGAGTGATAGAATGATATGTATTATATATCCATCACACACAGAGTTACAGAATGATATGTATTATATATCCATCACACACAGAGTGATAGAATGATATGTATTATATATCCATCATACACAGAGTAACAGAATGATATGTATTATATATCCATCATACACAGAGTAACAGAATGATATGTATTATATATCCATCATACACAGAGTAACAGAATGATATGTATTATATATCCATCACACACAGAGTGATAGAATGATATGTATTATATATCCATCATACACAGAGTGATAGAACGATATGTATTATATATTCATCATACACAGAGTGATAGAACGATATGTATTATATATCCATCATACACAGAGTGATAGAACGATATGTATTATATATCCATCACAAACAGAGTGATAGAATGATATGTATTATATATCCATCATACACAGAGTGATAGAACGATATGTATTATATATCCATCATACACAGAGTAACAGAATGATATGTATTATATATCCATCACACACAGAGTAACAGAATGATATGTATTATATATCCATCATACACAGAGTAACAGAATGATATGTATTATATATCCATCACACACAGAGTGATAGAATGATATGTATTATATATCCATCATACACAGAGTGATAGAACGATATGTATTATATATCCATCATACACAGAGTGATAGAACGATATGTATTATATATCCATCATACACAGAGTGATAGAACGATATGTATTATATATCCATCACACACAGAGTGATAGAATGATATGTATTATATATCCATCATACACAGAGTGATAGAACGATATGTATTATATATCCATCATACACAGAGTAACAGAATGATATGTATTATATATCCATCATACACAGAGTAACAGAATGATATGTATTATATATCCATCACACACAGAGTGATAGAATGATATGTATTATATATCCATCATACACAGAGTGATAGAACGATATGTATTATATATCCATCATACACAGAGTGATAGAACGATATGTATTATATATCCATCATACACAGAGTGATAGAACGATATGTATTATATATCCATCACACACAGAGTGATAGAATGATATGTATTATATATCCATCATACACAGAGTGATAGAACGATATGTATTATATATCCATCATACACAGAGTAACAGAATGATATGTATTATATATCCATCACACACAGAGTGATAGAATGATATGTATTATATATCCATCACACACAGAGTGATAGAATGATATGTATTATATATCCATCATACACAGAGTAACAGAATGATATGTATTATATATCCATCACACACAGAGTGATAGAATGATATGTATTATATATCCATCACACACAGAGTATTAGAATTATATGTATTATATATCCATCATACACAGAGTAACAGAATGATATGTATTATATATCCATCATACACAGAGTAATAGAATGATATGTATTATATATCCATCATACACAGAGTGATAGAATGATATGTATTATATATCCATCATACACAGAGTGATAGAATGATATGTATTATATATCCATCATACACAGAGTAACAGAATGATATGTGTTATATATCCATCACACACAGAGTAATAGAATGATATGTATTATATATCCATCATACACAGAGTGATAGAATGATATGTATTATATATCCATCATACACAGAGTAACAGAATGATATGTATTATATATCCATCATACACAGAGTGATAGAATGATATGTATTATACATCCTTCATACAAAAGGTATTAGAATGATACGAACTGTGTAACCATGACACCTATTGTTACACAACATAAAGCCATCCACAGCATAATATAAATACATCTGCTCTATATACCCATCGTTCCTATAGTAGTGGAATAAAATGTACTATATAATAATCACAGCTTTAGTATGCCATATTATAGTCATGTCTGCTTTATAATGTACACAAAGTTCAATCACACTCCACGTTTCTGAATATTATATACTCTTTACCTCTGTACACACAGCAACAGAATCATGTATACTAAGTATCAGTCACACTACCTGCTGTATAATAATATCAGATCTGACGAATGACATGTTTTATATACATAGTATGCACTTTGCTATAAAATAATACATACATTCTATCCATCATAATTAAGGCAACAACACATATATGGTCAATATCCCCATTCTACCCATAGCTACAATGCTAAATGCTACATATAACTGAATCGAAAATATGCTTACTAATCACTTAATACAGAAGGTTACATTAATGGAATAAATATACTCATCATAAAACTGTTTCAAAATAGTATATACTATAAAACTGTATATAGAGCAACATTTTCAAATATGCTATATATGTATACCCATTATACACCGAGTAGCAGAAAACAATATGATATGTAATAATTACACAAGGCATCAGAATGTGTATCATAATAGTATTTGATATATATATATACATCCGAGTGTGAGAATATTACATGGTGTGTTATACACATACTATCAGAATATTATATGATATATATATATATATATATATATATATATATATATATATATATATATATATATACATACTATCAGAATATTATATGCTATATATACATCCGAGTATGAGAATATTACATGGTGTGTCATAAACAGAGTATCAGAATATTATATATATACATACTATCAGAATATTATATGCTATATATACATCCGAGTATGAGAATATTACATGGTGTGTCATAAACAGAGTATCAGAATATTATATAATGTATTTTTATCCTACACAGAGTAACAGTATATTAGAAGCTGTATATCCATCCTACACAGAGTACCAGTATATTAGAAACTGTATATCCATCCTACACAGAATACCAGTATATTAGAAGCTGTATATCCATCCTACACAGAATACCAGTATATTAGAAGCTGTATATCCATCCTACACAGAATACCAGTATATTAGAAGCTGTATATCCATCCTACACAGAGTACCAGTATATTAGAAGCTGTATATCCATCCTACACAGAATACCAGTATATTAGAAGCTGTATATCCATCCTACACAGAATACAGTATATTAGAAGCTGTATATCCATCCTACACAGAGTACCAGTATATTAGAAGCTGTATATCCATCCTACACAGAATACCAGTATATTAGAAGCTGTATATCCATCATACACAGAATACCAGTATATTTGAAGCTGTATATCCATCCTACACAGAGTAACAGTATATCAGAAACTGTATATCCATCCTACACAGAGTACCAGTATATTAGAAGCTGTATATCCATCCTACACAGAGTACCAGTATATTAGAAGCTGTATATCCATCCTACACAGAGTACCAGTATATTAGAAGCTGTATATCCATCCTACACAGAGTACCAGTATATTAGAAGCTGTATATCCATCCTACACAGAGTACCAGTATATTAGAAGCTGTATATCCATCCTACACAGAGTACCAGTATATTAGAAGCTGTATATCCATCCTACACAGAATACCAGTATATTAGAAGCTGTATATCCATCCTACACAGAGTACCAGTATATTAGAAGCTGTATATCCATCCTTCACAGAGTACCAGTACATTATAAGCTGTATATCCATCCTACACAGAGTACCAGTATATTAGAATCTGTATATCCATCCTACACAGAGTACCAGTATAATAGAAGCTGTATATCCATCCTACACAAAGTACCAGTATATTAGAAGCTGTATATCCATCCTACACAGAGTACCAGTATATTATAAGCTGTATATCCATCCTACACAGAGTACCAGTATATTAGAAGCTGTATATCCATCCTACACAGAGTAACAGTATAGTATAAGCTGTATATCCAGTCACACAGAGTATCAGATTATTATATGCTGTATAATATATTAACTATCTCAGCCTGATAGTGACAGCAGACCCCAGATATTAACACAGACAAGCTAAGTGCAGTACAGTCTGTACACACTGTAGGCAGACCTGTGACAGCTCAGGGTTCTGAGACATTTGCTGATTGAGAAATTAAAGCCCAGTCTGGCAGCCAGCAGGTTTGATTTGGTCATGCAAAGGGTTAACGATCCACCTTACCTTTAGCTGTAGAAGTGCATGTGTCTGCAGAAGGAATCTCTTAAATGGGAGGTCCTGGGTTACTGGGATTTTTGGCTCAATCTGCTGGAAGGCTGGTCAGGGGCGTGTGTTTCCCTCCAGCAGAACCAAAACACAGCAAAAAGGGGTCTTTCTGACATGCACTTGAGATAAGGACAATTAGTTTAAGCAGTGAAGTCTCCACTCCTGGTCTGATCAAGACAGCTGTGATCAAAGCCTCTATCTGCACCATGTACCCACCACCCCACTGCTCCTACCTCTTGGATGTCCTACTGCTGACCACCTTCCTGACACTCATCTCCTCTCCCTCATGTTCTTCACAAGCAGGACAGTCAAGAGTGTTCCAAGTACCCAGGACATCAAACCTAAAGGGAAGGACCCTGGTGCTCCTTGATGTTAACACTAAGACCCCAATGAGAATGGTCAGTGAGAACTTTCTATCAGTTCAATTGGACCCCTCAATCATCCATGATGGCTGGCTGGACTTTCTAAGGTAAGTCCACTGTGTGACTGCAGCAATGTCTGAGCAGGGAGAGGGACATCTAATGACGTCTGATGAAACAGATACTTCGTTCCCAACCATTTCTCTAGGTTTCTAAAACATGTTCTAATGGAGTTTGAGAACTGGTTCGCATTAAGATGCACATGTTTGCAATGTAAAAAGCATTTCAAAAATTTATCAGTTATGACTTAAAAAAAATCCAGAGCTTTGACAGACCCTTCAATTAGAAGCCTTGGTCTTTTTTCAAAAGAAACATGTTTGGGGTAATTAGAATACCACTGCGAGCCTTAAAAAATAATGGATCTTCAGTACTCACATGTACAAATTCGTATATGTTCGTAAAAATAGAGTCATGCAAAGTGAATCCCTTTTTTTTTTTCTGTTTCTGACGTTTTTCTCTGCAGACTCGTGTACTTCCAAATACAGTCTGTTTCCTAAATATACAAATAAATATCACAAGCCAAAAAAAAAAAAAAAAAATATTTTCCAATGTTTCTGAGGCAACTGCAGAAAATATGTGATCTTTAAAACAATCCCAGCTACTTTGATCTTTCTTCTTTAACTGGGAGATAAAATAGTGCAAGTTGGAACTGTGTTAAGCAGTAAAAACCTTCAAATATACCCCACTATCTGTGTACATTGCACTACTGATATTAACCCCTGATGTACCAGACGGATGATGCTTGTACACTTCCATGTAGTAACAAATGCCAACAACAAACTAAAAACCATAATAATAATAATAATAATAATAATAATATATATATATATATATATATATATATATATATATATATATATATATATATATATATATATAGTACTAGGGTTTTTCCAAATCTAGTAACTATGTTTTTTTTAAATTTAGGTTTAATCTGTATTAACTTGTATTATGTGATATTAACTAACACCAATTGTGCATAACACAGATAATGAGCTAGGTACCACAAACAAATATACTTTGTTTCATCTTACAGACTGTAATCAAACAACACCATTAATTACATTTGTACATTGTGTTAAGATCTATTGAAGGAATAATAATTAGATAATAATAATTAGATAGTGCTTATTAAATAGAAATAAAAGATTAATACTTGCATTAAAGCGACTGTTCTGCTAACTAAATGATCAATTTGAGATAATCTATCTGTCTGTCTGTCTGTCTGTCTGTCTGTCTGTCTGTCTGTCTATCTATCTATCTATCTATCTATCTATCTATCTATCTATCTATCTATCTATCTATCTATCTATCTATCTATCTATATCTATCTATATCTATCTATCTATCTATCTATCTATCTATCTATCTATCTATCTCTATCTATCTATCTATCTCTATCTATCTATCTATCTATCTATATCTATCTATCATTTTATTCTCTGGTGCAAATTGTAATAAAAACAATGTGTCAGAATTACAAATCAATTCACACTTGAAGTTAAATGGAATCTGACGTCAAATATTGAACCTTCAATTTAAAACCCCCCTGGCTCCCCAAAACGCCTGCCTTGCCCATGAGCTTAATAGAGCTACTGCAGTCACGAAAGAGTTAAACCGCGTGGCCTTAGCAGGGCAAAAAAATGTGTATTTTCACTGCAGTTAAAATGAGTTATTTTCTTAAAACTGTGGTTATAGCCTCAAACTATCAGATACCAAAATCGTGAAAAATAAAAAAAAAAACTAATAAAAAAAATACAATTATAAACAAGAAAAACAAGCAGACTATATTTGCTCTATGGAATGCATGTCAGTAAGTATAATATCTGTCCAACTGAATGTGCCATTACATTGGTAAGACATCTGGAGTTATTTAACAGCAGAATGTATTATTACAGTAAAGATAATCATTTATCAACAAACTGCAACTCGATGGAAGAAATATAATAAATAGTCTTATTGAAATACATTCATTCACATATAGTGATCGATAAATTCTATGTCAACAAATGGCTGGCTCTAAATATTGATACATTCACTAGAAGACACTGGGACGTTTATTCACTCAAGACCGGATTTCATAGCTTTAAAAACCGGATTTCATCATTTAGGCAAAAATAGGGGGTTTGCCAGATTTATCCAAATTCACTGCTGTCTGACTTTGGCGATTTCAGCCGAAATCGTCCGGTTTAGTATTCCAGGCAGTAGAGCTGTGTGATTCGTGAGGGAGTAAGTGGGAATTAAAAGTAACAATTCTGGAGAGAATCTTTAAAAGTCGAGCACTGAGCAAGGATAGTCCACTGGTTTCCATGGTAACTGCGTCAGCACTTTGACTGACAGCTCTTAGTACATACGGCCTGGAGAGTTTGGGACTATCAATTCTTGCTTCTAACGCGGCATTACCTCCACAATTTAAATAAATTGCAGTGAAAATGTTACAAATTGTTCAGATCATTATCACTCGGGATACAGTTCGTGATTTGTAACAGGGATTATGTAATAGATACAATACGCACTCTCTTGCAATCAACCCTTAAATAGACAGACATACTAGACCTTGCACCACCGAACCTCTGAAACAGATCTATCTAGCCAGCTGGATAGACAGATAGACAGACAGACAGACAGACACAGAGTGATAGACAGACAGACAAACAGGCAGACACACACACACACACACACACACACACACACACACACACACACACACACACACACACACACACACACACACACACACACACAGACAGACAGAGAGATAGACAGACAGGCAAACAGGCAGACACACACACACACACACACACACACACATAGACAGACACAGAGAGATAGACAGAGAGACAGACAGATAGACAGACAGACAGACAGTTAGACAGGAAGACAGAGAGAGATAGACAGACAGACAGACAGAGATAGAGATAGACAGAAATCCTGAATGCAGAAGGAGGAAGTCTTAAAATGCGTTGCATTTTTAAATTTTATTCTTCCTATTAATTCCAATATCCAGTTTGTCTTAACGCACATAAGTGTTTAACACATCCTATTCCCCACTTCCACATAAACCCCTCTGTAGTTTTCTTTTGTTTTGCACTAAAACACACATGCAAACTATAAGCCTGCTGTGTAACTATTGGACTCTTGTAGCCGTGAAAGTTTATATCTTGGCACCATAACTATGGCAGAACTGTTTGTGTGCCAGGAAGTTATTATATACACAGCTACATGAGCAGCCTAGATATTAAACATCTAATGCACAGAATTCATGCAGTGAACGTATATCACAGCTATCTAAATGGGACTAAATAATAAATACAATAATAAACAACAAATACAAATGAAAAAGATGAAGGGAAATCATATAATAAAAATGTCTGGTTTGGTGCAATCTGATTATATAATGATGTAATAATCAGACAGTCCAGCCTTGTTATTACACATGCCTTTCTGTAGGCCTTTCTAAACACATGATTTGATCTCAGACCAAGAGCTGCAGTGAATATAACACACAGACAGCTCATTATAGTAAATATAAAATATTATAGCATACCTACTGACATCATAGAGGCATTCTCTCATGTTCTAAAACGTAGCATGGCATCCCACTGTTTGTTATATTGTTTGTGTCTTGTTACAAGTCAGAAAAGATCGCATTCAATGTGGTAACATTGTATTTTAATTACTAATGATTTGTCATAGCAGAGTATCATGTTTGTACTAGAATCCAATGGTCAGGGTAAACGCCAGTCCTAGTTAACATTGACTGACGTTGTAGGTTTCTGGGCGTATTTACTAAACATCGAATTGCAGTGAGCTGAAAATCGAAAAGGTTTGGTTTTCAGCTCATTATAGTACGATTTTTAGTGAATTCACCTCTTAGTACTTATCAAAGTATCTTAACGCTGGGCTAGAATGAGGCGTGTAATAATATATTATATATTATATAGCCGTGTGGATTGCACCCGTCACAGTCTGAGACTGCTATCACAGTCAGTCAACACCTCGTAATCAGAGCTGTGTGCAATTATTATATTTATTGTTATTAATAATATTATTTTTATTATATATTATCTACAACAATTATCTCCTAGGTTTATAGCAGACATTTTAAATACAATTATGACTTAATGGGAAGAAATCCATGTTACATGTAAAAGAACCATGTGCTGGTTAGATCATAGAACCCATGATACATGCAACAGAACACATAACATACAATCTCTTTGTATCTGGTACTAGATAATAGGCGCTACGAACCGACCCTTAGGCACAAATCCTTTTTAGTGGATCGTGCATGTTCTCTAAATTAACACCTGCAGGTGATCAGTTTTATAAATATGTCATAAACGTAATAATATACACCTTTAATGATTTAATGTATATTTACTAATAGTTTTATGCTAATTGTGCGATAGTATATTGTTTATAATGATTGTATTGTTTAATTATGAACATTTTGATAAAATCTTACCCAATTTTGTCCCGTTTTTGTTTTCTGTTTTCCACTATTTCTTTTTAAATGTTTGTTAAAATTAATATTTTGAACATTTTTCACTATTTGACTAGAACCTTGTTCTGGTCGATTCATAGAATCCCTGATACATACATGCAATATAATCTTGTGTTGGTCAGATCATAGAATCCATGATACATACATGTCATATAATTTTGTTGGTCAGATCCTAGAATTCATGATACATACATGTAATATAATCTTGTGCTGGTCAGATCATAGAATCCATGATACATACATGTAATATAATCTTGTGTTGGTCAGATCCTAGAATCCATGATACATACATGTAATATAATCTTGTGCTGGTCAGATCATAGAATCCATGATACATACATGTAATATAATCTTGTGTTGGTCAGATCATAGAATCCATGATACATACATGTATTAGAATTTTGTGTTTTTGTCAGATCATAGAATCCATGATACATGTAATATGATCTTGTGTTGGTCAGATCCTACAATCCATGATACATACATGTAATAGAATATTGTGTTGGTCAGATCATAGAATCCATGATACGTACATGTAATATAAACTTGTGTTGGTCAGATCATAAAATCCATGATACATGTAATATAATCTTGTGCTGGACAGATCATAGAATCCATGATACATACATGTAATAGAATATTGTGTTGGTCAGATCATAGAATCCATGATAAATGTAATAGAATCTTGTGTTGGTGAGATCATAGAATCCATGATAAGTACATGTAATAGAATCTTGGGCTGGTCAGATCCTACAATCCATGATACATACATGTAATATAATCTTGTATTGGTCAGATCATAGAATCCATGATACATACATGTATTCAAATTTTGTGTTTGCCAGATCATAGAATCCATGATACATGTAATATAATCTTGTGTTGGTCAGATCATAGAATCCATGATACATACATGTAATAGAATCTTGTGTTGGTCAGATCATAGAATCCATGATAAATGTAATAGAATCTTGTGCTGGCAGATCCTAGAATTCATGATACATACATGTAATAGAATCTTGTGTTGGTCAGATCATAGAATCCATGATAAATGTAATAGAATCTTGTGTTGGTGAGATCATAGAATCCATGATAAATGTAATAGAATCTTATGCTGGTCAGATCCTAGAATTCATGATACATACATGTAACATAATCTTGTGCTGGTCAGATCATAGAATCCATGATAAGTACATGTAGTGTAATCTTGTGCTGGTCAGATCATACAATCCATGATACATACATGTATTAGAATTTTGTGTTGGTCAGATAAGAGAATCCGTGATACATACATGTATTAGAATTTTGTGTTTTTGTCAGATCATAGAATCCATGATACATGTAATATAATCTTGTGTTGGTCAGATCATAGAATCCATGATAAATGTAATAGAATCTTGTGCTGGTCAGATCCTAGAATTCATGATACATACATGTAATATAATCTTGTGTTGGTCAGATCATAGAATCCATGATACATACATGTATTAGAACTTTGTGTTTTTGTCAGATCATAGAATCCATGATACATGTAATATAATCTTGTGTTGGTCAGATCTTAGAATCCATGATAAATGTAATAGAATCTTGTGCTGGTCAGATCCTAGAATTCATGATACACACATGTAATATAATCTTGTGCTGGTCAGATCATAGAATCCATGATAAGTACATGTAATATAATCTTGTGCTGGTAAGATCCTACAATCCATGATACATACATACATGTAATATAATCTTGTGTTGGTCAGATCATAGAATCTATGATACAAACACATATTAGAATTTTGTGTTTGTCAGATCACAGAATCCATGATACATGTAATATAATCTTGTGTTGGTCAGATCATAGAATCCATGATACATCCATGTAATAGAATCTTGTGTTGGTCAGATCATAGAATCCATGATACATCCATGTAATAGAATCTTGTGTTGGTCAGATCATAGAATCCATGATACATACATGTAATATAATCTTGTGTTGGTCAGATCATAGAATCCATGATACATACATACATGTAATATAATCTTGTGTTGGTCAGATCCTAGAATCCATGATACATACATGTGACAGAATCTTGTGTTGGTCAGATCCTAGAATCCATGATACATACATGTGACAGAATCGTGTACTGTTCAGATCCTAGAATCCATGATACATACATGTTATATAATCTTGTGTTGGTCAGATCATAGAATCCATGATACATACATGTAATATAATCTTGTGCTGGTCAGATCCTAGAATCCATGATACATACATGTACTTGAATCTTGTGTTGGTCAGATCATACAATCCATGATACATACATGTTATATAATCTTGTGTTGGTCAGATCATAGAATCCACGATACATACATGTAATATAATCTTGTGCTGGTCAGATCCTAGAATCCATGATACATACATGTACTTGAATCTTGTGTTGGTGAGATCATACAATCCATGATACATACATGTAATATAATCTTTATTGGTCAGATTATAGAATCCATGATACATACATGTATTAGAATTTTGTGTTTGTCAGATCATAGAATCCATGATACATACATGTAATAGAATCTTGTGTTGGCCAGATCCTAGAATCCATGATACATACATGTAATATAATCTTGTGTTGGTCAGATCCTAGAATCCATGATACATACATACATGTGATATAATCTTGTGTTGGTCAGATCATAGAATCCATGATACATACATGTAATATAATCTTTATTGGTCAGATCATAGAATCCATGATACATACATGTAATATAATCTTGTGCTGGTCAGATCCTAGAATCCATGATACATACATACATGTAATTTAATCTTGTGTTGGTCAGATCATAGAATCCATGAAACATACATACATGTAATATAATCTTGTGTTGGTCAGATCATAGAATCCATGATACATACATGTAATATAATCTTGTGCTGGTCAGATCCTAGAATCTATGATACATACATACATGTGATATAATCTTGTGTTGGTCAGATCATAGAATCCATGATACATACATGTAATAGAATGTTGTGTTGGTCAGATCATAGAATCCATCAAACATATATGTAATAGAATGTTGTGTTGGTCAGATCTTTGAAGGTGATCAGGTCTTAGCATGTTACTTTGTATCTCTCCAGCTCCAAGAGACTGATCACTTTGGCCAGGGGTCTGGCTCCTGCCTTCCTAAGGTTTGGGGGGAAGAGGACAGATTTCTTACAGTTCCAGAACGTAAAGAACCCAGCAAAGAGCAGAGGAGGACCAGGGCCTGATTACTACCTGAAGAACTACGAGGACGGTAAGAATTGTGTACTATATGTGTATGTCAAATCATACTATGTATCACATATACCAAACAGTATGTATTATTTATACCAAACAATACTGTGTATTATATATGTCAAACAATACGATATATTATATACACCAAACAATACTAAATATACTATACACCAAACAATACTGTGTATTATATGTCAAACAATACTATATATTATATACAGCAAACAATACTAAATATAATATACACCAAACAATACAGTGTATTATATATACCAAGCCATACTATATATTATATATACCAAACAATACGATATATTATATACACCAAACCATACTAAATATACTATACACCAAACAATACTAAATATACTATACACCAAACAATACTGTGTATTATATATGACAAACAATACTATATATTATATATACCAAACAGTGCTAAATATAATATACACCAAACAATACTGTGTATTATATATACCAAGCCATACTATATATTATATATACCAAACAATACTATATATTATATATACCAAACAGTGCTAAAAATAATATACACCAAACATTACAGTGTATTATATATACCAAACAATACTATATATTATATATACCAAACAGTGCTAAATATAATATACACAAACAATACAGTGTATTATATATACCAAACACTACTATATATTATATATACCAATCACTACTATATATTATATATACCAGACAATACTATATATAATATACACCAAGCAATACTGTGTATTATATATGTCAAACAATAATATATATTATATATACCAAACACTACTATATATTATAAAATAATACTATGCATTATATGTATCAGTATGTACCAAACAATGCTACATTATACAATATTATTTTATTACACAATACTACATATTATATATATATATATCAAACAATATTACACATACAGGAACTTATGGGGCAAATACTTGTTCTCCAACCTCTGGCTATAGTCAGTCCCCAGCACATGCAGTGCCAATGGAGTGTAGTAATGATTGGACTAAAATCCCCATCAGCCATATATCTGGTTCGAGATGTACATATTATCGGACTACATGCCAACTCTCTGAAATCACTGGGCACCTTTCAGCCTTCCCCTGGCTGGCTGAGTATGAGGGGATCGGAGTCCACAAGTGATTGGGTGCCAAAGGTTGGAACATCACTGCTGCAGCCACCATATACCATCACGAATCCATACTGAAATCTTCCTTCCCTATCCTTACTTAACCATTTCATGCCCGGAGTCTGTGTAACAACCTGACTGCTAATCATATTGACTCTCATGGCTGAGCTCTGCAGTGATGGGTCATTGTCCAGGAAGGGGTTAATGTGCACCTACTGTACAATCCACAAATTGAACGTGTAGTGCAGCCCTAGATAGCTCTGCATTCGACCATTTGTGACACCTGTCCTGGCTGTCAGTGTACACAGTGCTGGTTCTGTGGGAGCTGCTTTGTATTGGAATGCCATTAACCCTCTGCTACCTGTAATGTAAGGGAATGCAGGCCAACCCAGAAACCATCTCTTTAAAATAACCCTCACTGTGCTAAATTACTAAATAATTCATCAGCAATGATACATTTTAGGGAATTACCCAATAAACAAACAGGAAAACCAAATGTGTGTACATGTATATATGTAAAAGCCATTTGTGGATGATAAAACTGGCAGAGAAATTACAAACACATCAAAGCATTAATTCAGTATTTAGTTAGTGAGCATGTTTGATGAATTCCTTGTGTGTGTTGTGTTGGCATGTTATAGGCTTTGCATGCAGTCTCACTCCTGAGATCTCCAAATGGTTCATTTTCTTCCTGTAACTGATTTTCAGTAGAACATACAGAGCCCAGGGCTAGTTTTGATCTTAGTGTATAAGATCTCTCAGTGCTATCAATGCACCATGCAGAGTTCGAGCTGTAGGGATGAGCTCACTCCCTGTGTGCAATGTATTATCTCTTGCTTAAAGAGTAGCTACTTTTCACCAGGCAACTTGTTAGCAAAGCTCAGAGGTTTTCATCACCTAAATGTGGAACAGAGCTTCTCCAGCAGCATGTGGGAGAGCAGGGGGAGGGCACATGTGGTGTATATTTGGGAATCAGTATAAATCAAAAAAGGTGTGGTAGGGGCTATTTCCTGCCCCATAACTATAGAATTATTGTTTACTACAAAAATCCCTTCAAATTTATTGCAGGTGTCCTCAAGGTATAATTCCAACCACAAATTATATGTCCACACTTCCAGTCTACTCCTGAGAGTCTTAGAGAAATCAATCTTATTTTCCTCTCACTGATGAGGGCCGATATAGAATGTTCCAACTGATAAATCAACTACCAGGGAAATCAGGCAGGATGCTGAGCAAGGAGTACTACAGTGGTTATGGTACCTTCTACCTGCACCTGTCAGCACATCACCTCACTGTCTCCAATATTCAGGGTAAATGGAAGTATGAATTATCGGCAACAAACCCAATACTTCGTATTCTAAATACAATTCTTTCACTTTTTAGTTTATTTGTCAATGAGATATTTTTAAATAAATCTATTTGATATTTTCTTTCTCTCTTTCTTTCTTTCTTTCTTTCTTTCTTTCTCGCTCGCTCTCTTTCCTTCCTTCCTTCCTTCCTGTCTCATCCTGTTATACTTGTTATATGTCCAAGGAGAGATGGAGGATATGTTAATTAAAATGTATTTAGAAACCAATATTAATACTAATGTGTTTGGAGGTTCCCCAGTGCTACAGGATCCAGGAATCATTCTGTGATAGTTCTATCCTTCTTACAGTATGGATTGATCCTGCTGATATCATTCCGTGTCTAATTAGACCACAAGCAGCCCATTCCATTCACACAAGAAGGAAGGTCAGACTCCCGAGTTTGACACCACATTTAAACTCTATTCTCTGACAGTTAGACTCTGGAGTGTGGGGGAGGATCACAGACACTAACTGTCTGTTTTCACACACTTTCTGACGCAAGGTGTATGTATATGGCTGAATGATCCGTTCATGTACTAAAGGTAGAGATGGATTTTCTCACTTTCATTTCCATATACTTTATTCAAATAAAAATCAATGAAAGGGTTATCATATTAAAAATAAATTTGAGGTGTCAGCTGTCTTTCAAGTTACATTTATCTTGATAGAGACCCCCAAGTTCTCTCTTTCACTCGCCCATATTTCATTGTGAGGCCTGATCCAGAGTTCTCCGAACCTTCCAATACCACGGATACACTGAATGAAATAAAATGAACACAAAAGGCCAATGACCATGGACCATGCTCGCTCCACTCTTTTCTGCAGACACCGTCATCATGGTGATGGATAACTAAGTATTTAAAAAACAAAAACAAAGACTGGGCTGAGCTCAATGCTAAATCCATAAAGATTTTTACTAGGTGTGATCATGTGGACATATTCAACTTTAGGTTAACCTGTTAACGCTGTTATGGCGTTCTATACCATCCCAAGTGGGATTAAACGCTGTTACAGTGTCATAGAAGGCTGTAATGGTGAGCAGCCCTGAGCCTCTGGGTACTAACCTACCCCAGCAATCTGCTTTGGGGGGACTGCCTGTCAACCCAGGCATTCCCCCCTGTTGTAAGTCAGGTCATCATGTGCCATGTGATCGTGATGACATGACCATCAGATGGCGATGGCGTTGCGATCACATGGCCGCAATAGCAGGCTATAGAACTGCCTTAAGAGGGTTGGCAGGAAGTCCCACAAACTGCATCAAAAGCAACATAATCAATCTGGCAAATTTCAATGTGTAAAAACTGAATTGGAAAAACTCTTTATTTGACCTTGTAATCTTCCAAAACCCCATAAAAACTGTACATAGGGGTACTGTTGTACTCATAATACTTTGCTGACCAAATATGAGTGTTTTAGAGCATTAAACTGTATAATGTTGATGCTCCAGCAGCCCCCCTATAATGTATGTTCAGTTAGTGCAGTCCTCTTGTTTTCATATGTAATCTAAATAATATGTAAAGCAGTCTACAGCCCAGAGAATGGAGGAGCACAGGAGGATAGGTATCATTTACTAACCCTTTCCTTACCTCATAGTAGATGGGGAACGATTAAACATGCCTCTCTAAGCAATAGGGATAACTTTTATTACTTATTGCTGTTGAATCGCTCTCAACTTATTTCACAGAATTTGAGAAACATTTCAAAGCTTAAAGGACCACTCTAGGCACCCAGACCACTTCAGCTTAATGAAGTGGTCTGGGTGCCAGGTCCTTCTAGGGTTAACCCATTTTTTCATAAACATAGCAGTTTCAGAGAAACTGCTATGTTTGTGAATGGGTTAAGCCTTCCCCTATTTCCTCTAGTGGCTGTCTAATTGACAGCCGCTAGAGGCGCTTGCGTGATTCTCACTGTGAAAATCACAGTGAGAGCACGCAAGCGTCCATAGGAAAGCATTATGAATGCTTTCCTATGTGACCGGCTGAATGCGCGCGCAGCTCTTGCCGCGCATGCGCATTCAGCCGACGGGGAGGAGAAGAGGAGGATCGGAGGAGGAGAGCTCCCCGCCCACCGCTGGAAAAAGGTAAGTTTTAAAGACTTTCCCCTTTCCAGAGCCAGGCGGGAGGGGGTCCCTGAGGGTGGGGGCACCCTCAGGACACTCTAGTGCCAGGAAAACGAGTATGTTTTCCTGACACTAGAGTGGTCCTTTAATAAATGATTTTACGGAGCGTTTGTTACCTTTTTCATTCTATAGAAGCATACCCACATATATTAATATTACAACTACAATTGCATTTGCAATTATTTATATAACAAACATATTCCACAGAGCTGTACAACAGGCAAACAATATTGAATGCCCACATGAGCTTACAATCTAATATGGTATATTTTAGATACATTGTTAGTGGTGGGCAAGATGTTTAATGTTTTATTCTAAATATAGAATTCACATGTTTCATAATTTGCAAATATGTTGATTCAGGGATTCATTGAAATTCTTCTCAGGGCATGTTTTACACACAATTTTTTTTAAAAATCATATAGTTTTACATTAATGCAAATTAAAGCAGGAAGTGATTGCCCTCAGTTGGTAGTGAATTGCACCTGATTTCTCAACCGTAGCTCGTGATTCAGCCAAGGAACCTCTTGATTACATGGACAAGTGAAATAATACAATATGATATATAATGTAATATATATTATACAAATTCACACATGTGATCACAATGAGTGTTTGTCTTTGACTTGGCTTACTTCCGTGAAAATGTAAAATGATTAAATAAATAAACAAATAACATTCAAATAATAGTAGTACCTTCATGGCTTTCTTTATTAAAAAAAAAAAAAAAATCTTTTATTGTGGATTCTTCTACCTCTGTCTATTTTTGTCAGCGATTAAAGCTAAATTATTCACAGTAGAAATATCAGGTTGGGGAAGATTTATCAAAGTGCTCTGTTCTAAAAAGTAGTTTAAATATGTTCCACGATCGCCCACGTTTAGTACTATAGACCACTTTTCAGAATAGAACGCTTTGATAAATCTCCCCAGTGTTTACTGAAACCCGTGAATGATCTACCCAATTTATTATATGTATTCTAATGATGGGGAGCTGCACATGGGTGAAAAGCACAGCATTATTTTTTGCTCTTAATAGTTTTGTATGTATTCGTGTCTGTGTGTGTATGTGTGTATTCTTTTTTTGTCCATTTTATATCTTTAGTATTAATTATCAAATTGCACCTAATTAGGAAAAAAAAATTAAATGTATTTTATAAATCACAAACTAATCAAGGAATTGTATATTTATTTAACTTCTTTCTAAACACATTTCTAACAGAGAAAGATATAATACAACTTCATGTTGATGTTTATACATTCCAAATATTTAACAAAGGACTCATCCAAATGAGGAAGAAAATAACCCTTTAAAAAACACACACACACACACACACACACACACACACACACACACACACACACACACACACACACACAAAAACAAAATGTCAGTATTCCAAATGAAAAAGTCTGATGGAATATATTATATGGAATGTGTCAAAACGTTCTTTTATTTATAGAAGTGGGATTTTACATTTACTGGCAGAATCAGACAATTTCCTATAGACATTATACATAAACAGTATTAAAGGGATTTTCAAGGTTTACTTCAACGTTCTTTCTTTGCATGTTAATGTATTCAATATGTTCTTTTTACCTTTTAAAATGACATGGTTTCCAAATTTTTGCAGATTTTATGCATAACCCCCTTCTGTTACTGACGTAACTTTGACTCAGCTTTAGTTTGCCATGGATCTATTTTAAAAGAACGCTTGAGCACGCCTGTATATACCTTGTTTATCATCCCTTTGATATAAAGAAAGGGATTATTATATACTTCTTTTAATACATTTTCTATTTACTCACGACATGTTTGACAGCCCAGGGTTCAATGTCTGGTTGCAACACCAATTCTACAGATAAGGCAATAAAAATACACACAGGGTATAATACCTTATAACAGCATGCGGAAATATATGACAAGAAAAATTGGCATATCATCCACTCCAGAGTAACATCTATAAAGGACTCCAGAGTTCCTTCAAAGGTTCTTGAATATAAACAGGAGACACTACGTAGTGCACAATGTGACTTTTAAACACACCCTTAACCCTCTTACTGCATATTTCTTGTCTTCAATTTGGTTAAAAAAAAAAATATATATATATATATTTTTGTTTGCCAGCAGGGCTAGCGTGAATGGTAAAATCGCGGGATAGCAATGCAAAGAAAAGCGTAAATAAGTGCGAGCCCCTTGAAATTGCGGGATGCGTAAAATTATACCAGTAGGCGCTGCACGCGAAAATGCGGGATACCTGGTCAGAGGGTTAATAAGTATTGCACTTACAGAGTAAAAGTGGTGTAAAGGCCTATCTCCACTTCAAAAGTTGTAAATCTGTGTGTACTGTGCTGTTGCAATTTTTTAGTTACTCCCAACAAGTTTGACAGCCCATAGTAGAAAGAGTGGTTTTAAGAAAATAGAAGATATAACCCCCTTTTAAGAGCTTTTTTTTTTTTAAGCTTACGGGGTTATTACCTAAACACTGAATCAAAGAAAATTTAAATCAGAATTGGAAGACTGAGGATTAAATAGTTAAGCTGCGAATATAGCTCAGTTGGAGAATTTTTCCAGATCGGCAGTTTTTTTGCCGAAATGTTTCTATTAGTATACATTTGGTATCATTTGGAGTTTAGTGAATAAACCCGCTTTAACTCTTTATTTATTTTATTATTATTATTATTATTATTGCATTTATATAGCGCCAACTTTTTCCGCAGTGCTTTACAATAATGTAAAAAGGGGAAATTTAACAATAAATAAGACAATTACAAAATGTTACAGGAACAATGGATTGATGAGGACCCTACTCAAGCGAGCTTACAGTCTAGACTTGTTTTTTTCTGTGCTTTTATATTGATAACAGTTGTATCATTTAAAAATGCTAATATCTAACGGTTCTTCTTATGGCTACGTTTTGCAAAATTATCTTTTTCGCATTTTTGTATTAATGTCATTTATTATAGATTTTTGCCGCTTTTGAAAAAAATTTCTGGTCCCTCCATAAAACCCGTTTGAAAACTGAATAATTGTAAATTCAAAAAAAAAATAAGCTGAACATAGGTCAAATTTGATATTTATCAATTAAAAATGTATCTTAATAATGAGTCACTTTAATTCTCATCTACACGTCAAATCTGAAACGTTCTCAAGTAAACTCCTTATTTCACGCAATAAGCCGTTTTGTCTGTAAATACAATATATTTTCCTCGGATATTCCCACATATTTTCTCAATTTTGTAACCTAAAACTGTACATGCTGGGCGGATATTTTTTTGCGAGTTCAGAGAATCTGCAACCAGACTGTTTGTGTTTTTTTTTTTTTTTTTGCTGGTTATTAAACCTTTAATATAATTATTGTGTAAGGCCCCAGATATACATCACATATGATATCTCTTACACAAGTGGTTTATTAAAAAAAAAAAAGTAAATGCTCAAGCATTGTAAACATAATATTCGACACATTTCACCACAAAATATATCAACTCCATTCTGCTCTACAGGGGTCTGCAATTCACTAGAACCCCCAAGCAAAAACAAGGTTAATTAAAATGCCCACATGTCAATGCAGCACATTCTTTAAATTAACATTTGGGATCTGAATCCTCTTCTTTTCAGAGAGGCTGCCCCTCTTATCCTTTGATGTCTGTGTTTCTATTTCCTCTCGAAAGGACATTAGATAGAGACTCCCAAAAGCCTTTATCATTTGAAGAATTTATCAGATTTCTGGAATTGGACCCTTGTGACATCTAAGAACACGAACGTTACAAATGGTCAGCTCAGGAATATTAATTCAGTTTCTCGTACATTAACTGCACGGATAGAAGGCTGTTTTACAGGTTTTTTTTTTTTTTACGTATTGAAAGGGCAATTTTAGATCAGATTTGATGGGCTCCAAATCACAGCTCTGTCAGAGCGATTTCGATATATATTGACATCATTTAGATTATAGCAAATTTGTCCTCTGTATTTTTGCTCATGAATTGCAGTAGACGTGAAAACCAAGTTAGAATTTAGTGAATAATGCAGTAATATAAATTTGACTAATTTTGCATTTCTATGCAACTTTATCTGATTAATTTTATCATTATGCCAAGAAGTTTGATTGTTACTGCTCAAATTGGGTTGGCTCAGAATGGTCATAGCTACATGTTTGGATAATCTAAGCAGTTCGTGGCATTTGCAAGCCGCAGTATAGCAAATAGTAACTTGCAATTTACTGTATGTATATCTCGTAATTGTAGGGAAACTATCACAAAAAAACTCTCACATTTGATGTGCTGTAGCACGTTATTTATTGCTACGTTACAATATTGTACTGACTACAGACTTTTATTTAAAGACATTGAGGGAGATTTATCAAAGTATCATGGACATGTTCGGACTTTGTCAGCATTTTCTTTGCACAATTTGTTAAATCTGATTTTTTTTTGTCCATTTTTTTTGCTCCCTAAATTAAATTTTATACCTTTTGATGATGATGATCTGTCGAACAATTTAATAAATGCAAACAGATTAGAGACCAAAAATAAGATACTTTTCAAAACACTTTAGTATATTTTTATTTCCTCCTGAAACTCTATTGACAAATTCAACGTAAAAATGTACAGTGGCCAATAGTCAATGCCACTACTGTAGGAAGTAAATTTGAGACTGCTGTCAGTGTTCCTAGCAGTTAGACAGGCCAACTGCTGTAGAATACTAAGGAAACACCCCAATTCAGACTGAAGGGATAAGATCTAACATGAAAACCGAGGATATCGTTTAAACTAAAATGCTATGGAATATTTATTCCGTTTCTTTTGAATTCATTGCATAGATAGAAAGCTGTTTTAAAACTTTACAAAGGAGCATTTATTCGAAGTTAAAACATATAAAAAATATTTTTGTTAGGACGGATTACCTTCAAACAAACCAAATGCCTTCAAAACCAAGATTAGCTGACCACTTGCACCAATTTATCAGTTGAAATATACCAGAAAGCAAAAATACTCAAATCTTTACAATAATTTACACCCCCTCTGGAGGTCAAGATATATTAGCATTTCCTTGTAGATCTCATGGGGTATCTTTGGAGGTCTCTGTAGGATTGAACCTGGGAAAGATCCCACATATATGAATCATTTCGTTATGTGTCTCAGCAGACATCATTGAAGTCTCTGATGTCAGTAAAAAAAAAATCTATGCACTCTCATCTCACAGAGCAGGGATCTCAAAATCTGCTCTTCTCTAAATTAATCTACACTTGTCTGAGTACCTCCTATGCCCCTTACATGGATAGGACTGCTTGATTGAGGCACTTACCCACTGCCAACCAAGCTTTCAGGTGTGAGATATGACATGATATGAAATTATCAAATAATACTTTTTCAAGGCTACAAAATATAGAGAATCTTGCAATAATATCCAGGAGTTTCATGCAGGCAAGTATTTTTTAGAGAAAATTCCCAAAAGTTAGAGTTTCTGGAAAGGGGAACACAAGTCCTACTTCCAAAACACGCGGACAGAGGGTGTGCCCATACACAATGGTATATAGTATAAATCCCCTGGTATAGGGAGTAAAAAAAAAATCTTTAATAGAGAAACATATATTGATACATATAAAAAGTAAATAGTAAATAACCTAAATTACTGCACCCTAAGTAAATGAAAAAGAAAAAGAACCGTGAGGAAAATTGTGCTATGTACACTGGGTATGAGTCTTAGATAAAGTCTAGCTTATGAGACTTGGTTATCTTAGTAGAGACTTCATAAAGTAAATAGGTATCAAGAAAGGATACTATGGGGCAATTAGACCGGTAGAAAATACCTTGAGGTTAGCCTAGTATTTTTTACCCTACCTCTGCTTCCTCTGTACCTCTTTAACAAAACTTTTGTTTTTTCAGATGTTAAGTTTTTTTCCCACAGGGTATATCTAGATTCACTCACGCATGCTCAATGAAGCCCCAAGGGCTTCCATTCACTTACACGTTGACCAAGATGGGAAAGAAGTCCTGGATGCTTTTTCTAAGATTCTCTACATTTTTCTTTCTAGTAAATATATTGTCTGGAATGTCCTTTTAATACGAGTATGAATGGAATCCACATGTTTAGTGCAACCCTCTACTTTTTCTAATATTCTTCCCATTTGTCGTGTATTCTTTTATCCTTTTGTACTAAAATGCCATTTTACCCCGAATGTAACAGGCTTGGCTGGGGACTGAATATTGACTCTAAGAGATGCAAACATTAATTTGTTGACTTTGTGCCATAAATATCCAGGACTATGAAATCCATGAGTTGACACTTTTTTGTTGTCATTTCTTCTGCACAGATATTGTTCGCAGTGATATTTCTCTGGACAAGCAGAAAGGCTGCAATACAGCTCATCACCCAGATACCATGCTAGAGCTACAAAGAGAAAAGGCTGCTCAGATGCATCTGGTCCTCCTTAAGGAGCAATTCTCAAACACCTACAGCAACCTCACATTAACAGGTAAGGGTGCAATGCCATTTAATGTAACGAACATGGCCTTTGGACATTACGCAAACTCGGTTCTCCAACTCCATGTCAATCATTCTGGTTTTAAATGTCGGATTAACAATGTAAATTTATCCTTAAAGGAAGACTCCAAGCACCACAGCTGCTACAGCTTGCTGTAGAGGTTATGGTGCCAGGAGCACCCTGTCACCACTCCCGTTTGAACGCTTTGACTTCTTCCTTGAGGTCGGCCAGGTGCTGTTTGCGTCCCCACTTCAAATCCCAGAAAGCCTGAAGTTCCAAAGCAGCAAAGTAAGATTAACTAGAAGCTGCTGCTTAGAGCCCAGGGGTTAGGGAGGCCCTTGAAACCGTGAATTTACTTGGCCTTATTAACCGTTCCAATATGAAGAATGAAAGGGGGGGTTGGGGCTAACTTGTAAAGTCACAGGAGACCAGGGAACGGAAGTGGGGCAGGATCCCAAAATCATGACTCTCCCACCGAAAGCAGGACTGTTGGTAGACCTGTACTAATGAGCTGGGGACAAACAAGAAAAAAACATTTCAACCATTTTATCTTCCTATTCTTTTAAAAAAAATCTGTTTATTGTTTTCCCAAACATTACGCTAGGACAATTATTTAAATGGAAACAGTACAGCAGAAACTGGAAATGGCAGGGATAAAAAGGTGGTATTTCATAGTCTTCCACAAACGTCAAAGTAGATGAATGTGCACAAGGTGACGGACAATTCCAAATGGCCATTCTCTATAGATTCATTCCAGTCCTTTTATGAGTTTGGGCTTTGTTATCAGTGTACGTTGTCAGTGGGAGAAAGCAATAATCTCCTTGTGCATAAAAATGATTCATTGTTGGAGAATTTGCAGAGAACGAGTCTTGACCGTTTCCTGTCCCCCCCCATTCCTTTCTTCCCAAAATAAAGTATTACAGAATACATTAATATGTGATATAGATTCACACAGTACCACAATAGCATGTTCCAATTCACCATAATGACTTTTTATATTGACTTAATCGCTCTTCCAATCCCATAATGCTTCCCTACACTCATTACATTTTAAAAAATTGGCTCTGAAATCACTGCAAATTGCAATTTAGAGAAGAGACCACAGACCCCCTATCATCACTTTATTAAGTCTTGCTCCTTACTATCATGTTTTTCTATTCTGAATTATTTCCTAAATTGGTGAATAGCAAATTCTAGGGAAAAATAGTGAACATGTAAAACGCAGCAGACTTTGAGAATTTTCCCAGAATGTCTATTTTGCACTAAAATCTGAAAATGTCAGGTCAATTTCCCACAATTGACCGTTTTAGTGGATAACACTGTCTGTGAACCTCTGACATATTGCTCATATTACGAATTTATATGTGAAGGCTGACAGGCTAACCTCGATCTATACTACACCTCTAACCTTATATTTATTTTCTTAAATCTGTACAATTGGAAAGAAACCTAAAACATCAAATGACTTCATAGCAACACTCTGACTTTATCACAGTATGAATTCTGACATTCTATTTATTTTATAGTATTTATGCTGAATTCTTTCCATAGTTCTCTGATATTAAACAGACTGGTCATTTTTTTGTTTAATTTGAAATGTATCTATATAAATGTAATATCAATAAGGTAAAGAAAGTGCTTTACAGAGGACTAGATCCCTTCTTGTAAAATCCCTATAAAGGGAATCATTTCTAATTTTGACATCCTCTTGTTATTTTTAACCTGTGTATGTACTCTACATGAACCCAGTAAATATTGAAGGATAACAGCAGACAGACAGTTAGGGCTGCGTTGTTTGGATTAGCAGGTGACCGTACAGTTATGGGGTGAAAACTCTGTGATATAGCACATTTTTTGTAAAATATATTAGACACTAATAGCAGCAGAAAGCAAGGAGAGGGGTGTAATATTTTACTTAAGAGCTCTGTTGAGAGATAATCCCACGTACAATACTCAATTGCCCGAGTGCATATTGTCAAAAGTCAGGGGATTCAATTTCTCATAACTATAATTTCTAATCTTTGACCTGCATATATAGTAGGCTTGTACACGTTTTGGAATTTGTTTTGCTTTAGAATGTTCACGATAGAGCACTGAACAGTTCAACTTCAAATTAGTCAAGTCACTTTCCTTTATTTAAGGTATCTCTCCATCTAGCTGTGTGTCTACAGGGCCGATCCCGGGCAGGTGGAAGGATGCACTGCTCCCAGGGCCAGGTGGTGGGGGGCGCTGTGAGAAGCGGGTCAATTGCTGTCACAGGTGGGCAGGAGGTGGCCGGCTGGCCATCATAGGGCACTCCCGAAGCGGGCACTTATTAACCAAGACAGAGTAAGCACCTTCCTTCCTGGACGATAAGTGCCTACTCTGCTGAAATATACTGGGCCGGGGGGGAGGGAGCGCTATCTGTGTGGATGCTTTTCCAGATCTTCACTGCTCCCTTGCGCACCCACTGTGATGATGCTGGGAGCTGAAATAGGATGTCACTTCGGTCCTGCATCATCTAAACAGCGCGCTACATATTAAATCTGCATTTGTGTGTGCATATTTAAGCATGTATATGTATTAATATGTGCCATTTATAATATAGTTCTGTACGATGCATTTAAGCATAATGTTTTCTTATCATTTGAACTTTTATAAGAAATATAAATTCTTACTCTGTGTATTACCGATGTAAACTTGGGTTATTTAAATTTATTAGAATTAGTCTAGCTTTATTTATGCAATGCCTTTTTCATTCACAGCACAAAAAACACAGAATTTTAATAAAATGACTGTAACTTTGCTTTTTTAATCTGAAGTTTTCATTCTTTTTTTGTAAACACTTCAAAAATAAAATTTTTAGAATATTAGAGTTTCCAGTGTTGACAAAGATTTTTTAATTACAAATATGATTGGAGGCTATATTTTGGTTGAAAATATTCATAAATTTATTACAATAGATGTATTGACATAATAAAAATTAATGTTCTTTTTGCTTAGAAAGGTTGATCAAAATACTTACCTTTTTCACGTATCAAACTGTTGATTTCTGTTTCCAGAAATTTTCAAATTTTCTTAGCCTTACATCTCAAATATAGACATGTTAAATAATGTATCGGAGCAAATAATAACTCTGTATAAATATAAAATAGTATTGTAACAAATAAAGAAAAATAAAATTAAACAAACATTTTATCCAGAAAATAATGCAAATCCTTACCAGACTATAAAGTTTATATATCTTTCTCTGTTCTCTATAACTTGATTATATGCACCCCAAACAAAAGTGTTGCTAAAACTTTTGGAAAAATAGGGTGCAATGTCCACGGCTCGGTAAAAAGTTTAATATTTAATCAAAGAAGTAACCTTCTACAAAAAGGGAACCTTGGAAACTATGAGAAGTCAAATTTTAGGCAACCAAATGGATATACATGGATTTCAATCATATACACTACAACTCATTGTTTGTATAGTGTCCAAAATTACAGCAATACTGTTCCTGCTTGGTAGTCACTTTTTGTCCACGAATAAAAAAAAATAATTTTTTTTATATATATTTTAATATATATATTTTTATATATATTTTTTAATTATTTTCATAAAAAGGCCAGAGGTGGTATGTCACATCTTTAACAAAGACTAATAATATGTCCACCCACTTTTGGGATGAACCACCTACTTTGCAAAGAACTCCATCAAATTATTCCTCACCTTCTTTAGAATATCATCATTCTTCTATTAGAGGACAAACAAAATAAATATCTGAAAAGGACTAACTTGACAAATTGACAAATTATGTTTTTTTTTTTTTTACTGTTTAAAGATACTGGGAAATTTTAATTTGTGAAAAATGCCCTGCATGTGCGTTAACAGTAAAAAGTAAACTTTCAGAGTGCAGTCTGGTTTGGGAAAAAGAAGAAGCATATTTTTTGATAGAATGCTTTGAATCAAAGTTTATTTTATATATATATATATATATATCTATCATAACCTCAAATGTTTGACTTCTTCGAATCATAGCTGAAATTGTTAAGTCAAACACGGATCACCGGGGATAAAAACAGTATCTCGAGAGATAGAAAATGAATTGACAGCACTGATTTTAAACAAAAACCTGTTTTACATAACTCTCTTAAGTCAAATCCATCCTGTTCTGCACAAGGACTTTAAACACTATCCGCTATGTGTTCCTGTCACTTTATTAACTAGCTTTTATCTCTAAAAAAAGGTCATCAGTTTCCAAAAAAACAAATTCTCCTTACATACCATGTGCTAGTGGTCAGATCATTGTGTCTTTGCAATAACATCTTCAAAGCTAGTGTAAACATCTTTTACAATTCTGATCGATGTTGCGAATAAGTGTGGCTTTCCACTGATCATTTGCTATATTCATTATTACATTTGTTTACAAACGAGGTCAAGCTTTTTTGGGTTCCAGCTGTTTTCCTTTCAGAGGACGAACACTTTCAGTCTGGTGCCAAGGATCAAAATATTTCCAGGCAAACCTAATGACACTTTGATCTTGTTGCGAGACAGTTTTGAGACTGTGACAATAAGCTTACGCTTTCCTATGCCATTAAGTTTTATAAATTATTAGCAAGCATAACAGAATCCAGGCAGTTCTTCTAAATATTATGTTTTTATTTCTGAGTAATAGTTTGCTGATGAGCATAAATCTGTCAGCCGGGGGTCTTTATTTGATTTAACACCTAAATTCGAAAGAATATTCGGGCCCGTGAAATTAATTGTTTAACTATGTTCTGTACAACTCTGTACTTTGATTATAATAATTTTTGTTGCACAACATAAAATACGTCCGATTTTAAATACTGTGTTATTATAATGTTATCAAGCTCTGGCAAGAGTTCCCTTAACTGCCATTAGTTGTTCTCTGTAAAACATCACTATATTACACAGACAGGAACATAACTGGCTACCTTCTCACACACATAGAAACTGACTTTTCCCTTTATTGGAGAAATTGGCTTGTCCTTATAAACATATATGGATAAATTGGTGTAATGCCGAAAAGATACTGAGTATATATAATTGTATTTGATGTTCTTGTCTTGCAGTCAATATGTCTGTCTTCTTTTTATCTTTTCTATACATGACCAGAAAAGGCAAGATCTAAAATACTCGTCAGACATAAAGTAGATTTGTTCCTTTAACGTCATGTCTATACGACGGAAAATGTTTGTGGGTTTTTGAAAAACAAAAACAAAATCTTTCCATTTGTCCATGAACCCAACACAGACAAGGGAGTCACTAACGGCGGTGCAGCCAGTGTAATCGCACCAGGACTCAACAAGGTGTGGCGCTAGACAGAGTTTGGCTTTTTTGGAGCCGTTTGAGATGCGGCTTTGATATGATGCCATCTCTTTATATCAAAGCTCAACTTGGACTGCAGTATAGAGCACGGGTAAAGGCAGGGAGGATCATTTTGAGTTGGATGGAGTTAAGCTTCAGAGCAGTGGCCTACGTTATCTGATGACACAAGGAGATCATGGCGTAGGAGTTGGGGACTACCTATAGTCCTTCTTAAATGGCTGGTGTGTCAAGTGTGGCAGCATGTTTGCATCTCAAGCAGCCTGGCTGATATTGGTGAGGTCTACAGCTAGGTTTGTGTGAATGTGTGTTTGTACGTGTAGATCTGTGAGTGTGTCTGTAGGATTTTTGTATTTGCTTAAGTGTGAGAACAGATAACTGTGAGTACATTTGTGTGTATCTGTCAATCTGTGCTATATTTGTATCCGTGTATGCCTGTGAGTGATGGAATGCAATGTGAAAATAGACCTGTGAAAATAGAAAATAGACCTGTGGACAGAGTAAAAATATGACTTGGCCAAATCAATTAGCAGGTTTTTATTTAATTTATTTTGTTCGGGTAGTCCAATAGTCATCCATATGGTGGTTTGGCTCGTCTGAATATCATCCATGAAAAATATTCAGGAAATACGATTCAGATGAATCCCAGTTCGTTTGAAACCGACTGCACAAGTCTAGCAGAAAATGCTTACAGGAATGGAGGTGGGGAGCGCGAAGGGGTTAATTGTCTTAATTGCCAGGAAAATGTGGGGGTTTGAAGTGGGGAGAGAAGGGTAAATTACTGGGAAATAAGGGTTTTCGTTTTAGAGGGGTTACTTGCAGGGCATTGTGGAGATCTGTATTGGATAGGGTGGATTCGATTTCAGAGCACAGTAGAGACGTAAATTGGGAAAAGGGCGATTGGGCAGGTTAATGGTGGCTATGTGGGGATGTAAAATGCAGGGGATGCTTGTTTATCGCCTGAGCTCTCCACCAATGAATATTGTCCAACTTGGTATGAGTTGGTATGGTAATACGCAAGTCTGAACTTCCGCTAGGCATCTCAGTTCAGACTGAAAGCAATTCAGGCACTCATGAGAGACAGGTAAGTATCAAACCATTTGTAAACATTTTGACAGTTTAAATAATTAATTTTCTTAGTTCCACCAATGGACACAGGGCTTTTGAACTATGATCTCACCAGCTATTGCGCATCTATAATTCATGACATTCTCTAGGAGCCATAGACTGGTAGAGAATTACAGCACTATTTGAGCGGTACAGTTTAATATCGCTGCAGTTATAAATTGAAAATTGTAGGTAGAATCTTATCCTTGATACCTGAAAACTAACAAAATGCTATCAACAAAGTATAATTTCTGTTTGAAATGCTACCAGTTTTCTAACTTTCAATTTCACCCTCCCTGCATCACCCCTTTTGTCATACTGTTTGAGATGTACATGTAACGTGAATTGTAGTAGACTCACAGCGGAGAATGAGGCACTCTAATAATTTCATCCCATTAAATTGGTTATAGTGCTTGAGGTTCCTGGCACTGCCCCTCCATTCAATCTCAAACTAGTTTGGAGCAGTCAAACACTAAATAAGGATCTCTGGGCACAGACAGTCCGATACTGGAGGCATGGCTAAGGCAGAGATTAATCACTTTTCATACCAATTGATATCAGCACAATGGACACTGCGTTGTACAAAGGGTTGGACTGCTGGGTTTAGTAATAAACTATTAAAATGGTTTAACTCTGAATGGAAGGACAGCACCAAGGGACTCCAGACACTATAACCACTTCAGTTAGGTGAAGCAGTTGCAGTGCCTACAGTGTCCCTTTAATGTGTTTTCAGCAAACATGTGATAAGAACAGGAAGCTGGTAAACTGGGTGAGCTGGGAAGCTGGGTGTGCCATTTTGCAATTTGCATCTTTTGTCTCTATCAGCCCAATATCACAGTGAGAAGCTCAGTGAATCTGATGTTATATTGTTGTTAGTGCACAGTCTTAGGAAAGGAAGGGGTTAAGAAATACCTTAAGCGTTTACTTGCCTTATTTCCTCCTTTTATGAAGTTCTATTATATTTATTATTATTATTACTACTACCAATAATAATATTATTATTAATATTTATACGATTGGTTTTATGTCCAAAAAGCAATGGAAAAATCCCCATTTGACCACTGACATATCTGAAACTTTGTCTTCTGGTTCAAAAAAAAATCCAGAGTTTACGCAGCAGGCCTCCCTCCTTAATGGTCATAAAAGAGATTTACAATTAGTTGTAAAAAATGACCATTACCAATAAGATTTTTTTTTACCCATTTTATTAATTTTTTTATTGACCTTAGAAGAGTGAATAGCACACAGCCATGGCTTTAACCTGTGATCTTAAGGTTCAAATACAATGCTCCAGATGCTTTAAAGGAGATTTATTGAAGTGTTCTGAAATGTGTCTCTATTCCATTCATAGTGATTAAATTGTTCTAAAAAAAGTGTTAGTTTTTCTGTGTCTAAATTCCTCCTCTACTTACTAGAAATAGCCATTTCAGCAAAGACCGTCAAATTTAAAGAGGCAGAAAATATAAGAGAACTGAAACAGATCAGTTTGCTAGTTACATTGTTACATAGGCTGAAAAGAAAAATGAGTCCATGAAGTTCAGCCTTTCTCACATCTGTTTTTGCTGTCGATCCAAAAGAAGACAAAAAAACCCGGTTTGAAGCGCAAGATTGACAAATTGTTTTGCTGTGTTATAATGAAAGTTGATAGGGCGTAAAAGAAGCAACAGATGAATAAATCTGACAAATTTAATAAAGTGTGCGAAAAAAATGCCGAAAAAAATAGCCACAAAAAAAGGTGTTAATTTGCCTGCAACACTTTGATAATTCTCCCATGTTGACTTACTAAGTTATTGTTTCAGCGATCATACCAACATTACAGCCATTCTACTGGCAGCATGTATCACACTTACAATTTATGATACTTTTTATATATCCTACTTTAGACTTGTTTTGTCCAATTTCACTTTTGTTTTCTGAGTGTAGAACATTTATTTTATTTTCTTTATTCTCATCGACAATAAAGGTTCTTGACTTCTCTTCCACCCATCACAAGTAAATAGGAATCCGAGGGTTAAACCTCAAATTCCGCAGATTAATTCGATATAAAAGAAACAAATGATTCGATGTGTTTCATGCTTCCTAGCTTCACATTCATCCTGACCCACACAGGGACATGATTTTCCTTTAAGGGACTCCTGCACTCAGTCTGCCCAATAAATCCCGTGCACTGTCAACCCTGGTTATACACTCTGATTGTTACCTGTCGTCCAAGCAATCAGTGGTGTAATAACCAGACCACAATATTTTTTTCATGTTTATTTTCCCCAATGACATTTAAAGAAACAGATCACCTGGAAGAGAAACTTCAATGCAGAATTTCCAGATGGCATCCTCGTGGACTACCAGCTGTAGACAATCAGTCCAAGTTAGGCAATCCCCGTTGTGTTAAACTGCAAGAAGTGCTTCCCATTCGTCATGGTTCTCTTGTTGCAAAAGAATATTTTAAATGTTTTTCTTTTCCCTTCCCTACGCTCCTCTTTAATTTTTTTTATAATTTTCTTCCTAACATGTTGATACTCATTATTATATATTTTTTTATCTTACACGAATTTGCTAGACACAGTATCTTTTTTATTTTTTTTACATTTTTTTTTTCTTCTTCTCAATAGATGAAATCATATGTTTTTAATCAGATATAGTACTTACTTGTCTTGCAACATATAAATAAAACTGTTGCTGGCATGAAAGTCAGAGGAAAAAGGGCAAGACTTCTCTTGGGGTTCTTTGTCTGGTAAGATACTATTATGTAACTGCATTATTTTTCCACTTTTAATTAACTTTTTTTATTGTGTGATCATTTAAATCTAGTATTTAAATTGCTGTTTTGGACTTAATAACGAGCTGTTATAATTTACTTCTTCCTTAGGGTTGCTTAGTTTCAGTACAGTTTATTTTATTTTATTTTATTTCATTTATTATTTTATTTGTGCATAGGGTAAACAAGCAGATTTGCACTACCACAGCTGGTGCAAACAGATTTTTAGACATATGATTACAGTGGTGTGGCATCAAGAACATTGCACTTTTTTTGGTTTGTTTTTATAGAGGTAATACACAGGGTTAAAACAAAAGCATACATGCCATATCAATAAACACTAAATACTTGTATGTATGTAGGATAACATTTAGGTGTGAGGATTTCGGGTGTAGAAAATGACTTGTGACATGCTATGTTTTGGCCGGCAAATGAATGTGGTAAAGACATACATGCTCATTATTGTTGAACTGTTACAGCATTTGCTGTTCCAGGTAGACAAACAATACCCTATTTTAAATGATACAATAGATACTGGTATGAGCTGATGCATAAGGGGAGATACAGGTAAATGATATGAAAAGCATAACAACGCGTTTTACCTTGTATGACGGGGTAATGATAGTAATGGAGCTCTGTATCCCTGAGCTAGGGGGGAGGTGGGAGGTGGGCGCAAGGGGTATCCATCACAGCTGGACAGATTTAGATTGGCTGAGTGCTGGAATTACTTTAAAGAGGGTTACAACTTAAGAAACCATAGAGGGAACTTAGTAAGGGTAACAAAACTTAACTTAACGAACATTATTGCTGGCGAGATATGCCCGATATGCATGGTGGCTTATTTTACATTTTTATTATACATATTTTAATTTGAAACTTTAGTTAACTACATTTTTGCCACTTTTTAAACATCTATGAAAACAGAATTGTTTACTAAGCTCTACATATGTTTTTTAAAAACCATAATAAATTGCATTAATTAAAACAAATTGCTATTCTTTAAATTTACTAGACGTGTACGTTTAGTTTCAAATGAATTGCGATTCGTCCGAATTTTGGGCGATCAGAGATCCGTCTGTAATCTTGAACTCTGAAAGCTATAAGGAAAATTCCCAAAACAAACACAATCAACAATGGACGAACTGTTTAGGTTAATTCGTGATTCAAAATTCTGTCCATGATTGACGATTAATGGAAAAAAAGATGATTGATGGCTAAGGGACAGCTGCTAAATGTTGATTTTATTAAGACCAAGTGAGAAATTACCAATATAGGGAAAAAAGGAGGAAAAAAAAATCTATTCATGTATTATGTATTTAGTAAATATATAATATATAAATTATTGTTTTTTTTTTTTTTTTTACTATTCCCTCTTTTTTTCCACACTATTGGTTACTTCTTCTCACTTGATCTGTGAACCAAATTGCGGAAATATGTGTCTGTGTTCTGCAAAAAATGAAAAATGTATGTAATATTTATACTATGTATATATTTTGCTGTACACTGGGCCAATTGGCCAATTTTCACACCAATTGGTTTGTCTGAATTGTTTTTCCTGAAACGATCACATGGACGAAATCCATCCGAACCGAAGCACCACATGGATTAAACCTTAAATGTATTTTTTTTTTTGGGGGGGAGGGGGGAGATGAATCGCATCAAACAAAGCAAATCTCCTTCACGTGCCAAGGTCTTAAATTTGCCTTCATTCAAATTTTGTCATTTCACCTTTGAATTAATGTGAAGTTCCGCTAAATATTTCTGATATGGGAGAAGACTTCAGAAGGTTATGAATAGATAACTAAGCCAGCCAGTGTGTGAACTGTAATTTGGCAATTTTTATGCCAAGGGAACTGGATGTTCCTTCGGTACATGACTTATGAAATTAAAGTGTTCTATAACCTGGTTATAACTAACTTCCGTTCTAGCACTGAGGCCAAGTTTCCCCTGCAGCCTGATCATCCTCCACTAAAACTATTCCCCACCACTGGAGGGAAATGATGTTATGGAGGGTGAAGAGAGAGCAAGACAGGGGCAGCATGGAGGGAGAGGCCGTGCTGCCATTGGGTGATGTGCATGCTGATGTCTGATGTTTAATATGCACAGAATTCACATTAGCCAACCACCTAGCAAATAATGTCCCATCGACCAAGGCTGGAGCAGATTAAAGAAGTCATGGGGCTTTGAGTTATACTTTAAAGTAAAAGTAATATGGGAAATATAATGAATGTTACATTGTCCATGTCTGAGTGCCTTAATAGAGAGTCTACGATTGACGTTTAAGTACAAAAAAATAAATTTAATTAAATTGCTGCTAAATGTGGGATTGTGTAAAGAGAGTTAAACAATACTCAAGTGTGAAATGCAAGTGGAATGGATTGGACACAATGCTTGCCAAACAACAATTTCTCCATAATAAAGAAATGAGCCCAATTTTGAAAATTATTTTTTCCTGAGCTATTACTTACCCGCACAGCGCCAAGGTAGATCTTATTACTTTTATTTTACTTGTTGGTATGACTATGTAATGGATCGAGACCACATAGTAACAGAGCTACAGAATGGAAATCAACGTTAAAGACAGAAATAACATTTTGAATTTAATTTTCTATTTTTTTAGATACTGTTTAAGCAAAACAGTTTCTTTCCTCTTTTGTACCCCTACCTAAATGCTGACTTTGCCACAATGAAATCTTCTGCACTAAGCAGTCCTGGAAACTCCTGAATTCTAAGTACAGCCTAAATAGTTTGGCTGCTTGTCTTCAAAATGTCAGCACAAAGTTTGATCCAAGTCAAAGCTTTGCTTAAATTTTCCACGTTAATTTATTTAGCATGCATGGACAATTTGCCTTTCCTTAATTTAAGTGCCACGTGTTCATCAGAGGTTCAGTTTCAGAGGAACATCTTTTTCTTTCATATATTAGTAGTTGTAGTTCACCTACAATCTGTGAAGTTATTTTGATTTTGTGGATCCGTGTGTTGCATATGTAGAAATTGCTTTTCATTATTTTATTCTAATATAACAGTTAGTGATTTCAAACTTTCTACTTAAAAAAAACTGCTTAGAACTCTGGCCAGAAAGTGTCTGAATTGCAGTTTAACATCACGTTCCTTACTGACCAAGTAGATGACCCACTGGATGTCCATAACTGCTGAAGTTTGCCAATGCTGGATACAGTGTTACACATAAGTAATATACACCAGATGGAACCGTCAATGGAAAGAGCAATATGTGGTTAAACTAACAATACTGGAAAGGTGGTATTTACCCACCTATAAAACTTACTATATAAATAATACTAATTTTCAGTAAGTGTAAATGTACCTGTGCATCATTCTTGTGAAAAATATTATAGAAAACATACTTTATTGAGGCATAATTTAAAATGAGGTAACATTATTATAACTAATTCTTGAAAAGGGTAATTTTATGTTGGTAGGATTGGATTGTCACAGTTTGAAACTATTCCAAATTATCTTTTTATAAAGCATTTACATTTTTTTTAATGTTTTTTTAAAGAAAAAAATAATATGACCCCTAAGTACATTGGCACTTCCATAAATTGCAAGTTTTTCAGGCAGCTAATAGCATCTATGAGTCTAAATTCCTAATAGAGTATTGATTTTTGACTGTTTATATTTACATGCATATATAAGTACTCACGCCTAGGAGTATTTTATGAATAAGTGAAACGCCTTATGTGTGACTAGTAGAGATGTCGTGAACATAAAATTTTCCGTTCGCGAATGGCGAACGCGAATTTCCGCAAATGTTCGTGAACAGGCGAACCGGACGAACCGCCATAGACTTCAACAGGCAGGCAAATTTTAAAACCCATAGGGACTCTTTCTGGCCACAATAGTGATGGAAAAGTTGTTTCAAGGAGACTAACACCTGGACTGTGGCATGCCAGAGGGGGATCCATGGCAAAAACTCCCATGGAAAATTACATAGTTGATGCAGAGTCACGTAAATCACCTAACATTCCTAAATTGTTTGGAATAACGTGCTTTAAAACATCAGGTATGATGTTGTATCGATCAGGTAGTGTAAGGGTTACGCCCGCTTCACAGTGACAGACCAAACTCCCCGTTTAACGCACCGCAAACAACCGCAAATAGTCAATTTGCACAACCGCAAACCCCCTATTTGCACAAGGTTGGATACCAAGCTAGCCATGTCCCGTTCCTTGTCCTCACTGATGTCATTGAAGGTCTCTTCCTCCACCCAGCCACGTACAACACCAAGGGTCCCCGAAAGGTGACAACAAGCCCCCTGTATTTTTTTTTTTAAATGTACACTACTGTTACACCAGATATGAGTTGCACTGGTGTGACACTGTGCCCTGGCAGGCCCTGAAACGCACACGTGTGCAGGAAACTGACTGCTATTATTTCACAGTCAAATTTCTAGTTTTTTTTTTAATGTACACTACTGTTACACCAGATATGAGTTGCACTGGTGTGACACTGTGCCCTGGCAGGCCCTGAAACGCACACGTGTGAAGGAAACGGACTGCTATTATATTACAGTCAAAAAAGTTTTTTTATTTTTTTTTAAATGCAAGCTATTGTGACACCAGTATTGTGACACCAAGTGGGCACAGTATACGCTGTGAGCCTGACACACACGCTGGCAGGCAGGCAACTGCAATTAGATTACACAGGAAAAAAAAAAAAGCGGACTGATGTTCTAGCCCTAAAAAGGGCTTTTTGGGGTGCTGTCCTTACAGCAGAGATCATATGAGTCCTTCAGGACTGTAGTGGATACTGAATACACTAGCCTAGCTATCGATATCCCTATTAAATCAGCAGCAGCTACACTGTCCCTCCTCTCACTAAGAATGCAGCTTCCGGGGGCAGGGCCTAGCTGTCATGGAGGAAAGACACACTTCGTGTGAGCTCCCTCAATATCTCACTTTAAGCAGCTATCAACAAGCAAATTTCACCCCAGAAGGGGATGACCCAGCAATGTTGCTCCTAATAGCGGTCAGCAACTCGACAGAGTCTTACTTACCTGAGTGGCAAGTGTGTTCTGGTGCTCACTGGGTGGGAGAGGCAGCCGATCTCCCGATCCTGGGATGCCCAGGAGCAGCTACTTCTCAGAAGGAGCTCCATTACCCCCCCCCCTTCGGACCGGTGGGGGTTAACCCGGTCCACCCCTGAGAGGCTGTCTGGAGCTAATGGACGCACAGAGCACAGCCGCCCAGGCTGACATACTCATCTGCGACTCTCCCAATATGGCGGCAGCCGCATGTCCTCCTGGTACCAGCAAAGCATGGCAGGATATTGAGTCTAAGCTGGACAGACTCTTTAATCAATTTTGGAAGCAAACAACAAGCAGGAAGCCCCAACAAGCTCCACCACAGCCCAAACAAGCTCCACCACAGCTAAGCGAAGCAGTCCCCATTAAAATCCACCAACGCAAAAGGCGTCGAAGACGGGACCGGAGGCACAAACAGAAATGCAGAGCCTGCCCCACGTCAAGCACTCGCCTCCACCTTAAGCCACCACAATCCCGCACCGGACGTGAAGCACCACCGGGACAGATCCGACCACCCGACAAAACAAGCTTCCACCACCTCAAGCCACGAACCCGGCACTCAGCCAGAGACTTGCCTTTGTTGTTCCAGGTATCAGGGGCTCCCAGGGTCTGCACCTGGCGCCCAGAAGGGATCGGATGAGCACAAGCAGTAAACAGCAGCCTGCCAAGCATGTCCCACTATAGCCGATCCTCCACACCATGTCTTTGATCACATGAACTGCTCTCTGCACATTAACTAATCGTAAAGTAGCAAGCGTTTAAACATGTCATTATTTCACCTCCTAAAGAGTTTATTGTCGTAGTTCCTTACATGCCTTTACCTTAACCGTTCATGTATTATGTTATTCACTAGTCTCATCTCATGGGGCGACTCACACTTGATTTATAACTAGTGGAGCTGCTGATATAAATACACAGTTGATAATGTGCAAGCTACACCCTAAACATGACCGCCATCTTTCACAACAATGTACTGCTATATACTCATACCCTCAGTGCAACTAGCCATGATATACGCAAGTTCAGCCTAGCATGCTCAAATGTAACACACTTCTGTCTAAAAAAAATAAAAATACAAAAAAATAATAATAATACAAAAAAAAAAAAGAATGCAGCTTCCGAATGAATCTAAAATGGATGCTGTCCAGGAGGTGGGAGGGTCTAGGAGGGAGGGTCTGCTGCAGATTGGCTGGAATGTGTCTGCTGACTGTGAGGTACAGGGTCAAAGTTTACTCAATGATGACGAATAGGGGGCGGACCGAACATCGCATAAGTTCGCCATCCGTGGCGAACGCGAACAAGCTATGTTCGCCAGGAACTATTCGCCAGCGAACCGTTCGGGACATCTCTAGTGACTAGTCAGATCATACCCCAATAGTTACTGGCTCAGTAATCTGTGGCGAGGACATTAAATATAGCTTGTCCCAATTTTCAGTGGCATTTACGCTCACTATTGGTCATTACTGGTTTCCTCATATGCGGAATAGATTGCATATAGATTAAATGTGGATATTTTGAAATATCAGCTACGTAGCGGGATCGCACAACTCTCTTTTAGTTCTCACAACATGTATGAGAGAAAATATTGTTTTCAGGTTTTTATGGTTTTTATGTTCCATCATGTCAACTGTGAGCATATGGATACACATAGATTAAAAATCAATAAATAAAACTGCTAGCATTATATCCTCCTGGGACCCGAGGAAAAAATTGCCTTCCAAGACGCCATCCATTTCTGATGAAAAGGAAGAGGACGTTCCCAGAATCCCAGCCTATCACATGACATATCACTGGAAAGCCCAGGATATCCTCTTTACAATACAGCAGGGAATGATAGACTAGCTCAAAAGAATAAAATGAGATACATGTGGATGAAATGTCCAGTACAGAGGACACAAGTCAATGGGCTGGGTCTCAGGAGGATATTTGTACAGTTAGGGAGGCAGTGAATTTACTCATTATGATGTTAGAGGCGATGGAGGTGGGTAATAGGTATCACTGAATCCCCTTGAAAAGGTTTCTAAGGACCTTAGTCAAAGAATCCCTATACTATATCCACTACAGTCAGCTAATGCCTACAGTAACACTTTATAAAAAGTAGAATATAAATCAATAAAAAAGCTAATTAGCATAATCAAAAATATGGAAAAGTAAAATAGTAACATAAAACACTGCTTTTACAATGATGATGAAGAAACAACTAAATGTGTAATGTTAGATTCAATGCAGATCCAATTAAAAAAATATATATTTTAGGCTTTTGATGTTATTAATCAGTGAGTGACCTAGACATCATTCATTGCATAATGCAAGTGTAGAAATGTTTCAAATTCAAACTAATCTGAGTGTACATATGCCTTCTATTTATCCTATTTACAGCACAGTACATCATGCATATTGTGAATATGTCATAACCTCCAGCTTGCAAGTAATGATCTATCAGCTATAGCGACATCAAGACTGTTGTATATTTCCCTCAATCAAAATACAGTCTGATCTAAAACCAGTAAACACATTTAGAAGAAATGTTTGACCTCATGCAATTTAAAAATGTGGAATTTCTGATCAAACAGCCGGAATGTTAGCGAGTTCAATTCAGTTCAAGATAAAACAAACTCTGCTTCAAAATAGAACAGTACATTATGAACTTACATTTAATTTAAAGAAGCATCATGTATACCGTTTTGTTTTTTCTAATCCTGGGGTTGGTAAAAAAAAAAAAAAATTCTGATTGCTTCAGTGGGTGGGGTAAGGGATACTGGATCTTGAACATCATTGTACATGGGAATAATGCTCAAATACTCTCCCTGGTACATTCTCTGATATCATTGAGTAACTGAGTGAGAGGCTTAGTGTGCATGTGTACTTGTGTGTATATGCAATGGGAATACCCAAAAATGATCTTCCAATTCTGTGTATGTGATTAGAATCAGCAATAAACCAATGCAGACATACGTACTTACTGCCCTACGAGGGAGTCTTCTACATGGTCTGGGGTGCTAATTTGGAATGATAGGCAGAACTAGATTCTATATAATATTATTGAAACAAGCACCACTCAGAACATATCCGAATAATATTGTGTCAATCAGCTGACCTCGCTTAATCAAATTTGCTTTAATCTGGTCATACATTAGTGCAGTGTTTTAGCAGTGCATTGCTTTTTATGCTATGTCAGCATATAAAGATGGTCTGGAATGAATACTCTTCCATTTTGGATTACTTTAAATGTGAGCTTGAGTGTCCATAAGATCCAGAAACGCGTTGATGGATGTACTTTGTGATTGAGAACTGCCAGACACACCACATTCTACGGATAGCCAGAATCAAGGTCATTACATCTTGATACAAAGAAAAAAGGAGAATTAGGGTCACACCAATTACCCTTATTTCTATGTATATTTGGAATCCAGACCAGATTCCTTTTAGGTTGAGCATCCCTACCCTCCACTATAGGTGCCCCTTTGGAGGTGTCCACAGGAAAGCATACATTTAACCCCTTAAGGACACATGACATGTGTGACATGTCATGATTCCCTTTATTCCAGAAGTTTTGTCCTTAAGGGGTTAAACAGTAAATACTGCAGTTAGCATCCCTTGTTAAAATGAATAGTGTAGGACCCACAGATATTGGGATTCTGTAGTAGTGGGCTTAACACAATATGACTGTATGGTGGAACTGAATACCTATATTTGTTTGCTGAGATAGGTGGTTTAAGTAGCCCTCTAACATTGAAAGCTGTATACTATTTGTGTGCACTGTTTCTTAATCTGTATTTTGCACACCTTTGATTCAAGGAATGAAATATTGCATACTTATAGATTTGCCATTATGTTAAAAATATATTTATGCTAACATAGAATTACATTATGCTTTAATATTCCTTTGCATAATCTGTTTGTAGATGGAATCTGGAATGATATATATTATTTGTGGAAACAGTGCAGTTTTTATCTGTTATCTTTACTAATAAGAGACAAGTGAGTTGTAGAAAAGTCTCCACTTTATTTACTCAATAAATTACTTTACACTAACAGGCCATCTGTCCTCCATACTCATGAATCCATTTCATAAATCTAACACCATACCAATTGTAATACCTTTGTTTTGACAGCTCCGTATTACCAAGCTCCAGAAAAGCTGATTGCTGTTTTGAGTTTTTTCCAAAGTTCAACATTTTAAGAGTGCCTGCAAATCCTAGGATTTAGCTCTGTAATTCTTAAAGGATTTGACCAATTTAGAGGGGATGGAAAAGTTGTGTTTCTACACAAACCAAAACGTAGGCCCCTTCCCTGCTAACCATTGTACTTTTGCATGATATTTTCACAAAAGAAAACCACAACTCCCCAATGTGGCAGGGATGCAGCTGTTTTATAAGGTATAAACTTCAAGAACACACATCCTAAATTCCCGCTATCTGGAAGATTTTAGTGCACTTAAAAATAGTAAAAACATTTTGTGAGTTGTGAGTCACCTAAGTTAATAGAATGCACCTGTTGGAAAGTAACACATGATGATTTTTCCCCTTTTTTGTGCTGCACGTGTTTTCTTAATTCTCCTTTTCATCATAAAGACGGGGGTGTGAGTGAATCACGGAGTATGGACACATTCGTTGGTTTGTGAGAAGAGGAATTCTAGAGCAAGGTTCTATGATTGTAACAATCAGCGGCAACATTCCATTGGCTCCACCTCTAGAATATTGCTCCAGAACTCTCTTTACACATACTGATATGTTTATATTGAAATTAGCGTGATAATAAACGAGTTCATAAGGAAGATCTAATCTTTTCAGGCCAACTAATCCAATATAATGTATTGCACTTGTGATGCCGAAAAAAATATGGATTTTGCATAGACGCCCAAAAACGTTTCCCCAGAAATGTTTTTTACATATAACATATATGTGTTCAAATATTAATTAGTATGACCATGAATTATACTATAAAGAGAATCTAAGCCAGTACTAAGTACAATGTTATTTATATTAATTTTGCACTTCTTGGCTGCATTTTATTAACTAGTTGATGTTAGAATAATTTTTTTTTTTTTTTTTAACATGGTTTTGTGAGTAAAATATAGAATGAAGGTTGCCCTGGAAGTTATATTTATCTTACTTTCTTCTGACTATTCATGAAAAAAAAACTACGGTAAGTAGATTTAAAAATAAAATAAAACGTAATCTATTATCGGAGAAAATCTAGAATATATATATATAGTTAATACAATGTTAAACAAAAATCTGCACACCAGTCAAGCTATAAGACTTGCTTTTCCCACAGAAATCACAAATTTGCAGTTGTGTTACCACCTCAAAGGATTCTGGGTGGGCACATGCAAATTAGTTTACCAAAGAATCACATGTTTGCCTCAATCCATTTTAAACATGGATTTATTTGAGTCTGTGTTTGCTGTATACAACAGCTTTGAAACACAACTTGGGGAAAGATGCAAAGCCAGTGAACCACTCATGGACAGCTGTTACATTGTTAATTGAAATCATCAGCACGAGGTTGGTTACTGGTTTGCTATTGAGGCTTGGTGGTACTTGGGAAGCAAAAACCAAAAAGGTTATGGTGGGCAAAAAATTGTGATTGAAAACCCCTTCCACCTGTAGTCTGTGGATAATTAATACAATATATATTTTACACAATTTTGTAGATATAACTAAACAACAGAAAGTCACACTGCTACAAAACACGTCAGACTGTAGTGAAATGTAGTATGATGTCCTGTGACAAGAAATTAAAATATACAACTGGTTTAAGTATCGAAATAATGAAGCAGAGGTCAAATGTTAGAGAACTGTTAATTTTAAATGGGATATTGGTAACGCTATTTGAGTCATTTTTTATTCATTACCCAGTAGCATTGTCATGTCGGGTGTAGAAAACACAGTCTTTCTCACATGATCTCACAAAAGTGGACTCTTGCCCCCGATTGAGTTGAGCAGCAGTCCAGCAATCAGTGAAAGGAGATGGGGTCTATGCATAACTGCAAAACAAAAGAGAAAGATTTATTTTAGGAAAAGAATGGTCTTGTATTGTCTGGTACAACTGAACAAACGCCTGTTCAAAAATAGAGAATTGTTGAAACTGAGATATAGTTGCCTGGATTGGGCTTTAAAACACATCTTGAAGTAATATGTTGCCCCACTGATGACACCTCTTCAACACCTAGTAAATCTGACCCCTTCTTTCATCTGTCATTACGATGTATCACATGACTTACAAAGCAGCTAACAGATTGTATCCAAATTTCACCATTTACCGCAAGAAACATGTGCTCCTTCAAATTGATTGCTGATATTACACGTGTTTAAATCTATTTCCCGTAACCTTCAAATTTGAAGGGCAACTAACAGGAAGTCATTGTGTTGTCATGCAAAAAACAAAACAAAATGCAGATGTAATTAACTTGTTTTTTTTTTTTAGCACACTCCAAGCTACTAGCTTAGATTCACTTGTACATTTTCATAGTTTTTTTTTTTTTTTTATTAGTTGGGATAACAAATCATTGCATAAATTAATTCATTCTTAATTAAAAACTGTTACAATGAGAGAAATAAAATTGCATCAATGCCTGACAGTTTATTTATTTTTACTTAATGATAGATCGTATCTTCCTAGTATCGTTACTATTGAAATAATAAAACCGCCATTAGCAATGGTCTGCACTCGGCAACTTCCATGTTTAATCGGCTCTCTCAGGTTTCAATTTTAGGGCAATCTGATGTTAAAAAGTATACTGATTGATAATCAATTGCAGCCCTGACACAAGCAATACTCATGTCAATTATTACAGAGATGTAAAAAAGTCATGCAGAGATTGAGAGGCATAGCATAATGGGATTGAGAGGCATAGCATAATGGGATTAAATGGTTCTTTGCATGAAAATAAAAAAAATAATTAAAAAAAGTTCAAAACATTCAATAGGGTTTATTTAGGGCTGTATTTTCTATTAGGTAGAGTAACCACCTATTGAACGTTAGCCTCAAACTATAAACCCACATTTATTTATATAAATAGATATCTAATAAAACTACTAACACACATAGCTATACAGGTGCTTGTCCTATATTGGGTGTCCATTTTCTGCACCTACCGCGGACCACTAAGTTTCATGCATTATATCCAAAGAAATGCATTGCATTTGTTGTGAGCCACTGATTATTATTATTATGTTATTATTTATATAGTGCCAACTAATTCCGCAGCGCTTTACGGTGGGTGGACGAACAGACATGTAGTTGTAACCAGACAAGTTGGACACACAGGAACAGAGGGATTGAGGGCCCTGCTCAATGAGCTTACATGCTAGAGGGAGTGGGGTATAGTGACAGAGTAACAGAGGGATTGAGGGCCCTGCTCAATGAGCTTACATGCTAGAGGGAGTGGGGTAAAGTGACACAAATGGTAAGGATATTATTAGACTTACAGTTGCAAGAGAGGAATCATTCGGGAGCTATTAACAGTTCAATTGACACGCTTTTATGAAGAAGTGGGTTTTTAATGATTTTTGAAGGAGTGGAGACTGGGTGAGCATCTAACAGAGGAGGAAAGTGAGTTCCACAGGAATGGTGCAGCCCTCGAGAAGTCTTGAAGGCGAGCACTTTGGAGTGATCAAAGACAGAAAAGGCAACGAAATGCAGTGAACCACAAAACTAGGAAATTGGTTTTAGTTGTGAAGAAAAGCTAGCAAAATGTGTTTACATTAGTCAAAATACCTCTGAGAGAATAATAGCCCTATGCAACTATATTCATAGGCAGACACATAGCTCTCCAGTAGCATGTTCTTTAGCAGGACTGTACATAGGGCAAGTGTCAAAGTAATTTTGCTACAATGTGACACCATGCATTATCCAGGTGACCTCTTTGATGGGAGATGTTCTGCTCAGTTCCAGCATCGTAAAAAGTATGCTGTGTGCCATGGTCACTCTTATACCTGAAATTACACAGTAATGGCATCATTTTGGTAACAGTGCCAAATTCAGGTTTTGGCATCACTCTAATAAGGCATGATGCCAGGACTACATGTAGTCACTCCAACATGAGATCTGTGCCCTGTGGTGGTCTCTAGTAACCCGAGAGTGCGTTCATTGGTGTCCTGCATCATTCGTTGGTGTCTTAAATATTCTGGTTATAAAGTTTGGCTTGTATTCTGACTATTCTGATTTCTCAAATCCCAATCTTGTTTTGTTTATCTACTCTGTTGTTATTCTGTTCTCCCTTGAACTCGACTTACTTCTTGATCATTCCACCTGTTTCATATGTTACGCCTGACCACCGCCAAAGACTGGTAATATCTTACTCTTTCTCTGTGCTGTTCTAGAATTGCATGTTGGGGCACTGTAATAGCCTGACATCAAGACGTTAACATTTGAGACTTGAAGAAAGGAGATTTCACCTCAAGTAAAAGGTTCTCATATGAACAAAAAATCGGTGATTTTATAAGATTCTGTAGATATACTTAATAAAAATTCAGGATTAACAGCTTGTTAATCCAATGGATATTTGAGATGTTTCATAGATTACCATGTACATTATTTTTAGAAAACAGCAATCCCCACATTCAACCATGTATATGTGACAACATGTGTCCCATCATCTGTATATGCCAAAAAATAAATTTTCATATCTATCCTAACATTCCAGAATGAAACTCCACATGAAAAAGGATACTTACCATCAGACATTTATCACTTCCCCTTACCAAAATTTCTGTTTAACAGTGAATTTATAAATGAAAAATAGTAAAATTGTGTAAATGTACATTATTGTAATTTTTTACTTTTATTTTATAGAAATCTTCACACAGAATAGCAGCTTTATCCCGTGTTTATATTCTACATGGCGGAGGAGGGGTTAAAAAAATAAGAGCTTGTTTGTTGTTGATCCAGGGCGGATTAAGAATGCCATTTTGAAGAGAAAGGATTAGTTTTTCTTTTTGAGGCAAAATTGGAAATTGCTTCAATGTGAGGTTTTGACTTCTTTTTGATCAACAACATAATGAGGGATATGTGAAAGGTAAAAAAGTCTTTTTTTAACCCGTACTAGATTACGATGTTGCTATATTTGCAATCCGCCTTATTAAAAAGTCCTTCACATGTTATGGAATTATTTAGGCGGTTACGGAGAATGGAAAGTTATTTTTTTTTCTCACACGTATGTACAGCCAAAATTATTCAAAAAAGTTAGTTTGACCCTTAGAAACTCTGGTACGTCTGCCTCATTACACTTTTGCCATCGACTGTTTTTATTTCAATATTACCAATTGTACAGGAGGTTGGCTTATGCTAAAAAGGGCCAATACATCCATGTAAAAAGCTTCGTAGTGCCAATCTGATATGTACATTTTAGAAGAAACACTTTCACCGTATGCTAGATCAATAGACCAGGCTTTCTCAAACTCCGGCCCTCCAGATGTTGCTGAACTACAACTCCCATGATTCTATGAATGAAATAGATAGGTAGGCTGAGAGTCATGGGAGTTGTAGTTCAGCAACATCTAGAGGGCCGGAGTTTGAGGAAGCCTGCAATAGACCATAGTAAGCATTAAAATAAAATAATAACATCTTATAAAATGGGTTGTCACAAAATATATATACCTTCTGGAATGACCTCTTATTAAGTTATACAATTATTTTCAACCGTTTAAAGCTTAATCAGTCAGGACAATTTTGTGTTGACGATTCTGTATCCTAGCGTACAGTAGTCTGTTTTTAATAAATTAACAGATTAGGATATACCATATCTCCAACCTCAAAATCAAAAAAAAAAAAAAAAAAATCCATTTAAAAACACTTTGTGATTGCTCTAAAAATGACGTCTAATATTATGCAAATAGTGATTTTCAATACTGTTACTTTTAGTCTTAATTTTTTTGCATTTGTCTGACCCCCACTGGTGTAGTTTGTCTTTCTATTCCTTTCTGATGACTCAAAACAAAGATAAAATTCCTCTAGAAGCTGGCATTAATATTCTTTTGGATTCAATTAAATTACGCTCTACCATTGAACTCAGCAGTATCATTTATTAAAACCATAAGGCCATTCTCATTGAGTGTAAAATAAGAGAAAGAAAAACAATGAATCATGTTATGGTAGGAATTCTATTGTAAGAGTGAGTTTCTCTCGTCTTGCGGATAGAAAACGTTTTTGAAAAAACTGTTAGTATTTGATAAACATTTAAAAAAAAATTAGAAGACAACGACAAGGACTTAGCTATTAATATTATTAGTATTCATATAGCACAAACATATTCGGCAGTGCTTTAAGGTTATAGAATGAAGATGTTTCACAACAAGAAATGCAGAGCATTAAAAGAGACAAAATGTGAAGAATTTGAGACTTGAATAAAGGAGATTTCACCCCAAGCAAAGGTAAGGTTCTTACAAGACCAATCATGAGGTTATTTTTTAAGATTCTATAGATATTCTTAAAAAATTATGGATTATTATATTCAGTGAAAAAAATGAATTGTAAATAATAATTTATATTTGTAGTAACAGCTTAACAAAGTCACAATCTTTGAGGAAGGTGTAAAGAAACAGAAGAGGATGAATGCATGTCAGAGGGAAGGAGGGATTGATAGATAAGGAGGGATTAATGCTGATACAAACTAGGAATAGTGGTGCATGTAGAACTTAACAGTGGAAGGAGAGAGTGAACTGAGCTATGGATGCAAGGGAACTGAAGATGACAATTTTAATGAGAAACGCATCACCCAGGAAGATAGTAGGCTGTAAGATGACTTCAGTGACATCTTAAAGGACTGGAGAGTAGGGGAGAGTCTGATATTAATATGCAAAGTGCTATAAAGACTTATTTTGTCTAAATATCTGTCTATCTGTCTATTTACAGACTTTCAATATATGTTATAGTGAGGATAAAATAAATAAATAACATAAATGTGTACAAGTATAAAATACAATCTAAGAGGTATTGGTATGCAATTATATAAAATATTAAATAAAATATTCAGGAAAAGAACAATATTGAAAAAACCCTGAAATTACAAAATTTAAAATAGAAAAGGAACTTACCCTGAAAGTGCCCCTCACTGCATCTGAGTGAAGTAGAAGGCAGAACCTTCCAAGAGCAGGATGAGATGATCCAATCAGAAGGAATCTTATCCCATAATCCTCTGTTCAGGAGTGGTTTATGTAGTTTATCCTCTAGTTTCCTATCATAAAGTATTTTATTGCCGAGTTCCAATTATTTCATAGGATGATTGGAACTGCGAAACAAACTGATAGCAGCTATACTGCAGTTGCGAATTGGTTTTACATAGTGTGATTCCCCCTGTTTAGTGACACGGGTTGTGTTCAGCTATAAAGAGATCCCCGGACCAGTCATGCACAGTCTGTGGATTGGCTCTCTCCAGATAGAGCCTTTCCTGACAGAGACAGAACTGATATAACCTGGTAACATTTTGATCCGCTAACAGGGGATGTTGTAGAGACACTTATCAAAGCCCCTTGTTAGTGGGTTTAAATATTGCTGTGTCTGTACTTTGTTGTTGCAAATTTATCATATATAACTGAGGTCCAATAAGGGGCCTACTAACCAGACCACCAAACATTAGCGTGCCCCAAGGAGGCCTCAAGGCTCATCTGCACCTCTTACTGGCTTATGACTATACAACTATGATAGTGGCCCTGACGGGCTACTGATTGTGTGCATGCTTATGAAGAAGAAGTCGTATGCAAAGTTGTTAAAAAAAATTCACATTAACATCCCTTAAGGACACATGACAAGTGTGACATGTCATGATTCCCTTTTATTCCAGAAGTTTGGTCCTTAAGGGGTTAAGCCAAGTAGCTGTAATATACCCTGAGCTTTAAAGAGACACTATGGGGACCCAGGCCACTTCATATCAATAAAGCTCTCTGAGTGCCATGTCCCTGACTGTTTAACTCTGCAACTTCAAAAAAATGCTGTTCTGTAGGCAAGGCAAAGTTTAAACTGCAGAGTTAAAATGCCTTTAATGACTGTCAGGACCAGGAGACAGCCATAGTAGCCGAGTTAAATTACGCTAAGCGTCAAATGGTCTCATAGACGCCATTTGATTGGCACTATGCAGTTTTTTAACGAGCATGCACACTAGCCTTCCCTATTCCGACACATTGGATTGGCCGAGATCATGAGCACTGATCGTGGAGACCGGTGTGGCGATAGCTGAAATGTCAGTATTACTTACCTTTCAAACCCTCACACAAGGGATGGAGGGGTGCTAAATAGGTGTCAGGACACTATAACATTACGAATACTTGTTTGTTCAGCATGGTCTAGATCAGGCATAGGCAACCTTCGGCTCTCCTGATGTTTTGATGCTTTGCCAGCATTCTTGGTGTGAGAGCATCATGGGGGATGTAGTCCACAACATCTGGAGTGCTGAAGGTTGCCTATCCCTGGTCTAGATGTCTGGTTTGTTCAACTAAATCTCTCCTTTTTATTTCCAAGTCACCCTGCCCTTTCAGTTACTTCGTATGCTTTCTCATCTACTTTCCACGTATTGCTAATTAGTAAGAATTGATTCTATCTAAGTTTTTTCATCAATAACAATCCTACCTGTTATTAACCAGGGTGGATCATCCAACCAATACAAAGATAATTCATAGAACATTTCCTCACTAGTGACATTTTTCTCTCTCCGAGAAGCTCCTAAATATAGTGAGCATGGAGACATCATCCGTAATCCTTTTCCTCTAATTTAAGGGAGGGTCTTGGGGTTTGCTGTTCTTTCTAAGTATTTATATTATTACATTTAATCCATTTCTAGTACATAAATATAGCAATCAATTTATATTTGATTTATACAGCACATAAACACAGCAAGCCCCGTTTTTATGCACTAATTCGCTCTTTGAACAAAGGCGCATATAAATGTTTATATGACATACAAATATAAGATTTACATTTTAAGAACATCTATCCTGCAAACTCCAATAAAAGACATAGTTAGATTTTGCTTTCAGGTTTATGCAACACCATGTGTTATAAATTCATTATAAAATCTAATCCCTGGTGTGTGATTCCTGTCAATCTGGAATACAGCAAATAAGATTAGTGAGGTCCTCTGATTACTGATTAAACATTGGTATTTATTTTCTTTTTGTGCATGGGGAGACTAACCAAAATAAAGGAAAATTAGGCTAGGGTTATGAAACCATTGCGCTTTAATTAGAAAAATGTCTTTTAAGCACGATGTCCTGGAACTTGATTAAAAATGCTTCTTGAACAGCACAATTTATTTTTGTTATATATCTGGATCCTCACCCCGTCTCCAGTAAGCTTAATGGACAGCTTGCAGAACCTGTCTCTTAGTGATGCTAAGAGAAGGGGGAAAGCACTTGTCTCATTTATTGAATACACATTCCCTGTTAGGAGAGAAGAGGTCAAGGTGGTGGGATTTCATGCTATAAATCTGGAAGCGGTCACTACTAGGTTAGCCATTTCTCTAGAAAACAAATTAAAATCACAGGTTAGTTTCCTGCTACTGGTTCCAGCACATTTACATTATTGAAGATTTATGGATTTTAAAAGCACTATATGTAGCAGTGGGAGGTTTGTCTTTTTTTATCTAATGATTGTTACCTTTTCTGAGAAAGTTCGCCATAAATCTTTAAGTTAAATAAAAACCTTCTTGAGAACCTGCTTTTCACGTACGGGAATTCTTGTGAAAAGTATCCAATTGAACATATTTTGCAATTAACATTCTAGAACATTTTTGTTAAATTACATTACCTGCTTGGTATTACAGAATTGTAAAGCATTTTAGAGTTTAAAAAAAATAATAAAAAAATAGGAATTCCCATGGGAAATATGATGTGCCCATTTTTAAATGTTGCATTTTTGTAGGTTGTAGGATATTGTTACTCCTTATTGTATAACCAGGTAATGCTTATTCACTGAAGGAAACTTGGCAAATAAAATGTGGGTTTGGATCAAATCATTTCTTTTGTTTCGGCTGAAATTATGCTAAAATCACAGATTTTGAAAAAAAAATCTCCAACTCTCGAACTTTGTCATGTCAGGTTTCTGTAGTCATCTCAAATTGCTGTTTATTGAATAGATATCTTATTAACCTCTCAAATGATGACAGATTAAACCAAATTTAAATACATCCAAATCTAAATACATTATTATTATTTTATAGGAAATAGGTCAGTACAAGAATAACAGTTTAAGCAATATACAGTTAATACATAATGAAAGCATCACATAGTATGAAATTGGCAATAGTATGACAGTGCCCTCCATCAATGTTAACAGATAAGAGTTATATAATCAAAGAAACACAATGCGTGGTCTTACAATAAAAAAAAAAAGACATAGTTACAGTACTCTATTTATAATGCATGTAAGTTAAAGATGGGGACATAGCTTCAAGATATCCATTGTTATTAGATAGGTAATGGTATAAACACGTCAAACTATATCGAGCAACTAGTTGAGCAAGTGATTGTAAGAGAGTCAAATACCCTCTAAATGCATAATTATTTTATTTTGACAATCTTTATTTTTACTTTCATAGTTAAGTAGTCATACATGGTATTGTGTTCGTTAGTTACAGAGCCAATTGGTCAAAATGATATGGTAAAACATTGAAACAAATAACTTCCCATATGTACATTTCTAGACCTGTCTAGTTAGCATTGTTGAAGTGCTATTGCTATGCAATTTACACATTGGGTAGCTATTCCGTATCACTTTCTTCGAGGCTTGCTACTTTCTCCTGCACCGCTGGTTTTGAGAGATGGTTGTAGCTTTGTGTGTCGTATCTTGTTTTGGGGGACTGTCTAATCCACAAGCTTGATAGCTAGTCGTCCGCCCCTCTTCTGTGTGGCCCTATTGTGCGCTACTGCAGTATGGGATTCTCCTCTTGTTACTATGTGTTTCTCGTGGCCCAGAAGTGTGGAATTTATGCTTCCCGTATGCTCATGTCTTATATTGTAGGGTAGTCCCTTGTTGTGGGATAGGGGCGAGTTGTCGTTCTCTGTTGTGGCTGTCTGTTCCCGTCTTCTATGTCAGGGGTACCCTTTTTCTTTCCTTCCCCCCCCCCCGCGTCCATGTCCAGTTTATAAAAATATGGAACGCTTCACGAATTTGCGTGTCATCCTTGCGCAGGGGCCATGCTAATCTTCTCTGTATCGTTCCAATTTTAGTATATGTGCTGCCGAAGCGAGCACCTAAATGCACAATTTAATGGATGATTTGCATGTTAGATAAATCATTCATTTGGCAGCATGTAAAAATGTCAGGATAATTTTGCACGATGCAGCGTCAGCTGTGTTCAAGCGTCTTTGGTGCCTCTATTGTCCATTTAAGTATAGAAATACAGGACCATTCATACACTAGTGAGATAAACCTCCCAGATAACAGACTCAGCTTGAAGAGGTTATGATCCAGGTAAGTAGATACGTAATTACATAGACTGAGCAAGTTGTTTTATTCTTTAGGCTAAACATTTCCTCTTGTGAAATAAATCCCAACAGATGAGTAAAATATTCTGCATTTCTACATCTCTTACATTGAGTGGACTAGTTACATAGCTGAAAAGAGACTTACGTCCATCAAGTTCAGCCTTCCTCCCTTCTGTTTTTACGGTTGATCCGAAAGAGGGTTAACCCCCCCCCCCCCCCAGTTTGAAGCACTTCCAATTTTGCCACAAACTAGGAAACAAATTCCTTCTTGACCCCAGAATGGCAGTCAGATTTATCCTTGGATCAAGAAGTTATTACCCTGCATTGAATAATTATATCCTCCTGGCTGGGGTCCCGCGGTGATAGTTTCCCAGCTCCCTATAGAATTATGCAGAGTGTTTAGCAAACACGTCGTGTGAGTATGAATATGTGTGTGTGTATTTTTCGAAGGGATTTTTGCCCAAAAGTTACCAAAGTAAAAAAGTGTGCTCTACAAAACTGAACTGCTAAAAGGGACACTTAACACACATAAGCACTTCATCTAATCTTGATTGACGTTTATAAAAGTGCTAATTTGTATTTGAAATTGTCACTTTTATAAATGAAAAAATGCATAATTAAATGCATGTTTTCATTGGAGATAAAACAATACCCGCCACTTTACTTCATAACCCCAACATCGTTGAGGATTAGAACAGCTTTGCGTTAATTTTGGAGGTTGTACATTTGTGGCACATATCCAATGCCCTGTGAAGCGTGCATATATCCTTGTCAACTTTAAGATCATTGCTCCTCTCATACAGTATAGATAGTGTCATTATTTTTATTACTGTTCCCACTTCCAATACATCATTTTACATTCGCTGAAATTTGGCTTATGACTATTTGGACACTTTGAAATATTTCATTGCTTGATGTTGCTAAGGAAAGACATGGATTGCTATTTGTAAGACTTCTTTTACAGCTGACATAATGTTAAATAGTAGTCCGTTCAAAGTAGAACAGTTTTGTAGATTGTGGTTGTCATTTCGGTTCTCCCATTATTTTTTTACATAATGTTTATTATATATTAATATTATTTGATATAAATGATATGTTATATTATTATTATTTATTATCTGGCATTTGACGGGATACCTGCTCAGCATAAATCTAAACAATAAATATAGTCTTAAATTTACTTACCAGTCAATATTTTTGAGTTTGTGAATGTCAGCATACTGTCCACATTTATTGTTCGGACGTGTAATAGCCACGTAAAAAAACAAACCAAAAAACCAAAACACAAAAATTGTTGCAAGACAAACTACACGTAACATAAAGACGTGCCTAAAATTTACTTAAAATACGTGATTTATGGCATCTGCTGCTGAATGATTGCCATTCTGTTGTCATGTTCTCCTATTAGAACTCACTGTAAATCACTATACCTCTTTTAGACTTATGTCCTTACGGATGCCTTTTTAAGAAGTGAACATTATTCTTTCTAGATTATTCCTCGATGAATGACAGAAATATTGCTGTTTTTAACAAGCACAGATTGTACTCTTTGTGATTTATTATTACATTTATTTAAAGACGAGGCATGCTGGTTTCATTATTTTAGATGACAGAGTTTATGAGGAGCATTCTGCAAAAACATGTCCATTTCGCAAGAAAATATATTCTTAAATATGGGAATCTGAGTAAGGTGCCTAGGTTGCAGGTACCTATCTGGTAGAGAAGATTGACTGTAATATGGTTTGAATCCTGCTGAATGGAGCCCCTCTTAGATACAGATAGTCCGTTTTGGAACCAGTTGTAGAGTTAGCTCAATATTATTTTAGTATAACAAGGACTCTACATTGTGTGCTGCTCCTAAGAATCAACCCTGAATATCTTAAGGAATCATTAGAGACTATGCTGGACAGAAGTAGGACATACCAGTAAGTAAGAAAATCGTTCTTTACTGGTATGTCCTACTTCTGTCCAGCATAGTCTCTAATGATTCCTTAAGATAGAATGTTCAGGTCCATCCAAGTTTAGTTATAAAGTGTCAGCTCTGTCACCTTCTGTGGTCTTTTCAGATGGTGACTGCTTTGCTTGAATTTGCATGGCTGTGGTGTGCAGGGGAACATAGTTTTTACTTTTTATTTTGAAGGGACACTATAGACACCAGAACAACTACAGCTTAATGTAGTTATTCTGGTAAGTAAAGTCAGTGCCTGCAGGCCTTTTGCTGTAAACACTGTCTTTTCAGAGAAAAGGCAGTTTTTACATCGCTGCTTAGGGACACCTAATTTAGTGAAATCCAAAATCAATCTTTAAGAGCATTTTGTAAAGTCAGGGGATGTGGCCGATGTGGGCGGACGTGCACGTGAGGACGTGAGCACGTCGGGAGGCGGGTCTAGGAGGTGCGTGTGAGAGGCGCCCGGCGGGAGATGAGGGAGTAGGCAGCGACCGCGGCTTACAAGCGATCACGACTCGATGGGGAAGACGGAGCAGTAAGCGGTAGCGGCAGAGACGGAGTAAGCGGAGTAACCGGCAGAGACGGAGCAAAAACGGAGCAGTGAGCGGAGCAGTGAGCGGATAGCTCTACATCGATAAGGGAAGTGCTTAAAATTTGTGCTTAAAATATTTAAACCACGTTGGGGGATAAGACCTGACTCAGTTGGAGGGGACGAAAAGACAAGGGGACAAAAATTGTTGCCTACAAATAGGAGGTCCAAGTTAAATAAGTTAAATAAGTTAAGCCCACATATAACCGTAGTGGGAATTTTTTCTTTTTCTTTTTTTTTTTTTTCTCCCTATTTTTTCTATCTACGTCGGTATTATAATTTACTCTACTTTTATTAAAGTTTACTTCTGGTAAAACATAGTAACAAGCAGGATATAGCAGGATATAGTAGCAACAAAACCTTGCAACAAAATCTTGGTAAAATCTTTTGCAAAATCTCTGCATATAAAAATTGTACCTAAGGAAGTTTTCGCTGCTGCTGCTAAAAGTCAAAGCGGCTTGAAAGAGGCTTGAAAGCGGTCTGAAAGAATCTGAGCGAACCTCCTTCCCTCAGACTCAGGAAAGAAATCCAATATGGCGTCTAAGAGACAAATAAAAAGCAAAGAAAAAAAAGATGACTCTCAGCCAACTAGGTTGTCAGGTTTTTTTTCCCCCAACAAAGAAAAACCGGGGCACAAAGAGAACGAAACGATATTCCATGATCAGAACACGCAAACAACAGTTGTGCTCAATACAGATCATAAGAATTATGCGAATTATGTGTCTCAAGATTTCCTGGTGAACAAACTAGACGAGCAAATGGCACAGATTGCTAGCCAGATTGTTAACAGCTCAAATACAATTAAAATGGAGATGGAGAGAATTAATACCAAATTGAGCTCGGCATTAGAAAAAATTGATAGAATGGAAGACCAAATAAATAATATGCAACGGGAGAACACTCAAACAGAAGCTTTAATACAGCAAATAAACTTAAAGATTAGAGACCTTGAAGATCGGTCGAGGAGGTGCAATGTTCGTTTCAGAAACATATCTGAATCTATAACCCAAGACCAATTACAGGATTTCTTACTCTCTTTCTTTCAAGAAGCTGGCTTGCAGAAGGAAATATCTCAACCTATAATAGAACGAGCACATAGATTAAGAAAGCCTCATGAAGTTCCTGCCCATTATCCAAGAGATGTAATAGTTTGCTTCTCCTCCTACACATACAAACAACAATTGTTAAACCTGCTGAGGAACAAGGACAACTTATCGGAGAAATTTAAGGACATCATTACATTCCAAGATCTCTCAATGCAAACAAGAAAATGGAGAAGAACATTTTTTCAAGCCTTAGACCCATTGAAGCAAAGAAACGTGAAATACAAATGGGTACAATCATCCAAAATAATTGTGTGGTGGGAAGAAAAATGGATACCATTCACTTCAGCTAAAGAACTAGAAGCATGGACAAAATCATTAACCCTCTAATAACTTTAAGAGAGCTGGGGGAGAGGAGAGATATGGGAGTAAAAGAAGAAGGCGGTGGCTTTTTTTTTTTTTTTTGAAATGGGTTAAGCATATTAAGGTTAAGCCCGGAGCTCATTGCTCTCTATGAGAAGGATGCGAAGGAACGAGAGAAAAGGGAAGTTCAAAGGAAGTTCAAAGGAGGAGAGAAAACTTAAAGACTCTATTATGCAAGTTACACTTCATCCAAATTAGTTGGTAAAGAGGATCTATTCACCCGGACTATTGAGGAAAAGAAAGCTTTCCTATTTTAGAGAAGCAGAAGTTTGGACCGATCTATTTACAAGCTTAAAAGGGAAAGGGCACGGAAAACAACTAATGCTTTTTTTTTTTTTTTTTTTTTTTTTTTTTTTTCTTTCTTTTTTTTTTTGTAAGAAGAGTATGGGCTAAGATATATCTATAAGGGATACAAGATGCCCACTTGGGGACAAAATTGTTTTAGAAATGTGGGGAATAAATCACTTACTATAGAAACATAGAGATAGAGAAACAATTTACTAGAATTATATTTGTAACTGAAAAGTTTACAGAGCACGGTACAATTGAAAGTGTTTATAATTATACGTCACTATTGAATTTGCTAAGGGGAATAAGGAAAAAAAGCTTAAACTGAGGTATGACAACACGAGTGTTTTTTTTTTTTTTTGTTTTTTTTTTTTTTGTTTTTTTTTAGATTTAGGTTGGAGATATACCTACTTTTGATCCAGTAAAGGATTTTAAGATATGAGATGCCCGGTGTGGGGCTAAAAGGGTTTTAGGAAAGTGTGGAACAATTACTTAGTATAGAAACATAGATAAAGGTGAGGTGAGAGAAATAATCTCTACAATTATATTAGTAATCTAAGAGTTTTATAGAGAACGATATAACCAAAAGCTTGCACAAGCACACGGCACTACTGAATCGGTTAAGGGTAATATGGAGAAAAAGTTTAAAACGAGGAATGTTAACACGAGTGCCTTTTTTTTTTTTTTTTTTTTTTTTATCACAGAATACATATATAAGGGTATGGGTAGAGAACGTATCATTATAATTTATACTAGAAAACCTAGAGCCTACAGAGATCGTTATAACTAAAAGGTAGTATTTTTAATACGCCACTATAAAATTGGTTAGTGCAAATTGGAAACAGTTTAAATCATAGAAGAAAGGAAGAAAAAAAAGAGAGAAAAGAAAGAAAGGATATATATATATTTTTTTTTTTTTTTTTTTATCACAGAATACATATATAAGGGTATGGGTAGAGAACGTATCATTATAATTTATACTAGAAAACCTAGAGCCTACAGAGATCGTTATAACTAAAAGGTAGTATTTTTAATACGCCACTATAAAATTGGTTAGTGCAAATTGGAAACAGTTTAAATCATAGAAGAAAGGAAGAAAAAAAAGAGAGAAAAGAAAGAAAGGATATATATATATTTTTTTTTCTTTTTTTTTTTTTTTTCTTTCCCTCTCCCTTTCCCTCCCCCAGTCGCCCCTCCTCGACTCTCACTTAGAGTCCCGCCTGATGCTTATATTAAGCATAAATCTCGGAGTAGCGATCTACTCACGAGACGGGGGCTATCCGCTAGAGACTAAGGTTAGTCCTAGGCGAGATAGGTAAAGATGTGGTACCAGAAAAGGTTCCCGATTAATGTAGTGTTGTTTGTTATGAACATGTGTTATCTGAAGGGTCTTAAAGGCAAGAGGCTAGAAAATAAAGAGAGAGAAGGTAAATATGGTTAAGTTTCTGTCTATAAATGCTCAGGGCCTAAATACTATGCATAAAAGATCTATGATACGCAACCAAATGATAAAAGAAAAGATTGATATTTGCTTAGTCCAGGAGACACATTGGAGACAAAATGAGAAACCCACATGGGGAGGTAATAAGTTTCCAATTATCCTACATGCATCCATGAAAGATAAAAAGAAAAGAGGTGTAGCAATGATAATTTCGGATAGGGTTAAGTGGGAGAAACTCTATCAGGATTTAGATACGGAAGGCAGATTTATGATTTTGGTGGCGAAGATAAATGACGTGAAATTCACCATAATTAATCTATATCTTCCGAATGTGGCTCCAGTTTCCCAATTAAAGAAAATATTAAACAAAGCGGATTTGGTTAAAACAGGGATATATATAGTGGCGGGCGACTTTAATTGCATACTGGATCCACAAAAAGATAAAAAATTGCTGAAAGGGAGCTCACTGAATAAAGCAGTAATTAAAAACGCTAGTTCTTTGACCAACATTAAAAACAATTATGATTTATTTGACGTCTGGCGCCTCCAAAATCCGGATGTAAGAGATTATACTCATCTATCGAGAGTATACTACACATACTCAAGAATTGACATGATCTGGGGAAATATGAATCTAGTAGATAACTTGACTAGGATAGATATTGTAGAAAACGTCTGGTCGGACCATAGTATGTATATATTTGAACTAAAAGACAATTTGACAGCTAGAAGTAACTCAACTTGGAAATTAAATAATTATTTGCTATATAATAAACATAGCAAGTCCAAGCTGGAGAATCTGATAAAATGCTTTTTTGAGGAGAATGACCCTTTAGATACCTCAAATCTCAACACTTGGTGCTGTTTCAAAGCAGTGGTAAGAGGCTACCTTATAAAGCTAAACCATGAAGCTAAAGGTAAAGAAAAAAGACTAGGAGACCTGCATATTGAACTCTATAAGCTTACAACTGATAATAAAAATGAGCCTACTATGGAGAGAGGTAGAAGAATAGCAGAAGTTCAAAAAAATATTTTACAATGTTTGAATATTAAGATAGCAAATAATATAAAGAAATTAAAACTTAGATTCTACTGTAGAGGAAATAAAACAGACAAGATGTTAACTAATAAGCTGAGGAAACAACAGGCTAAGGCGCGCATATCCAAGATTGTATATAACTCAAATACCTATATAAATCCAAAAGAGATTGGAGACTGTTTTAGAGATTACTACGGGTCATTATACAATCTTCCCGTAGAAACCTCTGTAATAAAGATTAAAGAATATTTAACCAGTACAAAGTTAAAAAAAATAGATCAAATTCAGAAGGATAGTTTGAATAAAGGGATTACAGAGGACGAGGTGATTAGGGCTATATCTAAAACCCAGAAGCTAAAAACACCAGGCCCAGATGGGTTTTCCAATTTGTTTTTTCATACTTATAAATCTATTTTGAGTTCACATCTAGCACTAGCGTTTAATGATGCAGTGAAAATAGGTAGCTTCCCGGAAGAGATGACAAGAGCAAATATGCTTCCCATCCTGAAACAAGGAAAAGATCCAGCTGTAGTATCTAGCTACCGTCCCATCTCTCTAATCAACTCAGATGTAAAAATATTCTCATCCATCCTGGCAGACCGCCTTAAAAGTATTATTAAAATTCTTATCAATAATGATCAAATAGGTTTCATACCAGATAGATGGGTGGGATCCAATTCAAGAAGAATTATAAGTGTTATAGACAACGCTAACAAGAAACATATTCCTCTTATGACCCTAGCAGTCGACGCAGAAAAAGCCTTCGATAGGCTAAACTGGAAGTTTTTAGAACTAACCCTAGAAGCCTATGGAATAGATGGCTGGATGATAAGAGGAATTATGGCCCTATATAAAAACCCTTCTACTAGGATAGTAGGCCCTAATGTATGTTCAGATTGGGTATCAGTTAATAATGGAGTCAGACAAGGGTGCCCGCTCTCACCTCTATTATACATCCTCTCAATAGAACCCTTAGCGGAAAATATTAGAAACAATGTAGATATAAAGGGATACAAAATAGGAGAAAAAGAACTAAAAATTAGTCTCTATGCGGATGACATCCTTCTGACAATCACTGACCCAGTTAGATCTTTGAAACATCTGATGGGAGAAGTTAGACGGTATAGCCAACTAGCAAATTATAAACTTAACAATGAAAAAACAGTCGTGATGAGCATTGAATTAGATAAAAAGTCAAGAGAGGAAATTAGCAATCTCTACGCATTTACATGGGCACCTCAGAAGTTTGACTGCTTAGGAATAACCATTACGAAAAATATAGAGAGAATGATGGAAGAAAATTTCTTAAGCTTGTTAAAAAGTACAAACTTACTACTCAAAGATTGGAGAAGTGCGCAGATTACCTGGTGGGGTCGTATTAATGTCATCAACTCCTATATTATCCCTAAGTGGAACTATTTATTTCAAATGATTCCACTCAGGGTTCCAGATAGTTGGTTGACATTATTACAGAATAATTTAGAGAACTTTATTAATAAAGGTAAGAAAAATAGAATAAACAGGAAAATCTTATCATTAAAAACCAAGGACGGTGGATTAAATTTTCCCAATATAAGAGTTATATACTGGGCAAACGTGATTACACATATGTACAGGTCCCAGACGGTGACGGCTAAGAAAGAAAGTTGGTTTTGTATGGAAATGGAAGATTTAGGTCTAAAAAGTTCAGAGGGCATATTATGGAATACAAAACCCTTAGGTAAAATGGAGATCGATATTAAAAATAATATTATATGGGCTCAAATGGTGCCAGTCTGGGAGGAAATCAAAATGAAAATGTCTCTAAAACATGCGATTTTGGATACAGCAAATCTGAGAACAATAGAAGCTAATATGAGGGACATCTCTCTAGATAGCTGGCGAACCCAGGGAATATATAAAGTCTCGCAGATATTAGGTGCAGCTAACATATTGCCTTTTGATACTATTGTACAGAAATTCCATCTGTCCCAGCGAGAAGTATTTACGTACCTGAGACTTAAATACTTTCTGCAGAAACACCTTAGCAAAGATCTTGGAAAAGCGTATATGATGATAAAAAACATTTTCTCAAACCAGAATGTACCAAAAGTCCTAGCTAAAGCAATAGAAGCTATAAGAAACATGAATGAAGTGGTTAGCTTCCCTCAGAAAACTAAATGGGAGAGTGATCTGAAATGTCCGTTAGATCAGGATGAGTGGTGTAAAGCCATAAATATTACTCGTCGACAGGTCCAATGCCTAAATCTATTAGAATCTTACTATAAGGTCATCTATAGATGGTATCTAGTCCCTAGTAAGCTGTCCCAGATGTACCCAGGGGTATCTTCTAAATGTTGGAGATGTGATAAAGAAGTAGGCTCATTTATCCATATCTGGTGGAGTTGTTCAAAAATCCAGAGCTCTATAAAGAGAATGCTAAGATTCATAAAAGAGATAACCGGAATAGAGTTAGAAATGAAACCTGAGATAGTCTTGCTACACATGCACTGGCCAAAGATGGTCTATAGTATCAAATGCTTTGTTATTCACTGCTTTATCGCATTCAAAATTGTCTTAGCACGGAATTGGAAATCAAACCAAACGATCAATTGGGATACGATTAAGGACCAAATCCGTCTTCAGACAATGATGGAGAGAGATCTGAGCATCCCATATTTGAATGCCCCCAAAAGGAGAGACCTATGGCAAGGGTGGCTCAACAAAATTGAAAATCGGCCATAAAGCATATTAGGATTTACCTGAGCTCAGAAAGAATTAGAGACATGAGTTAATGATATATCCCCTCTCAATGCCTGACCCGGCAGATAACACTGTATTGTGTTTGTATTTTGTATTCTGTATTATGTAAATGTGTTAAATGTGCTAATCATGTTAAAACTATTGGACTTATGTAGTCATAGTGTTAAATGTATGTGTGTAAGAAATTAAATAAAAGAATTTATACTAAAAAAAAAAAAAAAAAAAAAAAGAGCATTTTGTAAAGTCTGTATCTTTATGAAATTCTCGATTTTGTTTTTTTTGTGGGCCGGGGTTGGTTGAGGGGTAACAGTGCCATTTTAAGAAGCAATACACCTTTACCTTCCCTTTTCCTGACACAATGCAGGAGGGATGCCAAGTGATATTCAGAGAAGCTCTCTGAATCTGCACAGGATAGGATCTCCCCCTTCGAATGCTCATATATAAATCAAGCAGGTTTCGCAGCCCGTAGTGGGTTTAATTTACTTTTAATATGGTCAACAAACGCAACGAGGCAGTGATTTGATCCGTGAGTGATTTTGTCAAGACACAGCCACCTTTGCATAACATGCACAACAGGTGCAAACATTTAGACAGAACATTCACAAATCCGAAATGGATTCTAAAAAGGGCTAGTAAATCCACCGCAGGCGGCAGAATTTGTTCCTTTACTAATCAGGAGACAGCAGCCCAGATTTGATACCCCGGCCTAAAGTCATGTAGCTTAATGTAAAAAGTCATCTAAGGTTACACAGGAATTTGAAAAACAGTGACCAACAACCAAGGTTCAGCTTTATCTAGAGAATGGATTTATTGGAACCATTTGTCAAACTTCTAACTGTGACATATGGTCTCCTATTCTCCCTCTCTGAATGTTACCCTGATGCTCTCTGGTTTAAAAAACAAAATGCCAAATAAATCTCAAGATTAAAATGTAGAAGCACTATGGAGCAAATCATGGCTGCAAGAATCCAACGTGCAAGTTATATATTTCTCAATCCCATGTACATATAAGGGAAAGAGTGCGAAAACTTGCTAGACACATTTTCATCCTACATGCATTCACTTACAAACTTAGACTAGGATCAAACATACAGCCGTTTAAAAAAAAAAAAAAAAATATATAAAATAAAAAATATATAAATGATAAATCATTGGAATGTGTAATTGAAATAGCGATATTCTAAGTAAAGTTGAGAACAAAATGGCTGTGCCCAGATACTAAGATCCAGCACAAGAAAGAGAGTATAATAAAAAGAAATGATATCAAATGACAAAGAAAGAGTATAACCATTAATATTTAAAGAGCATAGGGAAAGGGACACTTTAACCCCTTAAGGACCAAACTTCTGGAATAAAAGGGAATCATGACATGTCACACATGTCATGTGTCCTTAAGGGGTTAAATAGGGTCTGAATTCCTCACAGTTCAGTTGACCCACTTGCTTCTATGAAGCACCCAAACCAAATATATTGAAAATACTATTGTAGCAATATCTCCTACTTATTGACTCATCGAAACTGGACAAAGAATCCAAGAGATTCCGTGCACCCTCCTGGCTTCCATACTCACGTCACCATGTCACCGGAGACTTACGACTCTTAGACGGGCTATTACAGTTTATATTAATGTCGTGGACTTGTATTATAAAACAGTATTTGTGTAATTCTAGTAAAAAAAAATAAAATATGGGTGGCTATCAAAGCTATGAAAGTATTCCCAAAATATAAGCAAAGCCATTTATTGGTGCAGTATTTACATGGAAGGATATGAAGAGACAAACTGTTTAAATAGTTTTGGATAGATTTGTACAGCTGGTAAACAGAACTCAGGCATATTTGAGGTTGTCCGACTGGCTAGGGGAGTATACAAATGAGATAACTTTTCCTTCTGAAATCACTTGGTTTTATCAGCGTGTTTACTTATCTGTCACTGTTTTGGAACCGATTAGAAACCACTTGCCCACACCAGTTTTATAGAGATTGAACGTTCACGGAAACTTGGTAGCATCAGATATACAAAAACATTGACTAAAAAGCTTATTCAACAAATGGCCAGTTTAACTTGAGAAATTCATTTCCAATTCAGACTGGTTAAAGATTTTTGTTTTCCATTTTTTTTTTGCCATAAGTAATAAAATTGGTTCTCAAATCAAAAAAATGATGGCATAATGACAACTGGCCTCCTTGCCTGCCTACCGCTTGGAAACAAAATGTGCATAGGTGCAATTAAAATAGGGGCCAACTTTTAATGCATTAATTCTCTCACGGCAAAGTATCATGAAAACTGGCTCTGATAAATGTTTCAATAAATTAACAAATATGCAAATTGTAAAAAAAGTGCAAATGTTATCTACTTTGTTCGTATTTATAAAACACTAGTCAGTCACACGCAGACCTTGCCATTTTTCACCCATCAGATTGATTTGCAAATGTTAAAGGCACACTCCAGACCCCTAAAGCATTTTAGCTCATGGAAAAGCTTTATGTGTGAATAGTGCGTGCTCTTTTTTAATTTTAAAAAAAGTGCAGATTTCAAATTACACCACGCGGCTGTCAACCAGATAGCAGATCCTGTTACTTCCTTGTTGTTTAGCTGAGTGTATCTAAACTCAAAAGACAGCAATTGCCCAGAGCACCTGCCTTGTAAATACTTTGCAAAGAACTGTAGAGGGAAGTCTGTGATTGGACAGCCACAGAAAGTCTGGTCGGGGTTAGAAGGGGAGGGCTTGCAAATGCTGCAGGCAAGACAACTGCAACAATCTATTTTTATCTTTTAATTCTGGTGCTTGCTTACAAATCTTTGCATAACGCTGCTCCTACCTACCTATCATCACTGATACACAAGTTCGTCCTGTCCACGGCCCTATGCACTGCCGAAGATCTGCGTCTATTACCTGTTCGTACTCGCACCATTCACGCCCACATTCAAGACTTCTCTAGGGTATTTCTGTTTCTATGGAACTCCCTTCCCTGCTCCATTAGACCATCACCCAGTCTCAGTTGCTTCAAAAGATAATTAAAAACCCACTTTTAAAAGAAAACATGCATTAAACTGTTAATAGCTTTCCCACCCAGCACCATGGCTACCCACCCTGCTTTCTCTCCTGCAACCGTGTCATCCAACAAACTAACCCTTCACTGATCTAGCAACCTACTTATTTCTGTACATAAAATACATACTTCCCTCACCTCTTGTGCCACTTTACCCCACTCCCTCTTGAATGTAACCTTGTTGCCCTCAACACCTTCTGCTCCCGAGCATCCAGCTTATCTTGCTGCAAACACACGTTTGTTAGTCTACCCATTGTACAGCACTACGGAATTTGTTTGCCCTTTATAAATAATAATAATAATAATAATAATAATAATAATAATAGTGATAATATAACCCAAATGAAAAGAAAATCATAATTAAATGAATGCTTGTCTGCATTGAGAGTAGATCTACTAAACACTGATATTTTTTTTTTTTTTTTATTTGGGCATTGAACTGTCACGTTGAATAGCATTTTTGGAATTTTAACAGTGGTCGGCACATTTTATCTTACACATGGCATCCTTTTTTTTTTTGTCAATCTTTCTTTTATTATGGCATTTGCGTTATGGGGTACAGAATGAAGAGAGGAGGCGGAATGGGGTAAGACATTTGGTGGAAATAAGATGGTACATAATACACTCCTTCGAAGGACTGCCATATATTTTTTGTTTTTGAAACGTTGAGTAAACATTGTTTTACAAGCTATTGTTAAAGATATGTGTAAAATATAACAGGTTAGTCATGCTATGTGTTAAGCAGCTCTGGCTCTCGCTTAGTACACGTCAACATGGTATTGGTAGCTTACGGAACGACAGGTCAAACGCTCTGGGTAGAGTAACTGGATTCTGCCACAGCTTAATAACGTTAAACATACTCATATTCACACGGGCTTAACTCCGCTGTAGCGTGCTATAGTGAAAGATTACTGCTCCCATTCTAAGGCACGATTGGGAAGAGACTAGCTTAGTGCATTATGTGTAGAGCAAGTTAGGTACTCATCTATAGTGTCTGCGATCTATAAGCAGGTTGTGTTGCCCCAGAAAATAGTACAAGCTAGCAATCCGTAACAAGCATGTTAGGGATGTCAAATGTGTTGTGCAAGATATTATGTAGTAAGGCATAAACATACTGTGCACTCTGGATATAAGGCATAGTTAACAGGTTAGGCGGGCCGTCGGTTAAGGCAACTTAAGGGTCATCATTTTTTTTTAATTAAGTAATGCAAAAAGTTAAATCAACGCTGCTATTACTAAATGCTAATTCAGCTATACATTTCCAACTTTGCTATAAGGTTGTAGGGTCATAGGCTTAGTTAAAAACGTACGTTTATATTTAACAAATAGTTTAACTAGGACGATTATTCAAAGCAGGTATGGGTTATATTCAGTCCCAGATAGGGAGCAATATGGGGCAGATGTCTTATCTGAGGTGGTAAATGTCCCGTTCAGCCAACTCCTGCCTGGGGTATTTTACAGTCCCGTTTAGATGTCCTTGTCGCTTTTCCTCTGCTTTGGCCCAGGTCTGATATGTGAGGTTGATCCATAGGGCTGTGTGGAGCGGCAGTGTTACTCCTTTCTTGTCGTGATTCTTCCGCCATGTAGGGTGTAAGTGCTTGTGGGTTAATCAAGGTGGCATTTATGCTTCTGTCTCATTTTGAGCCCAGCATCTTGCCTTTGTGTATTCGATGGCCCCAGGAGGCCCGTGGTCTTCCTTGCCGGTGTCTTTCGCCAGGGTTACTTTGCATGGTGGGAGTTGCATTGCGGTGTGGAAACGGGGGGTCCCCTCTGCCCCGGGCCTGCGTTGGAGCTGGTGCCCTCCTGCCACTGACCTGGGGTCCAGTGTGGTCCTGGGTCATCCCTTGTGGGATATAGCGGTGAGCGGTGTTGCCCTGTTTGGTTCGCCGCTTAGTAGCTCTCTGCCGGTGTGGTCGGCACTTGTGGGGTGTTCCCCTCGTTGCTCCCAGCCCGGGAGGGTCCATTTTATGGGGGCTCGTAGCTTGGGACTTCTTCGTGCCCTGAGATGGAGGCCCCGACCTCTTCCCACCATAGATTCCGTCTTGTGTGGGCATTGTGGAGAGGGACTTCACTGGTGTCAGTCGTACTATCCATTTAGCCCAGAATCGGTCAAAGAGTTCAGAGATGGGGTCCCTAGCTTGGGTGTAGGTGCCTGGGGTGAGGCAATGTTGTCGCAAGTCTCGTGTAGCTGGGTCGTTCTGCGCCGCCATCTTGGAGACCGTCGCCACCACTTTACATGGGGTGCTAGCAGGGGCCATCGCTTGGTGTGACGTGCAAGATTTCCCTTCTGGCGGGGACCGGGATATCCCCCACCGGTCCACAGGGGGGGGGGGAAGCCTTTTCCCTTCGCTTGTGTGTCGCAGAGTCGGGCGGGAAGGCGGCCGCGGCGGTTCTCGGACATGCCGGGGCTCGATTTAGGTATCTCCGGGTGCACAGATGCTGCAGCTTGCCGGTGGGCTTGGTTTCGGGTGGGTCTCGTCATTGTGCCCCGAGTTATTGACTCAGTTAAGCCCCCGCGGCCGGAGCTCATGGTGTGTGCGACTTGTTGGTTTGCCTGCTCGGCTCTGCCCCCCCACATGGCATCCTTTTATGTATTATATATGTAAGCAGTTTGCCCTTTTATTTATTTCTGCCTTTTTTTTTGTAAATGTTTCAACAAAATCCAGTCTAAACTAAAAAATTGTATTAAGTATTATATATGCCCTTATATCGATTTCTTTCCTTACTGTATTGTAAAGAGCTTGTTGGAGGAATTCCATGTCCAGGGGATTGTTTGATGCTTACCGATATTGCTATATAGTTAAGTTAAGAGTGCCTATTTTTCACTTCTTTTTTTTGTGTGGGTGGGGGGTTCAGCTATCTTTGAAAAAAGCCAGAGTATCGCAACAGCAGCTAATATCTAGCACAGTGTGACACATATAAAAACATATACAAAAAGAGAAGTCCTGCGCTTAAGCAGCAAGGACTACAACACACATCAGCCCCAATATATAGTAAAAACCAAAGAAAAGAAAAACGTTACCTGCGCTTTCTCCTTAATCCCTATGTATATTTAGGCAAATGGAGGTCATTTAGTTGCTCCAATGGCCATTGGAGGGAATGCCCGCCTGCCAACGTCAAGGCAGACCCCCCCCTAAGCGGGTCCTAACACTGACCCTTCAGCCTGCTTCCTTGAGCTTCTGGCAAAGATATCTCTAATGAGACAGAAAGGGGTATATAAAAACATAGCTGTCACATATAAAAACATAGCTGTCACCATGAATTTATGCACTCGTAAACATGTTAATGATAATAATAAAATGTATGTGATATTTTATTCATAATACCAGCCCCTGATTCTGTGTTCATTCCTTGGTTAACTCTCTTTGTCTGATTATACATGGGATTATTCACAAAGCTGGAAATGTGTGGATAATTATAGGTGAACTGAATTTAACAATATAGGCTAAAAAATACCCAAATTGTTTTCTCTCTGCCCTTCCCCCCCAATATTTATATTTTGACATAAAACTCACACATCTTGCACTTCTGTCATTTCTTCACAATTCCCAGTATATCGAACAGCCCCGAACGTGATGTTATTTTGCTATTGTCCAAAGACCTGTGTTCGTGGTTGATAACTAGACATGCTTTAAAAAGAAGAATATGTTATTAGGTGTTGGAGGCCTTGAACGTGTTTCTCTCACCATAACAACCTTTCTTTGTGAAAATCTGTTCCATCTTCTCCAGTTACATGATATCACATGGTGTGAACACTCCAACAAAAATACATCAATTCTACCAGTTACCATGTGTTGTGTGTAGAATACAAAACAAGTATGTATAGAACCATGATTGTGCTTTATGTAACTCAACGCATAACGGATTATCTCTATGTGGATCGGACATTTCCAAGAAATCCGTTAGCTAGAAATCATCATTTTTTTGGGTGGGTGATTGTTTCATACAGATCTCTATGGGAACACCTGTTAGTTGCTGCTACACTCATTAGTTCCTAAAATTGTGTTTGCCTTCTAAGCACTTCATATATTTGTTAAACACTAAAGCTTAATATCAACATATATAATTACTGCAATGGTTTCAATAACTTTACAAAGCTACAAAATGAACATGTTATTGTTATTTTTATATAGCCAGGAATAAGTATGTGTGGCTAAGATAGCCATTTCAAATTCTGACACTTTTTTTTATTGTGAAGTTACCGTCTCAGAATTACATCACAATCTACAAATCCTCAGCAACAGGCTCTTTTTAGAAGAAGACATTTGTTTTATGAGATTATATCTTCTTTGTGTCTAACAGTTCAGACTAACGTTACATTTTATATTCAATCGTAGAAAAAAAAAAACAACAATAAAATACAACCCTTGGTCCATAAAACTGATGAGCAGATTGAAACATTAACACAAATATATGATAGCACAAAGAAAGCAGCTGTTTACAGCCACCTTAATGCAGCCCTGCTACTAGCGACGACTTCATTTTTGGCAGTCTAATTCATACAGGTGAGGCTGCAGGAACATTGTTTTTGTATATTTGCGCATGTGCTAAAAAGAAATGGACAACATGGATCTGCAGATCTTCTTCAAATATACAGATCTTCTTAATTTATTTGCCACAGGCAGCTGTTGTGCATTGTGCAAGAAGATTGCCATAATTCATTGCAAGTGACAGCTATCATGGAAGCCGGAAGTCCATCAATATTCTTGCATCTCAGTGTTTTTTTGAGGCTTACATAAGACGAAATAGTTCCTTCTTTTTCTGTGTATATCTTTTGAAATGTTGGTATTTTGCGAAATTCCAACGAAATATATGAATAGGTTTCTTTATAATAAAACAAAAAAGTTACAATTGAACTTTAAGTGACGAGGACATTTTTTATATCATTATTTATGTCGTTTGTTCAGTTGTAACATGTATTTTTCTTTAAATGAAGCAAACGTATCCCTTACATGACAGAGTCCCTTTAACCAATTCTTCAGTAAACAAAGAAATGTTTATGTAGTTTTATATGAACACTGATAGCTCAGCCTCAAGGGATTACATTATACTGGAGGCTGCATGTCATTTTTGAATGTAGTATTTACTAATAGAGATGTATCTGTGGGTCTGAATTACATTTGCTCTGGTTAGACAGAAAGAACAGAATATCACCCTTGCACATTTTCCTTTGAAATACTGTATGATCTTGGAGAGATTATGATGAAATGTATCTAGGAAAGATATATCGCAAATGAATTGCTCAAAGCTCGAAGGGCATAAGCAACTGTCATTCCATGAATGGAACAAAATGAATCAAAACACATGTTGCCTAAAGTATACATGAATTAATCCTGTTTTGAATTGGTTGAATGAGCTAATTCTCCTACCGCTATCTTTCATAACTGAATTTCACTAAAGTAATTTGTTTTTGTAATACTAAATTATTTTCAGTTAATCCCTTCCATTAAAGCTCAACAAAGATGGAACAAGTATAATTTGTTTCCTGTAGTTGAATTACTTTGGAAGTTAAAAACATAAATTAAATCCATGTTATTGGTCAGTAATGCACTAAGCCATGTTTCAACAACTTCCGTAAATCATCTTAGAACTCATTTGGCAGTCACATTGTTATTGCCCATACATTGACTGAAGGCTGTTGGGTAACGTGCAAAATTATAGTTACCTTCCTCTCACCTCTATCAACAATGTACCACTGTATGAACCATTGGGATATAAGTCCAAAGCAGGTTTATCGAATAAACGTAAAAAGGCTTGAGATAAAAAAACCTGCTTTGGATCTTTTGCCAACTTGTGCCCAGTCGTTTGTTGGATCTGCGAGTGAAGTGTACTTTGGGATGGAGACATTTGGGTGCTCGATTGGACTTAGACATTCTCACTATTTGTGTGATTTTTTTTAACCATTGGCCTTCAGTTGGCCAGGTGATCTCTTATCGATGTTTTTTTCCTTGGAAAACGAAAGCAATTTTGTCTTACATAATTTCACTTAATATGCTGATAGCACATATAGATAAAATGACAAATTAATGCTTGTAAATTCTCAATACATCCATACAGACATTAAATTTAGGAATGGATCAAGAAAACAATCTACTTTTAGCCCCAATCATTTACTAGATATATAATACTTAACGATATACTATACTGCCCAAATAAAAATGTAATTTAATAATGCAATAATTTGTATTGGGGGTATATCTAAAACCAGCTTGGAAAAGTTGCAGTTCCTTTGTTTGCTGTCTTTGCAAACCCTCCCCTTCTATCCACACCCAGACTTTCCGTGACTGTCCAATCACAGACTTCCCAATGAAGCTCAATGAGAAATCTTTGCAAGGCAGACGCCCTTCACTCTTTACACATAAGTTATTTCAACAAGCTCTAGTGGTTCGAAGTAACCATTTAATGACTGCTTTTCTGCTGACGAGCATGGAAATTAGCCCATAGTTTTGGGGGATCTGCAGTAATTGACACACTAATTTTGATGCACCTTGAAACATTATTAAAGGGGTACTGTAATTATAAAAATGTGTTATATATTATATTTACTTATAGGTATAATTTACAAATATATATATATGTAGATTTGTTTGGTGTGAAAAATAAAAATGTACAAATACTCACCTCCTTATCCTGCAACCGTATGCCTTCATCTTAGCTACCATCGTTATAAGCATGCGGGAAAGAGAAAATGAAACAATGTGTATATCACTCCTATTCTTTTGCAATGTTTAATCTTGGTTTTGCATTGTCTGAACTGGATTGTGATGTACTTTGCTAATTCTTCATTATAAATTTCAAGGAAAACTGAGGATCAAATGAAAATAAAAGTATACGTGATTTTAAATGTTTTATTTAATTATGTACATTTCACAGAAGTGACAGTTGTCCTTTAACCCCTTAAGGACACATGACATGTCTGACACGTCATGATTCCCTTTTATTCCAGAAGTTTGGTCCTTAAGGGGTTAAGTAACAGATTAAAAATAATTAATCCAAGAATAGAACCTCCGAACCTTCTGATACTCCATTTACATTTTCAGTAACTATTACTCTTTGCATTCTATCTTTAATCCAGTGTTCTATCCAAGAACAAGTATTTTAATTTTAACCAATTTCCACCTTTGTTTGGGGCTTATACTTAGTGATGTAGGGGTGATTATTTCAGATTACTTAAAGGTAGGCAGACAATGTAATAGAGCAGCAGGAAATGCTAGCAGAATGCTTGGTTGTATAGGGAGAGGTATTAGCAGTAGAAAGAGGGAAGTGCTCATGCCATTGTACAGAACACTGGTGAGACCTCACTTGGAATATTGTACGCAGTACTGGAGACCGTATCTCCAGAAGGATATTGATACCTTAGAGAGAGTTCAAAGAAGGGCTACTAAACTGGTTCATGTATTGCAGGATAAAACTTACCAGGAAAGGTTAAAGGAACTTAACATATATAGCTTGGAGGAAAGACGAGACAGGGGGGAAATGATAGAAACATTTAAATACATAAAGGGAATCAACACAGTAAAGGAGGAGACTATATTTAAAAGAAGAAAAACCACCACAACAAGAGGACATAGTCTTAAATTAGAGGGACAAAGGTTTAAAAATAATATCAGGAAGTATTACTTTACTGAGAGGGTAGTGCATGGAATAGCCTTCCAGCTGAAGTGGTAGAGGTTAACACAGTAAAGGAGTTTAAGCATGCACGTGATAGCCATAAGGCTATCCTAACTATAAGATAAGGCTAGAGACTAATGAAAGTATTTAGAAAATTGGGCAGACTAGATGGGCCGAATGGTTCTTATCTGCAGTCACTTTCTATGTTTCTATGCCACTGTAAATATTGCCATGGCTGGGGGTATATACTGTGTACTTGATGCCTCTCGAGTAAAACAGAAATTAGAAAAGGCTTTATGGGGAGACATTGATGGAAAGTAGATAAAATAATACAGTATACAGTATACAATAATACATGTCAAGTGCCCAGTCTCTGTCTCTCCGATGGGAGAGACAGCTTTTCACTGTAACTTTCCAGGCATGAATTTGTTGAGATTCCTAACTGTTTTAAATATTACCTTTAAAAATTTATTCTCACTGACAAAGCAAATTGTACAACTTATTTCATACTACTTGGCGAAAGCATTATAAGTAAAATTATACTTTTTAAATTTAAGTGGAGTTTTCTGTTGGCCTAGATTCAAGATTGTTTTGCTTTGATTTAAATCTGGAAGAAGACGTGACTTTCTTGTGTAGGGTATTCCACAAACAAGGGACTGTGTGAAAACAGACAAATCAAGATACTTCTGTCCTGTAATTTGGAATAGTAAGTATATTATTGGAGGCAAACCAAGGGTTATAGAAGGCATGAGAGCTGGAGTGGATGTAGTACTGAAATACTTTGGTAACATTCCAGAGAAGCGGGATGTATTGTATATCTCTTTTTCCAGTAAACATGACCTTTTTCTTAGAATAGCTCCAACTATAGAGGTTAGAAAGAGGTGGATTAACCACAGGGCAAAAATGGCTGTTGCTGAGCAACCTCTAGTTAATAAAACTTACATTTCTACATAGAGCAGACACAACTGGAAGTTTTCAACAGGTCTCTTTGAAGCAAACCAGACTGTCCTGGCTGAGCCACTAGGGGGCCCAACATGTACGAGGGAGCATAAACAATGGTCTATATGCAATGTAAGAAGGTGTCACATTGTTATCGTGGTGTGTAAATTTATAACAATGTTTTCAAGAAGGAAGCATTTATACTATGTTGGATCAGAGTACGTGACCTGTTTGATTATTAGTATGGTATCTGCCAGATGGCCAGACTTTCAAATGAGAATTAGTGAGACGTTTTTAGGGTAAATACACTGATAAGCCACAACATTAAAACCATTGACAGGTTACAATGGCACCTGTCAAAGGGTGGGGTGGGATGTGATATATTAAGCAGCAAGTGAACAGTCAGTTCATGAAGGTCATGTATTGGAAGCAGGAAACATGGACAAGCAAAAAGATCTGTGTGACTTTGACATGGGCCAAATAGTGATGGGTAGAAGACTGTTTCAGAGCATCTCCAAAAGGGGAAAATCTTCTGGGTTGTTCCCAGTATGCGGTGGTTGATTTCCATACCAAAAGTGGAGCAAGGAAGGGCAATCAGTGAACCAGCATCAGGGTCATAGGTGCCCAAAGCTCATTGATGCACATGTGGAAGGCTCTTCACATAGAAGAGAGACTGTAGTTGTGATGCACTGTGTGTTCTGACACCTATCTTTCATGGCAAGTATTACGTTTCAGCTACAGTAACTCTTCTGTGATTGGTCCAGACAGACTAGCCCTCACTCTCCATGTGTGTCAATAAGCCATGGACACCCATGACCCTGATGCTGGTTCACCAGTTGTCCTTACTTCCACCACTTTTGGTAGGTACTAAAAACCAAAACTTCTTCTACATGAAAAAAACTGTAGAAGGGAAAAGGAGGGTGCTTCAGGCACTCACTGAGAGTGCAATATGTAAGCTAGGTCATTTAATTGAGATGTTTTTTGTATTTAAAAAAAAAAAAATAGTTTGACCCTTAAGCCAACCCTTTCTGCCCCTCCTTCCAATCCTGCAATGATTTTCTATTTGTTTCAAATAAACACAATTTTAGCTACTGCAAAAAGATGACATTGGAACACAACTCCCAGAAGCCCTTGTTGTTCCCATAGAGCACTGCTTGTAGTATAAGATCAGAAGTGCTGTAGAATTTTAGACGAGCATCATGATTGGCTGAGCCACCAAATTATGCCGAAACGACAAACATGACTATATTATTATTTTAAAGATATTATTTTGGCATATGTATTTATGCAATTCTTCAGCATGAATAGGTCAACTCCAACGTGGAGTCCCTTTAATTAACTTGAATGGTTCATTTGAGATTTCCCCTAGTGCAATACTTGAATTGCTAATATTGCAGGGCAGCACACTTTATGTAAGGTGATACGACACATAAAAGTGGAATATGAAACATGGTGCATGTGCCAGCACTGCATTTTGTCTTTATGGTCAGAAATGCCCAATTCTCTGACTGATTCCTCATGTAACCTGCTTGTTAGCCATTAACTGAGGTCTTTCCGGTATAAGAAAGGTAGGGGGTGTCTTACAATGCCTCTTAAGGTTTTAAACACTTCCTTGCATTCCTTCCTCCCACAGCATGGCTGCAGAGGGGTTTAAAGGATGGCCAGCTGCTTGCCTCTCATAATGAATCTCAGGTGTAGAATCTTGCGCTGAGAGTCCTACTTAACTCTTTAATCATGGTTTTATGAGTTTTCTTCAATAAACCCCGTGGCTGTCTTTGCATGGATCCTTGTGTCTAATAGGAATTGCTTGCTTCCTGTACACCAGAGGTGTTTATCCGTGGCCCTCAAGACATGGTTGGACAATAACCTCCATAATGCTTGGAAAAGTCAACAGATGGCAAAGCCTTATGGGATTTTAGTACAGTAACAGCTGGAGAGTCAAGGGAGTCAAAAAAAAAAAAACAGCAAACCTGCTTTAAATCATAATTCTTACAAGAAGGGTCCCCCTCTCTATTTTTATCAGTGTATCAGGGTTTCTCAGTAACGTGTTAATTGTTGGGAAATCTAATTGAATTTCAAAATTTAGAACAAAATAGCTTAGCTGGAAAAAGAATCTCCAAGTTTTTTTTGGCTACAATTAAAACATTATTTTGAATTAACTATCATAATATATATTATTTTGGAGTATTGATACCCATTACCTAACCATTCATAGCCATTCACTTTCAATACACTTTGCGTTACTGATAATTGCCACTACAGGACTTATTGAATCAAACCCGAAAATAAAATGTAGGCCTGTTAATGTATGAACAAAAATAGAAATGGGGTACAGTTGGAGTATTTCTCCTTAAATCATTAATCCACTTTTCATTTATCCCAATTTTGCATTTTAGGGAAACAAATAAACATGACCAGGTATTTTTTAAACTCTGAATTTCAGTAAATTAAATGTGAATAGCAAAAATTTGGAATATTATGTTTTTGCAAATATTTATCCAATTGCTGTTTAAACATCTGCATAGACTGATAAAACCGCATCTTCAGGCAGAAAATTCTTTCCTCTGCCTTAGACAAAATCTCCTTTCTTCTAGTCTTGAGTCTGTCTACTTTTTCAGCCTTAATTTTTAGGCAACATTTTAAAGATTATTATACCAAGCAATCCTATTCATTGCAGAATATCCCAGTTAACTTCAAAAATCTGCAAGTCATCAGTTATCAATTTTGTTTTAAAGAGATTTGTTTTCTAAAGCATCCTTGAAGATTTCAGCCAACATCTCTCGGTTTCCAAATGATCATAAACCTTTGTAATATTTATTAGGGGCATATTTGTGTAGAGGGTAAAGCCAGCTGGGTATCTGCACAATCCTGAACTCTTAGAGAAAGAACCTTTGGCTATTTCTGCATGTTAGCTAGTTTTTGCATATTTCCAAAAGTATATTTACTTCCCAAATGTTTGATAGCAAGTTTTTTTAGGGCAGATTTTGGGGTCTAATCTGTTTGAGGTAACAGTCACCTCTTTTGCCCCATGTGGGGACGTGATGGCTTTTTACACTGTCACAAAATTACTGTAACTCAGTTGGGCCAATTACAGTCCATAAATGCAGCGGTGATATTCCTGTCTGCCCACACCTCCCATGCCTCCCCCCTCTATCAGTCCTTACTCTGGCTTCCTGGAAGATATAGGGCTTAATTTAAAATTATGTTTTTTTGCTTACAAATTGCTGCACAATGCTGCACAAGATACCTATCCTCACAGATACAAAAGTATGTCCCGTCCAGGCCCCTGGACTCTGCCAAAGTCCTGTGTCGATTCTCTGTTTGTACTCAAACCTCTGAGACCCACCTCCAAGACTTCTCTAGGACTGTCAGAGGTGCGAGTACGAACAGAGCTACCTTCCCTGCTCCATTAGACTCTTACCCGGTTTCAGTTCCTTCAAATATTATTAAAAACTCACTTCTTTAGGAAAGCTTATCAATTAAACTGTGGATAGCTTTCCCTCCCTGGACCTTTGTTACCCACCCTGCTTCCTCTCCTGCAACTGTGTCATTCAATAAACTAACCCTTCGCTGTAAACTATTCTATTAACCTTGCTTTTTCATGTACATTCTTCCCTTACCTCTTGTGCCACTTTGCCCCAATCCCTCTAGAATGTAAGCTTGTTTTTTTTCGCAGGGCCCTCAATACCCTCTGTTCCTGTGCGTCCTGCTCGTCTTGTTACAAATAAATGTCTGTTAGTCCACCTATTGTTCAGCGCGACGGAATTTGTTGGCCCTTTATAAATAATAAGTGAGAATTTAATTTGTCCTGCAAAGATCATTGACTAAATGTTCTTCAGATATTTACACCTATGACCTTTATGTTAGATATAAATCCCCACAACTGGGATATTAACCCACCGAGCTTTCTTACCGGTTTAGCTCTCTTCAGGGTACGTGATTTTTAAGTTGGTGGTCTTACTTACAGGGAATGCACCAGGCTTTAGTCTAAGGGAGGACGATGAGCTTAAGGTGGTCTTGTTGGGCGTCCGAAAGCTCAACATTTTCTGTTTATTTTATCTTTCTTTAATAATGTTTATAGTCAATCTTTCTTTATTAAGAAATTTTCAAGGGGTACAGAACAAAAGGGGGGGTATACATGTTAATTCACGTTATACATTATACAGGATTAACTTCGACAGTATTGAACAGGTAAAAATATAGTCTCGATATGCAACATGTCACACTGTATGTGTCTATGTATAAGAAATCTCTTGAACTGCAGTCGTATGTGACATTCTCTATTACAGCTCGGTCTTACTAACTGAGATAGGGTTTTCCCATCCGGCCATGTCAAACAGCTTTCCCTGAACATCCCAACTTGCAGGGGCCGCTTCCCGTGCCTGATCTGACTCTGGGAAAGGGCTGATATTCAGATTATGCATTGTAATTCCCTGTCTCCGCTCAACAAGTGCATTTACCTTTTCATAGCTTTTCCAGTTGTCAGAGATACGTGCTAGGATGAGCCCATTACCCCTATAATAACGTTTAAAGTCTGCAATCTTTGCTAACATGTGGTGTTTGCGTGGGAAAGGAACCCGTTATCATGACGTACAGAAAAGTAACATACATTCGGTATCCAACACTAGGTAGTACCGGTAGTAATACAGCAATACAGACATATATTGTAAAGTGGTTCCATTACTCATGAGTTTGAAGAATACCGTTTCTACTACCGGTGAAGTTGACATGGGCGAGTCAGGTCCTGTTACCTTGTCTTCCGTCCCTGTCCTCTACCTATGCAGTGGGGGCTTAGCTCCCGGGGGTATGGGAGTCTATGTCAGAGCATCACATGGGACCTAAATTGTCTGGTGTTTGTTTCTGTGGGGGTAGTCATACTTCTGGTGGGTCACTGTCTAGGTCTCGGGCGCTTGGAGCCCTTGTGGGGCGTTCATATGTATCGGTCTACAGGGTATCTGCGGACCTCGGGGTCCGAGACCTCGGCATGCCTCTCCGTTTCAACCAGTGTGCCCTCGTCCAACTGTGTACGTTTACCTTGTGCCTGCGTTATCTGCTCAGCCTTAGTCGAGTGTATTGTGGACCGTTATGTGTGAGGAGCTAAGCTACGTGTATAGTTGTAGGCTATTACAGTTCTGGCTAACCGTGGCGTGTGTAAACATGTAGGTACAAGAGGTAAGGTAGGGGAAGGAGGGTTGGGAGGGGAGGGGGGGGGGATTCTCAACTCGAGGTGATGGCGGGCGAGGTCCCATCCCCAAGTCTCCACAACCAGCCAGTCGAGCGCACCGGGGGTTCCCAGTCGGATCGGAGGAGCTTAATATCTCTTATTGTCGCTCGACCTATCTACACTGTAAGCCAAAGGGTAACATTTACCCCGGCTATCTTCCAGATATGTACATTAACCAGGGTGTCCAGGTTTGTAGATAACGTTCTGTGGTTCCGTGCAGTGAAGCTGTCAGCTGTTCCATCCCGCGGATCTCCTCCACTTTGGCCATCCATTCCTGTGAAGAGGGTACCATCGCTGTCCTCCATTTCATAGGGATGAGAGATTTAGCAGCGTTCAGCAGATGTTTAGTCAGCGATTTTTTGTATTTCGATATGGATACCGACGTGTGGTGTAGGAGCATCGGGAGCGGTTGGAACGGTAGATCCGGGTCTATGATGTTCGTGATCCGCTGGTGAACTTGTTGCCAGTACGGGACTACGAGTCTACAGGACCACCAGATGTGTAGGTCCGTGCCGTCTTCTTCTCCGCAGCGCCAGCAAGTCGCAGGGACCGTTGGTATCATCCTGTGGATCCTTGCAGGGGTCCTGTACCAGTTGGTCAATAGTTTAAAATTGAGCTCCTGCTGTTTGGAGCACAGGGAGCTCTGGTGTGTTAAGACGTGAATTTTAGTCCATTGAGGGTCCGACAACATCACCCCCGTGCTCTCTTCCCAGCGCGTTATATGATTGAGGCGTAGCGGTTGTTGCGACGACAGAAGCATTGCATAGAGGTTCGAGATTTCTCTACACAGATGTGTGCGTTTCGTGCAGAGTTGTTCAAATTCTGTGAGGGATCTATGGAATAGTCGCCTCCCCTGTTGGGCTAGGTAGTATGTTTTGGTTTGGAAGTACCTGAACCTATCGAGGCCCGTAGGGGTACGTTCCGGCATCAAATCCTGGAGTTGTTTCAGCTCGTCCTCTCCGCACCATTGTCGCATGTACGTCCACTCCGAGAGTCCGAAGGTCGCGATGTCCTGTGGTGAGAGACCTCCCGCTAGTTCCGGATTATGCGTTATCGGCGTCAGTGGGCCCGGGGTGGTGGTAAGCGTGAGGGTGATCCTGATGCGAAACCAGGTTCGTAGGGTTGCCCCAACGAGCGGGTGGCCACGTAGGTGTTCACTTGCTAGGGGGTCCCCAAGCCAGACCGCGGCCGGGAGCGTTCCAGCCATCTGAGCTCTCTCCATTTGTATCCATCTCTTATTGGATTTGGGTACATGCCAATCTACTATGCGTTGGAGGTGGGTTGCCCTGTAGTAGTCGAAAAGTGAGGGGAGCCCCACTCCCCCTTGGGCCTTGGGCAGGCGCAGGTGTTGCCTTTTCAGTTTGGGGGTCTTAGATTGCCACACAAACTTGGTAATGGCTGTGTCCATTGATCTGAAAAAAGTCTGAGGTATACCTATGGGGATGGCCTGGAACAGGTACAGTAGTCGCGGTAGGAGGTTCATTTTTATTGCGTTCATCCGGCCAAACCAGGAAACACACAGGCCCGACCAGTGCACCAAGTCTGCCCGTAGTCTGTGGATCATGGGTTCGAAGTTGTGGGCATACATCCGAGTCAGGTCAGTGGCCAGCCAGATCCCCAGATACTTGATTTTAACGGGGCACCACTTGAATGCATATTGGGTCTTGAGATGAGTAGTCATTCCCTCTCCAGTTGTAACGGGTAGGGCCTCCGATTTATCAGTGTTCAGCTTCATATTAGAGACCTGCCCGTATTCAGCGAAGGCCCTCAGGAGATTCGGGAGGGTGGCCAGGGGTTCGCTGACGAAGAATAACATATAATCCGCGTATGCGGCTATGCTCCTGGTCCCCCAGGGTAAACCCCCTAATACCCCCATCCCGTCTGACCGCCCCCAGGAACGGCTCCAGGGAGAGGGCAAACAGGAGGGGGGACAGTGGGCACCCCTGTCTCGTACCATTGTGGATCTGTACTGGTTCCGACAGAGCGCCATTAACCCGGATCCTAGCGGAGAGAATCGTATATAGCGATGATATCCACGTTATGAGGTGGGGGCCAAAGCCCATCGCTCGGAGAGTTGCCAACATGAAACGCCAATCCACCCGGTCAAAGGCCTTCTCCGCGTTGGTGGAAAGGAGGAGGACCTTCAGTCTGGAGCGTCGTGCCGCATGAATGACATTTAGGGCCCGTGTGGTATTGTCTCTCGCCTCCCTTCCAGGAATGAACCCCACCTGGTCCGGGTGGACCAAAGCAGGCACCACTCCTTTCATTCGAGTCGCTAGGATTTTCGTGAAAAGTTTTAAATCTGCATTCAGGAGCGAGATTGGCCGGTAACTTGCGCAATTGGTGGGGTCCTTACCCTCCTTGTGGATTACCGCAATTGTTGCCGTGAGGGCATCTCTGGGTAGAGTTGCACCGTCTAGTATGGAATTGAGGCCTGTGAGAAGTTTGGGCAAGAGCACCTCCCCGAATTCGTTGAAGTAGCGGAGTGGTAGACCGTCCGGGCCAGGAGCCTTATTCAGTTTAGAGCCCTTCAGTGCAGCCTGAAGTTCCTCGAGGGTGATCGGCGCTTCTAGACTGTCCGCCACCTCCTCGCTTAGAGTTTACGTGATGCGGCGTTGCAGGTAGCTACTTATGCGTTCCTCCTGCCGGTGGTGGTCTCTTTCCCCATCTTTAGGCGGTAAATTATACAGGTCACTGTAGAAGCTATGGAATGCTTCTGTGATCCTATCTGGGAGCTGAGTTACACCATGGGTTCTGTGTTGTATTTTCGTAATTTGGCACTTACGACGTTGCTTTTGCAGCATCCGGGCCAAGAGTCGGTCGCATTTATTCGAGTATTCATAGAAGAAGCGTTGCGATTTGCGGATCGTAAATTGAAGTTTCTGTTGTAGGATGTCCCTCAGTGCACTTCTGGCATCTAGTAGTGCTTTGTAGTTCTCCTCTGATTGGGCGTTCTTATGTGTAGTTTCCAGGGCCGCGATCCGCAATGTCAGGTCCGCGACTCGTTGTCTCTGTAGCTTCTGCCTATGTGTACAAATTCTGATCAGCTCACCTCGGATTACACATTTATGGGTTTCCCATATTGTTAATGCTGGGATTTCCGGGGTTTCGTTCTCCTCGAAGAATTTTGTCAATGTCGAACGTAGCTCGGTTGTAACCAGGTCATCATTGAGGATGGACTCGTTCAACCGCCACTGGCGCTCCCTCGGTCGGAATAGGGGGGATTTGATTGTCGCTGTTATTGGGGAGTGGTCCGACCATCCCATGGGTCGAATCTCAGCCGTTAGCAGCAGAGGCAGTAGTTCCCTGGCAACGTAGATGTAGTCCAGCCTGCTATACGACTTATGAGCTGTCGAGTAGTAGGTGAAATCCTTCTCGTCCGGATGTAGGACCCTCCAGCTGTCCATAAGTCCCGAGTCCTGGAGTGCCTTACGGATCGCGTGAAGGTCTCGAGACGGGAGGGTACTCGTACCTTTTGAGGTATCTATTCTCGGTTCCAGGGCGGCATTCAAGTCGCCTGCCACAATAAGGAAACCTTCCCTGAATAAGTCAAGTTTGCGTAACGTTTTGCGGAGGAAACTAGATTGTCGGGCATTGGGTGCATAGAGGCTAGCGAAGGTGTAGGTGCTGTCAGCAATCGTGCCCTTTATGAATAAATATCGCCCCATTACGTCCGCTTTGATTGCTGAGCATTCAAACGGAATCGTACTAGCGAACAGGATCGCGACCCCAGCCTTCTTGGCTGTGTGATGGTTCGCGAAGAACCCCACCGGGTATCTCGCGTCCTTCAAGCTTGGTCCGTCTGGGCCTCGGAAGTGGGTCTCTTGGAGGAACGCCACTGACACCCGTTCTGTCCATAGGTAGCGTAGGAGATGAGACCTCCTTTCTGGGATGTTTAAGCCCCGGGTATTGCTCGACCAGACATGGAGGGGAGCGGGAGCGAACCTCGTCCCCATGATTCTCGGGGTGAGAGGGGGGATGGGAGGACCAGGAGGGGGGAGAGGGGAGGGGTGTGAGCTGCTCGATGCAGGTTCACAATGACTTGGCACCTGTGGTGGTGGTGTAGTGCGGGGTCTCTAAGGAGGTAGAGTCCTACTTGCACCCACCAGTGTTAGGGGGTGCCCGTCAATGGGGGACTCAGCCCTTTAGGCTCTGGTGCAGTGTTCAGTTTACGTTTATGGTATGTGTCGGTAGATATCTCTTAGGTGTTATTACGATATCTGTCTACGGACTAAGATATCCTACTACGAGGTTCTGAGCCCTGTCTATCAGGGTGTAATTAACACTAGTGTCGTATACCTAGGGTAAGTGTTCAGTGTCCAGCCCCCCTGGCCGAGGGAGCGTGAGTGACACGGGAGGCATGTGGTCCGTATAGAGCGTTTTATAGTCGGTTTCGTCGGATGAGGATGGGAGACTAACAGTGTCCAGGGGGTCGAGTCCGTCCACCAGGTCTTCGTTTAGCTGGGGGGGATTACCCTCTGTCTGGGAGTGGTGAGGAGGACGGTCGGTGTATCTATTACATGCTTTAGTGAACCTTGTCAGTCCGCCCTCTGAGTGTTGTCTGTCTCCCTTAGCGTTGTGTCCCCTGTCGGAGGTGAGATGAACTTCCAAGTTGTCGATTGGGGGGGGTGTCAGGGTCAGCCACCGTCCGGGATCCTCACGGGGGCGATATCTGGGGTTACCCAAAGAGATCGGGGGCTAGTTCGGTTTTACAATCCCTTGCCCTGCTTCACCTCCTCTCCCTAACTGTCTATGTGTGGCAGGGGGTCCTATATACATCCAAGGACCGCTTAAGTGGGTAACTGGGCTGTTCCGTACGTTGTAACAAAAACATTAATATTAGCAACAACAGTAGTAAGCTTAGCTCCCCCCGCCCCCACCCCCTAAAACCCCGTGTCCCTCTCATTGTACCCCAATAACATTTGGTATAAGCATAGGTCCTTATGTGGATAAATGACCGTGGGCAGCCAGGGAGGTGAGGGGGTGCCCATCCTGTAATAAAGGTGATCAGGGCAGCCGTCAGCTCTTCACGTTCATGCTGCCGGGATTGTCTATGTGAAGCCGGGGGTCTAGGCGTCTTACATGCCCCAATCCCTAGTCCCACAAAACACTGACTGTCCCCCCACCCCCCTGCGGCCCCCCACCCAAAAGGCCTATCATGGGGATAGGAGCCACACACTGTGGCTGCTGGCTTCGGCGAGGGCAGTGGGGTACAGCCTGCTAATAAGGTCGCTCTTCACTCTGACCCTTCCTTTCATGATATGCCCACGCTTTGAATCTCAGGGTTTGGCCTCCCAGTCCCCCTCCCCCTCCCCAAGAGTCCAGTAAAGAGTCCCCTATCCCCTTAACAATCCTCAGCAATCCCCATTCCCGGCAGGACCCCTCGAACCCCCAAATCACCGTGAGCACTCACCAGTCCCCATGTCCAGACCAGATTCCGACTAATTTACTCTTCTGGGCCTTCCGGGCCTCCTCTCCGTTGCGGTTGCTCTATGCGGCCAGGCACAGTGTCGGGTAATCGAACAGGAGCCAGCGGGTCCCTCCTGGTGGCAGTGGCTTCGTCGAGGATCCAGTTTCGGACCCTTACTTGAGGGAGGCCCAGCGTCCGTTGGAGTCTCGGAACGTCTTCTGGCCAGCGGGCCGTGAGCCAAGCGTTGCCATGCCTCGCCTGCAGGCTAAAGGGGAACCCCCAGCGATATTGAATTCTCTTTTCTCGTAGTGCGCTCGTCACAGGGCGGAGGGCTCTCCTGGCATCGAGCGTCAGGCTAGATAAGTCTTGATATAGAGAAATTTCCGCCCCTTGGTAGTTAATGGCAGGGAGCACTCTCGCGGCCGCCATTATGTTATCTCGGAGTCCTGGCGTGGCTATGCAACAGACCACGTCTCGTGGGTTCCCATCTTGTCTTGCTGGTCCTAGGGCTCTATGCGCCCGCTCAAAACGTATGGTGGCTGGGGCTTGTGCTCCCATGATCTGCCGGAAGAGATCGTTCAGCGAGGTGTGGAGCGGTTCATTACCTGTTTCAGGCAGGCCGCGGACCCTGATGTTATTGCGTCTGCTTCTGTTCTCTAGGTCCTCCACCTGCCTGCGGATGGCGAGGAGCATGTTACCTTGCCTAGTCACTGCTACTTCCGTGGCCCTGTGTTGGTCCTCGCTACCCTGCACAGCCGTCTCCATTTCATCAACACGGTGTTCTAGTGTTGTAAGGTCTGTGCGGAGGCCAGCCAGTTCCTCTCGGAGCGCTGTGCGTAGTTCCTGAACTATGGCTCCCCTGTCAGCTTTGGAGAGCATGTTAGCAGAGATCCGGGTGAGTTCAGTTCTAATGAGGGCAAAATCACTCGCCTGGGTGTCTCCCGTCTGCATATCTCCTGTGCTCTCTGAGCTTGGCGATGTGGGCGCCATCTTGGCTGCATGCTGCGGCTCCCGGGGGTCCGGCGGTGTTGCGATATAATCGTCCATCGGACCTGTGTATCTTCTCGGGGAGTTAATCCCCGATGTCTCCTGGGCTAGGTGCTTCTTTGTTCGGACCATTAGTACCCGTGCTGATGCTGTTTTTAAGCTTAATTTCGGCCAGGGGTGCGGAGCTGATTTACTGAGCGTCCTGCACCATGCTCGTCCAGGCCACACCCCTCTTTAATAATGTTTATAACAGGTTTGCCAAACACATAAAATAACTTGGTTTTGAACTGGGTGAAAGAAAGGCCACATGCACTTAATCCAAAGGTCTTCGTGTAATTTGTTGCACAATCGTTTGATTCCATAATGTTGGTTTATGCATACAAATGTGTGTGCGTCTCAGTATGATAGATAAAGGTGGACCATGTATTGTGGGAAAATAATGCCATTGAGGGGTTGATAAGACGTAATAAACCATGAAACCACAGGTGGAGTGTTATTCAAAAGTCTCTAGAACTTTGAGATTTAATTATTTCCCCATAACACCAGAGGCAGTGTATGTGTTAAGGTAGTGTATGAGTTATTGTGTAGGGCTAGTGTTAATCTAATGTAGGGGCTAACATTTATTGTAGTGAAGGGGTTAAGGAGAGTTCTGTACTGTAAGAGCATCAATAGGGCGTACATATTCCATTGCTACCTGAGATTCATAGGTGTTACAGTCCTCATCTGCAGCTGCCATCATTACAGTGCTAGCAAAAATGAATTGGGAATGTAAAACTCTATAATCTCAGGCAAATGGTGACATGTACACCCAAATTCTGCCAGAGATGAGGACCCCAAATTGGATGAAGGTGGTCTGTTCATTACTGAAAATTATTGTACAAATGACATCGCAATCCACGTAGTACAGAACGTGAAAACATGATGTGATCTTTGAAATAATGGACACATCATGTAATATATGTGTGTGTGTGTGTGCTAAATGTATGCACGCAGTGTGTCTATGTACATATTGCATACATTATATCAATGTATAAAAATCTATACGTCTAAGTAAACTATACGTTTGTCACATTTGTGCAGCTGGTAATATATGACCTGGGGATTTACAAATTGATTATCTGGGATATTCACACCTGGAGAAAGCTACGGGCGAACCCTCAGGTGTCGGAAGCCTGTAATTAGGAGAAAGCAGGGGGGTTATTACTGGGGCTTAGGGGATGGCGGGCATCACACACGATTTATAGAAAGAAAAATTCTAGAACCATAAATTATATGTTAGCCAATGATTGTAACTTTAATGGAAATAAACTGTTGAAAGCCCCCCAGAAAGTGAGAGGCACCTGCAAAACTTTCAGCATCTGTCAAACATTGCATGCATTTTCCAGATACTACACTTTGAGTTTGCCTTGTTTAAAAAGTGTCTGGAATGTTACACGAATAATAAAATAGCTGGTGAGGGTGATACAAGACATGTGCTTGTCAATTGCGACTGTTACTAGATTTAAAAAGATACGTAACCAAAGTCCGAAAATGGTCATGGGAGACTGAAATTCAACATTTTTCAATGGATTATTAACGTTAAGCTAATTGAGCAAGAAACAAAAACAGAATGTAAAATAACAACAATCTAAAGAAAAATCTATTTTATACTCTTCCCACTGTTGTTTTTCCATTAAAATGTTTTGAAAAATTCTATAAATTTTTTTTTTTTAAAAGAAAAAAATTTATATATATACAACATAGGATGTGCTAGTAGTCTTCCATGTCCATTTTTCGTTTTTTTTATATACTTAATGGGAAAAAACAAAAACAAAACACACACGTAAAGAAACAGCATTATGTACACAATAGATTAATAAATCTATATTTGCAATGTTGAATGGAATAGTAGCTTGATGGCCCTTCTGAATTTTTAACCTGGAATTTCATTTTTAAAAAAAATAAGTAATGTTCTTAGAATATCTACTGCATCTTCCACCATTCTTCATTTGTATGGGGATTTCCACAGCTTGGCTGTCTTTCCTGAATCCGATGAAGCTTTCTCCAGAATTAACACTTCCTTTGTTCTTATCGTAAGTCATAACCTCATGTCAATGGAGCTGTCTTTCAAGATGAACGGTTCTCCTAAAGAGTGTTTACAAGGACCTTGAGTAGATTTATACGGAGCAATAGTATCCTGTCTTAGTTGCCTCTTCACAAATGCAAACAAACGTCAATCATATACCCAGTTTATTATTTTTAGTATTATCTGTCTATCTGCTTGTCTTATTAGACAGTGCAGTTTATGTTCTCCTTTGAAGGTTGGATTCTACGCAATTATTTCCAACAATGGACATGTATGCACGTTAGTATCTTCGCGCCTTTTTCATGGTTGAAATTAAGTGCAACGGGAGTGATGAACTGAGTGAAACATAAGGTGTCTATACACAGAATCGCCGCTATAAAACCTTCTCCATAACCAGATCACATTCTCTGTAGGACTGGAGATGTTACGATGAGCTGGAATATTAGTTTTATTATTATTATTATTATTCTTTTTATTGGGATTTATACAGCGCCAGCTTATTCCGCAGGGCTTTACAATAAGAGGGGAATTTACCAAATGAGACAATAACAAAATGTAACAGGAACAATAGGTATTTGAGGATCCTGCTCAAACGAGCTTACAGTCTATATAAAAACACAATAGTAAGGGTATTGAGAGAGACAGCAAATAGACATAAATAATAATTTATTTAACTTCAGATGTAATTTCGAACAACACCATAGTATCTCATTTACACAGACTAATTTTGAAATATATTGCATTTTAATGATGTGTTATTGTATGTTTTATTACTCTATAAAACACTCATAAAAGCCACAACTTTCGAAACATGTATAAAAATGTAGAAGGGAGGGACTGTTTCCTGAAAATAAGAACTGTCTCTCCTAAGTGGGACAGTTGACAATTGAACTATATAGATAGTATAAGTTTATTACTCAGCTAAACTGTGTATTTTGTATCTTTAAACATAACTTTAAAGGGACACTCCACTGCCTAAATTGGAAAAAAAAAAAAACAACACTTTAAAACATAGCTTTTTTTCAGCCGGTTTAATGAATGGGGACCTATGGATTGGCTTATAGCATAAGTTGACCACTCTGAGCCAATCAGGGTGGCTTCTGCCTATGCTGCTCGAGCCTTCCTCTGTGAAGACTTTCAGAGAGTCGAAGGACAGGGGGCAGAGCAATGCTTTAGCACTGACATAGGTGTTAAATGGTCACCGCAGAGTCCTAAGCAACTTTGCTAAAAAGCTATATGTGTGAAGAGTTTGTCCTCTATTTTTTATTTTGCAAAAAGTACAGATTTCAATAGAAATTGACACTTTTATAAATTAACCTGGTTACACCCCCTTGGCTTTCAAGCAGACAACACATAATATTACTTCCTGGTTTTGTTAGCGCAATGCAGCTGACCTCAAGAGGCAGCGATTGCCCAGAGCACCTGACTTACAAAGACTTTGCATTGAGCTGCATTGGGAATTATGTGATTGGACAGCCACAGCAAGTCTGGGCGGGGTGTCAAAGGGAGGGTTTGCAAAGAGAGCAGACACGAGAACTGCAGGTTTTGAAAGCTGATTTTTTATATATCCCCAATGAAAAAAATGCATAATTAAATGCAGGCAAATTTTCATTTTGGGTATATCTTCTAAACAGTGATTTTAATTTATTTTGTATTTGGGCAGCGGAGTGTCCCTTTAAACTGTTGGTGAATGGTTTAACCCCTGAGGGACCTCCTGACACCATAACAACTTAATTTCAATTACATTTTTATGGTGCCTGATCACACTGTCTCAGCAATCACTATGCCCTAATTAAGGCAGGGTGAACAATGTTTCCTGATAATATGGTCCTGAAAGACGAGATTATGTAAAGTAGGATCTTATGAGATTAGAAAAATGCCACTAAATATATCCTTGCGGCAAGTTAAACAAATTTGAATTGTACAAAAATTAAGTATTTTATAGAAGTCTTGAATATTTTTTTTTTAAACAACTGTCCATATTTCATTTACTGCCAAACCAAATACTTAGCAAAATCAAAAACCATGAAATGGAAACATACATAAACCATGCATGAGGGTTGTGTTTTACCTCAAATATGCATCACGGAACTCATGAGCAGCGTGACTGAAATGTAAGTCCGGTGCTTTCGGCATTCTAGATTATTCATTACTTAATGTTTTATCTCTGCGGGTAATGTTGACTGCAACATTCTTTAAACTTCTAAATGCTACTGTAGATGTTTAACACTAGATTCATTATCCCCCCCCCCTATATTTGCTGTTTGAGCTTCTCTCCAATGTTGTACCAAGCAGAGAACGTATCCTTTTTATTGACGTCATAAACAAATTCTCAGTATTTGGGCTTGTAACCACTACCCTTCCTCTAAAAAGGTCAGGGTTATGAGAATATAGAGACAGAGACAAGACAATGTTGCAATTACAATTTTTAAATAGCGCCAAAATATTTAGCAGCACTGTTAGTCACTAGTTTGCCCCACCATTCGGGTGCGTCTTACAGAAAAGCATTAAATGGAAGAGAAGAAATATCCAGGCACACCTGAGATTTCTTCTACAAGGCAGACTTTTTATTTGAAACAAGAAAGTGGAGACAACGTTTTGGCTCCTCTCTGAGCCTTTATCAATTCTTGATGAAGGCTCAGAGAGGAGCTGAAACATCTCCACTGGCCCTCCCTTTCTGGAGCAGTGTGTGCATTATATTTTAGTTGTAATTTTTTTGCAAACAATTATGGAAAATTATTGACTGCTGTATGTAATGCTTCTCTAATGCTTCTCTGTGAAGGATGTCCACAACTACGGCCTTAATCTTCACCATAGAGAGATCTTAATAATCCGGGATTATATTCCCATTCAAAGATTGATTTTGCATTTGCTATAAATTGTAATTTGTTAAATTTTGACCGTACATGTATAACGATAGCTATTATTAAGATATAGATACTGATGCCAACATTATAAGTCCTAGACAGAGTTCACAGAGAGAACTCAAACATCATGGAAGCTTCATCTCCCTAACAATCAAAAATATTATTTTATTTCATTCCTACAACACTACAACACTATATCCATCTGTACGAAGGTGTGTGATTGGATACTTAGACAATTTAATTAATCATTGGATATATATCCCATCCAAATGCAGTGATTTGACCTGTGTTTATCTCGGGTCTCGAGTCATAGATGGCATAATCTCCATCTAAAGGTCTGCTGATGACATCCTACAAGATAAATCAATTTTTGGTGACACTGAGGTTTTGTGTTAAGGACTGCATTAAAGCATCCACGAGTTAGGAAATTAAGGGTTAAAGAAAGGGTTAAAGTTAGGATTAGAGATTTTATATCTTAGGCCCAATTCTATTCTTACCATAAACTCAAATCTTCAATCTTCAATCTAAACTCTTTTAAGAGATCTATGGCAACATATCTTAATACAGCATGCACCTGTCATGTTTGAATATATGTATTACCTGTTATGTGTTATATATATATGTGCTGCTGGGGCCAAAATATACAAAATACAAAATACACAATCCAGCGCATTCGCTTACTCACTAAACCAGGGGTCCTCAAACTCCGGCCCCCCAGATGTTGCTGAACTACAACTCCCTTGATTCTCTGGACCCCTGCACTAAACAATGATTTCAAATCTTATAGATTGTAATAGTTTTATTTAAAAACACCTCACCTAGGCAAAAAATAATGGGGGTTTAGTTACATTATATGAACGTCATTTGTGAAGTTGTGGCAGGCTTCTGCAATATATCATCATGTAATGTACATACGCCACTCCCCCTGCCTCCCCTGCACAGATCCCCTCCCTCCCTTGCACAGATCCCCTCTCCCCCTCCTTCCCCTGCACAAGACCCGTCTCCCCATCCTTCTCCTGCACAGATCCCCTCTCCCCCTCCCCCTCCCTCCCCTGCACATATACCCTCTCCCTGCCCTGCACAGATACCCTTTCCCCCTGCCTCCCCGGCACCTCGACAGTCACCCTCTCTCCCCTGTACAGATCCCCTCTCTTCCCCGCCTCTCCTGCACCATCCCCCTCCCTCCCTGCACAGATCCCACTCCGTTCCTGCACCTTCCACAGCCCCCCTCCACACACCCCCTCCCTCCCTACCAAAAAAAAACAGTATATTTAAAAAAAATATGTATATAAAACTAAATTCAATAAGCGTGTTTTCTTTCACACCAATAAAAAGTTAAATATACTGAAGCTCTTCAGTAACAATTAAAGGAAAACTCTGCCCTCCCCCAATAAAATCACTGTTTAGTAGATATGCCCCAATGAATTACATGTCTGAATTTTTCATGCATGTATTCATTGCGTGTATATCTTAAAAAAGCTTGAAAACTTTGTTTTGTTGGGCTAGAGGCATTGAGTACTTAAAAGAGGTGTGTCTGGTGCAGCCACTGATGTCCGCGACAACATCGGACATGACGTGAGTCGAGATAGGGACGGCAAACTCAGGGGCAGCCCCGGGCGGCAAAAGCTCTAGCTACGCCACTGCCTAACCCTTGTTTCTTTGTGCCGCAGAACAACAGGGATGCTGCATCCGTGTTTGTAATTGTCACAAAACGTGACAAATACCAACGAAAGACGTTCACTAAGTGCAGCTGTAACATTGAAGCCTGCAGCACCTTCTTTGTGTTAATCACAGACTTGCAGATCTAAAATTGCTGATTTCAGTTTTCTTAGCTGGTATTTAACAAATAGACCCTTGATTTACTCTAGATTTTTATGATAAAATTTTTGCTTCTTTGTAACATCCCTGGCAGAGATTACAATCTGCAATTATATATCATAAGACTGGACACATTCCCTCTGGATATTTCATGGTGGGAGGGCAGAGGAAAGACACACTTTTTCCTGCTAGCACCTGTCTGGATAGGACATGTAATCTTTATAAAACATATTTCTAGATCTATTGATGCCTCTAGGGTAGAACACGACGCAGTAAATGAAAATAATGAGTTTTCAGATCTGATCTCATAGTTGGACCCCACGCCACATCAATATATCATGCCTACTGAAAAGCACATTATGGCAGGCGTTAGTCATTGATACTCAACCTTTTCCTATGTCTCACTTCAGATCTGACTTCAATGGACTCTTTTCCAGATATTTAAAAAAGTCCAGATACTTGTTTGCAATGGCTTATTTATAGTGTTTCAGAGTTTTTATTGTTTATATAATAGGCTGTTTTATTTTTATTTTATTTTACTTGGTTATGCTGATCCTGTGATTCATCTGGTGATCCTGAGACCGGTTGATTTTATATGCCTGCTTGCCACTACATTATTGTAAGTGTGCCTTATCATTAAAGTGTATTTTTGTACCAAGATACTCTGCACTATTTTGCTTTTCTGCTTCCTTCTATGTACACTATGATGCTCCACCTATCCTGAGACATTCATCGTCTTATAAGATATGCCTACAATCAATTTTGGTTTGTGAGTGTGAATTACTATCCATACTTCCACTCCCCTTTTTAAGTCAACAGTATTATGCTATGTTTTTTTCTGTTATTATTGTATTGTAGATCTATTTCTTTCCCATATCTATTGAGGACCTAGAGGAGTCCTTATCGGCAATACATTTAGTTCAAGGGTAACTGTTTTGTTGTCAACTATTACCCACTAAGAGTGTGTTCTATCCACCAGGGGGTGAATCTGTACTTTCTATATTTGGTTGTTTGCAATGGTAACTTAACCCACCAGGCAGCACGGTGACGCAAACCCATCTCATGGCAATGACTACTTTCTAGAGCAATAGACAAAGGAGGAAGGTTTGAGCAATGATCGCAAAATTATGCAATGATGCAGTCTGATGTTCATTAGATATCTTATATTGACTATAGTCGTCTGCATGCATAACTTGTATTATGTTTCCTAATAGCAGTTAGCATGTAGTTATATTGTAACATTACCATTAAAATGACAGTTTGCATAGGTGTGCTGCAAGTGATGTGGGTGATCTGTGTGATGTATAAGACTGTACATTGATGAGTGGCAGGGCCGGACTGGGGATACAAAGCAGCCCTGGAAAAAAAAATCTATGCCAGCCCCATAAGTCATTGCGCCATATATTGTCGCATGTAATATGTAAGGCTATGTCTTGCCACCCCAGATGATAGAGTAATTTTATATATATATATATTGGTCCTTTCAGAGTAAAACATTGAATTACACAGTATGCATACTCACATGCAGACACAGACAATCTCACTGACACACACAAGCTCATTGATACACAGCCTCATAAACAAACAATTTCACTAATATACATAAGCTCATTGAAATAAAAACACAAGCTCACTCACTAGCAGGCACACACACACATGCAAGCAAGCAAGCTCACTAGCAGGCGCGCACACACACACACACACACACAGCTTAATGTAGTGGTTCTGCTGTCTAGAGCCTGTCCCTGCAGGCTTTTGAATGTAAACACTGACTTTTCAGAGAAAAAGCAGCGTTTACATTGCTTCCTAGTGACACCTCTAGTGACAGACACTCAGACGGTCACTAGAGGCGCTTCCTGTGTCAGTGCGGATTGGCTGAGATCATCAAGCTTGATGATCTCAGTCATAGAGGCAGAGACCAGCACAACGTTGGGAAAAAAAAAAAAAAGGTGAGTAAAACATTATTTTTAAAAACACACAAAAATTCTAGCACGCGAGGGCGGGGGAGCAAAGACAGAACAGCCTGCTCCCCTTTTTCCTATAGTTCCCCTTGTCTGTCCAAGAGTCTACTCATCTGTTAATTCTGTAGTTTTTCCAGCTAGTTTGTTCAGGGTAAATCAGCTTATTTCACCAGGAATTCCCTTTCAGAGTTTGTTTGGGACATTTGCTTTAATGAGCCAGGAATCATGGGAATTTTTTTCGATTTGTATTAAGTGCCCTGGTTGCATCTTTTTGAAAGAATATTGGGATATTAAAGCAATATTACATTATCCATAAAATATAGAAACGTTATAAAAAGCATATACGTAAATGGTCAATTGCTATTTCAAAGAGCACTCTAACTTTAAAAATAAAAAAATATTTATATTTAAAGTTTGTTCATACATTTAGATTCAGGCCATTGCCCTTTTATAAATGTAAGAAAAAAAAGTCCTAAAACCTACCTCAAATCCAACGCCAGTCTTCTGAAATCTTCATCCTGATGACTTTTGTCCATATCAATGCTTCTCGTAGAGACGTACTGAGGACCTGCAACGCATGTGTTGCCTTTGCCACCCTCTACCAATCAGATTCTTCTGACAGAGAAACACATAATGTTATTCTTCTCTCTGTGAAACATCAACAGTGTTTGGAGTCATGAGAGAAAAGGGACAAGAGAAAAGGGACAGCGTCTGTGCATCAAAACCACTTAATTAAGATGAAGTAGTCTTGATGCTTAAAGCGTCCCTTTAAAAACTCAAGGATAGTTGTAGAGACATTGAATGCAGGCGCACAAAAAGCAACGAGGCATGTACAGTGTAGTAACAACTGCTGAATAAAATGGCTGTTCACATGAAGACAGTTGGAATTATAGCTAAACTTTCTACCTGCTATTTTATCGAGGATTCCAACACGACATGCTGTTTTTTTTTATTGCATATGCATTAAATATAAAGAGTTGCAGACAAACACAAAGTATTTCACGCAGAGTATTTTATGTTCCAAACTGTGCCGGTAATTTTAAGTAACTCTTTTAACGTTGAAGTGCTCTGCAAAGTATTATCAAGAGAAGGGGTGGAAAAAGAAAAAAGTGCTTCTTGATTTCTGATACATATTTCTTTTATAGCCGGGATATTTACGTAATCCAGCTTAAAGCATGCGTTTTACATTACGACTGTTTGCATTCTCTCCTCCCTCCAAGTAGAACTGCGCGGTGCTGGTAGAGTTTTACTCCAGTGCAGCTGGGGGTGCACTGTGAAAAAAAAAGGCATTTCGTTTGGCAGAACGCTCTGTTTATTATAGTGATCTCTTTGTGACGTGCAACGCACCATTTTCTTTTCTATGTATTTCTTTTAAAAGTTACTTGCACTGAATTATGGACATGTTTTGAATTAGAGGTTTTGGATTGGAACATTTCCGCTTTTATTTATGACAGTTTTCAGTTTAGATGTTTTTAAGTTTTTGAAATACACCAGATGCCCTAAGCAGAAAGTGCAAACGATATCATCAAGCGAACTTCACTCTATTCCTTGCTGTGAACTGAGACGGGTATTTGGCGAAAGTAGAAACTATGCACAATTGGTCTATTGGTCTTGAGTTTCAGAATTCATCGATGGGGGTCTTCTTTGTATATAAAGTTAATAGGCTGATACACAACCATTATTATTGCTTGTATGGTCTGAGTCATAAGTCAAAAATCCATTCTCTTTGAAGAGAATTAAAAATATACATTGAAAATATGCCACATTGTCTCTCTCAGACAATTTTCAATCAACCAATCCATCCCTTGTCCACTGTAATGGTTAATTTAGCAATGGATGATCAGATTTAGAGTATAACCATTATGTGACCAGGCGTAGATGTTCAGTTTAAAATGCGTCTGGACAGGCTGAAGAAATGTACATATTGGACATTAAAGCACTGGGTTTTCTTAAATGTCTTGGGGTGTGTGAGTCTTTTCCCTGGGCTTAGTCTTTGCAGCATCAACAAAAAATCACACAACTAGCACAATTTTCTTCTTATGTTATGATAAATAAAGTCTAAATGGACAGAGCATTCAAAGGGATAATAAACATTTTTTTTTAGAACACAGTGATACTGACATCTTTGTAATTTTTACTTTCTATCACGAGTTTGAAATACTATGGTCATCCGTGGATGTTTAAAACTCTTTATGCTCAGTTTATGTACTTTGTGTATTCTTTGGAACATCTGCTTATTGTTGCCTTCTACTGAAACAAATATCCATGAACAGTACTGAATACATTTATGCATAGTATAGGATAGAGGGAACTTGGGTACCAGAACCCAAACTGAATTAAATACCGAACCTGTCCACCTAGCTTTGCAAAACTCTCCGAAGACCACAGGAGAAATTATCCAACTGGTGTTTTGTTTTGATCTAAGAACCAATTTGTTCAGTGATCCAAAACATATTATGGACTGTGGGTGTTCTCTTCTAATTTGCAAAGATACTATTGCATAATTCAAATAACAGAAAATAGTAGTAAATTGCATGAAGGAACCCGGTAAACACATATAATCTTGAAGGACTTTCAGCTAGGATGTGGTTAGAAGTTGTGTTTTGCATTTATGGCATGTGTGTTTCCAAGAACCAAACATTTAACATAGTTTATTAGCACAGAGATATTGTGTATGAGACAAGTGTTTACTAGGCATTCCAGAACGAGCCACAGCTTCCTGTGAAATATCTCAAGATCTGTCAAATCCTAAAATAAGACGGTATGTGTACATATTTGTCTTGGCATATACCATATGGTTAATAAATGTTACAGCATTAAACATTCACAGAAAGGCTAATTGGTTTCTGGTTGGGCTTCTTTTTATGAAAATGTTCCAAAATGTTGGTTTCAGATTGCAGTGTAGTGCTATTACCAAGTTAGACAACCTTCTGCCTTAAAACCTTTATTCACTTGAAATGTAAAGATACATTCTAAAAGAAACCATTCCTACGATCATGAACAAAAATTCTGAAAATAATTTAAATGGGTTATAAATTAAGTGTTCCCTTTTGAAAGATTCCCCTGCATTAGTCTGGAGATTGAATTATTTCTCTGCATTAGTCTGGAAGTTACCTAAATTATTTATATATATATATATATATATATATATATCCAAAAATCCTTATCTAGGTTGTTCTCGTATTGGTGGATAGTGCGGCACAAACTAAGAGCCTACTGTGACATCAGTATGTCTAATCCATGACCAGATCCATGACAGCACCTTTGTGTCTGGAGGCCATGAACCTTAAACCCAAAAGTCCCCAAATATTGCCGCAAAGCCATAAGAGGCAGCAGCATCTGTCCATACTATGATCAAGTCTACAGTGAGTGTGGGGAGGAACATGGATTTCCCATTCCAGTTTGCAAGAAATCCTTGCCACATCAAGATGTCAGCTGTTACACTAATGTCAAGTGAAACCCTAGAGTCATCATAGGGGCATTCTGGTAGAAGACAAAGCAAGGTGGAAATTAATGACCAACCCTGTGGGATGATGTGCATAGCTAAATTTAGGGAGCTCAATAGGGACTCGAGCTCTCTATGAGCTGTGTCTTAAACAGAGATCAATACAGTCAAGGATTTTCCCCAGTGAGATTGACTTCCATCAATGGCCAAATCCAGAATGATGCCTAATAAAGTCTACCTGGTACTAGTCTCATGAGACCGGGGAACGCCCAAGTCTTTAAACAGTGCCTTAGTAATCTCAAGGCTGGTAGGGTTGTTACCCTTTTCTACCGTCAAGAAGTAATCTAGGTAATATATGACAATGTGGCACCTGCATCTACATCAAAATATCAAACAGTTTGTTAATGCTTTTAGCTCCAGACATGTAATATTGCAGATAAAATTCCTGAGATGGGATCAAGGAATTAAGGCTAGGCACTGAAGAAGAATGGGCTGACAGGTCAATAGCCAAATGTTTTTTTACTGTTGAACTTGGCAGTGGCCACACCAAGCAGGTTTGTATACAAACAAGAGTTATGGGGAGACACAAATGGGCCTATCATGAAACAATTGTTAACTTTAGAAACAATGTATCTACCAGTCGGGTCCTTGACAGACGACTTTAATTTAAAACATGAGCCCTGTGTAAAAAAACCTGTATCCAAAAACTCAGTTAATTGGGGTGCTGGGTGATCTACTAGGAGCTGTGTGAGCTTGTCTATGCTTGGGATGTAATTAATTTGGGTACATGGTTCTTGCATGGACTCTCAAAACAGAGGTAGCACACATGCAACAATCTGCAGGGACTTAAGCCGCAACTACTCTCATTAAAATTATTGCAAACTTGGGCACTGCCCAAAAAATTATAGGCCAGCGTAGCTTATTCCTCATATCCTTTTAGAGATCTTCTTCTATTTAGGGAAAATTGGATTAAATGACATCCCTGAACAGACGAAAAGCCAGAAGAAATTCTGGTATAGATATTGTTTTGTTAAGCCTGGTGTCCCTAACTTTAAGAACAACATATAATTCCCAATAGGAATAAGACCTCTTCTTACACGATGAGGAGAGACACCAAATTGATATATTTTTCATCTAAAATATCTTTGCTATTGTTGGGAAGGACTAAATTTGCAGGGAGTAAAAAAAGAGGCGGCTGTATTAGCCAATTCTAACTTCTTAAGTCTATTACTAATAGAGTTGATTGATGTCATGATAGATCATAGCATAGCATGCATCTCTTCCCCGCTTGTACCAGGTCTTGGTTCATAAGGCTTGGATTTCATTAATTAATATAATTTAGCTTTCCTGGCTTGGGCAAAGAATGTGATGTTCCGTTTGCTTAGTTCTGCTGTGATTTTGAGTATTGGCCAGGACCTGATAGAACTCGGATTTGCAGATTTTTCTCTGGTAGGTGCACCTGGTCTGATCGGCGTGCTAATAATGGAGATGAACTGTAATTAATGTCCCCCCTTAGTAAAATAGACGTGACCCCTGCTGGAGCATACAATAAAAGGAAAAGGGCCCTAGACAACCGTCTTACAATATAAAAAACCTTTCTGACCACTCAAGTTTATAAAAAAAAAAGTAGGGACTACACTCCATTCTTTATAGGCATCAAATTGGCAAAACTTGACAATGCGTGGATATTAAAGCAAAGTTCTGTTTCAGTTGCTAATTAAATTCACCCAGATTCCTTCAGTAAAATAAACCTTACTGAAGGGCAAAGAGTAGTCATCATGGGCAGAGGAGAATAAATGGCTGCAATCAGGTATAAAATCTGGTACAAGGAGGAAAATATAATAAATATAAATAAAGTCAAGTATCGAGTGGGGTGTATAATCATTAACATACAGGAGCCTAAGGAAAGAAAAACGACATGACAGGGCTGCTTTAAAACCGAGGTGCGTATATGATTCCAGAAGTACTACAAGTACTGTAAATGTGTGCATTGTGTCTAAAAATAAAATACACGTTTGTATAATTGAACTTCTGAACCACATTACTGACAATCTGTAAGCTCTTTTACAGAGGAATGGTCGTTGTTCTTCAAGCTTGTGACTAGCTAGAGTTTCTGCTACATATGTATCTTATTGAATGGATAGTACATCTCTGTTAATCTATGGCAGGGGTAGGCAACCTTTTAGCAGCACTGTGCCGATATAGGATTATGATGTCCCGTAGCATGCCGGACCTATTTTTTTATAAATCGAGGTGTGTATGCTGCCGTATTCTGCTTGTGTTATTTGTACTGTAATTGCTTTGTATCGTTGTATTTGTACGTATATAAGCAGGGCTGTCTTTAATAATGACTGGACACTGGGCAAAGCATTTGCTTAGGGCCCCCTGGACCCTGCCCCCCCCTTCCCAGGCATGCAATCACGTCCTCCACCTCAACACAGTGGCGGACCTAAAGTAGAGAGGTGCAAGAATTCTTGGCGGTCTCCCTGTTGCACGGGTGATTAAAAGGTAGATCCCCATCTGTCGTGCAACTCCAGAAATGCATTGACAGCTGGAGCTCTACCATTTACTTATGTTTGCAGGTCTGTATTTAGCACTAAGCAGTTTTTGTGTGTTTTTGTGGAATATGTTTGTATGTGGCACACATACTGACTGACACACACATAGACATGCTGACATACAAACATACTGACACACACAAAGACATACTGACACATACTGACACACAGACATGCTGACACACAAAGACATACTGACACACAAAGACATACTGACACACAAACATACTGACACACACAGATATGAGACACACACAAACATACTGACACACACACACTGACAGACATACTGACACAGACATACACTTTAAAACTCACCCTCCAGTTTCCTACCTTTCCTGCTCGTGGCTGAAGGCATTGGGAGTTGGGGTCTAGAGCTCTTGGCCAGCCCCCCTCCAATCTGCCTACTCTTCTTTCCTGCGCGCTCCTCTCTTTGTGGGAGGAAATGATGCGTGGCCGTCACTTCCTCCCAGCCTGCTGTCGAAAAGCAAGGGGCCCGCTCGCGCTGTTAAAGCACCTCAGCGTGTGACCGGGTCCCTGCTGACAGAAGCCCAGCGGGTGGTCCTTTGTGCATGGGCCACCCGGTGGGCCTCCTTAGTGTGCAGATTACCAGCCAGAGGGTTAGAAATAGTTGAGGCCAGCAGGGCTCACGGTGCAGCTGCCCAGTTTACCCCGCATTAAAGAAGGCCCTGCGTATATGAGCTATTATATTGCTTATGTTCATGAGTAGTTTATGGTATTGTGTATGATACATATGAATGTAAGCTGTGTATGGGTGCTGCTTGTGGAATTGTGTGTGTGTGGATGGATATGTCAAAGTGTGTGTTTGGTAGTGCGTGGGGGCTGTTTGGGGTATTGCATGTGGGGTTGTGTGCATGTATGTGGATTGTTAGTGGTGTTGCGTTTGTGCGGATTGTGTGTATGTTTGTGTGTGGGCTCTCTGTATTATTTGTATGAGGGGAGGGTTATTCTGCATTTCTGTGTATATCTAGCAGTGTGGGTGGCTTCCCTGGGTTCCAGTGGGGGCCAGGCTGGCCAGGTATAGGTCAAGGACAGGAGCTGCAACAGCAACTGCGTGCTGCTCTACTACAGAGTGGCTTCCTATTCACAAGTGCTGGGAGGAAGTGATCTGAGATTACTTCCTCTACGTGCTGCAGTGCATAAACTGAGGATTGTCCTTCACTACCTTTTCGGATTAGCAGATATCTGAAGTTTTACTGGGACTCCTGATAGGCCAGAGCCTGTTTGGCTCTAGCAGCCTTGAGTGCCGTGCAAAGACACCTCGAGTGCCGTGCATGGCACTAGTGCCGTAGGTTGCCTACCCCTGATCTATGGGCTCTCTGGATAGTATAAAACTACAATACATAGAGGGACAAAAATGTATACAGAAGGGATCTGTTATAGCGTTTCGCTAAATACTTTGTGTCTGGCTTATTCCTCAGCTAACACAAGTCACATGTGTGATACTTAGTCAAGAAACAGGTGTCTGAAGAATTATACAAAATGATGTTAATTATTATTACATCTGACATATTCCCTCAGATCTTTTTGCATCAGTAGAACAATGTAAACACAGGATATTTTCCTGTTATGGTTGGTGGCCTCCATGTTTAGCTTGTAGAATACAAACCGTAGATAAATAGAATCCCAAATCACTTTAGGGTGTTGGCAGTTACAATGAGAAAACTGTGAGTAGAAGCACTAAAAAGCTTGGCTAATAAGGCGCGCTACAAAAAAATGTAGCCAACTAAGAAAAAAGGAAAACTGAAAATATCTTTCTGTTCTTTAACTTTTCTTATGCGTAATTATTCTCAGCATTCCAACCTCGTGCGTTCTGGCATCGTCTAGTTCACTAACTTTTAGGATTATCCACAAAACTGGAAATTTAGGGGAATTGACGGTATTATTTCCAATTTATAAAACAAAATATCTAAGCTGGAACAATGCCTCTGACTTGGAGAGCTTTTCAGAATCTGTTATTTTTGCCTTATATTTTAAAACGACCTCATCTGTTTGATGTTTAATGAACGACCCATTGGTTGCTTTAAATATTGACCTAGTATTTGTAGTTTACTGTTGGACTGACCAAACCATTACTTTACATGAATGATGGAAGATAAATTAAGGGAGAGGGAGGAGAAGAGGACAGCAAGAAGTGACGATTGTATGGAGGTGAGATAAGAGACAGGGAGTAGAAGTGGGAATAGAAGAGATACTTGGAAGGAGGAGAGAGAAGAGACATGTAGTAGAAGAGAGAATCGGAGAGATACTTGGATGGAGGAAAGAGAAGTGAGGGAGAATACAAGACAATAATAGGAAGATATGTTTGTATGGAGGAGAGAGAGAGGAAGTAGAAGAAAATAGGAAGAGATGATTATATAGAGTAGACAGATGAGAGGAGAGTAGAAGAAGGCAATAGAAGAGTTGGATAGAGGAGAACAAAGGGGGACAAGTAGAAGAAGATAATAGGAAGACATGTTTGATTGAAGGAAATAGGAGAGGAAGGACAACTATATGAAAAGAGATACAATAATGTAAAGAAAAACACTTAGAAAATACTTAGAAGAGACGTTTAGTTTTATTCAGTAAGTAAATTTCAAATTTAAGGATTAAATAGCCAAACCGTAAAAATTATTTAATTCCAGTTTAGCTACTTTGACCAAGAAACTCCAAAGTAACAAAATAGATAACTGGTAAACAAGTCAAGGTCAGAACCAAATAAACACGACTGCAAGAAAAGTATCTGAAAGGCTGGATGCTAGATTCGTATCAGCAAGTCAGAAGCACGCAACTGACATATGGGATACGTGGCTTAAAAATTGACGCAAGAATGGCACAACTCATTATGGATAGTTTCAGTCATGTCAACAAGGAATGGCAAGACTGCCTAGGCAGTTGTTGAGTTGCGTAGAAAATGACGCAGAATTGACGTGACTCTGCGCAAAAACTGTTGCATCAATAATGATGTGACCCCAAGCCAATTTGTGTCATTGCAGCATGCTACATCAGAAGTAATACCAGATGGGAGAGTGATGGTCCTGGCATGCGTGCAGTATCAAGACAAGACATAAAAACAACAAAAGAAGGAAATATTAACAAAAATAAAATAAAAAGTATTAATATGGCACACGGCCCAATTCAGCTACTGCTCATACAGTTTAATCCAGGATCGATTGTTTCAGCGCCAGGTTGATGTCAAATGGGATCATCTACCTGGATTCGATAAAGTTTGGGTTTATTAGCAATGACTAAACTGTTTCAAAATATTTTTTACAGATTTTGTTTTAATGGTTAAGAGAAAATCAAAGCGATAACAGTGGGTATTTTCCACATAGTTTGCAAATCTCGGTTTTATGTTCTTCGTGCCTGACTGTATTCAAATAGTTACAAACCTCAAGTAATGCTCCTTTCTTGCATTTTGGGGAATGCTGTAAAGCGTGCCAGACACTGCTGTTTGTTGATAAATCATGAAGATCACAGCAAAGTGTTTTAGCTAAACTGTGTAAAGCCTAGGACTGAGATCTAGTGAGATTGTGCCAGCTGTCAGCTCATTTAGGAGCACACATCATAGATTTCTGGGCTTTTCAGACATCTGCTGTTAAATGCAAGAAAAATACTCATTCTGTCAGCAAAAAAAAAAAAAAAAGTTGGCAATGGGGATCTGTTTTGTTCAGGAATAGCATTTCCTGGATTGAGCGTTCATCTCCGAGCTTACAGTAATTGTCTGTGGGTGCGTGGTGCCGATGATGTTAAAAAAGTTGCCTTGGTGGTGTTTGGATGTGAGTTTGGCAACTTATGACACATTCTTGATTTTAGAGCAGGGAAGATTTAAAGTGGGCACTGAATCCAGATCTTATGTATGTAATACAAATGCTTTACCATCTGAATATTGAAACCAGATCGTATGGCTGAAATCCAAGCATTTACTACCTGGAGATGAATCCCAGACTTCTGGACCCAATCCAAGCTCATTAGCAGCTGGGGACAAACAGACCTCACAGGTGACAGCAAAAATATTATCTGGTTAAGGAAAATACACCCACATTGTCCACTTCCTTTTACACATGTGTATAAAACACATTCCTTTCACTTTTTATTTTCCAGGAAAGAAGAGATTTAAAACTGTAATTTATATTGTAACGCATGTGATATTTCTGGAAATAATCAATACAGAGGGATTAGCGCCTAGTTGTGTGCAAACCTTAGATATGAGTGAATGACATTTTGGTGTTGGAATAGTAAATCTCACTAGTGGACTAACAATTGCTCCTCCTTCCCCCATTCACCTAAAAAAACAAACAAGAACTTTGGTTGAAACCTTCGGAGTATGTCTCTTTGTTGAATGGAACACGACGGAGCGCACATTTAAACAAATTAAAATGTTTAATGAGCCTGTGCTGTATGTATGCATTTTCTATTTTACATTTGAGAGATAAACTGTGATAAAGAGTCTATTTGAGAAATAGCTCCTATACCGCTCGTGTCAATATCTCCTGATACAATAAAACGAACTAAATATAAACCCAAAATCTACAGAGGATTCATTGCTTAAATGGAAACGATTAATTCTCGTGATTTTTAATTTTATGTCTATGGATCTATTATGTTTAACAAATATTTACAGTATCTGAGACAAGTGAAAAATAAACTTAAAGGGTTGCAGCAGCCCCTTTTTTTACTAACTTGTTTTTCAGTTTATTAATGCCCTATTGGGTTGGAGTAACCCTTTAACTGCAGCAGTTGTGTTGTGCCTGATCAGCATACATTTACCTGAACATCTCCCAGTGCTGCTCTCCACCCCCATCTGACATCACTCATTCCGTCTCAGAGAAAAGCATTTGATTGGACCATTTCTCTGTTTCAGTGCGCATGCACGCTTTGGGTTAGACAGAGAAATGGGGGGCGAGGGGGGCGGATAGTTAAAAAATACAAAAACATTTGAAATGATCTTTGAATTCACTATGCATTGCTGACAGTTCTCACTATAGTGAATAACTCCGTAGTGTTTTATTCTTGTGCATTGATTTGGTATATTTTGGTAAAGGAATCCGTATGTAGGTTTATTTATTCAATATTGATTTATGTATTCACTGTTGATGGTGATGTGCTATAATCACAGATATGAGCCTAAATATGTCAGTAGTCATGAGCTACTAGACTTGGTTCTCGTGGGTTAACTTGTAAGATGTGATCAAACCTTTGCCATGTATTTGTAGTACAGCTCGGCTCTTTAGACTCCTAGAACAGAATTGAATGGATTGTATTTACAAATTAGAAATGGCATGCTTTGCACATGTTAAGTTAATAAGACTTTATTTGTCTTTTATGTGCACTGAATTCAAGAGTACCGGAGGTTGAAATTTGGATACAAGAAACAGAAAGAAAGTAATTGAAAACTCGTTAGTGACAGATTAAGTGAATGTGGAAAATATCAGCCAGTGAGTGCTGATAAATATCCCAGGGACATTTATATATAGCTTTTGACAGTAATGAATGCAATATCAACTTACTGCACTACATGCTTAGTATATTGCGGTCAGAGTGACTTGTGTTTGAATGTAATAGAGAATGCATCTTCTATTTTATAACAATTAATACACATTGTTTTGTTATCATATCTAGGACTTCATAGGTTTTTTTTAATTGTTAAGAATGGAGGCAATTGTCCAACGTCCGAACCAAAACAAGCTAGACTTCACCATAATTTAGCAATTTCTTTTTAAAGGGCCACTATCGACACCCAGTCCACTTCATCTCTATGAAATGGTCTGGGTGCCATCTCCCCTGCCTTGTTAATAATACAATGTAAACTATTGTATTTCTGAGGGAACAACATTTACATTGCAGGGTTAAACTGCCTCTAGAGGTGATTTGGTCTCTTCTATCCTTGCAAAATCTTTATAAAGTCACTCGGCGCACTAGCCTCCCAATGTTTTCTTATTGGGAATAAACTAACTAGTTAAAAGGAGGGCACTACAGAGTTAAAATACATGTTGCATTCCTAACGCTACAGTGTTCCTTTAAGTTAACCCATACATATTATAAACTGTATTGACTTTCTTTTAATCTGTATACATAGCACAACATTAAGTATTAACAAAATGTTGGAAATCAGGAAAAATGGAAAGCAGTTTTTTTCCAAAGTTTACTTAAAATATTTTTACTATCTCAAGTGAGACTCAAGAAAAAGCAAAATAGATTCACTTATAAGTTCTGATATTTCAATGCCTCATATATCTTGGGTGTAAATACATTTTTGATAGTTAATTCTAACCCTATAACAAACCCAACCCCCTTACCATTCACCAACCTTACTGCTAACCCTATGCTTACACTGCGGTCTCCCTCTGTCTGGTGCAAGTTTAAATCCTCCAGGTTTCTGATATAGTTTAAAGGCTTTATGTAATGCTCACTTCGGCCTGAGCACAGAGTGGAGTACCAGCTATTAATTGATACCTGGTTCTACCTGGTGCGAGCAGAGATTTAAACCTCCTCACACCAAAACCAAAAAATGTACCATGTCATCTTAATGGAGTTTAAGCCCACTATATTCAGGAAGGCATGAAATAGTAGGTAGGGGTTAATGGTTAGTGATGTCCCGAACGGTTCGCTGGCGAATAGTTCCTGGCGAAAATAGTGTGTTCGCGTTCGCCACGGATGGCGAACATATGCAGTCCGCCCCTATTCGTCATCATTGAGTAACCTTTGACCCTGTACCTCACAGTCAGCAGACACATTCCAGCCAATCAGCAGCAGACCCTCCCTCCCAGACCCTCCCACATCATAGACAGCATACAATTTAGATTAATTCTGAAGCTGCATTCATTTTTTTTTAATTATAATTTTTTTTTTTTTTTTTTTGGGGTGTTATACATTATCCCCCCACAACCAGTAACCTGTGTTTATTATACATTATCCTCCATAGCCAGTAACCTGTGTTTATTATACATTATCCCCCCATAGCCAGTAACCTGTGTTTATTATACATTATCCTCCCCATAGCCAGTAACCTGTGTTTATTATACATTATCCCCCCCATAGCCAGTAACCTGTGTTTATTATACATTATCCTCCCATAGCCAGTAACCTGTGTTTATTATACATTATCCCTGCATAGCCAGTAACCTGTGTTTATTATACATTATCCCCCCATAGCCAGTAACTTGTGTTTATTATACATTATCCCTCCCATAGCCAGTAACCTGTATTTATTATACATTATCCCCCCATAGCCAGTAACCTGTGTTTATTATACATTATCCCTCCCATAGCCAGTAACCTGTGTTTATTATACATTATCCCCCCATAGCCAGTAACCTGTGTTTATTATACAGTTTCCTCCCCATAGCCAGTAACCTGTGTTTATTATACATTATCCCCCCATAGCCAGTATCCTGTGTTTATTATACAGTTTCCTCCCATAGCCAGTAACCTGTGTTTATTATACATTATCCACCCATAGCCAGTAACCTGTGTTTATTATACATTATCCCCCCATAGACAGTAACCTGTGTTTATTATACATTATCCCCCCATTGCCAGTAACCTGTGTTTATTATACATTATCCCTCCCATAGCCAGTAACCTGTGTTTATTATACATTATCCCCCCATAGCCAGTAACCTGTGTTTATTATACATTATCCTCCCCATAGCCAGTAACCTGTGTTTATTATACATTGTGACGAGAGCAATCTCGCCACATTGCATTGGAGAAGCCTGGATGCCCGCCTGCTGCCTTTGGACTATGGACCAGACTTTAAAAGACTTTATTTTCCCTGCAGAAAGGCTTATTCGTGCCTTTCTGCCGGGGTGTTCGGTAGATTTCATCTACCGAACAAACTGCCGAAGGAGCGACCACCTGGGAGCTGGAGTGTGCCGCCAATTTACCTCCCTGAAGCTGCGGTTAACCGCAGCTTAATTGACGAATACAGGGTGTTCTTTGTTCGTTGACCGAACACGTGGCGGCGGCCATTTTAAAAGTCCCGTATGGCCAGCGGTGTTCGGCACTTAAACTATGGAACTAAAAAAGGACACTTATTTGCACGAACACCGCTGAGCCATCCGCCGCCTGGTTCCTGTTCATACAGTTTAACGAATACATGTCTATTTGGTATGTTATTTTATGTGAATGTGTTAACCCAGAGAGCTATGCCATGGAGCCCATTCGTGTAGTTAAAGACTTTGGCTCCATGGCAATTGAACTGTGTGAATAGGATCTGAGCGCTATTCGGTAGTTTTGTGCGCTCAGAACCCAGCTATCTGGGGATATGTGAAATGTCTGTGTTTTATGTAGACAAGGTAACTTTATGTATTTTAAAGTGTTTTACTGTCTTTGTGTCCCCACGTGTAAAATGGAGTCTTGCCTCTGTCCAGGGAGATAATTGAATTACTTCTCAATTATCTCCAGGATACAGGGAGGGATGTAGGATGCATTGTGGGGATGTTTTACTGCTGTGTGTCTGTAATTGGTGTATGTCTGTCCCTTGTCACAGTCTTCCATCTGGTCCCCTAGGGGAGTGTCCACCAGGTGGGAGACTTGCATAAATACTGGGCGGGTAGCCCATAATAAACCAGACCACTGGTTGACCCTCAACACAGAGCTCTGTCTCGTCTTTGGGGGGATTCACTGTATGCTGTTAGACACTGATTGCCAGGAGTGTAAGCCGCTTGGGAGCTTTTCCTGTTCGTCTGCTAGCAGCTATTCGTGAGGTTCCGGTTCGGGAGTTTGGAGTGCTACTTTATTCCCTTGTATGCAGTTCGGGAGTTTGGTGCATTCACTTGTATTCAATTCGGGAGTTTGGTGTTCTACAGTAGCTGCCTTTATATCTGAAAGGGGAAGATCGCCTAAACGGATTTTAACCCCTTGTCTGCTGAAACGGTCCGTTACATACATTATCCCCCCATAGCCAGTAACCTGTGTTTATTATACATTATCCCCCCATAGCCAGTAACCTGTGTTTATTATACATTATCCCTCCATAGCCAGTAACCTGTGTTTATTATACATTATCCTCCCATAGCCAGTAACCTGTGCTTATTATACATTATCTCCCATAGCCAGTAACCTGTGTTTATTATACATTATCCTCCCATAGCCAGTAACCTGTGTTTATTATACATTATCCCCCCTAGCCAGTAACCTGTGTTTATTATACATTATCCCCCATAGCCAGTAACCTGTGTTTATTATACATTATCCCCCATAGCCAGTAACCTGTGTTTATTATACATTATCTCCCCCATAGCCAGTAACCTGTGTTTATTATGCATTATCCTTCCATAGCCAGTAACCTGTGTTTATTATACATTATCCCCCCATAGCCAGTAACCTGTGTTTATTATGCATTATCCCTCCCATAGCCAGTAACCTGTGTTTATAATACATTATCCTCCCATAGCCAGTAACCTGTGCTTATTATACATTATCCCTCCCCCATAGCCAGTAACCTGTGTTTATTATACATTATCCTCCCATAGCCAGTAACTTGTGTTTATTATACATTATCCCTCCCATAGCCAGTAACCTGTGTTTCTTATACATTATCCTCCCATAGCCAGTAACCTGTGCTTATTATACATTATCCTCCCCATAGCCAGTAACCTGTGTTTATTATACATTATCCTCCCATAGCCAGTAACCTGTGTTTATTATACAGTATCCTCCCCATAGCCAATAACCTGTGTTTATTATACATTATCCCCCATAGTCATTTATCGTTGGACATAGGCAGCATGATGTCTTAGGCCGGCCCAGAGAGTGAGTGAGTGAATAATATTATATATATGTTCAGAAACATATTAGTAATATATGTAAATCGTGTTCATGCAAAGAGGGTCAAAAGGTGTTAAAGAAAACCACACTTATTGCATCAAATTGACAAAGCCAAACTTTTAAAAGCTTTCCTCATTTCTTTCTCGGGATGAGGAATATATCGGTTGTAGACTGAGGATTTCCATCTGCCCAATCTTTTAATAATATGCACTGAAGTGTCAGTGTTGAAGGAGACCGAAGCTGCCCCTATTCTAAATGAAAGACCCGAGACATGGATACAACCCAATCTTAGGAGTAGTGTTCTGATGTAGAAGATGAATTTAGCCGTAGTCAGAGGGATTCAGTGAGAGTAGTGGTGAAATGTGTGTGGCATGACTGAGTGTGGGTAAGTAAGAGTCAAGTATTTTAACTGGGCACTAGTTCTAGGTGGGATAAAGTGATATAGCGGATGGATGAGTAGTTTGGTTCGTTTTAGAGGTTTGTAGAGAAAGTATATATAGTGATCAGGATTTTTAGCGATATCCAATATTTTTAAGGTGATCCCAGTGCCACCACTCATATGTGGTGTCACAATAGCTTGCATTTAACAAAAAAAAAACTTTTTTGACTGTAATATAATAGCAGTCAGTTTCCTTCACACGGGTGCGTTTCAGGGCCTGCCAGGGCACAGTGTCACACCAGTGCAACTCATATCTGGTGTAACAGTAGTGTACATTAAAGAAAAAAACTAGAAATTTGACTGTGAAATAATAGCAGTCAGTTTCCTTCACACATGTGCATTTCAGGGCCTGCCAGGGCACAGTGTCACACCAGTGCAACTCATATCTGGTGTAACAGTAAGTTTAAAAAAAAAATACAGGGGGCTTGTTGTCACCTTTCGGGGACCCTTGGTGTTGTACGTGGCTGGGTGGAGGAAGAGACCTTCAATGACATCAGTGAGGACAAGGAACGGGACATGGCTAGCTTGGTATCCAACCTTGTGCAAATGGGGAGTTTGTGGTTTTGCAAATGGACTGTTTGCGGTTGTTTGTGGTGCGTTAAACAGGAAGTTTGGTCTGTCACTGTGAAGCGGGCGTAACCCTTACACTACCTGATCAATACAACATCATACCTGATGTTTTAAAGCACGTTATTCAAAACAATTTAGGAATGTTAGGTGATTTATGCCCTTTATGGATTAAAACCAGACTCTACATCAACTATGTAATTTTCCGTGGGAGTTTTGCCATGGATCCCCCTCCAGCATGCCACAGTCCAGGTGTTAGTCCCCTTGAAACAACTTTTCCATCACTATTGTGGCCAGAAAGAGTCCCTGTGGGTTTTAAAATTCGCCTGCCTATTGAAGTCTATGGCGGTTCGCCAGGTGCGCCCGTTCGCGAACATTTGCGGAAGTTCGCATTCGCCGTTTGCGAACGGAAAATGTTATGTTCGCGACATCACTATTAATGGTAGATGTAAATGAATTTACTGTATCCAGCCTTCTCCAATAGGAGAGCGTGGATTATCTGAATATACAAAATCCCTTCTTCATTATTATCTGGCTGAGTACCCACAATCTAACAAGAGCTTAAAGGCACACTCTAGGCACCCAGACCACTTCTGCTCATTGGAGTGGTCTGTGTGCCAACTCCCACTACCCTTAACCCTGCAAGTGTAATTATTGCAGTTTTTCATAAACTGCAATAATTACATTGCAGGGTTAACTCCACCTCTAGTGGCTGTCTACTAGACAGCCACTAGAGGTCACTTCCTAGTTTCTAGCACAGGAAACCTGTGCTAGAGCGTCGCTGGACGTCCTCACGCTGTGTGAGGACCTCCAGCGTCGCTCAAAACCCCATAGGAAAGCATTGAAATGATTTTTCAATGCTTTCCTATGGGGAGACGTAATGCGCATGCGCGGCATTTCCGCACATGCGCATTAGGTCTCCTCGGCCGGTGGGAGAGATCAATCTCGCCCACCGGCCGACGCAATCACAAGGAGGAGCGTCGCGGAGGAGGAGACAGCGGCGAGGGACATCGCCGCTGCCTCAGGTAAGTCACTGAAGGGGTTTTCACCCCTTCAGTAACCGGGGATTGGTGGGTGGGAGGGAGAGGGACCCTCCAGTGCCAGAAAAACGGATCATTTTTCTGGCACTGGAGTTTCCCTTTAATATAGATAAAAGATAAATAATATTTATGAGCTACCTAACCCCAATAAATGCCAACTTTTATTAATAATCCTACGAGAAGTATTGGAATCCCTTAGTTTATGTTTGTCTATGTTATGCCAGCCAACTTCCTAACAAATGTATAGATGGAGTTGATGTCGGCCTATTCACGGCACTGTTTCCACTACTGTGACTGGTGCCATGGACAGTGTGAACTCCCAAGCCACCAATGGTGCAAGGGAAGATGTAGATGTAGAGACTTGTGCAAAGTTAAATTGAGGTTGGATGTAATGGACTCTTGCTAATTATTGCATATTTTTTTTGACTTTATCCAAATATTGTCCATCGAAAATATTTGTGAAAATTACTCTAGTGAACCAAAAATCACTGTATTGTAAAAATAAGACATAATATAAATAGAGTATTAGGTATATATTATCCAATACACAGAGGCGGCTCTAGACTTTATGAGGCCTTAGGCGAAACGCAAACATGAGGCCCCACTAACAAAAAAGTGTCACATATACACATTGATGCACTGTCTACCTGTGTATGTGCCTGAGAGTGTGTCTGACAGAGAGTATCCTTGTGTGTCTGAATGTATGTCTCTGTGAGCATGTTTGCGTTTTTGTCTGAGACCCTATGTGTATGGGGTAGCTGCTTGAAGTGTGTTGTGTGTATGGGGGGGGTGATGGTGAGAGGCGGGTGATGTGAGAGGCGGGTGATGGTGAAAGGGGGGTGATGGTGTGGGGGTGATGGTGAGAGGGAGCGGGGGGTGATGGTGAGAGGGAGCGGGGGGTGTGATGGTGAGAGGGAGCGGGGAGTGTGATGGTGAGAGGGAGCGGGGAGTGATGGTGAGAGGGAGCGGGGAGTGATGGTGAGAGGGAGCGGAGGGTTGATGGTGAGAGGGAGCGGAGGGTTGATGGTGAGAGGGAGCGGAGGGTTGATGGTGAGAGGGAGCGGAGGGTTGATGGTGAGAGGGAGCGGAGGGTTGATGGTGACAGGGAGCGGGGGGTGATGGTGACAGGGAGCGGGGGGTGATGGTAATGTGAGAGTGAGGGGGGTAATGTGAGAGTGAGGGGGGTAATGTGAGAGTGAGGGGGGTAATGTGAGAGTGAGAGGGGGTAATGTGAGAGTGAGAGGGGGTAATGTGAGAGTGAGAGGGGGTAATGTGAGAGTGAGAGGGGGTAATGTGAGAGTGAGAGGGGGTAATGTGAGAGTGAGGGGGTAATGTGAGAGTGAGGGGGTAATGTGAGAGTGAGGGGGTAATGTGAGAGTGGGGGGGCATAATGTGAGAGTGGGGGGGTAATGTGAGAGTGGGGGGTAATGTGAGAGTGGGGGGGTAATGTGAGAGTGGGGGGGTAATGTGAGAGTGGGGGGGTAATGTGAGAGTGGGGGGCTAATGTGAGAGTAGGGGGCTAATGTGAGAGTAGGGGGCTAATGTGAGAGTAGGGGGCTAATGTGAGAGTAGGGGGCTAATGTGAGAGTAGGGGGCTAATGTGAGAGTAGGGGGGCTAATGTGAGAGTGAGAGGGGGGTGATGTGAGAAGGAGGGGGTGATGGTGAGTGGGGTGAGGCTGAGGGTGGTGACGGAGGGTTATGCTGAGGGTGGTGACGGAGGGTTATGCTGAGGGTGGTGACGGAGGGTTATGCTGAGGGTGGTGACGGAGGGTTATGCTGAGGGTGGTGACGGAGGGTTATGCTGAGGGTGGTGGGGGGTGAGGCTGAGGGTGGTGAGGGGAGTGATGCTGAGGGTGGTGGGGGGAGTGATGCTGAGGGTGGTGGGGGGAGTGATGCTGAGGGTGGTGGGGGGAGTGATGCTGAGGGTGGTGGGGGTGAGGCTGAGGGTGGTGGGGGTTGAAGCTGAGGGTGGTGGGGGTTGAAGCTGAGGGTGGTGGGGGTGAAGCTGAGGGTGGTGGGGGTGAAGCTGAGGGTGGTGGGGGTGAAGCTGAGGGTGGTGGGGGTGATGGTGGTGGGGGGTGATGGTGGGGGTGGGGAGGGGTGATGGTGGTAGGGGGTGAGGCTGAGGGTGGTGGGGGGTGATGGTGGTGGGGGGGTGAGGCTGAGGGGGGGTAATGTGAGAGTGAGGGGGGGTAATGTGAGAGTTGGGGGGCTAATGTGAGAGTAAGGTGGCAAATGTGAGAGTGAGGGGGTAATGTGAGAGTGAGGGGGTAATGTGAGAGTGAGGGGGTAATGTGAGAGTGAGAGTGGGGTGATGGTGAGTGGGGTGAGGCTGAGGGTGGTGACGGAGGGTTATGCTGAGGGTGGTTGGGGGTGAGGCTGAGGGTGGTGAGGGGGAGTGATGCTGAGGGTGGTGGGGGTGAAGCTGAGGGTGGTGGGGGTGAAGCTGACGGTGGTGGGGGGTGATGGTGGTGGGGGGTGAGGCTGAGAGTGGTGGGGGTGATGGTGAGGGTGGGGAGGGGTGATGGTGGTGGGGGGTGAGGCTGAGGGTGGTGGGGGGTGATGGTGAGAGTGGTGGGGGGTGATGGTGAGGAGGGGTGATGGTGGGGGGGTGAGGCTGAGGGTGGTGGGCGGTGAGGCTGATGGTGGTGGGGGGTGATGGTGGTGGGGGTGAGGCTGAGGGTGGTGGGGGTGCGGCTGAGGGTGGTGGGGGGTGATGGTGAGTGTGGGGAGGGGTGATGGTGGTGGGGGGTGAGGCTGAGGGTGGTGGGGGGTGATGGTGAGAGTGGTGGGGGTGATGGTGAGGGTGGGGAGGGGTGATGGTGGGGGGGTGAGGCTGAGGGTGGTGGGGGGTTATGGTGGTGGGGGTGAGGCTGAGGGTGGTGGGGGGTGAAGCTGAGGGTGGTGGGGGGTGAAGCTGAGGGTGGTGGGGGGTGAGGGTGGTGGGGGGTGATGGTGGGGAGGGGTGATGGTGGTAGGGGGTGAGGCTGAGGGTGGTGGGGGGTTATGGTGGTGGGGGTGAGTCTGAGGGTGGTGGGAGGTGAAGCTGAGGGTGGTGGGGGTGAAGCTGAGGGTGGTGGGGGGTGAAGCTGAGGGTGGTGGGGGGTGATGGTGGTGGGGGTGATGGTGAGGGTGGGGAGGGGTGATGGTGGTAGGGGGTGAGGCTGAGGGTGGTGGGGGGTGATGGTGGTGGGGGTGAGGCTGAGGGTCGTGGGGGGTGATGGTGGGGAGGGGTGATGGTGGTGGGGGTGAGGCTGAGGGTCGTGGAGGGTGATGGTGGGGAGGGGTGATGGTGGTGGGGGTGAGGCTGAGGGTGGTGGGTGATGGTGGTTGAGGCTGAGGGTGGTGGGGGTGAGGGTGGTGGGGGGTTATGGTGGTGGGGGGTGAGGCTGAGGGTGGTGATGGTGGTGATGGTGGTGGGGGGTGAGGGTGGTGGGGATGGGGAGGGAGAGCCTACCTTTCCCTGGTGGTCCAGTGGGTTCCCTGGTGGTCCGGTGGCCACTGCTTCCGGTCTGCAGCTCCGCATAGCTGCAGACCATGTAATCTCGCGAGATTTCAGAGCGTTGCCGTGGTAACCCGCGGCAACGCTCTGATTGGCCAAATCTCGCGAGTCACATGGTCTGCAGCTCTGCACACTGCGGAGCTGCAGACCAGTGTCTGCGATGGTGGCCGGGCAGCAAGGAGGGGCCTCGCACCCGGCGGCATACCGGGCAAGCCGCCGGGCCCCCTCCTGGTGTCAGGTCCTCGGTCACTGACCGAGGACCTGACACACTCTGCCAACAGGCGGTTTAGGCGGCCGCGAGGCCCCAGCCAGTGCGAGGCCTTAGGCGGCCGCCTAAACCGCCTAATTAGAGAGCCGCCTCTGCCAATACACATACATGTGCATTTTACAGCAATTTGGTTCACAGATCAAGTGAGAAAAAGTACCCAATACAGAGAAAAAGAGGACAAGCAATAAAAATACTGTATTTATATCTTATACATTAAACATATAACATATAAATAAAGATTTTATTTCTTTTCTAACTGCTCCTCATTTCCCCCTCTATTGGTCACTTCTCAGTTGATCTGTGAATAAACTCCACATTTAGTGACTGTGGCCTAGCTATCAATCTTCCTTTTTACCATCAATCATCTCTTTATTTAGTGTCATGATCGAAACACCAAAATACTGAATCGAGCAAACATGTTCGGCCATTGCTCAAGTCGTTTGCTCGGTTTTGCATCCGTTTGGCTCTTCGGCATACGGACTTTGGCGTAAATTTACTAAACTGCAATTTGTCTGAAGCCGGGTGCACAAGTAGAAAGCTGGAGTGGAATGGCTTTCTCTTAGTTGGGTTTTGTAGGTATTGTCTCCAGATTTGAGGAGACTTTGAGGAGACATCATGATCTGACGTATAATTCAAATTCAAATTTACTTTTATTCTAACTAGGCAATCAATTTTCTACCTTATATACATGTTTTGTGATTGAACCTTTTTTTTTATTATTTTACTATATCATACATTTAATAATTGTAACCATTTTCCGAGTCTGGTGACATTAAAGCACATTCGAATGCTGTTAAAAGCATCTGTCTAACAATGATAAACCCCTATACTGCATTTTCCATTTTAAAAAGAAAAGCGGTTCTCAGTATGGAGATGATATGTATTTAGTTTCAGAGAGGGCCTATTGTTTTCCTTTACAACACAGAATGTGTCTTTAAATCCTCTCAGAAGCAAAGCTCTCCAAAAAATGTATACTGCTAATCTGTTACTCAAAGGACCCTGACATTTTCCAGACAGCCCCAAAGGGAGAAGGACACCTGATTCCACTTAAAACTGAAGCGTCTCTCAACCCCATACCAACACCTCACCCATGAAAGCTGAGAGTGCCTGAGAGAACAAGGATGTAATTAGCTTGGAAAAACTACCCAGAACTTCCGTCAAACTCCAAACTGATTTCACGTTGGTATTTTGATGCTAACATAGACCTTGATTTCACAAACACAATAAATATGTTGCTTTCGCCAAAAATCCTTTGAAGTTTCTATGCAGTGCTTTTTTCAGTTTTCTACTCGACTGACAAAAATGTTGTGTACTCCCTTTAATAACAGTTATATCTATATATCACAACATTGGAAAAGCACTTTCTCCGGCCGCGGGACTCAGTAATGTTTACTTCCTTTTATTGCATTTATCTATGTATCTTTGCCGAAAAAGGATATGCTGAGATTTTAAAAACAACCATCAATTTTATTAAGTGCCGAGAGACATGGTTTCTTTTTACAAGCATATCTTGCTTTGGTAACCATTTATTATTATAATTAATAACCATAATTTGAAGCTACAGCTGTAGAGCCTATTAAAAACTCAAGATCATCGAGCTCTGTTTACATTATATTCTTCCAAAGCAATTTTATTCTTCCAAAGTCAATTACAATGTGCACTATTGACTGGGGTAATAAAATCTATACCTCAAGGCATACTAGAACAGGAGTGAATATCTTGGTGTATCCAACTTACATACATCTATATTATCGATATAACCGCTATATTCACATACCATAAAATAACATTAATGGCATCTGCTTTAAAATGATACTTTAAAACCATGTTTGCACCGTATGTAGGATGTTTAAAAGGTCATAATAATTAAGATTTTTAGGCCACAATTGCCAAAACTGAAATATTCTCCAAGTCAACTTTGTTTTGGCCTAAAATTTAATATTTGACTTGAATTTTCTGGTCAATGGCTAGTAGTTAACAATTGAATCTTCTACAAATGACAGACAAAACATAGTGAATACTACTACGCATAGGTAGGTTCACAAATCAAATTTGAACAAAATCCAGAAGAACTAAATTCTTTACAGTTTTCATATGCATTTTCTCAATTTTATTTAATCTGATAGTGTGGAGGGATAACAAAGACAGGATGGAAGAAAATAACATTTTACAGGTTTCAGGTCAGCCACAATTAAAGGGACACTATAGTCACCAGAACAACTACAGCTTATTGTATTGTTCTGGTGAGTAGAATCATTCCCTTCAGGCTTTTTGCTGTAAACACTGTATTTTTAGAGAAAATGAAGTGTTTACATTAAAGCCTAGTGATAACTTCACTGGCCACTCCTCAGATGGCTACTAGAGGTGCTTCCTGGATCAGTGCTGCACAGTGTGACTGACATTCAGTGTCTCCACCCTCTGCATGGACACACTGAACTTTCCACATAGAGATGCAGTGAGGCAATGCAGCTCTAGGAGGAGATGCTGATTGGCCAGGGTTGTGTTTGACTTGTGCTAGCTCTTGCCCTGATCTGCCTCCTTGACCGTCTCAGTCAATCCTATGGGGAAGCATCGTGATTGGCTCACGCCACCACTTTTGATGATGTCAGCCAAGCATGCAGGTCAGGGGTAGAGGCAGCAGCTGCAGACTTTACTATATTTATTTAGTAAAGTAAGACTTTACTATATTTAGGTAGGAAAGGGGCAGTCAAGAAGGGTGGGGGGGGGGGGGTGGAAGGGAGGAGGGTGGAATAGAGGGTGGTTTTAGCACTTTAGGGTCAGGCATACATGTTTGTGTTCCAGACCCTGTAGTGTTCCTTTAATCATAATAGTGTTGATATGGCAGAGATTGGATAAAAGTGAGTGTGATCATTGGCCATGTGGGAGACAATGGAATTTGGGATATAATTGGTGGAAGCATGTGACCTAGATAGTAAGTAAATGAATATGTGTTCTTCAACATGTGAAGTTTGATTTGAGCTGAATCACTTGAAGGAAATAAGGATGTTCTGATAGATCTTCAATATCAGCTCTTTAATCACAGAACACGAAAATTGGATAATATTGAGTTTTAACTATAACCCAGTCTATATCAAAATTTGTATCAAAATAAATATGTAAATTTACAATAATATTCACATATGGGTTTTTGGGCTCTGCCCATTCACCCCATGTACTCAACCTCTGACGCGAGACATCATGCCCTGCTCAAAACCATAAAGAAACCATAAACATAGCATCTTCAGCCATCAATAAAAGGTAGAGGGGGAGGGGTGTGTGGAAATTGCAGGATTTTGTAGAGCACATTTATCATTAATTATCATTAATCCCTACAACAATAATGTTTTTTTTTCTTTGCAACAGTAACAAGGTTGGTGTTACCCAACCTGCCCTAATGTACCTGGCTCCATTGCAATTGACTGTAAGTATCCCTTATAATTTTAACACAATGCCAGGCTAAGTGGCTAGTCCAATGAGTGTTCATGAAATGTATCTGACATTAGAGCCTAGTACAAGAACGAGGAACCCATTCATTCACAATATACTTACTATAACTTTAGATATACATACGCATACAGTTAAAGGAAATTCTTTTGACATCAGAGGCAGCATTTACACATGATATTTACCATGCTTTCCACTTCAATCACGGATACATCGCAAGATTCTGGCTTTACGCAGAACATGTCTAAGTACCAAGTTTGACCTTGCACCCAAGGGATCTCGTAAATGTTTCTTTATGTTTAGAAAAGTAAATAAGGCTGTACATGGGTAAAAGAAATTGAAGATGGGTTAACCCTGCAAATGAGATGACGTTGAAACCCCAAAAATGAAGTACTTAGAAAACCAGTGAATTCAGATTCACGTCTATTAAATAAATTATATGTCATAGAACTGAGAATTAATGTGTAGTGATTTCACGAACATAAAATTTTCCGTTCGCGAACAGCGAACGCGAACTACCGCAAATGTTCGCGAACGGGGAACCCGGCGAACCGCCATAGACTTCAATAGACAGGCGAATTTTAAAACCCACAGGGACTCTTTCTGGCCACAATAGTGATGGAAAAGTTGAAACCCTAAAAATGAAGTACTTAGATAACCAGTGAATTCAGATTCACGTCTATTAAATAAATTATATGTCATAGAACTGAGAATTAATGTGAAGTGATGTCGCGAACATAAAATGTTCCGTTCGCGAACGGCGAACGCGAACTACCGCAAATGTTCGCGAATGGGCGAACGCGGCGAACCGCCATAGACTTCAATAGGCAGGCGAATTTTAAAACCCACAGGGACTCTTTCTGGCCACAATAGTGATGGAAAAGTTGTTTCAAGGGGATTAACACCTGGACTGTGGCATGCCGGAGGGGGATCCATGGCAAAATTCCAATGGAAAATTACATAGTTGATGCAGAGTCCATAACGGGCATAAATCACCTAACATTCCTAAATTGTTTGGAATAACATGCTTTAAAACATCAGGTATGATGTTGTATCGATCAGGTAGTGTAAGGGTTACGCCCGCTTCACAGTGACAGATCAAACTCCACGTTTAACGCACCGCAAACAACCGCAAACAGTCCATTTGCACAACCGCAAACTCCCCATTTGCACAAGGTTGGATACCAAGCTAGCCATGTCCCGTTCCTTGTCCTCACTGATGTCATTGAAGGTCTCTTCCTCCACCCAGCCACGTACAACACCAAGGGTCCCCGAAAGGTGACAAGAAGCCCCCTGTATTTTTTTTTTAATGTGTACTACTGTTACACCAGATATGAGTTGCACTGGTGTGACACTGTGCCCTGGCAGGCCCTGAAACGCACACGTGTGAAGGAAACTGACTGCTATTATATTACAGTCAAAAAAGTTTTGTTTTTTTTCAAATGCAAGCTATTGTGCCCCCAAAACGTTCGTGTGTGGGGGTGCTGGAATGACGTGGGCCAATGGGAGCCTGAATCAACTTTTGTCTCCCACTGCCCCTTTAAGAGCGAGTTCGTGACTCGAGTCGTGCTCCTAGTGCCAGGCGGGCCACGTGACCGATCACTGCGGTCAGTGCACGCGGCTAAGTCAGAAGAGGAGATCAAGCCGCATGCGGCTCATGTGGAGGCAGGAGTGATTCAGCCACGCGTGGCTGAAGCTTAGGAGCCAGGTCGGTCCCAGGATAAGGTAAATACAGCCACAACCACTTATCCCAATCACACACCTTTCCTAACGTCCTATCCCATTAAAAGCATATTACCGCATATTTAATAAAACAGATAGACCCCCTACTTCATCCAGGTTACCGATCGATGGTTCGATATTCTGAGCCCTCTCTGATTTACTGTACACGACTATTCGATATTCCCACAAATTTTATATAGCATTTTATGTTTGTTTGAGACCACCTTAAAAATATTGGATATCGCTAAAAATCATGATCACTATATACTTTCTTTACAAACCTCTAAAACGAACCAAACTACTCATCCATCCGCTATACCACTTTAACCCACCTAGAACTAGTGCCCAGTTAAAATACTTGACTCTTACTTACCCACACTCAGTCATGCCACACACATTTCACCACTACTCTCACTGAATCCCTCTGACTACGGCTAAATTCATCTTCTACATCAGAACACTACTCCTAAGATTGGGTTGTATCCATGTCTCGGGTCTTTCATTTAGAATAGGGGCAGCTTCGGTCTCCTTCAACACTCACACTTTAGTGCATATTATTAAAAGATTGGGCAGATGGAAATCCTCAGTCTACAACCGATATATTCCTCATCCCGAGAAAGAAATGAGGAAAGCTTTTAAAAGTTTGGCTTTGTAAATTTGATGCAATAACTGTGTTTTTCTTTAATACCTTTTCACCCTCTTTGCATGAACCCGATTTACATATATTACTAATATGTTTCTGAACAGATATATTATATTATTCACTCACTCACTCTCTGGGCCGGCCTAAGACATCATGCTGCCTATGTCCAATGATAAATGACTATGGGGGATAATGTATAATAAACACAGGTTACTGGCTATGGGGGGGATAATGTATAATAAACACAGGTTACTGGCTATGGGGGGATAATGTATAATAAACACAGTTTACTGGCTATGGGAGGGATAATTTATAATAAACACAGGTTACTGGCTATGGGAGGATAATGTATAATAAGCACAGGTTACTGGCTATGGGGGGGATAATGTATAATAAACACAGGTTACTGGCTATGGGGGGATAATGTATAATAAACACAGGTTACTGGCTATGGGGAGGATAATGTATAATAAACACAGGTTACTGGCTATGGGGGATAATGTATAATAAACACAGGTTACTGGTTGTGGGGGGATAATGTATAATAAACACAGGTTACTGTTTGTGGGGGGGATAATGTATAATAAACACAGGTCACTGGCTATGGGAGGATAATGTATAATAAACACAAACACAAAAAAAACAAAATAATAAAAAACAAAAACAAAAAAAATAATGCAGCTTCAGAATTAATCTAAATCGTTTGCTGTCTAGGAGGTGGGAGGGTCTGGTAGGAAGGGTCTGCTGCTGATTGGCTGGAATGTGTCTGCTGACTGTGAGGTACAGAGTCAACGTTTACTCAATGATGACGAATAGGGGGCGGACCGAACATCGCATATGTTCGCCATCCGTGGCGAACGCGAACAAGCTATGTTCGCCAGGAACTATTTGCCAACGAATCGTTCGGGACATCACTATTAATGTGCGACAGTCGTGCACATCTGTAATCAGGATTTGGCATCATTATACCTTCTTCCTCAGCATTACCATAAACATAAAAGTAAAAAAAAAATTAAAATCAAAGTTTCACCTTTTCCACAGTAGCCGCTCCTTTGGCGCTGTTCACCTCCCCGCACCCCAGCGTTCTGTGACATCACGGAGGAGGTATGGTCTAATAGGCATGTTCTGCAAATACTGCGCACTCATTTAAACTTCCCCATAAAGCATTCAAAGAGTCAATATTTTCAAGTAGGAGGCTTCCAAGCAGTGGCGTACACACAACCCATGGGGCCCCTGTGCGAAAACTGATCCATGCCCCCCCCTTCGAGAGCGCTCTTACTCTGCACGGGCTGGGGCCGCAACACATGGCGGTGGGCACCTGGTCGCAGGGCTGCGACCGCGGTATGTACGCCAGTGCATGCATAAACACATACACTTAAAGGACCACTACAGACACCCAGATCACATCAGCTCAATGAAGTGGTCTGGGTGCCAGGTCTCTCTAGTTTTAACCCTGCAGCTGAAAACATAGCAGTTTCAGAGAAACTGCTATGTTTCACTGAGGATTAATCCAGCCTCTAGTGGCTGTCTCATTGACAGCCGCTAGAGGATTTTCTGCGATTCTCACTGTGAAAATCACAGTGAGAAGACGCTGAACGTCCATAGGAAAGCATTGAGTAATGCTTTCCTATGGGCGGCTTGAATGCACGCGTGGCTCTTGCCACGCATGCGCATTCGGAGCTGAGAGGCGGATCGGGGCGTAGAGATCCCCAGCGCCAAGGGAGTCCGGCGCTGGAGAAAGGTAAGTGCTTAAGACACACATGCACACATTTACTGACAGACACATACTCAGTGACAGACATACATACACACTCAGTGACAGACATACATACACACTCACTAACAGACACACACAGACACACACTCTAACACTAACACACACACACTTACACACACACACACTCTAACACTAACACACACACTCTAACACACACACACTCACTAATATACACTCACACACACTCACTAATATACACTCACACACACTAACATACACACACACACACACTAATACACACACACACTAACATACTGTCAGGGTACCTGAAGCCTCTACCTCTGAGAGAGGTAGAGACTTAGAAGTTTATCCGTCCGGACGGCATTTCTCCTCGGCCCCTCGCGGTTCACTCGGTCTTGCTAACGCCGGCCGCGAGGGAGTCACTTCCTTTTATAGCAGGAGGACCGGAGGTCGACGTCATGACGCCAACCCGGAACGTCCTGTCACTCAAATCTCGGGAGACGAATCAGGACTCGCCGGAGGCGTGTCTTCTCTCCCTAGTCAGGATACTTAACAGTGGCTCTCTCATTTACTCATTGCCCTGTCGTGGTTCTAGTCCGCCTAGTCACACAGTGCTTTGTTATTCTCTTGTCTTTTGGTTCCGACCCGGCTTTGGTATTTACTCTCCTGTCTTTCTGTTATCCTTGACCCGGCTTGTCTCTCGCTTACCTGTCTTCTCGTTCCCTCGACCTCGGCTTGTCTCTGACCATTCTATCGTAGTTATACGTTAAGTCCGGCCATTCTAAGGACCGGTATACGTATCTGCTACTCTTTGTACTCTGCGTGTTGGATCCCTGACCCGATCCTGACATTACGACAGGGCCATGGATCCTGCAGGTACAAATTGTCAGCTTGGTTCTCCTGATCCTAGGTTTGACGCCATGGATCATAGGATGGATCAGATGGCTCTAGCACTACAGGCGCTGCTATCTCGTCCTATTAATCCACCTGAAGAAATGCGTAATATGTCTGCTTCTTCTGTGGGTTCAGGGCTAGAGGTAGTTACTGTAGGTGCTTCTTCCCGAGTTACCCCACCTGTACGTTATGCTGGTTCTCCTGAGAGGTGTCGTGGCTTTTTGAACCAGATCAGTATTCATTTCGAGCTACAGCCCCGTTCATACCCTACTGATAGGGCAAAAGTGGGATTTATTATTACCTTACTTATTGAGAAAGCTCTGAGATGGGCTAATCCGTTGTGGGAGAATGATAATCCATTAGTCTATAACTATAATGCCTTTGTAGCTGCTTTTAGAAGAACTTTTGATCCCCCTGGCAGGAGGGTCAATGCAGCCAGATTACTGTTGCGCCTTAGACAAGACAACCAAACACTTGTGGATTACGCACTAGAGTTCAGGTCTTTGGCGGCAGAGGTAAAATGGAATGAACAGGCCTACATAGACGTATTTTTAAATGGATTATCCGATGTAATACTTGATGAGGTAGCGACAAGAGAGCTTCCCGAGAACCTGGAAGACTTAATTTCCTTTATCTCTCGTATTGACGAACGTCTAAGGGAGAGGCAGAATACTCGAGATAGAACCGGTAAATCTTCCTTTAGACTAGCACCATCATTTCAAATTTCTGAAACCAAAACTCCACAGGTTTCAGAACCTATGCAGTTAGGCCTTACTCGTCTCTCAGAGGAGGAAAGACAGTACAGGAGAAGGGAGGGACTGTGTATGTATTGTGGGGTCAGAGGTCATGTACGTTTGAGCTGTCCCAGTCGTCCGGGAAACGCTCGCACCTAAGTTTCTCTAGAGGACAGACCTTGGGTGTTTCGATTTTGTCCTCTACTCATAACTACAAAGAACATAGACTCCTATTACCGGTCTCTTTAACTTGGGAAAAGGGAACTTTAGAGACTATGGCATTGATAGACTCCGGCGCTGCTGAGAGTTTTATCGACCAAGAGTTTCTCACCAAACACACTATCCCATCCCAGTTAAGGAGGACACCCTTGGCTGTTGAGGCCATTGATGGTAGACCTTTAGTTGAGCCTGTGATTTTCCGGGAGACCACACCTCTTTACTTAACTACTGGTATTCTACACAAGGAGGAAATATCCCTACTACTCATTTCATCTCCTTCTGTTCCCATAGTCCTGGGATACTCCTGGCTTAAGAGACATAACCCCGTTATAGATTGGAGATCAGGGGAAATAGTTTCGTGGGGTCAGGATTGTCAAGAGAATTGTTTAAAGAAAGTGTCACCTCTTTGTAGTGTCAACTCACTTAATAACGCTACCGACTCTACCAAAGTACAGATACCGTCCTTGTATCAAGATTTAAAGGCAGTATTTGACAAAGGAAAGGCTGATACCTTACCACCACATAGGCCTTTTGATTGCAAAATTAATTTACTTTCTGGTACTATGCCCCCTAGGGGTCATGTATACCCTTTGTCTACGAATGAAAACTTAGTTCTACAGGAGTATATTCGTGAAAACCTAGACAAGGGGTTCATTAGAAGATCCTCCTCTCCTGCTGGGGCTGGATTTTTTTTTGTTAAAAAGAAGGATGGTTCTTTAAGACCCTGCATTGACTACCGAGGTCTTAACAAGATAACCATTAGAAATGTATATCCGATTCCCTTGATCACCGAGCTTTTTGATCGACTAAAAAGTTCTAAGATTTTCACTAAGTTAGACCTTAGAGGTGCTTATAATTTGGTGAGAATTCACGACGCAGACGAGTGGAAAACTGCTTTCAATACTCGATATGGGCACTATGAGTATACTGTAATGCCTTTTGGTCTCTGCAATGCCCCGGCGGTATTTCAGGACCTTATTAATGAGGTTCTTAGGGAGTTTCAAGATGACTGTGTGATTGTATACCTTGATGATATACTTATACATTCCAGGGATATTGAAACTCACCACGGACAAGTCAGAAGGGTTTTACACAAACTTCTTCAGCATGGCTTATACTGCAAACTAGAGAAATGCAGCTTTGACCAATCCCAAACTACCTTTCTTGGTTATGTGATTTCTGGGGAGGGGTTTGAAATGGACCCGGAGAAGCTCCAATCCATATTAGATTGGCCTTTACCTAAGGGTCTCAAGGCTATCCAGAGATTTATTGGTTTCTCCAATTACTACAGACGTTTCATTAAGGGATACTCCTCTATCATTGCTCCCATCACCAATATGACCAAACAAGGGGCTGATACTAAGAATTGGTCTACTGAAGCACTTCTGGCTTTTAAGACACTCAAGGAGCTGTTTGCTTCCGCACCAATTTTGGTTCACCCTGATACTACACTACCTTTCCTACTCGAAGTTGACGCTTCTGAGACAGGTATAGGTGCTGTTCTGTCCCAAAGGTTGGGTGTAGATAAACCATTACATCCTTGTGGATACTTTTCCAAAAAATTGTCAGGTACTGAAAGCAGATATGACATTGGTGACAGGGAACTACTAGCGGTTATAATGGCCTTGAAGGAGTGGAGACATTTATTGGAGGGTACTTTGCATCCTGTTACTATTTTGACAGATCATAAAAACTTATCCTATATTGGAGAGGCTAAACGACTATCATCTAGACAGGCTCGTTGGTCCATATTTCTCACTCACTTCAACTACGTACTCACATATAGGCCAGGTTCTAAGAATTCTAAAGCCGACGCCTTATCTCGCCAATATGAACCTGCTGCCGTATCTGAGCCGGTTTTGTCCTCTATAGTACCCAAGTGTAACATTATCGCTAACACTACTCTCAAAGTCCATTCTCCGCTACTGGATCAGATAAGGAGCTTGCAGCATCTGGCACCTAGACTGACTCCGGCTTCCAGACTTTTCGTTCCTCCTGAACTCCAATTGGAGCTCTTACAGTGTCTTCACGAGAGTAAGGTGGCTGGTCATCCGGGTGTTCGCAAGACGTATTCTTTGATCTCCAAGGATTTCTGGTGGCCTTCGTTACGGAAGGATATTAAGGATTTTATCGGAGTTTGTGTGGTCTGTACTAAAACTAAACTACCGCATTCGCTTCCTTGTGGCCTTCTGCAGCCTCTGGAAATTCCTGGCAAACCTTGGTCCTGTGTGGCAATGGACTTTATTGTGGATTTGCCTGTTTCTAAAAAGCACACTGTTATCCTCACCGTAGTCGATAGGTTTACCAAGATGGCACATTTCGCACCGTTGCCTAAACTCCCGACTTCTCCTGAATTGGCGGAAATCTTTGCTAAAGAGATTTTTCGCTTGCATGGGATTCCCTCGGAGATCACTTCTGATAGAGGCTCCCAATTTGTTTCACTTTTCTGGAGGTCGTTCTGTTCTCAATTAGGCATCAAATTGAATTTTTCGTCCGCCTATCATCCTCAGTCTAACGGAGCTGCCGAACGAACCAACCAGAAGATTGAGCAATACTTACGTTGTTTTGTTTCCGAACACCAGGACGATTGGGTCGGTTTGATTCCTTGGGCGGAGTTTGCGCACAACAATCTCGTTTGTGACTCTACGCATTCAAGCCCCTTCTTCATGAATTATGGCTTTCATCCATCTATTCTTCCCTCGGTTTCTCCTTCCCAAGGAGTGCCGTCGGTTGATGTCCATGTGGCCAATTTGAGGAAGTTGTGGGATCAGACTCGACAGATTCTTCTACACAATTCTATACTGGTTAAGAAACATGCTGACAAACGTAGAAGGGCGGCTCCGAATTTTGTTCCAGGCGATAGAGTTTGGTTGAGTACTAGGAATATTCGCCTTAAAGTTCCTTCCATGAAATTCGCTCCTCGTTATATTGGTCCCTACAGGATCTTGACTCGAATTAACCCAGTGGCGTATCGTCTAGCTCTCCCAGCTACTTTACGCATCCCGAACTCCTTTCACGTGTCATTGCTGAAACCTCTAATCTGTAACAGATTCTCCTCCACAATCGCCCCTCCGCGCCCTGTTCAGGTGGAGGGTCAGGAGGAGTATGAGGTTAACTCCATTATTGATTCTCGTGTCTCCCGGGGGAGAGTACAATATTTGGTTGACTGGAAGGGTTATGGTCCTGAGGAGAGGAGTTGGGTACCACAAGAGGATGTTCATGCTCCTCGCCTTCGCAGGGCATTTCACTCCCGCTTTCCATCTCGCCCCGGCTCCTTCCGCCCGGTGGGCGTATCTGAGAGGGGGGGTACTGTCAGGGTACCTGAAGCCTCTACCTCTGAGAGAGGTAGAGACTTAGAAGTTTATCCGTCCGGACGGCATTTCTCCTCGGCCCCTCGCGGTTCACTCGGTCTTGCTAACGCCGGCCGCGAGGGAGTCACTTCCTTTTATAGCAGGAGGACCGGAGGTCGACGTCATGACGCCAACCCGGAACGTCCTGTCACTCAAATCTCGGGAGACGAATCAGGACTCGCCGGAGGCGTGTCTTCTCTCCCTAGTCAGGATACTTAACAGTGGCTCTCTCATTTACTCATTGCCCTGTCGTGGTTCTAGTCCGCCTAGTCACACAGTGCTTTGTTATTCTCTTGTCTTTTGGTTCCGACCCGGCTTTGGTATTTACTCTCCTGTCTTTCTGTTATCCTTGACCCGGCTTGTCTCTCGCTTACCTGTCTTCTCGTTCCCTCGACCTCGGCTTGTCTCTGACCATTCTATCGTAGTTATACGTTAAGTCCGGCCATTCTAAGGACCGGTATACGTATCTGCTACTCTTTGTACTCTGCGTGTTGGATCCCTGACCCGATCCTGACACATACACACACACTCACCAACACACACTCACTATCAAACACTCACTAACATACACTCACTAACATACACACACACACATGTTTTTTTTTTTTTATTTAATCCCCCCAGCCTCCTTACCTGTGGGAGAGCTGAGGGGATTCCCTGGGGTCCAGTGGTGTCACCCGGCTGTCACCCGGCTGGCGGGCGCGCGAGGCAGCACTCTCCCCTGAGTGCTTCCTCTTCAGCTCCCTCGCGCGCCGCGTACTGATACCGGAGCCGGAAGATGACGTCATCTTCCGGCTCCGGTATCAGTGCGGTGCGCGAGGGAGCTGAAGAGGGAGCACACAGGGGACAGTGCTCCCTTGCGCGCCCGCCAGCTGGGTGACAGCAGGGCCAGCCTCGGGGGGCCCTGAGGTGACCGGCTCTTGGGACCCCCAGGAGAAGAGGCTGGCCCAGTGGGTACATACCTGGGTCGCAGGGCGGCCGGGCCCCCTAGTGGGCCGGGCCCGGTTGCAGTCGCGACCCCTGCGACCCCGGTATGTACGCCACTGCTTCCAAGTCACGTGGACGAGTTTTACTGTCAGCATGACAGTCACTAGGGTTGGAATTAACATGGCACTGTTTTTTTTTTTTTTTTATGTTTTGCATTGCAAGATTAAAAAGGACAGGGACTCTGCACCCAGACCTCTTAATTGAGATGACTATAAAGTCCCTTTAACTAATTCTCAAACTTTGCCTCGCATTGCCCAGCAAAGTATGTAAATAAAAAAAATATATATATAAAACAAACAAACAAACAAAAAATAAGTGCAACCACTTGCTAACATTTCTATTAAATATAGGAAGTGACAGTCCCTCTTTAAACACTCTGGGAATTATAAAGGAATTATATATACATTCTAACCCAATATTTGTTAAAGGAACACTCCTATGGACATTTCACCACTTTCATAAACTGCAATGAAAACATATCAGCACTTTCATAATATAATATAATATATGTATTATATATATTGTACATTTAAAAATATTGCCAAATAAAAAAAAATCACATTACAAGTTCCATCTGAACCACTGTTTAGTGAGTCGACCTACAGTTGCAGCAGGCACCTTCCACACCAGGATGAGATACTCCAATGAGGAGGATCTCATTCTACTCCATTGGGACAGATCTTCGCCAGAAAAATGTCTGTACAGAAGTAGATTGCAGGATAAGTAGTTTATACCCAAAGAACAGGTAAATTAATTACATAGGATGATTTGAACTGCTCGTTAAGTTATCACTCTAAGCACAATAACCACTTCATCTTACTGAAGTGACTATGGTGCAAAGATCATCTCCCTACAACCATTCTTTATCAAAATATTACATTCCGCTCAAAGAATCCACCTGAAATAAGGCGGGTCCACCTGAAGAATAGGCAGGTCAGCTGACAGCCAATCACGCAGGATGTCCCACTAACAGCGGACTATGCTGTGAGTGCTGTTTCGTCTGATTCCCAAAAGTGGAACACCAGGGACTAGTTGGGATGGTGGGGCAGTTGGGAGACCATACTAAGTGGTCCTGGCTCCTTGTTTGACCAACCTAATCATGAAACTGGACATGGGTTGCTCTAAGCACCTGGCGCTTTGCAGTGGTTATGGTGCTTAGACTGACCTTAAAACAGTTCTGATAGATAGAATCTGTGACCATAAGAATAAGAATAATCTGCTGATAAAATACTCAAGAAAATATATTGTATACAAGCCTTGAAGGCTGTACAGTGAATTAAAAGTATTGCCTGCCAAAAAGATTTTTTTGGCCAAATATAAGTCTCTCTGATCCCTTCAGACAAATAAACACATTACTTATTACCCTACCAGGCTTGATGTAAATAAGAATATGCTCTGTTATCCGAGAGCCATTTTCATTCCTTGTTTGGAACATCTTTATCTCTTGGTAGCTGTAAATTAAAATAATCAAATTGTGAAATGTAAGCAAATGCTCAATGTCTCTTCTGTGCTCATATTTAAGTACTTAACTTTCACTTTACAGAGATGTACATGCACAGTACAAGGTTGTTTGGTAGAAAACAAAAAGCAGTACATTTTTCAAAGAAAAACAATGATTTGGTTCAAATAGACTTGAGGACAGCTTATGTACACACTGGAGAATATTTGTGATCACATGTGCGTATTGTTAAGGCATTTTAATTATAGGAAAGTGAAGACATGTAAAACAAATGCTAAATAATCTTCTGAGAATTTACAGTTTTTTATACTTCACTTTTGTTGAATTAAATCACAATAAAATAATTGTTGATGGGCGGGGCCTGACCACCATGGTGGAGAGTCGTGTTCTCCATGAGCTCCCACAAAATCCTGATAAAACAAGCGATAATATGCTCACCCAAGCGACACAAACAGCATTCCCAGGCACCCTAATGCCACCCATGACGGAGGGCACACAAGGGGCCCTTATGCGACCTAATTGGGGCCAGATGAAATCACGACCGACATTGCGGCCTGGTCTGCAACGGGCGGGGGAGGCGGCCGCTCCCCTGTCCTGGAGGCACCCTGAAGCTGCCCACCGCACAAGCAAGCCCCGCTACCCCCCCCTCGGACCGGCGGGGGTGATCCCGGTCCACCCTGGGGTGGCGACCCTGAGTATGAGGAGAAGGGAAGCACCACCAAAGGTAAAAAACGGAGACCCTAAGATGGCGGACACATGTGCTTACGACCCCAGTGACACCTCACAAGATATCCTCACTCGAATAGACAACCACTTCAAAGCATTTTGGAGGAAGCTGGTGGGTAAGCTAACTCAACCTGCCTCACCACAACTACCCACTCCTACAAGGCGAGCATCACTCACCCACTCCCATCAAGCTACCCGGCAACAGCACAGCCGCCAAACGCCCTCACTCATCCAAGCAGGGCGCCAATGCAAGCCTGCCTTCTTACCCCACCGTTGTTCCGGCAAGGACCGACACCGCGCTCCACACAGCCAGAAGAGGCGCATGTCGCAGCGACGCCTACAGACAAGCAGAGGACCCTCTGGGCCTAGACCGGCTCGCGGACTGTACTACTCGACGGCAAACAGGGCATGGAAGTGCGGAGGACCTCGGAGCATGAGGCTCACGGGCAAGCAGAGGGCTTCCCAGATGGGACTCACCTCACCTAAGAAGGGAGTGACACTGGAACGGGAGCGGAGACAGCTAGGCACAGGGCACAAAATGGCGACAACACCGGGTCGGCCCAACAACGTCCCACAACCACACCACGGGGCGCCCTCTGAGCTCGCGCCGCAACCAAGACCAAGGCTCATAAAAGCACCGGAGTGGGATTGTGGAATACCTCTTGCGGGGGTTGGCTGACCGGGACTCTTGCTACTACAGATGAGTCAATCGCTCCTTACCTCATATAACCTCTATATGCATATGTTGAAGTTTTTATCGTTTTTCCTTGATTTGGTGTCAATCTTATACTCATATGTCATGCCTTACAAGTAACTGTTTAGGCCACCTCTATTTTATTCTATTCTCTTGCATTGTTATAAGTAATTGTCAGGATGTTATATGTACCACGTAGGATTTCCACCTACTTCAGTGCATACAGCGATGACCCAGCTAGCATGTACCTAGTCAGGTAGATCTAACTACCAACCATAGTCAATCTAGCAAAGCCAAGCATAAACTGTTATACACTTGTTTAGACCACGGTACCTCAATGTAGGAGTGTGCGACCAGCTTTATGTCATGCTTCCCACAGTTAACCGCTAACTCACATCCCAACACTCATTTAACCAAATGTTTTAATCTTGCATAACAGCATCACCTCGCACACAAACTGCTCCCAGGCTACCGCCATGAGAGTAGTACCTAGCACTGAGTCTTACTTAAAGTAACCGAAACACAATCCTAAACGGTTTTAATCAGCTACGTACCACAAATGGCAATGCCCGAATAGCTTCTCCATGACTTAACAATTTAAAAATGTGCTAATATTTTCATGTCACTATTGTATAACTACTATGTTTATATGTTTAACTCCTGCTGTTGTGGCATGGGCAAACGTTCTGTCATTCTTTGCACAAAGAAAAATAAAGAATTTAAAAAAAAAAAAAAAAAAAAAAAAAAAAAAAATAATTGTTTCGTGTTTTTTTTCTCCATTTTTAAATCTGCAAATATAAGTTAAATCATGCTAATATATCCTATTGGCTCTAATATAGAGAAGTAGGTTGCTATTGTTCTCACAAAAGATAATAAAGTCAAAATCTGTATGGAAGATCTTTGCATTACTACATCAGAAGAAACAGGAGTGATGGATTCTGTGAGTGACCCAGTTACACAGAGAATGGACAAAAAACATTTAATAGCTATCCTAAATAACACATTTTCTGTTCTTTTAAGGTTTTGTAAACATTTTCTTGATTTGTAGAAGCTTCATAACTTTAACAAACTGGAATATGTATGATAAGATAGCTGAAATTCCTACTCCTCTCTCCAGATAACGTTTCCACAGTGATGCTCCGTAGAACTGGTCAGAGGCTCTTGCGAGTAATAATAATCAGGTATTATTTGAGTAATAATAGTAATCACATAATTTAATTAGATGATTCATAACTCTGATCATCTTAATGGGTCAATATCCTGATGCCATTATTCCATGGTAAACTAGAATCAGAACCATAATCTTGTCTAGTTTCATCTTAATTAGTGGTGGTAGACCCAGGGCCAGACTGGGAATACAAAGCAGCCCTGGAAAAAAATGTATGTCAGCCCCATGAGTCACTTTGCCACGGTAGTGTTTGTGTGTGTGTGTGTTTATTCCTCATTCTCGGGTCCTCTACTAGAGGCCTGGGACTCCGAGGGTTCTGCGCAGTATCTTAGCTGTTCTTAGAACTTCACTCTTCTGGACAGCGATCTCAGATGTCCCACCTGGAATCTGTTGAAGCCACGAGTGCTCCTATCACAACTGGTACTACTGCCTTCACTTTCCACATCCTTTCTAGCTCTTCTTTCAGTCCTTGGTATTTCTCCTCCTTCTCATGTACTAGTGTCACAACTGGAAATAAATGGACTACAGAAGAAATCAAATATATATATATTGCAATGTTAAACACAAATACATACACCAGTCAAGCCATAAGACTTGCTTTTAACAGTGCTCTCACTACTGCAAGGGATCCTGGGTAAGCGTATGCAAAGGAGCTCAACAAAGAACCATATTTTTGCCTCATAATTCCACTTTGTACATGGATTCCTTGGAGTATGTGTCTGCTGCATACAACAGCTTTGAAACAAAACTCAGGTAGAGGAGCAAGGCCAGTGAACCACTCATGGACAGCTGTTTCGATTAAGAAATTGGGACAAAGTGAAATAAAAATGGATCTTTCATCCAGACACCATGCAACCCCATGGGTTAACTCAGTGGTTATTGTGTGTGTGTGTGTGTGGGGGGGGGTCAGTGTGTGTGTGTGGGGGGGGGGGGATAGGGTGTATGTATGAGGGCTAGGGTGTGTGTATGGGGGGCAGTGTGTGTGTATGGGGATAGTGTATGTATGGGGGGCAGTGTGTGTGTGTGTGGGGGGGGGGGGGATAGGGTGTATGTATGAGGGCTAGGGTGTGTGTATGGGGGGCAGTGTGTGTGTATGGAGGTAGTGTGTGTGTATGAGGGGTAGTGTGTGTGTAAGTGAGGTAATTGTGTGTATGGGGGGGTAATTGTGTGTATGGGGGTAGTGTGTGTGTATGGGGGTATAGTATGTGTGTATGGGGATAGTGTATGTATGGGGGGCAGTGTGTGTATGGGGGAGCTATTGTGTGGTGTGGGGTCTGTGGGGGTAGGAGAGCAAATCAATAAATATATACTTTATTTTTTTAAATAGAAAATAAAAATTATATCCCCCCTCCTTGCTTACATTGGCCTGAGAGGGGAGACATTTCCTGTAATCCCTGGTGGTCCGGTGGGGGAAGCTCTGGTGGTCCCAGTGGTGAGAGTGAACTCTAGCAGCCTCAGGAGCTGCTAGAGTTCACTTTCTCAAGATTCGGAGCGTTGCTGTGGTAACCATGGCAACACTCCAAGCTCGCGTGAGGAGAACCCAGAGGAGCTGCAGGTTAGATGTCCCCCGGGTCCTCTCTCCCTCCCTCTCCTGCCGGCTGTCAGCAAAGTGCTTGCGGACCGGAGAAGGAGATCTCTGATCTCTCCTCTGGTCCTGCAGAGCCGGCAGGATAGAGCACAGTTCTCCGTGAAAATATCTTGCAGCGCCCCTGTGTGTCCATGGCACACAGTTTGGGAACCGCAGGGTTAACTAATGATTTAGAGTTATGTAATTTTTTGTAACAAGACAATTTTCTTGATTTGGGTTACTGCGACTCCCACAAGGATATATCACAGGTATCGCACAATATATAATATATTCCACAGCCATGATACAAGGGGACTATAAGATGTACATAGGGAGAAAACTTACTGTGCATAAGCTCGCGTGTGTTTCCATGCAAACAAGTGATGCTACAGAGACATGGAAGGTGCTCCACAATACCGGTGTGACGTAAACACCCAGATGGCTGATACGTCACTTCCTTTCCAGAATGAGCGAACATTACAGACACTTGCCAGGACTTTGTCCTCTAAAGATTCTGATTGGGCGATTCAGTATTTGCAAGCAATATCACTTTAAAGGAACATTTTAGTGTTAGTAATACAAAGATTTATTCAGAACACTAAAATATCCCTTGCTCCCTACTCCACAATCCATAAAAGGTGTAAAACCCCTTTGATTCACTTACCTGATTTCCAGCACTGAGGTTACTTGGCTCTGGGTCACAGTCCTCCTCCGCCGACATTGGTTGATGGTTCGGACCTAATGCACATTCGTGGCGAGTGTTGTTCGTGCTTTAAGCCTTCCCCATAGGAAAACATTAAATCAATGCTTTCCTACAGGATTTTGCTTAAGAAAGAGGTTTAAACTTTGATGTGTTTCTCAAAAAAATCTGCTTAATATTCAACCTTGAGTGATGGACCGTCTTGTTCTTTTGCTTACTATTTGACCTGCCCACCTCAGGACCAGTTAAGCACCTTGGAAAGGAAGAGATTGTGGTTTTCCTACTACAATTTCTACTTCAATCACGTTATGAACATTTTGCTAGTGAAAAAAGCATCCACCAAGCATTATGTACACCCCCTCAGTTTGCTGTTCTGAGAAGAAATATCTTTCTTTATGACAACAGAAAATCTAAATTATTTCTGTCTACACACAGGTCAGTTCAAGGCTGCTCCTCCTACGGCTAGACATGCTAGCTTGAGATGGTCCAGCCAAAGCCATGTCCCATTCGTGTCTAAATAATCAAAATACAAAGAGCAATAAACTGCAGCCCAGAGCTTCTCCAACTCTAAAGTGGTTTTAAAAAAATATCTAAAAAAATTAAAATAATAATAAATAAATATATTGGGATTCAAATGTGTAGTCCGATTCTACTAGCCAATGGGTAGTCAAGATTTTGAATATGTGTGTGTGTGTATATATACATATATTTTATGTATTTATATTTATATATATATATATATAATCTCAAGTGTAATTTGTGTTATATATACACAATTTATGTTCACTCATAATCTTCTAGAGATGGTGTAAGTGCTGATAAAGTGGTGCATGGGCTTCATCAGGCTCGATTTTGATGTTCACTTAGTCCTTTAATGTATCAGGTGTCAGCAGTCTGGAGAAGATAGAATCCAGATGACAGACTAGCTGTGCCGAGGAGAGATAAGGAGGATAGACAGCATTAAATAATACCTTCTAAAAGTGTTAGTACAGTTTCAAGTATTCTCAGTGGTCACTTGAGATTAAAAAGTCCCAGGCAGGCTGTGAGAACAAAGTATTATCTGACATTAAAAAAATATATTTTCCAGCATTCTATTTATTTACTACGCTACTGCACTGTCCTAATAATCTCTAAATTTGTCTTCCATCTGTGCTTTGTCTTCCATCAGCTCTGTAGTCTGTCTTTTCTTCCAATCTTCAGTCAATATCCCTTCTCCTCCCTTTTCTTGCCTTTCTTCCTTAAGGGGCTCTATACGCATAAGAATTGGAAATGACGTTAAACTTGGATTTAATGTCCCCAACACCGTTTCCAACTGTATTGTATATATATATAAAAAAAAAAATGCATAAAAAAAATATAGATTTAAAAAAAAAAAACAAGAATCTTGTCCGATTATCTCTTGCAGCACGTCACTGATCTCAGATCCTTTTTAAGATGGTGTCTGTTTCACTCAGGAACTGGCTGAGATAGTTCTGCCAATCCTCAAATATGAACTATGTGACTATAGCTACATTTGACTCCAGTGGGAAACGCATTTGATGACGTGTCCCGCTGCAGTCTTTTTTTCTAGTGCTTAGACGTAGAAGACAAGATGATGGAACTTTGATGTTATTACGTGAATCTCGATTATTATGTAGCTCCCAAAGAAACGTCTTGCCTTTTTAGTAAAAAAAATTATAACATTTTTAATATTTGTAAAAACTTTTGGTTTGTAAATCTAGAATGATTACGGCACACTGAATGCAATGATTTTAAGTGCTTTTCTGAGAGATAATAAGATATATGGTATGTATCAATGATGCAATGCATGCCTACACTCTGATTAGGTCGCAAGGTTAATTATTAGGGAACTTATTGCAAAAATATAATAAACATGTTTGTTTGGTATCAAAGCTTGACTGTGACAATGCACAAACAGACATACACAAATTTGACCTTTGAAACAAATTGCCTGGAATGTTATTTGCAAGAAAAACACAGCATTCAGAATTGGAATTGGGAACGAGTATTTTGCAAAAATATATAAAACATGTTTAGAGTGGAGACCATGGCTGCTACATTGCATTTAATGGGAATTGTCAGATGTTTAATATTATGTTTACTTATTTATATATAAAAATATGTGTTTGTAAGTTGTGAAATTTAAAATAAAAAATAAAAAATTACATTTAAAAATGAATTCCATTGTATTTAAAGAAAGCCCCATGACCACTACATCATACTGTAGTAGTTATTATTATTATTATTGCCATTTATATAGCGCCAACAGATTCCGTAGCGCTTTACAATATTATGAGAGGGGGATTAGGTGTGCCCTGGCACTCTTCGGGAGTAATTTGTCAAACATTTTAAGAACAGTTTGACAACTTTCATGCACGCCATGAAGTGTCCCAACCTCTCTACTGACCTAAGCCAGCACAGGCAGGGTAATGCTCATTGGCTGAGAGCATCAGCACTCTTAGCCAATCAGTGTGGTCATCTATTTGACCCGACTTCACCTGTAGGTATAGACCGCATGTTGCACGTCAGGGTGGAGGACCAAGGTAAGTTGTCAAACTATTCTAAAAGTGTTCGGAGTGTTCCTTTAACGCTAGCTCTCATTTAACCTTTAACTCCCATCAAGCTCCATTCCTGTCATTTAACAAAATAATAACATAATTTGCAATTGGCAGTCAGCACAGAGAAATGAGAATAAACAGAGGCAATGTTTCTCTGTCTCTTTCTTCAACACAAAGTGTGCCTGGATTGAACCACATTGTGATGTCAATTGATAAATCTTTATTATACAGTTAAAAGAAATCACAGGGGAAAAAAATCCTTAAACACAAGTTATAGGTGATTTTAACTGTCTTATGCCATGGTGTAATTTTCAGAGAAGTGACCGTTTCCTTTTAATGGACAATTAATGTAATTACTTCCATTCCATTACTGAGCAATTAATGGATTTGTGAAAGATCAGGAAAGAACAGGGGCTAATACAGAAATAATGTATTTAATCTCTTTATCTATCATACCTACTGAAGTGCTGTTAGGTTCTGGATTTAAATGCTGATGTGCCTTACAAACTTTTTGCTTCTTCCCAGCCAGGTCTCTTGACAAACTCTATAACTTTGCTGACTGCTCTGGACTCCATCTGATTTTTGGACTAAATGCTCTTCGGCGAAACTCAGATAATTCTTGGAACAGCTCCAGCGTGCTCAGCTTACTGAAATACAGCGCCAGCAAAAAGTACAACATTTCATGGGAATTGGGAAATGGTGAGCACAAGAAGTATTTTTTTTTTTGTATTTTGAGACTATATTGATGAACTGTTTTTTGATTATGAAAGTAAACAATTCGAGATTGGAGCGTCCTTGTTCCAATCATTCGGTGGTTAAATAGGCTTTCTGTGTTATAACTTAGTTATATGGTAAGAATTGGCAGTTGCAAAGTGACTGGAGACATATGAAGTGCAATAAAAATAATTTTATTACCACATTTAAGGTACATTCTGCTACTATTAAATGGAAATTGCTCATTCAGCCGCTTTAAAAAACAAAGTACCGGAATCTCTCTTTGCTGGGTGGTTTTCGATGAAATTTGGCTAATCAGGTGTTTCACCTGAACTACGGACTAACCGAACCACACAATCCCAAACATGTTTAGGGGAGATGGGGGTCAATATTCTGAATTCTGCCCGTGGCATCGTGAATTATATGACTTATATTAAATGTAGATTTTAATTTTATTTTGTTTACTCCTTCTTCTTATGTTTTCCACTCTATTGGTTATTTTTTTACTTAATTGATTTGTGAACAAATGATGGGAAAATCAGTGTACTGCAAATTATATACATCATATACATAATATATACAGAATCGAAATTCAGCAGAGCCAAATGGAGATCGAGGTGAATTTTTGGTGTAGTGACATCTGAGCTGTCTGATCAAGTAACGAAGCATCTTAGTAGGCGAACTATTTTTCCCCATATATATGTTTGCACTCTGCCTATTACAGTTCATTATGAGAGTTAAATGGTCCATGCTGGCTGAAGATTTAACCTCTTTAATTAATCATGTATTTAAAGATCATCATGTGGTCTTCTAAGTAATCCCCTTTAATTTTGCTATAGCTTGTATTACGTTCGATGTGATGCAGCCAAGTGATGGCCATGAAAGTAATGTTTATCTCATAGCATACATAACTGTGAACCTTTAAATTGTTTACTTTTATTGTGATTGTATTTTATTTATTATATATTTGTTGGCCCAGCTACAACTCCCCAATATTGCTGCTTGCATTTACTCAACTTTTTGAGCAGTTTCTCAGATATAGTATGCAACCAGATTAGACGGACGCAGCAAGATACGAGACTGACACAGTTATAAACTTTCAGTCTGCTGACTCCAGGATTGTGGCAGGTTCCTCTTGATATACAATAAGCTGCCTGACTAGTATAAATTCATCTAATCTCCCATAAAACAATATTTTTCCTCCCTTCCTTTTTTAACTAAGTGGTACTAAATTGATTCTCATGCATTTTAATGACCATACCAAATGTTTCCCGAGATGATGTAATGTATCTGTTTAACACTAGATGTGACTGACTTTAAAAAATAAATAAATCATAAAATATCAATCGTTTCCTGTGTGGTAACGGTAAACATATCTCAGTGAGAGCTCACCCGAGCCGAAATATGTTTTTTTTTTTTTTTTTTAACTATCACCTTCGTTTTTGTCAGGTTGTTTCACTTTACACCCACAGGGCAGGGGAGGTTAAGGAGGAAGAATACCTTACATTGTGGTATTCCTCTTTTAAGTGAAAGAAATATGGCACCTTCGAACCAAGAAAAATAAGCATCGCTTGCAGCTGACTTGGAAACCCTGCTATCTGTATATTTAGTTATACTAACCTTTTGAGATAATTTTCTTAAAAGATAAGTACAAAGCGTTTAGGCACATCTGACACAATCCTAAACATTCGGGTTTAAAGGAATATCATAGCATTAGGAATACAAACCTGTATTCCTAATTTTCTGGTGCATCTTCCCCTAGTTAAATACAGGCCTCTTCCCATAAGTCTCATAAAAATGAATAAATTAACACTTCTTTCCTACGCCAACACTCTCTCAGCGCTGCTAACCTGTTCGCCCCCCATGACGTCATCGAGGAGGCTTGGAAACCTGATGAACATGCACGAGAAGCTACATGGGCCCATCCAGAGCTTTCTAACAAGCGTCCATGTCATGTGCAGCAGTGGTGCCTCTAGCATGACAGCCATGAAAGGCTCATTTAACCCTCCAATGTAAACATTGCAATTACTAAAAAACGTCAATGGTTTACATTGTAAGGTAAAAAGAACAGGGCCACTGCACCCACACCACTTCATCTTAATGAAGTGGCTGGGTGACTGCCTCTTTATGTTATTAGGTATTTGCAACTCTTCAGATATTTAATCATTTATAATAAAAATATTAATTAAAAAAAGACATTGAAGAAATTATGTTGAACAGAATTTTAAAATTGTTTTAAAGCTTACCTGGCCCCCTGGACTCCCATACCACATCCAGTCTACTTCCACAGGAGAAACTGGGTGTCTTTATTGAGCTAAAGCACTTAACCGAAGCACCAAGCCAACAAAGTTTCTATCATTTTTTGACCTAATGGACTATTCACTGCTACTCAATCTCACTATTAAGAACTGTCCTCCTACCACCCACAGTATAATACCAGATGGATGGTTCTATTTGAGTTGATGTAGACTAATATTTGATTCTATAGTTTCACTAGAAACAAAGAGTTACCACTTTGCTGAAATATGAGATTTTTATTTCTAGAAATGTTATTTGTATGTCAATTAATATTTACAATTTATTTGCAATTTTTTTCCCGTAGAACCCAACAACTACCGGACATTAAATAGTCGAGCTGTAAATGGCAGCCAGTTGGGGAAAGACTATCTTCAGCTTAAGAACTTACTGCAGTCTATTCGTACCTATTCTAGAGCAAGTTTATATGGACCAAATATTGGACGACCCAAGAAAAATGTTCTTGATCTGCTAGAAGGGTATGTAACAAACACTATTATGAATGCTCAACACTACTGTCCTAACTTTTTTAAGTAAAATAAAATGCAACAGAGGAAACTGAGATCAGAATAACTTTATCTACAAAAATGTATGTAAAACTAATGGGCAAGAACATTGGAATGATAAAACATTTTCAAGAATTATGTTTATTATAATTATATGTATTGTTTCTTTTTTTATTGGTATTTCCATGCTCAGATAATGTGGAAATAATAGTTCCAACAGTTACATCAACTTAAATATACTGATCAGCTACAACATTAAAACCACTGACAGGTGTAGTGAATAACATTGATTATATAATTACAACGGCACTTGTCAAGTGGTGGGATATATTAGGCATCAAGTGAACAGTCAGTTCTTGTAACGAAAATATACCCCAACACGCAGGATTCAATTCAACAGAAGACAACACAGAGGGGAGATACGTCTACCGGACCATAGAATGGACGGACTCGACGTATATGAGAGGAGTACAGAGTCAGGAGCGATCCGAGGTCAAGGGCACAAAGAGACAGCGTAAACTAGGACTAGCCGGGGTCTGGTACACAATAAACAGCAAGCTGGCAAACAGAACAGATAAGGATAAAGAGATAACGTAGTCAGAAACAAAGCCAAGGTCAAGTACGAAGGAACACAACAGAACACAACAAGCGCTAAAGGGAACTGAAACAGAAACCACGATAGGGCAAGGTACTAAGGGAAAAAGGTGAGTATATATATATACCTTAGCAATTCATTTAATTGGCCCATGTCATATCCACGCCCCCAAAAGGTGAGTGTATGGGGAATGTGGCATGACAGGGGCCAATGGGAGACCTTTTCCAATTTAGGCTCCCACTGTTCCTTTAAGAGCGTGCCCGAGACCCGCGGCGCGCTCTTAGAGTCAGGCGGGACACGTGACCGCTTCTCGCGGTCACTGCCCGCCTTTCTGTTACAGCCGTCGGATGAGCCGCGCGCGGCTCGTGAAGCGGCAGGACCACGCGCGGCTCGAACAGAGGACCCCGGACGGCCCCTGGAAATTGTAAGTACCGCTACAGTTCTTGAATTTCATGTGTTGAAGCAGGATAACTGGGCAAGCGAAACGACCTTTAACAAGGGCCAAATAGTGATGGCTAGATAACTGGGCCCACAATGGCAAGTCTTGTTGGGTGTTTTCAGTATGCAGTGATTAGTACTTACCGAAAGTGGTGCAGGAAAGGACCGATGAACCTCATTGATGCATGCAGGGAGCGAAGGCATGCCCGTCTGGTCCAATCCCACAGAAGAGCTACTGTTGCTCAAATTTCTGAAAAACCTAATGCTGGCTATGATAGAAAGGTGTCAGAACACACAATGCATTGCAGGTTCCTGTTTGAGGCTGCATAGCCGCAGACTGGTCAGAGTGCCATGATGACCCCTGTCCATCGCTGAAAGCGCCTTAAATGGATATATGAGCGTCAGAACATGAAGCAATGGAAGAAGGTTGCCTTCTCTGAGTAATCACATTTTCTTTTAGATCAAGTGAATGGCTAGGTGTGTATTTGTCATTTACCTGGGAAAGAGATGGCAGCAGAATGCACTATGGGAAAAAGGCAGTCTGGCAGGGGCAATGTTATGTTCTGGGCAATGCTCTGCTGGGAAAGCTTGGGTTATGGCATTCATGTTACTTTGACATGTACCACCTACCTAGAGATTGTTACAGACCATGTACACTCCTCCATGTCAATGGTGTTCCCTGATGGCAGTGTGTTCTTTCAGCAGGATAATGCACCCTGCCACACTGAAGCTGTAGGATGTGCAAGGACACAAAAATCTGATCTATGGAGGCCCTACCTCCCAACTTGCAGCACTTAAAGGATCTGCTGCTAATGTCAAGGGTGCCAGATAGCACACAACACACTTAGAGGTTGAATCCATGCCTTGCTGCATCAGAGCTATTTTGGCATCACGAGGGGGACCTATGCAATATTATGCAGGTGGTTTTAAAGATGTGGCTGATCAGTGTATACTCTAGTCCAGGGATAGGCAACCTTCGGCACTCCAGATGTTTTGGACTACATCTCCCATAATGCTCTTACACCCACAATGCTGGCAAAGCACCATGGGAGGTGTAGTCCAAAACATCTGGAGTGCTGAAGGTTGCCTATACCTGCTCTAGTCTTTTACTGCCTCTGACTAATAGGTTCTTTAAGTATATTAGTGTAATTATTATCGGTGGTACATTAATTATCGGGCCAGCCTCTGCCTTGTTATAAAAAACTGTACTTAGTAAATACATTATATTTTTTCTATTTTTTTTAGCTTATATTTATCTGCAAGTGCCAGTGTATTATATATACGTTGTTCTCCTCTCTTGCATGTTACTAAATGTGCAATATCTAAATATATTTTTGTGTATCTGTGGGTTCCCTATTAGAAGTATAAACGAGGTGACATCCAATCAGAATAGTAACCCCTGGATTGTATTTGCCAACAGAAGCACAATGTTGAAGTGATAACTCTGTCTTGTCAAAAGTTGGGTTGAGCATGATATATGAGTACTGTCTGCGTCTACTTTTTATTAATTAGCCAAAGATGTTTTCTGAAAGCACATCTTGGCAGATACCTTATCCTATCCAGAAGTAGAAAACAGAATAAATTAAAGGGTTACTCCAACCCTTGTTCAAACATTTTTTTATCTTAATTTACAATGCCCTGTAGGATATTATTATTAGGTCCCCCCCCAATAAAATTAGTAAAACGTTTTTTACTTACCTGGGATCTGGCGCTGATCTACCATGTCCCTTTCTGACACCACCATGGCATTCACATGGTAAAATCACAGGCTTCTATATGAGATTGGACCATGTCACCAGATGCTCGCAATCTGAGCCAGTGAGGGGAGGAAGGTTGGCAAATGCTGATGCATTTGCTGGCAAAGCATCAAAGGAGATGTAGTCCACAACATCTGGGGTGTCGAAGGTTGCCTATCCCTGGTCTAGGCACTCAAGGTGAAACCAAAGTTTGCAGGTTTATTGGAGCAGAAATAAGCACAGTTTCGACCTGAAAGGGTTAAAAAAGCCCCTTATGGGGTCGAAACGTTGCTTATTTCTGCTCCATTATACCTGCATACTTTGGATTCACCTTGGGTGCCTGGACCATTGCTTATTTACCCCACCTGTTTAATTCACAGAGGGTGGCAGGATGGAGCACCCATAGGGTGGGAGGAATGGGAAGGCTATATTCCCCTTGCATGCTCTCTGCCTGAGAGGAGGAGGGGGGGAGGTTTTTATGTCTGGTGCCAGAGCGCTGTGTGTGCTGACAACAGACATAAAAAATTCTCAGAATTGACATTAGATCATGTGTGCTTAGGGGTGCAACTAGACCTCAGCACACAGCTAAAAATATCTCTGCCTGTGCAGTGTTTCACGCACAATGATCACTTCAAATCACTGTGTTCGAGTAACCTTTTAATAAACAGAAAATATATGTATAGAAAAAGCAAAAAAAATAATTTATTTGGGTGGATAAATGTGTTCCATGTGGATGCTATGGAAACATAGGCAACTATCATTTTATTTTTAACATCAAGGCAAAACTAAATAAAGCCACTAATCTCCAGTTATCTCCACTCCTTGCTTCAGTGACGGTTTTCTTCCAGTAGAGAAGTTGCTTTTTCTTTTAAGGCTCTAATATGTCCCTCTGCATCCTTGCAGACAGATTGCAAATGTCAGCCCCCAACTCACTCCACAGCAAACTTTGTAGGTTAAACTTCACGCTTAAAGTTGTTTGTGAATTAGGATAATTTTTCATACAAACTTGATCAGTGATTGAGCAGCCTTGCTTGTCATGTTAGCAATGATGGACACGCATTTCACTTCTCACACTAAGAGGTCTTTGTGAGGTACGCCATGTGTCTGCCTATGGGATAGCCTTTGATTTTGGAAGACTTTTTTAAACATGTTATGTGGTAGCCTGTTTCTAGTGTTTTGCTAGTGCACAAAAATAGCAGATCGTGTAAGAATTGAGAAGTCCAAATGGAAGGTTTATTGTGAAAAACAATAAGCCAATCAGTACTGACAGCAGGTTGGATGATATTAACTAGTGGGATGTGGAGGAGATGCACTAATATGGGGGAGATAGGACAGATGCTAATTTATATGGAAATGAATTAAAATGGAAGGGAAGAAGTGGACAATACAGAGGGGAGCAGAAGGGAACTGATAGGGAGGATGGGAAGAGATGACTGATCTTGTGACGATATAGAAACAAGAGTAAATAATGACATAGAGCCCATAGGAACAGGGAGGATGAAAAAAAGAGAGTTAAAGAGAGGACGGTAAATGGAAATAAAGTGAAAGGAGAGCTGATTTAACTCTAAAGTTGGGTAACTTGTATTGGAAGAGAATTGTGATAGGAGCAGATGGTTGCTGGTTTAGAAATAAAATTATACGGACTATTGTTTCCCTGTAACGGTTACATGTTTGTTTCTGTGCTATAATTCCAATTTAGAGACATTTACACATGGCGGGGACTTTAGCCTTGTTTAGATGGGTGGACTACCAGGCAGGAACAAATGGAAAGAAGCTGAAAATGCATTATGGAAAGTCGCTGTATATTCCTACGAAGAGAAGAGGGACATTGAGATGGTTAAAGGGTGAATGCAACAGGGACAGTGGGCTTTTTGCGTTTGCACTTGCAATTCTTAATCCGGTAGATTGGACTTTCTTGTGTATTACTGCCCCTTTATGGAGGTTTATATTGTGTAACTGACTTCCTCTTAATATTTTTTGAATGTTCCAAACATCACTCCATTTCCAACCACTTCCATATTATTAAGATTTTATTAAGTCTGCAAAGCGGTAGAGACTAGACATTTTTTTTTTTTTTTACAAAAAATAAATTTAGTTTAGGTTTTCCAACACTCATTCGTTTGACGGTTCTGCTCGTACATTAAAAATACGAAAATGATTCAGACAAACCAAAAAGGGCTCAAGAATGGGCAATCAGTGACCAATCATGGTGAAAAAAAGGAGTAGCACTAAAAAATAAAAAAAATACAAAATATATATGTTGACTTTTTTTTAACTGCTCATCCCTTCTTGCTTTAATTGGTCACTTCCCACTTCATCTGCGTTTAAAATCAACAGTTAGTGACTATTCCCTAGCCATCAATCATCTTTTTTCCCCATCAATCATATATATATTTTTTAGGCTCCATGAACGGAACTCTGAATCCCAAAGCAAACAAACATGCTTGTCCATCACACTAGTCACTTGTATGGTTATATGTCCGTATGGTGCTTCAGAGGCAAGGAATTTGGCAGAACCAACAATCAGCCTTAATTTGGACGAATTGCAAGTCGAACGAAACAGAATGCACAATCTAGTAGAAACTATCCGCTCTCCGCGTCTGTGTTATTATTGAGTGTAATATTGTACAGCTCATCCTACCTCTATTGGGCTGCGACGCAATATGGACAGCTATATTCAAACAACAGCTGTGTGGTTGTAGATTGCCCGACACTCACATGACATAAGGTGCAAGATAAAAATTATACCGATTATCGTTTCCAGTAACTCTTACATACTCGTTTCTGTGTTATGATTCCAAGTGAGAGACATTTACACATTCTAAGCATGTAAAATATGTATAATGTACTAGAATTCTCTGCCCAGTCTGGCACTGTGTGTTTGGAATCTGAAACTGGAAACCATAATAGTTCTGTAAATATTAAATGTGTTTGAAAGACATTATCTTGGCCCTGACTGGGCCAAGATAATGTCTTTCAAACACATTTTGTAACTGGAGGGATTTGCAGGGAATGCCGTTACTGGGGTGGGTCTCTTGCTTTACAGCATGAAGTTAGATTTGTAAAATCTGATGTCATTTGATTCCTACCATACTAACATGCTGTCTGAACGTGCAATTACAAATCTTCTTGATCTACTTCGGCAGGGACGCAAGTGGTTATGGTGTAACAACTTGCAGCCTTTCTTTTTAAAAATGTTTAATTCCAGAGATAATTACCTTGTTTTACCTATGTGTAAATCCGCCTCCCTGGGCTGTCAATCAGCCAGATGGAATACTGTGTACTTGGTTGACAATATCAGATTTGTGCAACCTGTACATCTGGTGTCAGCACACACGATGTGATAACCCCAGAGACACCTTGGACAGTCGTGGTTGGGGGGAGTTACTCATAGTGAAAAAGCTACAGCTGATTGGCTCTTTAACTATGTAACTACTTGTTTTTCTAATATTTTTCCAATAACTACTCTTGTTTTTCTAATAGTAATCATATGTCAGAATGTGACATACACTGATAAAGACTGGTGGAGGGAGTTTGTACATTTTATATGAGTAATTAATCCATATTACTCTTCGGTTAGATTAGAACTTTTCATCATTTGTGATTAAACACATTTTACTATCACTGAGGATGAAATAATGTCACCTTAAACTAACATTAATGTAAGTGCATTATTGTGTACTAACTAGTTTATGGTTATCAGATGACAACTTGTTAAATGACAACTGTCATCAAATTTCACTTCTCGTTTTGTAAAAATGTATTACATTTAATGAAACGTAATGATACATTTTGAAATTATGTATATTGATTTTTTTGAGAAAATGTCTCTTTTTTTTGTATCTGTCTGACCAACTGCTGCTCTGCCTACCTTGCCCGCTGCTGTGATTGCGCTGTCTGAAACTGCAGCAACAGGCAAGTTAGGTTAGGCCTGATACAAAGGGACATTTTCTCACAAAAATAAATCTGCAAAAAAAAAAATACAAAAAAAATAAATAAATAAAAAATAAATAAATAATAATAATAATAAAATATATATATATATATATATATATATATATAAAACAGTAGGCTTCATTAAATGAAATAACTTTTACAAAATGCGAAGTGAACATTTAAAGGGACACTATAGTCACTAGAACAACTACAGCTTATTGAATTTGTTCTGGTGGGTAGAATCATTACCTTCAGGCTTTTTGCTGTAAACACTGTCTTTTCAGAGAAAATGCAGTGTTTACATTACAGCCTAGTGATTACTTCACTGGCCACTCCTCAGATGGCTGTTAGAGATCCTTCCTGGGTCATGGCTGCCTAAAATGCATCCAAACATTCAGTGTCTCCTCCCACTGCATGCAGACACTGAACTTTCCTCATAGAGATTCATTGATTCAATTCATCTCAATGAGGAGATGCTGATTGGCCAGGGCTGTGTTTGAATCGTGCTGGCTCTGCCCCTGATCTGCCTCTTTGTCAGTCTCAGCCAATCCTATGGGGAAACACTGTGATTGGATCAGGCTACCACTTCTGATGATGTCAGCAGACTGCTTGTTTTTTTTAGGCAAACAGCATGCAGATCTACAGATTCTGGCTTGAATACAGTAAGATGTTGCTATATTTATGGAGGCATGAGGGGCCCGGCGGGGCTAGATGGTGGTTTTAACACTATAGAGTCAGGAATACATGTTTGTGTTCCTGACCCTATAGTGATCCTTTAATGACAGTTGTCCTGTAAGTAGCTGAAACAGGAATAGTCTGCATTAAACAATCACACAACATACTGACTTCTCGTGTACAGCCTCTTATGGTTTACATGGCAGAGATTACTCAAATCTGCTATAGCTGAGGCCCAGATGGATGAGAGACGCAGACCCTGAACAAGAAGATTATTTATTTACTTACCTGCACTGCATTATTTACTGGAGGAACACAGGACTGTCACTTCTCAGGATGTGACAATTCCACTTTAAATAACGTTCAATATGTTTTTAAACTAAGTTTTAATAAACTTTATGAGTCACATGACGTTTTGTGCTTAAAGGATTTTGATATTCATAAAATATCTGATTGACAGAGATACTTATAAGCAGGCTTATAAATGTGTACATCATCCTTTGCTAAGATTTACTTACTAAAAATGTTGTAGTTTTTATTTTAATTTTTCTTTAGGTTTTACACTGCACAGTCCTCTGCGAATTCACAATCTGATACATTTATGATCATCCAAATGGTGTAGGACACAGACATAATCCCTCCAGGACTCTAGCTGTCATCGAGTTATCAAACAAACTTCTTCATATTGGTTCTTTATTACGAACCTGAGTTCCAGTTATCCCTTTATTACTCAATAAACTCACAAATCACGTTCCAGCAGATCTATTCACTAATCTTTACATGTTACCAGGATTTGCCTTACGACACATGCTTCCTGCCCTGCAGGTTAATCTGATCTTTACAAAGAATTGTGTTCTAAAAGTAAATCCAAGGTATTTTAAGTGCGATATGGTGTGGTGCATTGATGTGCTTTAAATTCGCGTTTAAAATAAATCAATAAAATGCAGAACATTTTTCAAATTATTGTCCGTCATGCCAAACCGAACCTGTTGATCTAATCAGATGAAAATGCAGGGAGATATTCATAAACAATCATGATCTGGGAGAATGGTAAGCAATTCACCAAGTTAAGTTTTGCAGTGAATTAATGTTTGGACCATTCAAAGGAGAAAGTAAATGGGTAACTCTTTTAGGAGGACATCATTTCTTAAAACAAAGCACTGGTATTCATAATGCTTACTCCAATTTCTTGGGAGCTATATCAGTCATGCCAGTTCTTCTGTTAATGGCATGAAGTTGATCAATGAATTTCCCTTTATTGTATCCAGTTATAAACCTGTTATCGTGTGAAAGCCTCTGAGTTATTACATTATAACGTGGAGACAGAGCATGACCACCTTTACATTAAATTCCATCTTTCTGTATTCACTCTCGAAGCTCGCTTGTATTTCAGATTTCCACCTGTGCTAAAGCACACAGTTTCATCTGCAAAATGAACCCTTTGAGGACCAACAAACGTTTATGCAGTCAAAACAGACAGAAATAATTCCAAAATGGAATGTCTCGTCAATGTTATAGTTTTGTAGCTATATAGAGATATCAATGTTAGAAAAACAGGGCATTTAATTTTTTTTAATGGGTCTTTATAGATTAGATTGTGAGCTCGGACAAAAACTACATTGGCGCAAAGGGAAACTTCATAAGTAAAAGTGTTGTAGATTATTTTGTGTATTCACTATTACATTACACACACGCCTTCCAGTTCTTATAAATTCAACATTTTAAAATCATAAAATCAGTTTAAGATGTTTTTTCACCATGATATTGTATGCCGTCAGACTCAACTCTGTTGGCATTTCTAGTTTTCCTTCACATATCTTCTTTCTAAACAGTAAATGCAATTTATTCCATCTGTATTGTCCTTTCCGACACATGATGCAATTAAAACGTAATGTGATAGATAGCAAGAACTGAAGCCGCCAGCAATTTGCTCTGCAATTTGTTGTTGAGTTCCAATGATCCCCATTGAATTGATGTTTGGATTGGCCAAAAGCTAAGCTTTATGGAATTTTTTAATCTAACATTTACCAAAAACTGCTGTGATGCCTGTTGGCTTCCACAATATAAAGGCCTTTTATCACCAAATAGAATTAAAAACCACATATTAATTAAATTCTAACAAAGAGTTTAACACTTGAGAATAATCCAACAACATAATGTCTGACTTTCAGATTGTTTTCATACAATTGTACAGAAAGTGCTCATTTGGACATCAAATACTGCTGTGCTTCTCTACAGGAATCTGAAAGATAAGGAAGCCCCGATGATACCCCAGAATGCCATGGTCTTGGTCACAGAGTCTCAATAAAGTGCACAAGTGCCAAATAGCATAAAATAATCAATAATCAGGCAGCAAATAAGTAATCTTTAACAAGAGAACACAGCTTGCATATTAAGGGTAAAACTGTTGATGTGGTCCCTTTACAAGTTTTGTGCTAATTGCGTTGAGATCCTCTGAGATGCTCAACTGAAGTGCAAACTCAAAGTTTGCAAATACTAGAAAGGATGCTATAATATTCAATGGACCACCATTCGTCTATCCACATCCATATTTGAAATAGCCTTGTGATGTATTTCTTCATATGGGTTTTATATCAAGGTTTTATAAACATTTTTGGATTCTGCATAAAAAGCAATTGTAGAATAAAGTTTCACAACTAGAACCAATATGCTCTTCCAGATTGTCCTGTTTTTAGAACGTTGCCCCAGAATCCCAAATATGCATAGTCTTTATTCCGTATATGTTGCCTGTTGACTATAGATTGTTTTATTTTTATTAAAGTGGATAGTGCGTAAGTACAACACGTGCAAAGTGTTAGAGAGCTTGACCCGCGTTTTGGTGCTAGAGTCTATATGAACACTGACGGACTGTGGACATATAAAGGGTATCCCCTGTTAGACACCCCTAGATGTTGGCCAATCAATACTTAGTATTTTCATCTCTTCTAAAAAGGTGTGCCTAAAACAAAACAACTTGTGACCAGTAGAGTACAAAACATACACTATTAAACATATTCCTAAAAATAAAAGAAAAGAAAATGTTACTTGCGCTTTCTCCTTAATCCCTATGTATATTTAGACAAATGGAGGTCATTTAGTTGTTCCAATGGCCATTGGAGGGAATGCCCGCCTGCCAACGTCAAGGCAGACCCCCCTAAGCGGGTCCTAACACTGACCCTCCAGCTTGCTTCCTTAAGCTTCTGGCAAATATATCTCTAATGAGACAGAAAGGGGTATTTTTTATATACACCCCTATACTTATTAACCCTTAATAGGGAACACATGGGATGGGTAGCAGCATTGTAACCAGGCTGTGCGATGCAAAGTAAATACAAATACAAAAAGAGAAGTCCTGCGCTTAATATACCTAGGGATTAAGGAGAAAGCGCAAGTAACATTTTCTTTTCTTTGGTTTTTACTATATATTGGGGCTGATGTGTGTTGTAGTCCTTGCAGCTTAAGCGCAGGACTTCTCTTTTTGTATTTATATTCCTAAAAATATGTGAACTTTTTACAACAAAAGAACCATAAAGTCAAAATTAGGACATGCTGAACAAATACGTGAAATCTCCTTTTTTATATTTACTTGTCACTGATGTTCTCTGCGTTGATCATCTCTGCAAACCTGCACTTACCCACATGCTCCACTTTATCTTCAGATCCCCTTGGTCCAACAGCCGGTCAAAGGTGAAACTGAAGGCGGTAACATGAGATCGACGCGTTTGGGAAAAGGGGACGCTCACTCTTAAAATGTTGACAATGCACAGCGTCAGTGGTTCCCGGGTCTACGGCAGTGCGGCAAAATTGCTTCAAAAGAGTAGATATGTGGAGAACATCAGTAACAAGTAAGTAACCCTATTTTATTGCAGAAAATATTTTGTGCTATTGGAAAGAAGAGATGATTTCACATTTTGTTTTTAAAATGAAATAAAATAACGTCTTTAGATGATAATACTGCATGCAATGCAACATGTATTTGTTTAAGTCCAGTATGGATTTTTAGTTTTATATTGGCCCATATTTACTAAGAATTGATCTATGCTATGTGCGTTGATATATAATAACATTTTATATCCATATCTACATTAAGTTTCAGTTATTTTCAAAGAATGCCACAGCTGTATTAGCCCATGCATGATGATTCCCCTTCTATACAAGTACATGTACGGTGTGTGCATGCATGGCGTATGATATCCATAACATTTACTCTTTCTTTGGCAAGCTGTTCCATAGCTATTTGCTTGCACAGTGGTTTTGTTTATGTCTTTTCATGAATAAAACTACTGCTGAATGCTGAACATTGTATCCAATAAACATATGTTGGGTAGGAGTTTATGGAATATGCTCACTAGTTCCATTGCAAACAACGACAGGTCCAGGATTGGCTGATATATCTCAGCCACTTCCTGGTTTCTGGATGAGTTCAGAATAAAAACGGTGAAATCAGAGGTGCAAATAATGTTTATTATATTTTTATTTATTTGCATAATTTAATACATAGTCCCTTAAATGTTTATTAAAACCACCAACACCATGTTGGCTTATCCTTTATCTGCATACTGAGACTTGAAACATGAGATTCAGAATATTTGTAAACCGGCAATTAAAACGTCTTTTCTACAGTCATAAGTAATACAAATCATTAGATAGGACTGAAATAGTGGCAGATTTGATGACAGAATGCAACATTTTCTTCTGCCATGGTTACTGTTTTCCATTTAGATTAATAAGTCACATCACTGTAAGGACATTAAAGGGACACTATAGTCACCTAAACAACTTTAACTTAATGAAGCAGTTTTAGTGTATAGATCATGCTTCTCAGCTTTTACTGCTCAATTCACTGCCATTTAGGAGTTAAATCACTTTGTTTCTGTTTATGCAGCCCTAGCCACACCTCCCCTGGCTATGATTGACACAGCCTGCACAAAAAAAGGCATCACTACAGGGGAGCAATTCCCCCCCCCCCCCCCTCTGATTATTCCCCCCAGTGTGATCCCTGCCAAACTTGAAACCCCACAGTGCTAAGTGTCTCTACAGATATCATTTGGGTCTGTCGGGGCGACTAGGTTGCTCAGGAAGACCCAGTAATAGCCAGTAAAAGCGCCACTGACACTGCCCACTGTTGTGCTGTAGCTTGTTACCTGGCACCAATGGCCACAGCCATTACTTACAGAGCTGGATGCCTGCATTCATCTTCTGGCTGCCAGCACAGGTGTAGTCTGTACAGGAGCAAGCACTGGAGATGAGTGAGGGCACAGCGTCCATGCACTTCCGCCCCCAGACCTGGGTGTGGAGACGTCACGGGGGGAGGGCTGCAGAGGGTGTGCTGTGAGGCTGAAGTGGGGACAGCAGTGAGCGGAGCTAATCAGAGCCATACCAGGAGCCTTGGGAGGGAGGAGGAGTACCGAAATAATTGCAGTCAGTGTGGCATGATGTGGGCATAATAAAAGGAGGCAAACTGACATAAATATAAACATTGTGGCATGTGTGTATAATAAAAGGATGTAAAATGAAATAAATGTTGCCACCTCTGAATATGTGTGTGTATACGTATAATATATATATATATTATTTATTTCAGTGGTATGATTTAGTGGTGGAAATTATAAGTTCCTCCCCTCATCCCCCCTCCCTCCCCCCAGTTTTGACTGTTGTATGTTATTTGCCCTCCACCATGTATTGTCACCACTGGGAATGGGCAATATGGGTGTGGGGTTAGTAGAAGTCCTCCCTGGTCTTCGCTTTAGATTTATCTGCGTTTTGTGTTTTCATGATCATTTATTCCATTTTGTCTGCCTTGAATTAAAGAAGGCTTGCAGGCATCCATTCATGATTAACCATAACTACTGCTGGGATGGTAGCTGTTTTTTGTGGTCCCTTGATGCTACAATGTGCATTTGCCTTTCATCAGAGTATAGGTGAAAGTGCACCCTCTATCGCTAATGAGGTCTGCAGGGGCCGTAATACAGATGTTACACGGTGCATTTTAATACTCCACGTGATATCCTAACAGCTTTAACACCTTATTCAAGAATATACACTGCTTGGTTGCAGCTTCTCCACATCTCTGAGAGTCTAGTTTTTACACGTATGCCGATAATGGTAAAGTAAAAGGTATTCGAGATAATGTAGAACTAAATATTTGTCCTGTTTGTATCTGCTATTAATTTGGCTTACAGAATGTATAAAGGAAATCATAACAGGTGCACTTTAAAGGGATACTGTAGGCAATATAACCATTTCCTCTCATTGAATTGGTTATAGTGCCTTGAATTCCCTTATGCTGTGCCTCCATTTAATTTGAACACTTTTCGAGCAGTTTAACACTAAATAAGGGTCCCTGACCACCACAGTCTGACCACTACTGGAGATATGCCTAAATCAGAGATTACACACTTTCTTTTTTAGCCATACCAATTCATACCACCAATGGGAACTGTGATAGGCTGAAAGCAGTCAGCTGATATTCTAAGCCACCCATTGCTAGTCAGGCCAATGCTGCCTCATGAACCCAAGCACCAAGCAAAACAGAGAAGATGGGATGATGGGGATTCTTAAATAGCAGCAAAACACAAAAAACGGTTTAATGCTGAATGAAGACACTATAACCACTTCAATGAGCAGTAACAGTGCCTACAGTGTCCCTTTGATTATGTAGAAAGGTTACAAAGTAATCCAAGAGAATAAGAGCAGACTTGATACGTAGTTCAAAGAGATGTGATGTGTCATTCCATGCTTTTATGAGTACTGGTCCAGTACCTTTTCTAAGGTCTAAAACAGAATGCACGGAGTCCAGGATGTTAATCTATAAGTGCGGTTGGAATTATTTCATGATTACGTTTTCTATGACTTTAGACATGTTTGAGAGCTTGGTGATATGTCAAACGTTATTAGGGCCATCTTGGTTTTGTGGTCTCCTGATCTAGTTAGGACATAGTGTTAGCCTCTTAGCTTTGTTAGGAGCACTTCTTGATTGACGGAGATGCGAATGATGGCATATTGTCATAGAAGATGCTAAGTTTCAGATTTAAGTATTTCTAAGTTTATATGGTTTTTGGTTGAGCTTATGTTTTTATGCTATGCATTTACAAATTAAATAAAATCATGACACCCAACACAGTTAATTATCTACATTTTGCATTTCTTTGCTAACATTTAATTGTAACTGTCACACTTTATCAACGGATGTTACTTACTTTTATATTCCATTGCATAAAAAAAGAAGTTACAGTGCTAGAGAGGGCTATGTGGGCACCGGGATAGTGATGGAATCTTTCTCTGCTCCATTTTTGGATATGACTGGATGGTCTTTTTGGGGGGAAAACATGTTTTAAATTATATTTTTCCACCCACCATCTTCCGGGAACATTTGGATGGCCTTGTCCTTAGGCTGAAATCCAGCTAGTCTATGTTCTACAGCAATGCTCGTATGTTTCTACTCAACATTTGAATATCACCTAAGGACACAGTGATTACGGAACTCCGAAAAAAAAAGAATGAATCAACTTAAATGATGGAATCTGAGTTTGTCGATTTTCTGAAGCCAGGTGCACAAGATGAGGTTTCTTTTATCAACTAGACATTTCAATTATCTTCAGCATGCAGTACAATGCAATGAACATGTGACCAATGAACATGTGACCCTTGACCCATGTATTTGGCCTACAGCTTGTACTGGACTCCATTTTCTTGCTGAGGCCAATATTCAGTTTGACTTTTTTCCCTAAAGGTTTGTCTTGAAAGACGCCAGTTTATGTATGTTTTTATTAGATTATACACATTGTAATGTCAATGTATAATCAGACATACCTAAGATTATGGACAATAATAGATCGTGGAATGGACAAATCTAAATGATGAATTATAATTTTACCAAAACTTTTTTAAAGATAAATAATGTGACTGAAGTAAAAAAACTATTGTAAGACAGATGGTTATGGGTTAAAATACTATGATCTTACTTAAACAAGACAACCAAAACATTAACATGTTCGAAACTCATCCAACTTAAATATTAAAAACATTGTGATAGTGAACAGTACAAGGGACAAGAAAAGGATACTGTTGTACTAATAGTGGCACACTTTATAATATTCAAATTTTTCTGGTTACCACATTTGTAAAGAAAACTAAAATGAAAAATATAACCCCTTCAGGGAAATATATCACGAATCATGTAACAACATACAGAAGACAACAATACAACAATACAATACAAACACAACAAAATAAATCTATCATTTGCTGACATTTCATTAGTATTAAAGATGGCTAATGACTGTTCGTGTGTGTTATCTGAAGGAGAAAGATTCAGCACAAAAATAATTTTACAAAATCTATGTCTCCACCATTATTTCTTGAGAAAAATACAATGTCTCTACTAGAAAATAAATAGATTGAAAATGTGCAAATGTGCAAATGTGGACATAAAATATGCATACGTTGCAGTTTTGTGTGAAATCGGAACATTTTAAATTATTCAGTATAGGACAAGCTTATATTATTTAGAGTTACAAAAAAAACAGTTAAAGTAAAAATGACAAAAATCTAGTATATTTTAAAAAATGCTAAAAAAAAAAAACAAAAAAAAACAAGTGATGATCTTCTAAAATTATATTAACATTCTACTTGTGCATTCGGTTTTCAAATGAATTCTGATTCGTCCGAATTTTGGGCGAACAAAAGTTCTTCTGAATTTAATCGCAAATTCTGCAGGCCGGCCATCTAAGGGCAGACTATGCAAATAGTGATGTTTCAGTGCCCTGAGCTTGCCGCGAACACGTCTAATGAGGCGCTTGCTCTACACCAGGGAATGGAGAATACATGAACAGCTTTGTTGGTTTTGTAATTTGAGTTCTGTCTGTGGTGACAAAACAAGAGAATGATAGGAAAAAAGACGATTGATGGTGATAGCCACTAAGGAGGAGCAGGGAAAGAAATCTATTTTTATATATTTATTAAATATGTAAAATATAAATATCGGTTTTTTTCTGTTTCTTTTTTTCTCTCTCTATTGGATACTTCTAACTGGTATAAAAATGTGATTAACGGTTTACTGTGAAATATATAGACAATTAATTATTGTTTTTCCTGAAACAATTGCATGGACAAAAATCGTCGCCACATTGACGAAGCCTGAATCCACCGACATTTTGTTTTCAGACAAATCAATTTGGCCAAAGTAAATGTTTTTTTTTTTCCGTGTTCAAGTCTAATTAACATATATATATTTTTTTTCCTTCAAGATTATTTATCAGTCACCTAAATTTTGAAAGTTAAAGTAGATTATAAAAATGATTTAATAATCTAGAGTCTAAATGTCTAAATATGAGAATAACATAAAATGTATTTTTTTTTTTTTTTTTTTTTAACCGGGCATGCCTTAGCAAGGTATTCTAAATTAGTATTAAATCGGCATCTGTCTTATTCATTGAATAGCATAAAATTCTGCATCATTGAAAATATCAAGATTTTTAAGAAAGACAGAAATACATTTTTTTTTTAAAAAATCAGTATTTATTTCACAATTTGGCACGCAGATTTATATTTATGAATGCCATTTATGTTTTACTTCTGCATATTTTGATAATGAGGAATCTTTTTGTCATTTAACACTTTGTTTATATCCATGCACAGGTTAGTTTCACTAAGGTTGTTGGTAAACTTTATGAATCTAACAGTATGTTTGTATATAAAATGTATTTTAATTTATCGCAAAGCAACCTGTTTGTGATATATGTTCCACTTTTAGTTATTTGCACATATTATTTGTTTTATATTAAAATAATATGACATCACACATGCACACAATGCACTTAAGCACATTACGGACTTTGACGTATTTTGTTATCAATATATTGCTATAATAAATGTCTGTATAATACTTTGAATTGCAAAAGAGTGTGTTGTCTAATTATAGAATTAGCTGCCAAGTACCTGTATTTTTAGCTGACTATTTAAAACTACACTTGGCAAATTGCTATCGTACTTACGATTAGGTACAGTGAGCAACGAAATGTGTTAATAATTTTTTTGCTTTTTCTTCCTTGCACCATATACACTGCATGCCAATGGATTAATTAATACACCTTCAGTTTACGAACTGGTTCACTTCGTGTAACTGTGCGTTTCGCTGTCTGACAGCGCTTATATTTGATCCATTAACACTGTTTCTGTCCACATCTGTTTGTCTTTTAGAGGAAAACAAGTTCTCTTCTAAGCATTTCAGATAGCTGCAATACGAAAGATACATAGTTAAAAATGTCCACTTCATTTAAACTCACTGAAGTTGTTTTTTTGTTTGTTTTTGTATTGCAGATTTATGAAAGTAGCGGGCAAAACAGTTGATGCTGTTACCTGGCAACAGTAGGTATTTTGCTCCTTGTTACTATGTGCAGATTCCGACACATTTAGATTTTTTTTAAACTGGGCTCTAAATAGGTCCCTTAAGATATTCATGGGAAATAAACTTGAAAGATTTCTTAAAGCAGACACCATACTCATGTAGAACTATTGTACAGCGCTACAGAATCTGATGGCGCTATATAAATAATAAAATAATAAAATAATAATAACTACAGTGACGGTCTGGGATCCATCTGCTTGGGGATCTCAGAGGAAGCGAACATCTAGGATTTACTAAGTCAGTCACAGGTGTGCTTTAAGATTGGAGATAAAAATGAATTCACGTCTGGGGATACACACCTGTGATTAGCTAAATTGGGCAGACAATTGTTCTACTACTGAATGCTATATCTGGTCCTAAAATCTTGTGTTACAAGACATTTTGCCATGTTAGGTCTATGTTGTTTCATTTGATATTTTTTTTTGTTTGTTTTTTTACTTCATATGAAATATAATCTTTAAAATCCATATGAAAAATAAAACTAAAAATATTTAGACGAACACTCTTTTCTATGTATTTGTATGCACATATTTTTTAACTGGAAGCAAATGATTTTGATGTTTTAACCAATATGACTTTTTTAGTAAACATTATCTTTCAGCAGAACAATTACAAAAATGACTTCCTTATCATGCTCTTTCAATTAAAAAAAAAAAAAAGAACCTAGTCTCGATGTAATATTGGATAAACTTTCAAAATGATTTATTAATTTAAATTTTAGAATATTTTGATATTTTTGAAATATTGATATATAAACTTTTTTAAATATTTGTTTTATTTTGAACTACCTTTTACAGGAATATATAGAGGGGATAAAACGTTTTAGAGTTTATACATTACAGTGTGCATTAGTGTTGAGTACAACACGCACTCATTGTATGTGATGAATACTACAAAAATATAGAAATACCTCTAGCATTCATTGCCTGACTGCATGATATTAAAGAATAAAATACGATTTTGGTTGCTAGGTAATAGGTCTGCCAACTATGCTTTAAAAGTGCCACAACGTGAGAGGGATATTGCGCCATACTCAAGGTTAAATTAATATTGGAGCTAATGCAGCGGATATATATTGATTTAAATATATATATATATATATACATATAAAAAATTAAAAAATTACCGTCACTCTTGGGTTTAATTCATCCAGTTTATTGTTGGTAGAGGACACCAAAGGCCTTTGGTGTCCTGATGAAAGCTCCGATCGGGAGCTGAAAAAGGCCTTTGGTGTCCTGATGAAAGCTCCGATCGGGAGCTGAAAAAGGCCTTTGGTGTCCTGATGAAAGCTCCGATTGAGAGCTGAAATGTTGACCTAGTCTGAATCTACCAAAAATAAACTGGATGAATTAAACCCAAGAGTGACGGTAATTTTTTGATTTTTTTATACTATTGGGACTTGGCACCTGGTATTATTAATTTTTGTAGCAGTGCAAGAGGGTCTAAATTGTCTTTATATATATATATATATTTATTTATTTTTATTTACGTTTATTATATTTTTTAACTACTCTTCACATGCTTTTGCTTTGTACAGAGGGCAATGAGTATGGGAACTTAGAAGGGATACAGGGGAACAAAACTAGCGTTAACTGACTGTCTATAAAATAATGATTTTTCCCACTTCACAGGGCACCAGGGTTGGGGGTATGAATTTGGTTGAAAGATGAAAGCAGGAGATTAGCATTTGGTATCTGTATTCTTATAAACGAATCCTGTGAGCTTCCCACCGGCATCACCTTCACCAGATACAAGACACTTGGGACGGTGTTACTGCTTTCTATCTATAAGGTTCTGTAATTAGTTCCATCATTATTTTCAGCACCAGGCCGGGTTTCATTCTGGCCCTGGCCATGCTAGAGAGTAATCTAACATTTACTAATGCTCAAACCGGGTCATCCAGGAATAAAAGGTTCTTAAAAGGCAGATGTCAAAAGAAATGGTGCAGGACGGTGGAGAAGCTGTGGGAACCATGATAACAACACAAAAACAAAAGTGATTGTTCCCTGGTTTATTATGATGTCACCTCCTATCAAATTGTAAATATATTATTTTTCTGAGATTGTTCCAAAGTTGAAAAATGTATAATTTTTTATGCCATCAAAACCATTGGAGGGGATTACTGGGAACAGAGGATTCCTAGGAGATATCATTTCCTTCTTGCGTTCACTGAAAATAAATATGTGTTACTTCCACATCTTGAAATCCGGCATTCAGACAAGTCAGAGCATCAGGATCAGAAAAAAAGCAACATTTAGAAAGTTGATTTTCCTCTCTCTGGGACTGAGCTGAGTATGTAAGCTGTTTGTCACTGATTACAGTCCAACATGGGACAGTGTCAATCAATGATCGAGAGTCGAGGGAAACAAGTCGGGATTCCCAGGTGTATATTTAGAGTTTCTTTTACACACTGATTGCTATTAATTGTCAATCCATTTAGGCGTGTGACAAAATAACGTGTATTGTGCAGCGCTAGGACATACCCCGGCTGCTTGTGAATAGTGGGAGTCACGCTTTTGTGCAGCAGTCGAGATTTGTTGCTGATGTCATTAACTCTGTCTTGCTCCCTTTACTGATATGCTGGGAGAGGTGTTGTGAAGAAACAGAGATGCTGCATCTCTCTTCCTTTACCTAGCATCTCGCTTGGCATATGAGTAATAGAAAAGGGGCAGATTTGCTGCTGTTTACTCCCTCCCCTTACTGATATGCTGAGAGAGGTGCTGTGAAGAGACAGAGACACAGCCTCTCTCTTTCACTGCCTACTGCTGAGCAGCGCGCACGCATTAGTCCTTCAATGCATGTCTATGGGGTTTTGCAAGGTGCTGGAAATCCTCATGCAAAGCACGAGGATGTGCAGCATAATTTCACCGAGTTTAACTCCATAAAACTGCAGGAAGTGCCTCTAGTGGCTGTGTTTAAATCTTTAATGTAAACATGTTTTACATTGCAAGGCTAAGGGGACAGGGACACTGCACCCAGTAAACTTCAATGAGATGAAATGGTCTGGGATGCCTATAGTGCTCCTTTAACTTATCTGTTAGGATATTAATTATTAATTATGCTATTGTTAATCTATATCATATCAGGGGCACGGGTATCTGTAACTGAGAGATTAACATCTTATTTGCGGCATGAATCCACAGGCGACAACGCGGGGCAAGCTTACACTTGGCTTCAATTAAATTCCATCTGCTTGAGAGACAGCCTTATTACCCGTAATCTCCTTCTTAAGCTTTTAATCCTTTGAGTATTGAAGGGGTGTTAAATCAATGTGAAGATGACCTCCTGGTACATCTTGGGTTAAATATGTATTTGGTTAAAGTCCAATTATCTTCATCTTTGTGTCAATACCGTTCATGGAGTCATACGGAACATACTGCAGACAGATTGCTTCTAAAGAAATGTTTAGAGATGGTTTAGTCATCTATTATATCATTATAGTGCAGTTATTGGCCGCACTCTGCATTCAACCAGCAGCTGTTCCCCTCTCACTTGGGATATACTGCTGAAATTTGGCTTTTTCCCCTGGGTCCCAGAAACCTTTGCACCTGGAACGTTTTCGGTTCAGCTGTACTGTCTGCGATTTCTCACAGCTATAGCTTCTTCCATCTAGTATGTCTTATGCTGTTGAATATGATGCATTGTATATGTGAGAGGACGGATAATATAAATGATTATTAAGATATTTTCCTGGATGTATATTACAGGATTTCATATGGTCGGAGATAATCAAATTAAGTATAGTTGTGGGCACCAGACCCATAATCTTGGAGACAATTTATATGACACATAATATCTACATTTCATCTGTCGATAATTCTCTCTCCCTTTACTGATATGCTGGAAGAGGTGCTGGGAAGACACTATGTACCACTATACCCGTATGATGCACAGCACCCACATAACATCCTTGATACATACTAACCTATTTATACCTATAACACAGATAACATCCACTTGTTACCCATAGCAAATACATATAGCACACAATTACAATGATTTATATAGCGCCAACATATTCAGCAGTTCTGGATAGCGCCGATATATTCTGCAGCCCTGTATAGATAAACCACAACAAATAGTTAATTTCTCCTAGTAGAATAAGGTGTCCAAACAAGCTTACATCACCCCCCCATACCACACTTCTGCATGATCAATGTCGATTTCCTCCTAGTTGGATGACATTGGTTGGCTAGGTTTGCTGGGGCAATTGCTACCCACGTAATGAAAGGGATCTCAGTGTTTAGACTGTTCTTGGGGGAAAAAAAATCATCCAGTCTCTCTACATTTTGGCTAAGAGAAGGGATGTATTACTATTAGTGCTTTCTGACTGGGCACAGTATTTTCAGTGTGAAGGGAAAGCATTTGGAATCAAGACGTTTTGGCAATATTAGAATTTATGGTAAAGGACACGGGAGACTCCAGCAGCATTCTTTAACTATAAACTACATTCCCATACCATACTGGGATATGATTGGAGTGGTGGTGGGGATTTAGCCGCAAGGAACCTGTATGTTATGGACAAATAAAGATAGGTTTTGCTTTATCCATCCTCTTCTTTTCTTTACATTATTGAGAAAAATCTTTAATTCCTCTTCCAGCAACATGTATTGCTTTTTGTACAACACCATACAGTTCGTTATATAATTATGAGGACTAGCTAACTCGTTGGAATCTGTAGATTAAGGTGGAGATAAATATTGTTTTACAGTACAGTAGTCCTACTAAAAAAAGCTACTAGTGTCAAACTGTAAATGACATCATTTGTAAACCACCGTTAATAATAGTAAAAATTGTTTTAGGCATAAAGTTGGTATTTCTCTTGTTCGATGGCTACAGTTTTGGTGATATGGTATATGATCACTGTTTTTAGTACAACCCAAACACATGACTTTGCAATAATAGTTTGAATGGTCCTTCACATGGTAGTAAGAACTTGTGTAGGCACCTCATTGGTCTACTTTCATTATACTTTGGAACCGCCCAAAAACAGAGATTACGTCTCCCACTGACCGCACTGTCATATTTGTCTCCTTCTTTCCACCTTTCACTGTATGCAGTAGGTTTTGTTGCTCATTCAAACCTTACAGGAAGTCTACAGAGCTACAATCCATGCAGATATATGATCACACTGGAAATCTATTCACAAACCGGACTTTACATAGGACACGAGGCCATGCGTTTAGACTTGAAGAAAGAAGATTTCGTCTAAGGCAAAGAAAAGGTTTTTTTACTGTAAGAACAATAAGGATGTGGAATTCTCTGCCTGACGAAGTGGTTTTATCAGAGTCCATACAGATGTTCAAACAGCCACTAGATGCATACTTGCAAAAACAGAATATTCAAGGATATAATCTTTCAAATGTAGGGTAATAACTGCTTGATCCAAGGATAAATCTGACTGGCATTCTGGGGTCAAGAAGGAATTTTTTCCTAGCTTGTTGCAAAATTAGAAGTGCTTCAAACTGGGTTTTTTTTTGCCTTCTTTTGGATCAAGAGCAAAAAACAAATGTGAAGAAGGCTGAACTTGATGGACGCAAGTTTCTTTTCAGCTATGTAACTATGTAACACTTATGGTACGGCAGCATGGTAAGCCTGACACATTTTACATTAATGGATAATTCTGTTTCCCAGAACAAACCAAGATGGAATGTGGAAAACAGATCCAACCTACTGGAAGCCTTGTGCTTCCTTATATTTATGGAACCCATAGAAATGAGAAATATAGTCAGTACAAAAAAAAAAATCGAGAGACGTTTGTGATTATAAATGAATTCCTTGGGGCAAGTTGCAGGGGCTACACATCCCAGACACCCCACAAGAAAGAATTACAAACAGATTTCTATTTCATTCCTAAAAACCTCACAGGAGCTCAGGATTATGTCTTGAATTTCTATTTAAGTCAATTAATTTGTTCTAATCAGCAACGGGCCTCTTCGAAAATTCATATTGTTTTAATAGCTGGACTCTAACGAGCATGTTCAAGGGCTTAAATATTCTGAATATAAGGAAAAAATGGGAAGTTAAAAAGGTAATTTTACTTTAGGGAATTTTCTTTCCGTCCGACCTCTGAAGTTTGGTTTTGCATTGAAGCATTCGCTTAGAAACACTGAACACACAACAAAGTCATAGGTTATTGCTGGAAAAAATGTTGTAGCGCACTTTGTGTTGAAAGATTACTGGCCACTATTACACAAATATAAGTCTCGAAACTGTTGGCGCTTGTGAACTGTCATATGTCATACATAAAAATAACATTACTGTGCATTGGCTGCGTTCATAAAACTGATATTGTTCAACTACCCTACACCCAGAAACCAGGAACTGCAGAATATGTTATTACTTACAAAGTCTACAGCAATGTATGGATTTAATCTGGGCCATCACTGTTTTTTCAAGCAGACAAGCATAGGGTTTTTTTTAACTCAAATTCCAAAAAGTGATCTTTGCCTCTCATTTTCAAGTTTGTCACAGAATATCCTAAAATTATCATTTTAGTTTCCCTTGTTCTTTGAACATTTCATATTAGGATAACAGAACTAAACATGATGCAAGTGAGATGATTCTGGAACTGATTAGTCTAAAAAGCCAGAAGACGATAGGTTTCTTTTTTTTTCTTTTGACATTGGGAGATTTTGTACGCGGTATCAATTCATGTCTGCATTAAATAATATAATTTTTATATATGAAATAAAAGTGAATACATTGTTTTAATACATGTTGATTAATTGGTGTCTTATATCACCTGACACTAGCTATGCAATACATAGTATTAAAATACATTTTGTGATTGAATATTATGTTTGGAACTGGAAGGTGTATATAAAACACACTCTCTCTCTCTCTCTCTCTCTCTCTCTTCTCTATTATAAAACCCCCAAAATACCTTTAAAGCACATAAAAACCCCAGAAAATGTATCTCCCCTGATAGCCCCAATCTGGGTGACCAACATATCCAAAAATCACCTATATCAGTTTAAAGGGAAACTCCAGTGCCAGGAAAACAATCCGTTTTCCTGGCACTGGAGGGTCCCTCTCCCTCCCACCCCCCAATCCCCAGTTGCTGAAGGGGTGAAAACCCCTTCAGTCACTTACCTCAGGCAGCGACATGTCCCACATCGCTGCCTGCTCCTCCCCCGCCGCTCCACCTTCTTCCTCCGTCGGCCGGTGGGCGAGACTGATCCCGCCCACCGGCCGAGGAGACCTAATGCCGCGCATTCGCGCATTGGCGCACCGCATAGGAAAGCATTGCAAATTAATTTCAATGCTTCCCTATGGGGAATAGAGCGACCCTGGAGGTCCTCACACAGCGTGAGGACGTCCAGCGACGCTCTAGCACAGATAATCTGTGCCATGATGCAGGAAGTGACCTCTAGTGGCTGTCTAGTAGACAGCCACTAGGGGAGGACTTAACCCTGCAAGGTAATTATTGCAGTTTATAAAAAACTGCAATAATTACACTTGCAGGGTTAAGGGTAGTGGGAGTTGGCACCCAAACCACTCCAATGAGCAGAAGTGGTCTGGGTGCCTGGAGTGTCCCTTTAAGGGTTCAACATTTTTATGGAAGTCATAATTTTGACCTACCGTGCACATGGTCCTATGTCCAAAACAGTTCCATGAAATCAGTGGTAACGGTCGGTCAAGTTTGGTAGTCTTTTACAGGTTTCCCTGCAGGGCCCATAGTCTGTGGGCAGGAAGCTGGCAAGCAGGCTTCTCTAGGACCTTGTGGCAAACTCATGTGGGAAGGGGAGTTTGTCACATATCTTCCCTCTCCCGGGGAGACTATCCAGACCCTAGACCTCCAATCAGTTTGGGTCTGTGATAGTCTGGTGGCCTTTCCCAAAAGGTGTAGTTGTCCAGAAGGCCTCCTGCCACAAGCACTTATTTGTATTTCCAGGGTCCTGCGGGGAAATAACCCAGGTGCACTTCCCCTCAGGTGGACCAAGTTGTCCCTGGGGATGGAGGGCACAATTCCCCCCTCTAGGAGGTAACTCCTGCTGCTGGGGAGAGGTTGTCCCTTCTCCCTTTAGACCATACTGCTGCTGGGGAATGGGGACCGACAATGCCCTCTCCCTGGACCTCACTTATGAAGCCATCCGTGCTTGGTGGGCAGAGGCCAGCAGTGCTCTGCCCTGTAGCCAGCGGTTCAACTTAGTTGGGGGGGGGGGGGTCGTCAGGCCCCAGAACAAAAGGACAGGTAGGGCAGAGGCCAGCTGCATGCTGTCCTGATGCCAACTGTTCTGTTGGGCGGGTGTCAGTGGAGGCCGTAGTTCCATTCACTGCACCCGGGACATGGTTGGAAATTGGGCGCTGGGGAGAGGAATCAACTACCCCCTCTACCTGTCATTCCCGCTGTGGCTGGGGAAGGACGACACCCTCCTCTCCCAGGCTCTCACCCTGCTGTTGGGGAAGACTGCTGTTGGCATCCTCATCTTGGACGGGATTCCGCAGTTGGGGATCTGGGCAGGCTGCCCAGCATCCCTGTAGAAATGGTGCAGAGACCTTGGTCCCATCTGCACCATTCATGCCAGGGTCTTGTCTCTGGACAACAGGCCCAGCTGCTGGGGAGTGGGACCGATTGTCCCCACTTCCTGTAATACTGCCTTGTGCTGGGTAGGGAAATCAACTATCTTCACTCCCAGGGATGCTTGCTGCTGCTGGGATGAGGGACCGGCAATCTCCTTTCCCTGCTGATACACTGCCACTGGGGTGAGAGACTGACCGTCTCTTCTCCCAATAACGCACTCTGCCGCTTCGAAGGAAGGCGACACACTTCTCTCCCTGTAAATCTGTCTGCCGCTGGGGATAGAGACTGACCATCTCTTCTCCCAATAACGCACTCTGCCGCTGGGGAGGAAGGACGACATACTTCTCTCCCTGTAACTCCTGTAACTCCAGCTGCTGCGGGGGAGAGAGACCATTTGTCTCCTTTCGCTGCATGATACCCTGCCGCTGGGGAGAGAGACTGACCATCTCTTCTCCCAATATGATACACTGGTTGGGGATCTGGGCCGGCTACCAAGCTTTCCTGGAGGGCCAGTGGAGAGACCTTGGTCCCATCTCCACCTGCCACATGGGGGTCTTCCCAGGACCAGTTGATTAGGTCTCCGACTGCTGGAGCTGGTGGGGAGGCAGGTTCCGGAGCAATGGGACAGGTAGGGCAGAGGCCAGCTGCGCTCTGCCCTGATGCCAGCTCTTCTGCTGGGGTTGCAGGTTGCCGCTGGAGTGGGAGACCGGTTGTCTCCGCTCCTGGTAACACACTCTGCTGCTGGGAAGGAAGGGTGACACGCTTCTCTCCCTGGACTGCACACTGCCGGTGGGGAATGAGACTGGTTGTCTCCACTCACAATAACTTGCATTGCCGCTGAGAGAAAGGACAACACTTTTCTCTCCCTGGACCCCACACTGCTGCTGCGGTCTCTCCCAATGTGTCAACTCGCTTGCCAGCTCTGCTGTGCGCTTCAGGTACTCGGCCATTATTTTCCTCATGCTCTGTATGCTTTTCTCAGAGGGGTTGGGTCCATAGAAAGCCAGCATCCTCTTCAGCATATCGTCAAACTCTGCCTCAGTGTAGCTGGGCGCCATGCTTGTTCCGCTTTAGAAGATGTGCAGGAGTCCCAGGGGTGTTCTGGACGTTCACCCAAGGCTAGGAAGCCATCCCACTGCTACCAACCAATGTAACGGAGCTCCCTGTACCCCTGGCTGGGTACCTCCACCAAGGACCGCTTCCCAGCTGGAACAGAGGACAAACCGCAGCAATTCTGCCCATAGTCGCCGTGGCTTGATTAGGGTCCTGGAACCGCTCCCTCCTAGAGCCGAATGGGGAAATCACTCTATCCACTCCCAGGCACTGGACGATACTCAGTCCTGGGAGCTCTAGTCCTAACAAGGACTTTCCCAGTTGAATCCTCCACACTTGAACAGTGATTAGTGATTAGCCCTTTTCCCTCCCAGTAACCAGACAACACATTTCTGGGAGTACAAGTTGGAATGCTATAATCTGGCCAGATGGCCTGCTTTTATACAATTTCAGACACAGTTAAGCACGCCCCTAACACTCCCACACAAACAGGATAATCCCTTTCCTGGACCTGGGAGGGGACTAGTTACAAGTTGCAAACTCCTTCTCTGTGCCTGAGAGATAATTGAGTCAGGAACTGAACTAACTCAATTATCTCCAGGCACAGAAAAACATACAATATCACAACAACAAAAAACAAATACCTTTGAAACACATAAAAAAAAACCAGTTACCTCCCCTGATACCCCCGATTTGGGTGACCAACAAATCCAAAAATCACACAGATTCAGGGGTTCGGGAATTTCTTGGAAGTAATAATTTTGACCAACCGTGCACATGGTCCTATGCCCAAAACAGGTCCATGAAATCAGTGCTAACGGTCGGTCAAGTTTGTTAGTTTTTTTTACAGGTTTCCCTGCAGGGCCCATAGTCTGTGGGCAGGAGGCTGGCAAGCAGGCTCCTCCAGGAGCTCGTGGCAAACTCACGTGGGAAGGGGAGTTTGTCACACCCCTCATAGAGTAGACCACCATCTAATTAAGTAGGTTTCTGTGCAATATTGAATTGGTGAAATGGTGAATGATGTCATGAGCTGGGTGTCTGGGAGTTGTATTTCAGCTGATGCTCCCCATAAGTGATAATTGAACAACCCAGGGAACTGTTGTAATGCCCATAGAATGCTGCTAATGGGATACGTCCAGCAATGCTACAGAAAGTTAAAGGAGCATTGTGAGTGGATGCGTTACTACCTCTTGGGTTTTTTTAGGTGCATGAGATATATAATTACTGTAAATGATGCACTGTAAAAAAAAAAAAAAACAGGGAGAAAACTCCATTCTGGAGTGCCCACTCTAATTGCGTTTCAGTTTTTAAAATCCTCTCTATAGCAGCTTCCTGGTTTTACTGAGCACGTCTCTCCAACGCCTGGTACCGGGCATTGAGTTATTTGTTAAAATACATTCTGCTTTTTTTGCAAGCTCAATTTCCAGTCCTGTCTGGGCAGTCAGCCAACGCTATGCAGGTGCATAATTTGGGTTATTTCAAAGCAAGACAGGCGAGAAGACAATGTCCATTTAATTTTGAGTTTAGTGATACATAAAAATGCTAACCAAAAATCTTTTTTTCTGTTTAGTGACTATTTACCCCCTCAGGCTGTCTACTAAAGCGGCTGTGTCACTACGTCTGGGAAGACACGATACAGTTTAAGAGCTTATTGTTACATTAGCGTATGAACTATAACCATGCGCACAGCTGGAATTTTCAGATTTGTCCAGCTTGCAAAGGATTATGGGGATTATTGTCTTGCAGTAACTTGAAGTACAGGGATATTCTATACTTTTACTTCTTTACTGTAGCAATAAACGTATTTTACTGACAAGTTCACCTGCAGATATATAACTTTACGCATATGAAATCAACAGCGAGTTTTGATTAAAAGATCTACTTGCCTTAAATGGACACTATATATATATATATATATATATATATAGTCACTAAAGTCACCAAAACAACTTTAGCATAATGAAGCAGTTTTGGTGTATTGACCATGCCTCTGCAGTCTCACTGCTCAATTCTCTGTCATTTAGGAATTAAAGGGACACTTCCGGCAACCAGACCACTTCTGCCCATTGGAGTGGTCTGGGTGCCAGCTCCCAATAACCTTAACCCTGCAAGTGTAATTATTGCAGTTTTTTTTATAAACTGCAATAATTACCTTGCAGGGTTAAGTCTTCCCCTAGTGGTAGTCTACTAGACAGCCACTAGAGGGCACTTCCTGCTTCATAGCACAGAAAACCTGTGCTAGAGCGTCGCTGGACGTCCTCACGCTGTGTGAGGACCCCCAGCGTCGCTCATTTCCCCATATGAAAGCTTTGAAAAGCATTTTCAATGCTTTCCTATGGGGAGCTCTAATACATTAGGTCTCCCTGACTGGTGGGCGGGATCAGTCTCACCCACCGGCCGACGTAATGCAGAGGAGGAGCGGCGGCGGAGGAAGAAGAAGCAGCGACGTGGGACATGTCGCTGCCTCTGGTAAGTCACTGAATGGGGTTTCACCCCTTCAGCAAACGGGGATTGGGGGGTGGGAGGGAGAGGGGACCTGCAGTGCCAGGAAAACTGATTGTTTTCTTGGCACTGGAGTTTCCCTTTAAATCACTTTATCTATGCAGCCTTAGGCAGATCTACGTGCATGTGACTTGCATTGCCTTTCTTTTATGAAAATCCTGTTTAATTTATAATGTTTTATCTTCTGCTGTGTTAATAGCTTGCTAGACCCTGCATGAGCCTCTTGTATGTAGTTAAAGTTCAATTTACAAAGCAGGAGATAACTATTTTTTTTAAAGGAAGTTACATCTGATTGAAAATTAAGCTATTTTGTTTTCATGCTCAATTTTCTATCATTTAGAAGATAAATCACTTTTGTTTCTGTCTAGGCAGAATGAGCCATAGCTGTGACTGACACCCCCTGCATGAAAAAATGGTTTCATTTTCAATCAAATGTTAACTCACTTTAGACGTTTTAACTCCAGCTCTGTTAATTAAAATTTAATAACACACAGCTCTTGCAGGCTCTAACAGTCCTATTAATAGAGCAGGATATAGGAAATTCAAAATCAAACAGAATTTGCCATAAAGGAAGTTTAAACATTACATTCAGGAAGTGTTTACGAAGGCTGTGTATGTCACATGCCGGGAGGTGTGACTAGAGCTGTATACACAAAGCGATTTAACTCTTAAGTGGCAAAGAATTGAGCAGTGACACTGCAGGGGCATGATCACTGAAACTACTTAATTAAGCTAAAGTTTTGGTGCCTTTAGTGTCCCTTTAAGGCCAAAGTGGTTGATCTGGAAGCACAGCTGACTTAGGAATATGAATAACCCTGTGATTGATTCATGCACTGTAATGCACATGTTTAGATACCTTTGACTGAGATACATGTTTGTTTTACCTTATTTCCTTGAAAAGTGAACAGAATTTGTTTTAGATTAAAAAAAAAATTATGTTTTACAGATGATGCTTAAATGTATGGGATTTTTTTTATTAATCTGTATGAACATGAAAAGTTTGTCATCTACTTTTGAAAAACCTTTTTAATACTTGCATTTTTAGTGAATTCCTGTCTAAATGAACAAAGACTTAAAATGTCAGATTAAACGTTTGGTCCAATTAAAATATTTTTCCACTTAGTAGGAGAAGCAGCTGATATTCTTATTAATAGTATAATTCCAAATGGTTTATTTTATTTTGTGTACAGTACACTGACTCATATTATCTGGCATTAACCAGGAGCAACAAGCACTGATCAGCTATAGTTCATCCACGAGAATACAATACGCTGATTTTTGGTTTCACTAACGTGCACTTTTTAACACAAAAGTAAATGTCTTGTCACATGTAGTGTTTTTTGATTTGCTTAAAATGTAACACAACTAATGTTCGTCAAGTGATTTTGGAAATCAATAGAAAGAGCTTTCTAAATCTGAGTTTTGATGAATTAATAACAAAAAAAAGGACAATAGAGCAGGCATTGAAGAACAGCAACATTTGAGAATTGTCTTAATTTGGTTGAAATTGATCATTTTTTTTTACATCTACCCGACACAGTTTGCCTTTTAGTGCATAACATTAAATGGTCAAATTGTTATTAAATTGTAGCTGAATAATCACATGCTAATTATTTTGTACATTTAATTTTGCATGATTTGTAAGACATCACTAAAGACTGAATTGTGTCCAGATGCATAAAATCCTTCGAAAATGAATGAATTCTGACCAAAATGGCAATTCACTAGACAAAGGCTGGCGGAATTCATCCTCCCGTCCAAATAGGCACCATTCAGCCGCATGCAATTTAAAATCAGTCCTTTCAAATTCTGAATCTTATAGATACTTTAGAACCCAGACCATTTACAAAACACTGATCTTAAACAAAATCGAGGACCATATGCATTCAGTAGAATGCACATTGACAATTCATCATTTACATGCCCTTTGCATGCGAACAATAATTATATATACTTTTTGGCCAGAGACAATTCTAGTAGCACTGCAAAGGTTAACCATGTGGTAAAAAGCTATTGCTGCCCACAAACTAAAATTACTGGGATTGGACATGGCACTGGTCCCTCCATACACCTGACTTGGGCCGCAGGTGGGGGCTAAATCCTAACAATGAGGGTTGTACAGATTGTTGGCCACTGCCGGTTCACTGTTTAGTAGATGTTATCCCAATCATAGTTTTGTCTATTTTGGCTTTAAATGTGAAGTTTGAATTTGAACTTTGAATTCCTGATAATTTTCGCTGCAGTTAACAACCTTAGCAATGGTTTTCAGGGTTTATTCAAGTATGAATAATGAGTTCTGCACACTACCTATTCTAAAGGTGGGATTGGAGAGGTGGCATTTCCATTTAAAGAAAGGAAAACACCTACAAGTTTGTTTGAGTTTATTTCCAGGAAATCAGTTGTGTTGAGGCCACAAAAATAGAGGCCAGAATAATTTAGGGCACAATTAAGATTTAGATTTTTTTAGTTTTTTTTCTTCAAAGTTTGGGGTAGTTTCTTGACTACTGACTGCACTGCGCAGTGTTGTGAATAAACCCTTTCATAGATGTTCTTCGTTTACAAATATTAGATCAAATATAAATCACTGAAAAACTGGATGAGTCTATGCACAATTAATTAAACTTTGTTTCTGTTTTATTTTTAGTTATTATATTGATGGACGAGTGGGGAAAGTGATGGACTTTATGAAAACCCGACTACTGGACGCACTTTCTGATCAAATTAGAAAAATTCAGAAAGTGAGTTTCTGAAATGGGGAGATATTCTGTTGCCACTAATGCATAAAGTCTGAAAGTAATATTTTCGTTACAACTCTACGAAATGTTTCTGTCGGTGGGAATTTTCGTGCGGGGACCTTTCGTGCGGGGACCTTGTATCCTTTAGTACTGCTGTTAGCCACAGGTTACGCAGTTTGTGGGAGCAGAAGGTACTTCTTTCCTTTGCTGTTTTGCTTTGTTCCATGAGCTATAAATTGCTCGACAATTGGCAAGAGAGCAGGAAGGACTGAGGCTCATTGTTCTCTCACATTAGATCAGCAGGGAAAGGAGCTAATGCAGACGCTGATGCACAGCTTTTTTTTCTTTCTTCCAAAACCTTATTTGTAACCTCTGTTTGTGTTACCTTGAGATCCTGACATTGCTGTACCCAGTGCCATAATGAGAAGGTGGGGTTCAGCACTGTACACAGTGACATAGTTTAGTAGTAGTTAGGGTTAGAGGGGCTTTAGAGCTAGGGCAGGCCTACCAACTGTCCCATTTTTAGCAGGGCAGTCCTTATTTTGGGATCCTGCCACACTGTTCTGACTGGGGTACTGCACCTGGATACACCGGGGTACTGTCCTTTGGAAGCATAGTGTGAGCACATCATTAAACATGCTTGCACTTAGCAGAGGCCACTAGTACCTGCATATACAGTTGCAAGAAAAAGTATGTGAACCCTTTGGAATGATATGGATTTCTGTACAAATTGGTCATAAAACGTGATCTAATCATCATCTAAGTCACAACAATAGACAATCACAGTCTGCTTAGACTAATAACACACAAAGAATGAAATGTTGCCATGTTTTTATTGAACACACCATGTAAACATTCACAGTGCAGGTGGAAAAAGTGTGTGAACCCTTGGATTTAATAACTGGTTGAACCTCCTTTGGCAGCAATAACTTCAACCAAACGTTTACTGTAGTTGCAGATCAGACGTGCACAACGGTCAGGAGTAATTCTTGACCATTCCTCTTTACAGAACTGTTTCAGTTCAGCAATATTCTTGGGATGTCTGGTGTGAATCGCTTTCTTGAGGTCATGCCACAGCATCTCAATCGGGTTGAGGTCAGGACTCTGATTGGGCCACTTCAGAAGGCGTATTTTCTTCTGTTTAAGCCATTCTGTTGTTGATTTAGTTCTATGTTTTGGGTCATTGCCCTGTTGCAACACCCATCTTCTGTTGAGCTTCAGCTGGTAGACAGATGGCCTTAAGTTCTCCTGCAAAATGTCTTGATAAACTTGGGAATTAATTTTTCCTTCGATGATAGCAATCCGTCCAGGCCCTGACGCAGCAAAGCAGCCCCACACCATGATGCCCCCACCACCATACTTTACAGTTGGGATGAGGTTTTGATGTTGGTGTGCTGTGCCTCTTTTTCGCCACACATAGTGTTGTGTGTTTCTTCCAAACAACGCAACTTTGGTTTCATCTGTCCACAGAATATTTTGCCAGTACTGCTGTGGAACATCCAGGTGCTCTTGTGCAAACTGTAAACATGCAGCAATGTTTTGTTTGGACAGCAGTGGCTTCCTTTGTGGTATCCTCCCATGAAATCCATTCTTGTTTAGTGTTTTACGTATTGTAGATTCGCTAACAGGCATGTTGGCATATGCCAGTGACTTTTGTAAGTCTTTAGCTGACACTCTAGGATTCTTCTTCACCTCATTGAGCAGTCTGCGCTGTGCTCTTGCAGTCATCTTTACAGGACGGCCACTCCTAGGGAGAGTAGCAGCAGTGCTGAACTTTCTCCATTTATAGACAATTTGTCTTACCGTGGACTGATGAACAGCAAGGCTTTTGGAGATACTTTTATAACCCTTTCCAGCTTTATGCAAGTCAAAATTCTTAATCGTAGGTCTTCTGAGAGCTCTTTTGTGCGAGGCATCATTCACATCAGGCAATGCTTCTTGTGAAAAGCAAACCCAGAACTGGTGTGTGTGTGTTTATAGGGCAGGGCAGCTGTAACCAACACCTCCAATCTCATCTCATTGATTGGACTCCAGTTGGCTGACATCTCACTCCAATTAGCTCTTGGAGATGTCATTAGTCTAGGGGTTCACATACATTTTCCACCTGCGTTGTGAATGTTTACATGGTGTGTTCAATAAAAACATGGCAACATTTCATTCTTTGTGTGTTATTAGTTTAAGCAGACTGTGATTGTCTATTGTTGTGACTTAGATGATGATCAGATCACATTTTATGACCAATTTGTGCTGAAATCCATATCATTCTAAAGGGTTCACATACTTTTTCTTGCAACTGTAACTAGGGGCAGGGACAATATAGCGTTACAAATGCAGCTTTGTATCCTAATGCTATAGTGTTTAAATCATTGTGTTTATGTTGTTTATGCATCCCTAGCTATACCTCACCTGGATGTGACTCACATCAACCTCTTTGAAAATAAAAGTTTAATGTTTACAGCACAGTGTGTTTACTTTAGAAGGTCTTATTTCCTGTTCTTTTAATCAAACTATAGTCGCACAAAAGGAGTCTTATGCAGGCTCTTGCAGGCAATTAACAGAGCAGGAGAGAAGTACTTCTAAATTACACATGCGGTGCAATGTGGGAAGCTAAAAAATGAAGCTCTTTCTCAGGAAGTGTGTAGGGAGTCTGTGTGAGTCACAGCTAAAGGGGGTGTGGCTAGGGCTACATTATTAAAGTGATTTAACTAAGCCAATGCTGTTTTGTCTCTTTAATATATAAGGACCCCACCTCTAGTACAATTTTTCCTTTTGATGTTTCACTTCTCCAAGGCCAGTTTGCTATGTTCCATACATTGTGTTTTTGGTGTGAAACTAAAACCTCATTCTGCTTCTCATACGAACAGGTGGTAAATATGCACGCCCCAGGAAAGAAAGTATGGCTTGGAGGTGTTGGAGCCCCATGGTCCAGAGGTACTAACAACCTATCGGACACCTACGCTGCAGGATTCTTGTGAGTAAGAATTGTTGTAGTTTAATATTCAAGTGCCCAATAATCTGATAGATGATATTTCCAGTTTGTGATACATAGCAATTCCCATCGTCCTGAGACATAACTTGTGATGTCACTCAGAAATGATTGACTTATCTGAATTGTGCACAATGAGTTTGTTATTTGGGATAGATGTATACACACAATCATATTATTCATGTTCCTTATTTGATGTATGCAGGTCCTGCTGGGAGATATGCTTATATCTGGCTAAAATAAATTAGTTTCTTTGCTATGATATTTTCATAAAAAACAATCAATGAATTACCAATAAATCTCCCTCCACCTTGTGGTTTAAAGCAGAGCCAGATTACCTTTAAAGCGGCTTAGACGGATGCGTGTGGCCTTTGCTCTCACAGGGTACCAGTCTCTGTTTGTTAGGGTGCACTCTCTGACCCAGGAGGGGGTAAATAGATCTTCCTGCCAGGCTGTTAACCATTTATCTTTATTAAGCAAGCACTGTGGCCTGCTCCTCTATTCTCAATGCAGTTCACTTTAAGAAAAGACAATAGAGCTGGTATTCACGGTCCCGAAGCACTTCTAAATGACTCAGAGCACCACAACCGGTGATCTAAGTCACTGACTAAGTGATGCAGCTGTAAGGGAGCTCTTAAAGTGATCTGCACCAATATAAGTGCAGGCCACAACACTGGAGCACCAGGTATCCTACCCAGAATGGCCTCCATGGCACCAACAGGGATAACAAAGCCTTCTGCCAAAATGTTAGGAGGAGGGGGACAAGTGAAAAAAATCCTCCCCCAAACTCCTACCCCAATATTTAAACTTAATTCTTTTCTATAGTCCCATCACTATTGGTCAGCCAGAAAAGAATGGGAAATAATTGGAAATGCAGAATATAAAGTAAAATTGATTTTCAATCTTCTTAGAGAAAAAAACAAATTAGGATAAAACTTCATACCAGCTGCGCTGAATAAACACATAAGATAATGGATAAAAATCAGGCCCAGTCTGACTGTCCGTATAAAAAATATACAAAAAAAAAAAAAAGGTAAAAATCAGATCACAAAATTAGTTTACCTTTCCCACATTACGCAACCTCAGTCAGAGCACTCTGATTGGTTGAACTGTATGTCAAGATAAGCGAGTCTTACTTCTAGTGCTGCCACCGTGCAAATAGAAAAATATAGCATTTAGCAACAACTTTTAGGTGTCGAATTCGATGAACCCATTTACCAGGGATTAAGCCCACAATAAATAGAATTTAATCACCAAATCTAATATTTTTTAATGTAAAATATAGACATTAGATTTGATATTCAAGCTGAAATTTATCGGCTACCCATAAGCTTTTGATGGCTGTAACTAAATCAATCCAAACTGTTAAATGGCTCAGCAAGAACCAATAAACTACCGATAAACACGATTGTCTTTAAAAATTTGCGCATGGAAGTTAGTTAAAAGATTGTTACTGACTTGAGAGAATAACTTAATTAAATCAGTTTACCCATTTTCCCTGCATAATTCCAGATTTTGCATTCTGATCGGAAACCTTTAACCCCTTAAGGACACATGACATGTGTGACATGTCATGATTCCCTTGTAATCCAGAAGTTTGGTCCTTAAGGGGTTAAACGTGATTAATTCTAGCTGAATACAGCGATGTTTGCTGTCTCACTAGCACTGCTTATCTCGTGAGAACTTACAGCCTGTTTCACTCGATTTAACAATACAACCGATAACGGGCTGTTGTCTACCTGTGAAAACATGACACAATATAATCAATAGTAGTATTGCACTTGCTATAGATTTTTACGGAGTTGTGCTATTTTAAAAAATAGAATTTTGGTGTAATTTTGCAGAAATGCCAAAAATATAATGCTGGGCCATAGTAAAAAAACAATGTATGTCATGTCATAGACCAAATAAACCTCATGAAAGTAGTACAGCGATCCACCCAACACTAAGGGGGAAAAATATGTTTGCAGGAGTTTTCAATACGTTTAAAAACATATATCCAAGATATTGCCCATTTTGTCTTAAATTAAAAAAAATATATATATATATATATTTAGGTGATTTCAGTGCACAGCAAGTCACAGTTTAGTTTATGAAACAAATTTTATAAAAGAAAAAAATTAACAAACAAGCAAAAGAAAAACTAAATTGAACTGTATTTGCATTTTTAAACTGTAGCCCCCTTAAAAGATCACCCCTTGTGCCTGAGTACTTTGGTTGTACACATGCAAAAGCAATTTGCCCTCAAATTGCATTTATTACACTTACGTTAACTCAAGTTACTGTGTTTAAGCTTTTGCTAATCCGGCCCCTTGAGTTTGTTAAATCTCCAACAAGCATAAAATCATTAACCCTACTGAAATATATAACAGTTGATGGCATACGCATACCTTACTATAAATATACACTATAAATAATTCCCAGCATCTGGCCAATTTTATAGCAACACAGCTGTTTATATCTTTTCTAGTCTCGAGTTTATATCAGTGTACTGTGGTATTTATTAATGAGCTTATGGGCATAAAATGTAAGGAAGGATATCAAAGGTATCGAGAGAGCACTTTCCCCTGTGTTCTTCACAGAATGGATTGGGGGAAAGTCCATCGGTTGCCAGGTTTGTCCAATTTACCTTTAACTAAGCAATAAAGCATGAGATTTGGCATCTGCAGCAAAAAGCAACAAACTGAGAAAAGGATTAGAGAGAGGCACCGTTTAAATTGATGCTCATAGCAACAACTTGATAGATGTCTCCAGGCAACAACAATTATTTGTGTTTAGATTGCTCTGTAGATCACAAGTTCCAGAGACGTTTATTAGCTGAAAATTATACACAACACCTCAGTTTGCTTGTTTTCGGTCTTAAATTGATACCACTGGAGGTAATTTGAGCAAGTCTGCCGTAGTCTAAAGGTGTTATGTTAAAGGCAATCTGTCAGCTGAACATTGTTTGATAGGGGTGTGCAGACCATAAAAAGTTTTATATATGGGGCTCGTAGAATTGTAAGCAAAATTAGAGATCAAAGGTAAAGAAGAGATTTTAAAAATCCTCGCCCCCTTCTTGTGACATCCCTGCACTGTGTGGCATGCCAATGAAGTGATCTGTAATGAAACGATATATTTAAGTATCAGGCTACTGTTATATCTTTCAGATATTAATGGAACCCCAAGGGGAGGCAATGAGGGATATATTTTTGAGAAAGGCTAAGAAACCAAGATAACACCCAGATGGTGGTGAAATCAGAAAATGGAACAGCTTGTTACAAACCTGAAGAGGGTTAAATGAAACAAGAAAAAAACTCTTCAGTGACATTTTTTTGTAGGAAGTGTGATTACATCTAAGCAGAGAGAAAGGAGAAGCTGTAAAGAGGCAAGGTCGAGTCTGAGGAAGGGAAAAGGGAAGAGCTGGTTGTTATCTGCAAATAAATTGGTGTCGAAGCAATGATAAGTGATAAGGCCCGACACAAAGGCAGTATAGAGACATAAAAGAATAGACGCAAGGACAGAGCCTTTCGGTGCACCCATTGATTGGGGAAGAACAGCTGAAAGAACTGTTGACTGAGAATTGTTATAGAGGTAAACGGAAAGTCACGTGAGGTTGGACCCTGTAGATTCGAAGGGCCTACTCATCTTATAAATTTAAGTCCTACTTAACTCATAAAACACAATAAAGTGACCGTATAGTAGTGGGCCAAGCAACTGTGTCACACTCTATAGGGAACAGCCTAATTGTTTAACATACATATGTTCAATGTATTATGATAGAAATAATGTAGTAATTTCATTGTTATTATTATTATTATTATTATTATTTTATTACTTATATAGCGCCATCAGATTCTGTAGCGCTGTACAATGGGTTAAAGGATAACTGTAATTTTTTTCTCTCCAATTTACACCATCAAATGAAATACTGAAATCACCTATAACTTGTGTTAACCTTTTCTTATGATGCTCCATTATCTTTTAAATTTATATTAACAATTTAGCAAGTTACATCAAATCCAGTTTAGACAAGGCACAAAGTGTCTTATAACAATGATTGACAGGGGGCTAAGATGGAGGCACCCAGTTGCAAGATAAAGACGTGTGGATTTATAATTTGGATTAAAATGTCCACATGTCAATCATACATATATGTTAAATTTAGTGATAAGTAATCATAACATTGAAAATCCTGGGAAGTAACGATTCCCCTTTAAGCAGCAGAGGAGTTCAGCTTTATATATAAACTACAACAAAAAAAAAATGTGTTGTTTTGTTTAAGATCAGAAGTAAGCTTTCTTGTTTCTTTTCTTTTATCCCAATCAAAAATGGCTAAACTAGGAAAGGTGTATTTTATCTGTCATTTAAAATATTTACGGCTGCTTGGATCACAGAGCACAAAACAGACGTTTGCAGGTACGTCTGCTCTGTTATCTTCTGCTAATCATCAAACCTGTGTTGGGGCTTGAAATGTACCCATAAAGTAATAACTCAGTTCTTTTCCAGTGATTAATCTTAATGTGTCCTCTTTCTCCTAGGTGGCTAAACACGTTAGGAATGTCAGCCAATCAAGGAATTGACGTTGTGATCCGACATTCGTTCTTTGATCACGGTTTCAACCACCTGGTAGATCAAAACTTTAACCCGCTGCCGGTGAGGTCACAATCGCAATAATTTAAAAAATATATATATGATGATGTAGGTGTATGCAACTCATTACAAAGCAAATAACTCCAGATATAATGCTTCTTAGCTTAGGAATATTTAGCTAACACTGTGCAGGGCCTTTCGTTAGAATCTAAAATACTTTTTAACTCCTTGGGCACCAGATACATCAACGGAGATAACTTGACTGCCAAAACTGAAGAGAGATTTATTATTAAATGAAATGAAACTCTGGCTTCATGTTTTATGGAATATATTTCACATTATTTTACTGTATTGAAATATAAGCAGTTCATTAACATGCAATAGTGAGAAATGGTAGGCCTTTGTATGTTATGTCTTTTAGTAAAATGAATGAACAGTTGTTTTTTAGAGCAACAGGCAAATATTTTATTTTTTTCATTTTTTTTCATTTTTTATTTATGTTTTGGAATAGTTAAAGCAAAATATAGCTGAATCAAAGTACTGGAAATACCCACATTTTTCAAATATAAGTGAGTGGTAACATCACGATTCATACAGATATACATTCAAATAAAGTCAGAACACAATAACTGGCAATGATATATAATACCACTGCCTTGATGGAAGAGGTAGATAAATATAGTTTGATCTCAAATTATAAAATTAATGTAACTAAATCTACTTTTATTGCTATAAATATTTCTAGAGAATGTAGTCTATATATAAAAGATAAATACAAATTTAATTGTGATAAAAACACAATATCTTATATGGGAATAACGCTTACTGATGATCTAAAAGATATGATGCAAACACATTTTTTTAAAACATTTAGATCAACTCATGAGTCATTAAAAAGATGGAGACAAACTGAATTATCTTGGTGGGGTAGAATTAATTTGGTTAATTCATATCTACTACCTAAATGGTCCTATCTATTTCGTATGATCCCCTTGGGAATGCCACAACCCTGGTTATCTATGATACAACGAGATATAAATAATTTAATTTGGAAAGGAAAAAGGCCGAGGATGAATAAGAAACTCTTGATGCAGAAGGGTAGGAAAGGTGGGATAAATTTTCCAAATGTCAACATAACCTATTTAGCTAATATGATGTTCCATATATATAAAACGCAACTTATAAGTTCTGAGGAAGTGGGCTGGTATCAATTAGAAAAGGAGATGACAGAAACGGACAAACTGTATCAATTAATTTGGTTAACTAAACAAGATGAAAGAATTAAGAAAGTGTGTTCTTCAAATAATTGTTTGAAATCAATTTTGAAGGAATGGGAAAAGCTGAGGACCAATTGCGGAATAGGTGATAAAATATTGGGAAACTTTAACTTCAGTATCATACAATTAAGGATGAAAGATTTAAATATAAGTGTATGGATAGGGAAAGGCATCAATTTTGTAAACCAAATAATATTGGGAGATAAAATCAAACCATTCCAAAATTTGATACAAGAATTTTCCCTACCCAGGCAGGAGTGGTATAATGATTTAAGAATCAGAGGTTTCATCAAACAGTATTTGTTATATCAACCCATAGAGGGAATAGAAGATCTGATATCTTTATTAAAAAATGAGAATGTACCGCAGATAGTTTCAAAGGCAAGGAGTGCTCTTCTACAAATTGAGGCACCTATTATAAATGTAAATATTCAGAAATGGAGTAATGAATTAAATATACAGATTTCTAAGACTGAATGGGACCAAGTATTATTCCAGACAGGTAAAATAACACATTGTTTGAGCCTTCTGGAGGTATTATTTAAACTAATGAACCGTTGGTATTTAGTTCCCACCAGAATGGCCAAAATGTATAATTCTTATTCTCCAATGTGTTGGAGATGCAATGAGAAAGAGGGGACTTTTGGTCATATATGGTGGGAATGTAGTAAGGTTAAAAAACTTTTGGTATATGGCATTTGAATCATTGGAGTATATTACAGAGACAAATATTCCTAGAGGCCATCATAATGGTTTATTTCACTTAAACCTACAATCACTACAATTTAAAGAAAAATTCATATATGTTCACTTTGTTGCTGCAATAAAAATAATAATCGCAATGAATTGGAAGAGTAGTGTGAACTTTACACAGAACCAATTATATTTACAAGTCCAATATCAATTAAATATGGAGGCCTTGGGATATCAGTCAGTAAAAATTAGAGAAGTCAGTAATTTCTGGAAAAAAAAATGGAGAGATTGACGATATAAATTCCTGGACAAAATAATTAGGATAATATTGTATTTTTTTTTTCTATGAGTCAATGATATAGTGGCCCACTGATGTTCCCCAAGTAGGGTTTGCAATGCATAACAGTGTTTGTTATGTAATGTGTGTTAAGTCTATCACAGCAATTAAGTTGTAAGAAGTTAAATAGTTAAGAAGTGGATAAGAAGTGAATGAGGATGATTTGCTTTTGGTTAAATATAATGTATTCTAAATTAAAAATATGGATTTATTGCATGTAATAATTGTAATGAGTACAAGATAAGTAATGTGGGTTAAGTTTATCACAGTATCACAGTATCAAGATGTAAGAAGTTAAATAGTGAAGAAGTGGTGCTATATATTTAAGCGAATGAATATGGATAAATATAATCTATTTTAAATTAAAATTATGGATTTACTGCATGTAAGAATTGTTATGAGCACAAGATAAGTGGAATAACCATGAATTAGGAATATGGCAATGTGTTAGTCTTATGTCCTCTCCTATTGGAGGAAAAAGATCACTGTGCACTTTATATATATATTACTGTAGATAGTATTGTTATGTAAGTCTGTTTGTTAAAAATGAAATAAATTATATAAAAAAAAAAAAAGAAAAGCAAAATTAACATGAGACAGATAACATTGATGGACACATCACATCAGCCGGATTTTATACTGTAACAGAGTTGCTGCAGGAGACAATGCCCAAAAGTGACTTCGGATAAGCCATTCACCACCCTTGAGACCAACAACAGGCCACTAATGAGGGGCTCCAAAGCACAGGATCTCCAGCATCTCATGGAGGCAGGAGATGACACAACACTTGAACTTCTTGGAACTGACTTTGGGAAGCAGCTGATACTATGAAGGGCTGTTATCAGGGTATCCGCAAAATTTGTAGCCAAAGTCTTACTCTGCTTAGTATCAGCCTTAGATTTAAAGAATGCAAAAACCAGTAGAATGTTTAAGACCAAAACCCTCCAATAAACATGAGTAGTCACGAGGACTCTGCGAGTTAATGAATCTATTATGGGAGATGTAGTCCACAACATCTGGAGTGCCAAAGTTTGTCTATCCCTCTACTAGTAAATTCTAATAATTATTAATTATAATAATGTATGCAAACAAACTAAATAGTATAAACCTTAAACCTTAAAATATAAAATAATAGTAGCTTATTTGCTTAATTTATAAAGATTAGTCTAAAACAGAGAGTTCCTCCACAGACATTAGAGATCTGTACGGTAATTTGGCTTCTTCCTTTTGCCATAATCTAAAAAGTTAGGCTAATAGAATTTATGTCCCTGGCATATTCCCCAGTGTTTTGGCTTCACAACAGAGGATTCTCTCTGGTTACTCCTTGTAGGAAGCACTTCTCCTCGTGGCCTGTTTGAACTCTGCTTGAAATAGACTTTCTCCAGATTGGTCTCTTTAAATACTAATAGGAGACATTAGTTAATGTGAAGGCTAACATGTTGAAAGCAGATGGAGAGTGTTACCTCTGAAAGGTTGAGAAAACATGAGACAAAATGTAACGCTTCATCTTGAAGGAACAAATCAACAGCTGAGATGCGTGAACTATCATAGCTAGAAACAGTGAGACCGAAAATGTCAGCAGATATTTTGCGGTGAGACCTAAGGTCAGAAAGTAAGAGTGCTAAATAGTTTGGGCTTACTTCCAGCTGGAGTTGATTACCGAGCACTGACACTTCCAGAGCTAACCTGATATTATGAAGATTCACCGAGTAGAACTGGAGCGAAGACAATGCTTCTTTCTTTGTTTTAATTACAAAGCATATTTTTTTTAAAGAGACTGAAGTTTATTTGCTGAACAACGGTTTGTCTTGAATTGAGTGCTGGACTGTGGGGCTTACAGGGTTAATCACTTAAGGGGAAATCATGAACGGGAATTTCACATTTTAGACCTAAATAGCTGAATTAGAGGCATATCTGACTGTGAGAATTTTCTCCAGTTCAACTATTTTAATCTTAAATATAAAATTGACTTTGAGTTCACAATACTTCTCATTTTAGTAAGAAGCCCTGTCAAACAAAGGAAGAGGTCTTGGAAAAATTATTCAACTTGGTTGTTCTTTCCAACTCGCCAAGAACTATATTTAAAAGAATAAAAACTACCAGAACAAGAGGACATAGTCTTAAATTAGAGGGACAAAGGTTTAACCCCTTAAGGACACATGACATGTGTGACGTCATGATTCCCTTTTATTCCAGAAGTTTGGTCCTTAAGGGGTTAAAAATAATTTCAGGAAGTATTACTTTACTGAGAGGGTAGTGGATGCATGGAATAGCCTTCCAGCTGAAGTGGTAGAGGTTAACACAGTGAAGGAGTTTAAGCATGCGTGGGATAGGCATAAGGCTATCCTAGCTATAAGATAAGGCCAGGGACTAATGGAAGTATTTAGAGAATTGGGCAGACTAGATGGGCCGAATGGTTCTTATCTGCCGTCACATTCTATGTTTCTATGTTTCTACGTTAAATCGTGCATATGGGCAGTCAGTGTTGAAGTTGGCGTTATCAACTGTTAAATGTGAATCCAGTTAACATTATTCCAGCAAGCCTTACCAGCATTCACTTCATTGTAAATATGCTTATAATGCATTATACAGTTATATAACGTGTGTAAATATTGAGCATCAATACATAACAGAAATAAACGGATAGAAAAAAAAATGTTGTGTTCCAAAAGAATCATTGTTCAGAAATCAGCCATGGACTGCATCAGTCCCAAAATTTGATGAATTTCTTACAAAGTATAAGAATATAGATATTTATCAGAGTGCATTCTCTATGAATTACCGGAATTCCTTTCAAATATGCTTTAACAGGCTTCAGTAAAGGAACACATAATAGCGGTTTATAAATATATCTTTAAAAAACAGAAAGAAAGAAAATAAATGGAGGTTCCCACAAGTCTCCTATAAACTAGTGATATAGTGATATACTATATATACTAGTGATATAGCTTAGTTTTTCTTTTACAGAGACATACCCCTGCACATCTAAAACAAATTCTAAGTACCCCTGCTTCCAGAGTAATTTCTATTAATTAAAATTCCAATTGAAATGTGTAGACACTGATATTTAAAGGGCTTCTCCAGTGCCAGGAAAACAAACATGTTTTCCTGGCACTATAGAATCCTGGAGTTCCCCCCTTCAGACACTTACCTGAATCCAGCGCCGATGTCCCACGTCCGCCAGTGGGGGAGACCTAATGCGCGGAAATGGCCATTCGCGCATTAGACCTCCCCATAGGAAAGCGTTGTTCAATGCTTTCCTATGGGAATTCCAAAGATGCTGGAGGTCTTCATGCATAGCGTGAGGACGTCCAGCGTCATTTCGATGACCAAATGTCGCCTAAGAAGGCGGAAGTTCCTCTAGTGGCTGTCTGGTAGACAGCCACTAGAGGAGGACTTAACTCTGCAAGTTAATTATTGCAGTTTATAAAAACTGCAATAATTACACTTGAAGGGTTAAGGGTGATGGGAGTTGGCACCCAGACCACTTCAGTGAGCTGAAATGGTCTGGGTGCCTACAGGGTCCCTTTAAGTTATTCCTATATTGTGGAACAAGCCTGATTAAAGGTAGTGAAGAATATTTTTAAAATAAATATGACATAATGGGAATATTGTATGTGTAAGGAGGAGTGTATGAACTATGAATCTAAAGGAAAAGACCCAAAATGAAAATATAAATGCACACATTACAGTTACACACAGAGGACACTGACACACTTACACAAAGAGGACATTGACACACATAATAGTTGCACACAGAGGACACTAAAACACACTTACACACAGAGGACACTGACACACATAATAGTTGCACACAGAGGACACTGACGCACATAATAGTTACACACATAGGACACTGACACACTTTCACACAGAGGACACTGACACACATAATAGTTGCACACAGAGGACACTGACACACATAATAGTTACACACAGAGGACACTGACACACATAATAGTTGCACACAGAGGACACTGACACACTTTCACACAGAGGACACTGACAGACTTACACAGAGAGAACACTAACACACATTTACACACAGAGAACACTGACACACCCACGCAGAGGACACTGATGCACACACTCAGTGACAGGCACATTCACTGACAGACACATACACAATCTCTCACACAAACTCACCATTTTTTTTTTTTTTATCCTAATATTATTTTTGGATCCTTGAAATGGATCCTTTTACTGGGCCCGGGGTCTAGTGTTGGTGCTGTTATCTTCATAGTCTTTCTGCTCTGCTCCCACCTGACCTGTTTAGTGAGGCAAGGACCAGAGTGCCGTTATAACCCAGCTCCGGGCATCATTGCAGGGCGTGCGAGGGGCAGTAATGGAAGAGCTCACTGTAAGGAAACCAAGTGTATTTAAACCTCCTTCAGTAGTTTCCTCCCGAACCGCCAGAGCCTAGTATATATAGCTCTCCGTTCGGTAGTTGAAATAGACGAAATCAATACGAAATACAAATAGCTTTACAAGATAATTCCCTTAGTAAAGCATACGAATCCCCAAACATCAGCCGAAGTCAAGAAGAAGGGTACAAAATGAACAGTCTTTAATTACCACACACCGGCTTTTATGCAAGTCCTCATGCAAGTAAAAGCATAAAACACACCCAGCACAAACATACAATTCCCTCCCCTAGCCCTGGAGATAATCAAGTCTGATAAAGTAATAACTATTTTCCCCAATATCTGGAACACCCCTTTAAACATGAGGTATCCCCACAAATAATATGTCCCCTGATAGCCCCGATCTGGGTGACCAACATATTCAAATTTCACCCAGATCGGTTCAGGGGTTCTCAAAAACTATGGAAGTCCTCTGTGACCAGTTCACCGTGCGTGGGCTGCCCAAAATAGTTCCACAAGTTTGGGTGGTTTTGCCGGTCACTTCAGAAAAGGGAGAAAAACGAATAAAAGTACCGAATGGATTCCCCTGGCTCCTAGCAGCGATTGTTCCCCTCATTCGTATGCACAACCGTACCGAATAGCGCTCTTCTAGCTAATCAGTACATATAGATCCAGCGTTCGTGTGTTTGAGACCAGTGTTCGGGAAGTCGAGTGTTCGATTTTAGTTCCAGACACTCGAAGACCAAGTCCCGCTGCCTTTGTTCGTCTGAAAAAAGATGGCCACGGTTTTCTCAGCCACGTGTCCTTCGGTAGTATGAACGCTGGCCGCACACGTAGAGGGTTTAATTGTCGCAGGCTTTGAAGTTAAATGAGCCAGGGGGTGGTCTTTGTTCGGTAGTTCCATCTACCAAAAGGAAAAACAAAGAAATACTGAATAAAAGAGTAATTTTCTTCACACTCACCCTGCTACAGCTTCTCCCTTGGGCAGAGTGGGCACCTGCCTACTCTACCTTAGAACACAGCCAGCTACCTCCTGGTCTGGTGGCCAACCGGCCATCTATTGGCGTACCCCTTGCATTTGGCGCATGTACAACCTGGATAAAGTCCATCCTATTTAATTAGAATGGAGGGTTGGTGGAAGAGCTGTTTGTGCCCATATGTTCGGTTCCCAAAGCTTTGGTTGTGGAATGGGGATATTTAATAAAGAGATAAAACATTCACTGATCCAGTGTCCTTACCCATGTGTAACAGGTGAGCAGTTAAATAAGGATGTGTTCCCATTTAATGAGGATTTTACCCTCTTCATGCGTTGGGGTGTGCATTACTTTTATGCGGTGGGTATGTTTCCTAATGCTGGCTGTTTTCACCAGCATATATTGCACTATATCATACTGGAGGATACCCAGCTGTGCCTACCTCAATACAATGCCAAGGGATGCCCACAACCCTGGCTCTAGCTATTAAAATGTTATGAGCCACCCCCTGTCGTTAAATATATTTGGGCTTGGAAGGGTATTTTCTATAATCTTTGTCTGAAATAAAAAATATTTTTACCATAAATAAAAACAGTTTGGTCAACATCAGCATACGCTCGTCCTCTGTCCAATTAAATTAAACAGAACTTTTTAACAGCTAATGCAGATTAGAAAAATCATGAAATACCCTGAAAATGATTCTGCCATTCTGAATTTTAGCTCAAAAGGGTTTTCAGTCGTAATGTAATGGATTCATTCCCCTGCACATGGTGTATAGCATTGACAACCCGCCTCATTGTACCTCTGTGAAAAAGTATTTATATTCTTGTTGGTCCAAAAACTCATTTCTCCTAGGGTTTTTCTTTAGTTTTTTTTAGCCAACTCTGGTATGATGATTTGCCAAGAATAACCTATTGTTATTAACGAGCAGCATGAGAAAAAAGAATGAACCCTGATTTGGGAGGTATACCTTACATTACATATTCAAACCTAGCCATCTAGGACAAAGAAATGTTCAATTGAGTACGTACTTAATTAGAAGTTGAAACAAAAAATACAATTCAAGAGAGCAGATGAAGCCACAGCATTAAATAATGAGGAATTATATAACAGCCCCTACCATGACTGAAACCTGGTGTCCACACACACACACACACTCATTCATTGACAGACATATACACTCACTAACAGACACACACACACACACACACACACTCATTCACTGACAGACACACACTGACTGACAGACACACACTGACAGACACACTCACACACACTGACAGACACACACACACACACACACACTCACAGACATACACACACACTCACAGACATGCACACACATTAACTAACAGACACATACTAACAGTCACGCACACATATTGATAGACTCACACACTCACTGACAGACACACACACACACTCACTGACAGACACACACACACTCATTGACAGACACATACACTCAATGACAGACAGACACATAGTTACATAGTTACATAGTTACATAGCTGATAAGAGACTCGCGTCCATCAAGTTCAGCCTTCCTCACATATGCTTTTGCTGTTGATCCAAAAGTAGGCAAAACACCCAGTTTGAAGCGCTTCCAATTTTGCAACAAACTAGGACAAAAATTCCTTCTTGACCCTAAAATAGCAGTCAGATGTCTCCTTGGATCAAGCAGCTATTACCCCACTAATTAGAAATTATATCCCTGTATGTTATGTTTTTGTAAGTATTTATCCAATTGCAGTTTAAACATCTGTATGGACTCTGATAAAACCACCTCTTCAGGCAGAGAATTCCAAATCCTTATTGCTCTTACTGTAAAACAAGCTTTTCTTTGCCTTAGATGAAATCTCCTTTTTTCCAGCCTAAATGTGTGACCTTGTGTCCTATGTATAGCCCTGTTTATGAATAGATTTCCAGATAATGGTTTGCCCCGAATATATTTGTATAATGTTATCATATCCCCTCTGAGGCGCCGTTTTTCCAAACTAAAGAGATTTAAATTTTTTTAACCTTTCTTCGTAACTAAAATGCTCCATTCCTTTTATCAATTTTGTAGCTTGCCTCTGCACTTTTTCTAGTGCCATGATATCTTTCTTTAAAACAGGTGCCCAAAACTGCACAGCATATTCAAGGTGTGATCTTACCAGCTATTTATAAAAAGTCGAAATTATATTTTCATCGCGAGAATTTATGCCCCTATTTATACATGACAAAACCTTACTGGCCTTAGCAACTGTAGATTGACATTGCATTTTGCTGCCTAATTTGTTGTCTATAACAATTCCCAAATCCTTCTTGTGTGTGGTTATCCCTAGTTCACTACCATTTAGGGTGTAAGTTGCTTGTGCATTCTTGACCCCAAAGTGCATAAATTTGCATTTCTCTACATTACATTTCATCTGCCATTTCAGTGCCCAGTCGCCCAATCTATCTTAAGCCTTCTGCAGCAAAGCAATATCCTGCTCACATTTTATTACTTTACAAAGTTTTGTGTCATCTGCAAACACTGAAACATGGCTTTCAATGCCTATTTCAAGATAATTTATAAATATGTTAAATAGAAGCGGTCCCAAAATAGAACCCTGAGGAACACCACTTACCACTTTTGTTCAGCCTGAAAATTTACACTCACTGACAGACACACACTGACTGACACCCACACAGTCACAGACACACACACTCACTCACAGACACACACACACTGACAGACATACACACACACACACACATTAACTGACAGACACACACACACTCATTTCCCCCAACACTCACAAATTATTATTTATTTATTTTTAATTTAACTCCAGTGGGGTTGCTGGGGCTGCTAGAAAGGTATGCGTACAAGCAGGCAGGGAGCGAACAGGCACAATAGGCAGCGAAGGAGCTCGGATCTTCCTGCTCATCTCCCTTGTGCGCCGCTTAGTGATGACGAGAGCCAGACTTACTTCATATCAGATTAGCGCTCCCTCGCCGCATGCCCATAATGCAAGCTACCGCCCGCCTCAGTGGGGCCCAGAGGTGGCCAGCTGGCCAGCTTTTTGCCCCCCCCCCCAGAACACGAGGCTAACAAGGCATCCACTGGGGCATTTAGGGGTGGTTTAATTTGCCGCTCCCTGTAAAGTGCCTTCCAAGGCAAATACCTTGTTAGCCTCGGGATAAATACAGCGATGTCTGTGTCACAGAGTGTGTGTGTTTGAGTGTGGGTGTGTGTGTCTGTGTCTCAAGGTGTGTATATGTCAGTGCCTGTGTTTGTATGTGTCAGTGTGTATATATGTGGATCTGTGTATTAATGTGTATGTATATGTGTAAGTATGTAGGTCAGTGTGTGTGTCAGGGTGTGCATATGTGCATGTGTGTGTGCATCTTTGTGTTATGATGTGTATCTGTGTGCCAGTGTGCGTGCCAACCAGTGTGCATGAGTGTGTCAGCGTGTATGTATCTGTGTGTCAGGGTGTGCATATGTGTGTGTGTATACATGTCAGTGTGTGCATCCATGTGTCAGGGTGTGCATCTGTGTGTCAAGGTGCATGTGTGTGTATCTGTGTGTCAGGGTATGTATCTATGTGTGTGTGTGTATGTATACATGTCAGTGTGTTCATCTGTATGTCAGGGTGTGGATGTGGATGTCAGTTTGTGGGTATCTGTGTGTCAGAGTGCCCATCTTGGTGTGTGTGTGTGTACCTGTTTGTCAGGATGTGTGTGTGTCAAGGTGTGTACATGTGTCAGTGTATATATGAATATGTGTGTGTGCGTCAGTGTGTTAGTATATGTGTTTTGCCTTTACCTTTTACATACATATTTAAATTTCTCCTATCAAATATTAAAGCGGTTAGTATAAAACATTACTGGACGTTTTGTTCATGGTTTCTTTATAATGTGCTTAATATCCCTCTTGTTCTTTTTTTCTATTTCACTGGAGTGAATTACATCAGAATAAAATATACTTATTTTACCTAAAAAATACCACTGTTCTTTTTTTCTCTTCCAATATTCTGAAATCGAGCTCGCCAAATATGACCCGTAAGGATTTTACCACTCCAAAGAAAACAGCAGTTCAGTGATTTATTTTTCATGGTCAAACTCCGGCTCCACTAAATGTATTTTTAAGTAGAGCTCTAAAAACAGTTCCTTCCATTCTGGCAAGTGGCATCCCGCAGTGTAAAACAGTTATGGACAGGTGAAAATTGTTAAACCGTTTAAAAGTCGCAGAGACAGAAAGCAACAGCAAGACCAGACGCTGACCCGACTCTAGGTGTAGCGGCTGCAATTTTCCCGTGGGAGCTATCAGGAAGATGAAAGCAGTCAAACATACCTGTGTTGGGTAACCGTGATGAGAAATGTGAGCTGCTCGTTCCTTCCCCTGATGAAGACCTTTCCACATGTTCTCTTTGTACGAAGTCAGCTGGCTGTTGAGAGATATGGAACTTGATCTTGACAATCAGTCACCGATGTATCAAACAGATTGGTCATCCACTTGGTGACACATAAGACTCTTTTACACTGGTTACATCTTACCGTGCCCTATAGAATGAAGATTTCGATTTATTTATTTTTCTCTTCTTCAAAACTTGTGTCCAAAGAATGAGAACCTTTATAATGAAACCTCTACTATATTCAGGAGGAAATTCTTAGTATTAGAATTCTGGCATTCATTTATTTATTCATTAGTTATCGTTAAAATATTTTTTTATTTATTTATAGAACCCCAACATATTCTGTAGAGTTGTTGAATTGATCTGCCTGATTTCTAGATTTACATAAAGATTAAAAGGGTGGATCCAGCTAAGTCAAAAATTTAATAAATAAAAAGGAGCACAGAAAGTCTCTTTATGGTGTGTTTTGTTGACAAAGGTGAGCTGTTTAAAAAAATAAAATAAAAAAAAAATACTCATCCTTATTCAGTCAGTCTATATATCTGCCTTGCCATTCATTGTACCAGCGGTGAAGCTGGACAATTAACCTCTTCTTCTGTATTGCAGTAAACTGATAGACAGATATTTACCCGCACACAGACCAATTAATAACCAATAGATAGGAAAACCAAGAGGAGCAAAAAAACAAAAACAAACCTGTTCATATAGTTATATTTAATAAATATATAATATATAATGTATAAATATATGTATAGTTTTTACTGTTTCCCCTTTTTTATCCTCTATTGATCACTTCTCACTTGATTTGTGAATACAATCAGCATTCAGTGACTGTCCCCGAGCCATCAATCATACTTTTTCCCATCAATCATGTCTTCTTTTTTTTTTTTTTTGCCACGGACAGGAATTCAGAATTACGAAGCAAAGTAATCATGTTTGGCACTGTGTGTTTCAGTTGGTTCCGGATTTGGAAAATTTAAACTCGGAGTTCTGGAAACAGACCGATGATCACTTGATTAAAATTGCAGTTCGGTCTAAAACGAATCTCCAAGTCCAGGGTGTATGTGTATCTTTCAGTCTCAGAGTGTAGTCTCCTAGAATTGGTGTACTTGCTTAATCCAGTGTCTCAAAGTATACGGATAGATCACTTTGGTTTCCTGTAGTCAAACTGCACCGTTTGAGACTTCGTACTATTGTAGACTTTTGAGGTTTATAGATTATTACATTACATGAGTATTATATGACAAATTAAACTATATTTGTAGAAGTGTCTTCTAACGGTTTGTCATAATAAGTGCAGACTACTGCTTTGCACAATGCTTAGACTTTTATGTTGACATATACCTCTAAATTCATAAAGTAATTATTATTTATTTTCTGACAAATCGGGAGTGGCAATGACATTAATGTGATTATCCTGTCAAATAATCTGCATTTTGCTTCAATTATGTTTGCCAGTGTGGTGCATCATGGGAACTTTTATTTGCTGGCAATTTGTTATGTATTTGGGATACCAGACTTTGGAACCCCTGCCTCTCAAGACGTGCTTTTTTTTTTAAAATTAAGAATGTTAGATATGTTAACAGAACATGTTTTTGTTAATTAAATGCTTGATTCTATGTTGCTTTATGTCAACTGCCAACAAAAAGACATCGGAGGGTATTTATAAAATTGTCATGTTGCGAAAGTGGGTGGATTGTTCTAAAAGTGGGTCGATGACGATGGAAACCAGTGGGACCAACAGGCAGGTTCCAGTGGTGACTCTTCCCCTTTTACATCTTTCACCAGCCCTTGGCAACCCTTGGAGAAGCTCATGAACACACTCCTAAAGTGGCAACTGTAAAACCTGTGGAAAGCTATCTAGGTATGGCAGACCACCAACTATTTGACAATCTGCTTTGTTACCACTATGACTCTGATCTTCAGCAGAAATCTGATCTGTAATAGTAGATCATCTCGATCCAGAGATTGACCATTTGTAACGCTCAGTAGAACAAACAAGATGCTCCCATGTCAGCATTATTTCAGAAGGACGTCCTGTTCTTTGTTGACTGCTCTGGGGTTTCAACCAGGCCCACCTGCAAATTATTCACGAAAGAAGAAAGGACCACAGGCACTACAAATTGAAACCGAATGCAGATTTATTAGGAAAAAATGCAACGCCAAGCAACGTTTCGACCAACAAAGGTCTTTTTCAAAGGTCTGTGTTGGTCGAAACGTTGCTTGGCGTTGCATTTTTTCCTAATAAATCTGCGTACGGTTTCAATTTGGAGTGCCTGTGGTCCTTTCTTCTTTCGTGTAAAATTCTGGGATTGCTGGTCCTGATCCAGAGCACCCTTGGCCGTTGATTGAGTGCGGTTCCCACCATCTACTTTGCGCACCTGCAAATTATTGACACATCTGTAAAACGTACTGTACAACTTCAAAAAAACTGATTCTTTGGTCCCCTTTTTTTATATGCTCATTTTTACCAGAAAGAAGAGAGCTGTCTGGCTACTCTAAATAAGTGTGATGTCATCAAAGACATAGAGTTTATACTAGCATGTGCTGAGATTAAGACAGCACAAAGCCTATAAAGTCTTTCTATTTGTAACTGTATCAGAATGCGTATCCTGCTTCGTTTTTGTGCAGTCTTTCAGGAAAGAAGAAACTGTAAAACATGCCCTGTTCCAAGAACATATAATGGGTCATATAAAGCTGGATTTGGTTCAATCTGTCTGTGTTGTTTAGAATTTTCACTGCAATGTTAGAGAAAATACGTAAGGCCATAGGGCCAGACAAAAGAGAAAATGTAGTGTTGAAATAGGTCGTTTGATGTATCGCTATTGTACGTCAATAGGCTTTTTAAGTTTAAATAGTTTGCTAAAGATCCTATAAAGTAAAGTTTATTTATCTGCTTTGCGCAAAGTTGGGGGATGTGTTAACTATAAATCGTTTGCGTCCTTCCATAAATTGGGCCTTAAATCTATTCAAAATCTCTTAACTCGATCCCATATGGAACAACACACTCTCCGTTCCTTTGACAATACGTTCAAGCCATAAAATATCTGAAATATAAACTATCCAACTGTGAATTTACAGGTACAGCTGCCTAAAAGGTTCTATGGGCATTGAGACGCTTCATGTTTTACAAGACTTATACTAAAATAAAACGCTGCCTGTAATCTCTGCATCCTCATTTATTTCCATTAGAATGGGAAAACTCAACTTCTACTTGGCAAATTTCAACATATTTAAAATTCCATTTTGGAACATACACTATTGTAACATGAAATATAGGGAGCGAAGCTGGATTTAGTGCTTCATGGGCCTGCAGCAGAAGCACTTGAAAAGTCGAATGAGGGATGTTGAATTTACATTTCTGTTGTCGTAGTAGTTACGGACTCCATTTGTGACATAAACCAAAATAATTGCTGGTCCACGTGATTTCTGGACTCTCTGTCCTGTGTGATTGCATTGTCATATATCTGGCTTTGAGGACATAAAACTCACCAGCTGATCACTGGTAAGACAATAATAAAAACAAAACAAAAATTAAATTGTGGCTGCATGGGGCCAGTTATAAAAAGCATTAGCCTGGAGTTGCTACTCAACTGTTGCAGTAGAATCTATCTTAATGTGCCCCTAACAGTAAACTCATAAGCTTACTCTTTCTTGTTAATCAATAAAAATGATACCAGGAATAAACCATTTCATGAAAAAATAAGAAACAGTGAAATCTCTCCTATGACGGAAAGCTCAAGCCTTAGGAATACTGTAGACATATTTAAGAGTGTTATTATAACAATTTTGACACCCTCTGAATGAAATAAATAAAGCATTTTACTTACCTAATTTCTGGCTTTGCTGCAATCACCCCGCCTCTGATGGCTGAGGTAATCAATTCTGATGATCTCAGCCAATCCAATGCTTCCCCACTAGAGCCAATCAGCATCTCCTCATAGAGATACATTGAACCTCCTCTGAATGTCATCAGTAAATATTTGGTTGGTTTTTACCGGTCACTACCACTTGATTTTTTTGTGCCTGGTTATTATTGAAATCTGACAAAGACTGTCTTAATGTCTGTAAACTGTGGATCTATTCATCGGTGTGTTCACTCACTTAGAGTTATTATAAATTGAATAGTAAATTGTGGGAAATTCAAAGTGAATGTCACATTTTCGGCAACAACAGTCAAAGTGAAAGCTTTCCAAAACATTTTTACAATTCAGCCATTTTTGCTTATTTTTGGATTCAAAGATCCCTTCCATTGAGATCTGTATTTTTGGGGCACTTAATGTTATGACAGTATATTTTAATGTATTTTTATTATATTGACGGTGATGATTGTATGGATAAATTGTTTATTAAAATGTACCTTACTTATTTTGTTTTTCCCTATACTCATCTCAAGATGCACATATTTAAAACCTCGTCTTGCATTCTGCTTGTCCTATAGAGACAGAGGTAGCCTAATCCCCTGGAGCTAGAAGCCCCTGGCCCTAATCCATTGGTTATGCTAGTGTATGACCAATCCTTGGCCACATTCCACAGCGGTAAATGTGTTTCCTCGGAATGTTGTACTCAACCCGTTGCGTTTTAGAAAGATACAACAGCATTATTCTGTACAAATATTTCCTTGCGTCTTAGTTTTAAACCGCACTGGTTGGATTTTTATTTCTTTATTTTTCTGCTGCCTGTAGTTTTCTGGGCAAGAGCTAATGCAAAACCAAAAAACTTGTCTCCTAATGAGTGTGTTCACAAGAATAAATAATCATGATCGTATTAACACCAGGGAGTAAGGGTTTACGTTAATAAGCACAAGGAAATCATGTGTTGAATGTCTACTAATGATTCACATACTGTTCATTTTCCCCAGCTGTTTAGCCTGCACTTGCTGCAATAAAAAGAACAATCAGACAAAGCTACTCATTAAGCACTAATTAGATCCAGCTTCCAAAGTTTGAATTGCTATTAATAACTTTACGACAACACTGCGCCTTTAGCCAGCCAGTGTTCGGAACGGCATCAAAGCACATTCTGCTTTACTCTTTCTTTCAACTTCTTGAACATTGGGAGATTCTTTTGCTGGGTGTGATAATCAGGCCTTGGAGAGCCTTTACAGACCGGAAGGAAATAAGGTATGGATCAGCAATGTCCATCTTTGGCCTTCCAAGTGTTCTGCAGCCACAACATTACCCAAAACTATCCCATAATTCTCTACATGTCAGGAAGAAACTACCTCTTTTATTTTTCCATGGTACAGTCGAGGTGTTAGATATTTTTTGTTGGTTTAATAGCTTGTTAGTTCTCACCATCAAACATTTTTGGATATTTCTATATTTAAGTTTTTTTGTTTGTTTTTATATTTGATTGAGTGTGCAGCCTTTAATTTTAGGGCAAGAAATTGTTACACTGATATTCTAGAGCAGGGATAGAACACCTTCCGTACTCCGTTGTGGACTTCATCTCCTATAATGCTCTTACAGCCACAATGCTGGCAAAGTAGTAGGAGTAGTGCACAACATCGGGAGTGCCGAAGGTTGCCTACCCTTGTTCTAGAATGTGATGTTGTTTAAATTGGTGTTGTTATGTTATGCCAAAAATACTATTCACTAGTGTAACTTTGCACAATATTAATTGGCAAAAGATTCCCAATAAAAATACAATGTAGTTGATATCCCTCTTTGCACCGTGAGCATGAGGTCTTTTGTCTGGATTACCATTTTAACTTAAGGAGACCCTAAGCAAATGCATTGAAATGGGAAATATGAACTCTGGTCAAAAACTTGCTCTTTGGTTAGTCCGATCAGGTCTCAAAAAAGTATTTGCTCACTTGAACCATTACAGAGAGTGACTATACCATTTGCACATTAGACTGATCTCACCCACAAGGGCAGTCCAGATCCCCAAAAAACAGTAAAAAAAAACAAACCATTATAATCCACTGACACACAATTAAAAAAAGAGTTGTGTTGAAAAAATACATCATTGCTCTTCAAGGACTCCATGGAAACGTAATCAAGGCAGGAAAACACATAAAGGCCTACCTTACTATTTGTACTAGTTATAGCTTGGAAAAGCAATGACGTATCTCTGTTTGCAGCTATTGTTTATAAACTTGCACCCGCTATTTCCCCAGCATAATGCTTTCTTAGCGTTTAGGTAAATAGATTCACTGTCTGGGCTCATTTAGAAACATAGAAACAATGAATGTGACGGCAGATAAGAACCATTCGGCCCATCTAGTCTGCCCAATTTTCTAAATACTTTCATTAGTCCCTGGCCTTATCTTATAGTTAGGATAGCCTTATGCCTATCCCACGCATGCTTAAACTCCTTTACTGTGTTAACCTCTACCACTTCAACTGGAAGGCTATTCCATGCATCCACTACCCTCTCAGTAAAGTAATACTTCCTGATATTATTTTTAAACCTTTGCCCCTCTAATTTAAGACTATGACCTCTTGTTGTGGAAGCCATCCTATCACATCCCAGTGATTATCACGGATTGAAAGAAATGTCCATGTATCCTTCTTTATGAAACAGATTATGAATAAATACATTAGAATATTCACGACAGTCTGTTTAAGACATTTACATTATTTGAAAAGAATGGTCCCTTTCAGACACATAGAATTTTATATTGTCTGTTTCTTTTTTTAGTATTGAAGGTCAAATGTCAGTTTCGTCTGCTTTTTTGTGTCTAATATTTTCTTATTAAACGAAGTTAAAAGTACACGTTGTTCAAATACTCTACTCCCCATTTTCCAGTCTTAATGAAGAATATTCATGTGACTGTTTGGATTCTGTGCATCTGAACACCCTGATTTATATTAGGCTCAGCACGATGTTATTCCATAAATTGTTTGTGGATTGGCTTTTAATGATAACCTGTATTTAGCTGTCATTATATCCTTTCCCGATAAATTGTGTAGTGTTGGTTGCCATTTCCACTAGACTATTAGACAATTTTTAATTCTGCAACTTCATTTTGTTCAGAAGTATATGGTTCAGTTGTTTAATGTTCCGTGCCTGGTTTGGTTTTTAGTAAATTATTCAGTTTTTCAATCTTTGCTGCCTAGTACGATGCCCCATTATTCATGCATCTCCCCTCATTGTCTGTGAAGATTAGTCCGATTTTCCATTGGAATTTTTGTTGGTGAAGGATGCAAACTCTTCCAGCACTTCTACTTGAGCCTGTTTATTCCTAACCTCTCTCTCTCAGGTCGTTCTCTCATTCAGAACTGTTACTAATTCAACATGTTTTTTTTTTTTTTTTTATTCAGCACAGAACTCTCTATATACACTGGAATTTAGAGATTATTGTGCACGTTAAAAGTTTGTTGTTTTAAAGATGCTGGAGATGTTGGAATCAATAATCAAGCAATGGTCAACATACCGTAATTTAATGTCTGCGCCTTCATTTTCTAATATTTATTGAACATCTAAACATCTTCATCATGTCTTTGTGCTTTGTGTATTAAATTGCAGTCACAATATTTAATGTTTGATTCATTGCCTGAGAGGTTGTAGTGCAGTCCAACTCTTCACGTCACCCTCACTCTGTCCTATTACTCTAATTAAATGCTCCACTGTAGTCTATCTAGGGGTTACCCCTCTCTGTTCTGTAACTCTAATGATAAGCTCCACTATAGTCTGTTTAGGGGTTACCCCTCTCTGTCGTGTAACTCTTATGATAAGTTCCACTATAGTCTGTTTAGGGGTAACCCCCCTCTGTCCTGTAACTCTAATTATAGGCTCCATTATAGTCTGTTTAGGGGTAACCCCCCTCTGTTCTGTAACTCTAATTATAAGCTCCACTATAGTCTGTTGAAGTCCAACAACAAAATGTACTAAAAGGTCTACTAAATCAAGGATAATGACCATAAATTAAGATTTATCCACTTGAAGAATTCCCATAGACCATTATTTTATAGCAAGCTTAAACTAGCAAGTCTTTTTTTTTCCTTTTTTTTTTTTTAAACAAACTAATGCTGGCAGTATAGATACAGACTATACAGACTAGTAGTTCCTATACTATAATTATGCATTTTCCACTTTTGACCAAGAGAATGGTTTCCCAGACATGGAGTCTCTGGGTCAACACTAGAGCGTTTCCAAATATGACTTTTACATGTTGGAACCATATATTAATCAGTGACTGCTACAGATCTTTGCATAGCAGTTATATGACTCCTGTATTTACCCGTCATTCCGGTATTTATCAGAATGATGTGAGATGTGTGTAGAAGATAATACTGATAGCTTCCATCTATTTTGAAGTAGTTCTAATGTTTAAAATGTCTGCTCCATAATAACACTCTATTTATATATTTTGATCTGCACTTTTCACTGGAATTTGGACTCTTCGTTGCAATCCATTTCATTATAGGTACATACTCTCAGTCAACTAATCCGTCTAAATATATTCTCCAACTTTTTACGTTTTCTCATACTAATCAGCTTGAAATGCATCTGTCAACGGCAGTTGGATGTAGTGTTGTGTTACGTTCATGTTGTTTTGAAAAGTGAAAGATGATAATTTTGGAATGGACAGCTTCTCTGTCAGATAAGGTAAAGAGAAAGAGGGAGTGGAATAGTATGCTTCATGAGAACCTTGTATTAAAACCATGCCGTATCACAGGCAAATTCATAAGTACTTCCAGTACACTGCGTAGATTGATCTTAGATTGATGGAAAATACAGAGTTGAACTGTGTGGTCTTTCATGAGATGTACTGGGGTTACGTAATGGAGAGAAATATTGTCCAACAAAGGTCTAAGAGATAACTAATGAGCATGCTCACGACATTGCACATGCACATCCTCCATAGTTTATGCCATGCAGTCTCTAGTGGAATGTACTGATTAAAATGAAAAATTGAGATTCACTTTGGTGAGTGCTTGGAAGTTGTCAACGTCTTGTACATGCCACTCACATCCGCATGCTATTACAGTGTTTCCTGTGATGTATGTAGAGTCGAAACTGATAGCGATAGAGTCAACTTGCTAGCTTTTTCATAAGTAGCTCTCACAGCCTGAAGTGTGAGCTGGGAGGAGCGTGTGACTTGTATTTTGCATGTTGGTCCTCAAGTTACACTGACCACATGAACCTGGTGACACAAATCTTGAAGGCGTAAGGTTGTTGTAGGTGAACAACTAACCTGTGTTTATGTTATGTAACCCCTGCCCTAAAAACAACAACAATGAACATCCTTCCAGATGTAGACAGTTTTATAGAAAGAAGCATCACCAGTGGATAAAAATATCTCCTTTATGGATCACTTATATGATCTAGTTTAAAAAGCTTTTATGGATAGCAATAATTAGCAAATATATGGCAAAAAAACAAACATATAAATTAGTTTTAACTTTCATATTACTGTTCAGTTTTTAAATTCATTACATTTTCTTTACTGATGAGTTAGAATTTAGAAAGAAACTCATTACTTTTTAAGGAGAATATATACTTTAAACATAGTTTCACCTTTCTATAAAATAGCTTTGGAATGTGAAGATCATGGGGCCTTCCTTTCTACCTTTATTGGTCACAAAGTCTACATTATATGACAGTGGTCATTTGTGTCTTGGGCTGATGACCATTATTGACCCCACACACCATAAAAATAATTTACCTAGGCTGTTTCGCATTCTCTATTTCTCCATTCAGCTTTTCTTATTTTCTTTCTCTATCATCCATGGCTTTTTAAAGAAGTATCTAAAAAAAAAAGGCATATTCCACAATTTTTACATTTATACGTTATACCTTCAGGTGAGGGAATGGGTGGTTGTTGTTTCTGTGAAAGAGTCAGATATGCCCAGAAATGGAAGTTCAAGGTCAAAAGGAGTCTGAACAGTTGAGCTTGGACACAGTTAATTGCCATTGCCACATCAATAAAAGTCTATGATTTGACCCAGAGAATGGTTGCCAGACTGGAGGTCTCTGGATTAAAACTAGAGAGTTTCCCGATATATAACGGTTACATATTAGAACCATATTTTAATCAGTTTATTTTTTTCTCGACTAACACTTCCTTTTATTCTACAGGATTACTGGTTATCCCTTATTTTTAAAAAGCTGGTGGGCCCTAAAGTATTGGCAGTTCATGTAGCTGGTATACAGCGGAAGCCACGTCCTGGGAAAGTAATAAGAGACAAACTTCGGATCTACGCACACTGTACCAGTTACCACAAGTAAGTCATCTTACCCGCTAAAGAAGAATATAACAATTCCTATTCTTGTTCATGTCACTTTAAGAATTAATGCTTTGCATATAACAGGATTTCCAAATCTTTCATTAGAAATGTGGCCCATTTTGTTAAATATACTGTTGTAAAGACTGCAGGTTTACACAGGTAAAAAGGACCATCTGTAATTATGGCCTCAATTTAATATCTTTGGATAATCTTTTCAATGATTTTAACATTTTTGGATAAACTTTTTTAAATGATTTCATATTTAAAAAAAAATATTTTATTTTAATATTTTGATATTTTTTAAAAATATATTGCTATTTTTATATATAATACATTTTTGATATTTTAATATTTTGAAAAAAAAAGTAATTTTAAAAGTTTATCCAAGAATATTATATCATTTCAAAAGTTTATCCAACATTATTAAATCGAAGCCCATGGATGAAACATGCCATGCCGATCCTCTTTTTTTCTTCCTACGATTGATGTTTGTATTCCAAGATACATTGATGATATAAAAATTTTTCTGAATTAACTTCTTAGGTCGGCAGCCTCCTATTTTTCACCCACGAGCCATCCCTGCTATACGCCCCACTTCCCGCAGATCCAAGACCCTTTTCTCACAAGATTGTATACAATTGCAGTCTTCCATAAAACACTCTAAATGTTTTTAAAATGCATTGACAAAAGTCTAAGACCTTGATCTAATATTATTGGACAAGGTTTTCAAATTATTTAATATTTTTTGGATAAATATTTAAATGTTTTAATTTTTTTTTAATATTTTACTATTTTTACATTTTGATATATTTTTTGATATTTTGAAAAAAAAAATCATTTGAATAGCTTATCCAAAAATAATAAAGGAACACTATAGTATATTCCTGACACTGTTTAACTAACTATTTAGGCTGAGTTCATAAATCTTAACGATCTCAGCCAATACAATGCTTTCCCATAGGAAAGCACTGAGAGGCTATTGCGCATGTATGGAAAAAGGCTTGCGCCAATCAGCATCTCTTCATAGAAATGCATTGATTCAATGTTTAGTGCACCCAAGCAGAGCATAGAGACGCTGAACGCCAGTGCTGCATACTGTACAGCACTGGACTAGGTAGCACATCTAGTGGCCATCTGAGTGACTGCCACTAGGGATGTTACTTGGCACCTATGTAAAAACTGTCTTTTCTCTATAAAGGCAGTGTTTACGTTGCTCAACCTGCAGGGACAGGCTATAAACACCAGATCCACTACATTAAGCTGCAGTGGTTCTGATGACTATAGTGTCCCTTTAAATCATTTGAAAACGTTATGCAAAAATAATAAATTGAGTTCTGAGTATGAACATTTTCTTGTGACCTTCCTAAGGTAATGGAATTTACTTATTATAAGTATCAGATTCATGCACAAAACCCTTTCAGCTAAGTTGAACGAATCAAATGATTTTCATCCTATCGATAAACAGAACAATTTGTTTGTATTTGCCCAATGACTCAATTAGTTAATTAACAGGCATTTAATTTGTTCAACACAGCTGAAAGGGATTTGTGCATAAGTCCAATAAGTATTGGAAGTAGTCAGATTCTTCTATTTATTTCCCAATTTCCAAATTTATCATAAATGGCTAAGGAAACATGTTTTAGTGTCATGTTGAAAAAATAAAAGTCCACATAACTTTATTGATATCATTTTGCTCTTGTTTTGACCTGTTAGCCATAATTACGTGCGAGGATCAATAACGCTTTATATCATCAATCTACATCGGTCGAGAAAAAAAATTAAGCTTGCTGGGACATTGCGAGACAGAATTGTCCATCAGTATCTTCTGCAGCCTTTTGGGGTAGAGGGAATCCAGTCAAAGTAAGTTTAATTAAAGACTTGATTAAAATGTTGGAAAATAGTATTTTCTAAGATGGAAAATAATCTCAAAAGAATACGAAAACATAGGATAACTTAGGATAACTTTTGGCTGAATTTTCCACAAGACCACCGAGGCCATGGGGGAACAGCAGGAAAAAGGGGGATGCACAGCTGTTCGAGCCCTCACTGACCAGCCCCTGTTTGCATATATTCACTGCTGTGTGGGCTGGGCTTGAGAAGACATAGCAGGGTTTCCTGACAATAGAACTCACATGGTGAGGGAGGGGACACGGCATATTCCAGGAAGGGGTGAAGGAAAGAGGCAGCCAATGAATGGACCAATGAAAGGAGAGTCCTTATAACTGGATCTATATCCATCCATAAAACATTTCTGTACTAAGTTTTCCATTTTCTTTCTTAAGAAATCCAAATCTTCTGCCTGTATGCTATTTGCATTTTTTTCTAGGGTCAACTAATGCTGACCCTAGCCAATGAGTCTTGTTAGAATACAGATGACATTGATATTTCTAATGTGGAAATGGATCGCAGGGCCGGGCCAAGACATTGTGCTGCCTGGATCCAAGTATGAAATGCTGCCCCCCGCTTTCCCCCTCCCCAAAAAAAACACCGTATATACTTCTGCAATGTGGGTGTGTTGGGGATGTGTGTCAGTGATTGTATCTGTTTGTCTATGTATCTGCATGTGTATCAGTGTGTCTGTGCAACTGTATGTGTGTCAGTATATGTATCAAAAACTGACACACATGCAGATACTGACACACATACAGATGTACAGACACACTGATACCCCTGCAGATACACAGACATACAGACTAACACACAGACACATACAGACAATGACACATGCAGATACACACACTGCCCCACATGCAGATACACAGACATACAGATACACACACAACACACACAGATATACAGTATATACACACACACTACACATACACAGATACACACTACACACACCCAATACACACACTACACATGCACAGAGACACACATCCTGCTGGCTGTGGCTGGTAGGAGTTTGGGGCCTGCTCTCCTGATCCGGCCCCATCCTCGCGGCTCCCTCCTCCCGCATGGCTGTGTGTGTGAGCTGGGAGGAAGTGATACGCTGTCACTTCCTTCCAGCTCTCTGTGCACGATAGAAGAAGCTTGGTCGCTCTGTTAAAGAGCCACAGCGCTCGACCGACCCCTCATTGCACATGTCCATTGGGTGGCCCCAAGGGCATGGACCCTCACACCACCACTGTCAAGGGTTGGGAAATCCTGTTTTTAGATTATGACGGGGCAGCATTCAAAGTGCCGTCTGGAGCCGTGGCTCCAGCGCGGTCTATGGACGGGCCGGCCCTGAACTTTTGTATAGGAAAATTCAAGTAGGGGCCTGGACTATGGGTGTGTCAGGAACACCTGCTTTTAGTCAACCCACCAAAATTATTTTGACCACGAACAATGGTAATGCACCCCAACTGCCTAATGTAACCATGGTGCCAAGATTGACACTTTTGCTTTTTTTGTCTGGCGCCCAAATTACATAGAATTTTCTTGACAACCCATTCTTTAACGAAGAGTATCAGAGACGTTACTGCATCAGATTGCTGATACAATAACTAAATTACTGAGGGCCGTTTCCCACAATTACGAGGGATATAATGATCATGTTCCAACCGATAGACACCAAATGACATAAAATGCTCTAGTGTGATGGAGAATATATAATGTAGGCAAAGCATCATGGTAGATATATTCCACAACATCTGGAATGCCGGAATTTGATACATTTTAAAAGGTTTTTCTTCTGAAAGCAGTGGTCAAAATAAATTAATTTGGATTTAACCAGCATGATGACACCAAGAAAGGCAATTTTAATTCCAACACAAATAGGGAGAAATATGTTTTGGTTCTATTCAACGTGAGTGTTTTGTGATTATTTCTTAATACAATGCTTTCCCTAAGTTAAGCATTGGGAGGCTATTGCGCATGTACAGAAATTCAATTAATCTCTATGGGGAACGATCAGTGCACCCAGGCAGAGCATGGAGACGCTGATTCTTTCTTTATTTATTTTATTTGTTTGCTTGTGGGGAATTGTGTATATATATGATCAGCAATCCACCCCATTTCTTTACAGAGTAGAGATGGAACACAAAGCATACCTCCCCCTTAACTATAGTTATGTTGGTGTGGCACAAGCTACGTAATTTAATGTTATTATTTTGTTAAAAAGAAACAACCCATGCTCTGGAACCAGAGAGTAAAACTCGAGAAATTGTATTTATGTACCAGACTGTCTGTTTGTCCCTCCCGTTCAGTAGAGAATGTCAGTGAAGATGCACGGAATAATGTTTATGTGTCTGTCTGTCACTATGGTATTTGGGTGTGTCCATCAGTACAGTACGTGGATGTAGATGCACAGAATAATGTTCCAGAATCTAATAATGAAAACTGACGTTGATATCAGTGTACATGAGATAACATATTGCCACAGATCAAACACAGGACTTAAGACTGGTTGGTCGTAGGAGTCTGTAGCTGGATAAGTCCATAGCTGGATAACTTCTATAATCCACTTCCAGTTCTCTCCTCATCCAGAGCTCATACGTTACCTAGGGATAAACCTGACATCGCAGAGAATGTGGACCTCCCAGATAAATGAATGTGTACTTAAGAACTTCCTTGGATTTATGATGCCAGTAAACTGAGTGCTAAGTAAAATATAAACAAGGGCACCACAGTTTGTGGGTCTGTTTTACACTATTTACTGCTCATAGCCCCAGCAGGAATATAGGGATACAATACTTTGACAGATGGCCCCATATTCATGATAGCTGGAGATATTATTACAGAAATTACATTCTTGCTTTCCATGCGGTTAAAGTCTTTTTTAGATGTGACTTTCTTACGGCAACATAGAACATCATTGGTCCTTAAAGGAAAATGCAAAGCACCATAACTACAACAGCCATCTGCAGTGGTTATGGGGCATGGAGTGCCCACCCAGAGTAAGTAGTCAATCTGCTGCCATTATGTGCCAGTTCCTGACTACTCTGGAGACAGAAGCCATTGCAAGAAGCTTCTGTTAGCTCTACCAAGTATGGCCAGCTCATTGGCTGAGAGCATCAGCTGGCAATCAGCGTATCCTTGTACTGCCGGGCTTAGCTAAGTGCAGGGGTCCAGGTTGGAGAGAAGTCACTGGTAAGCACCCAGAGGACCCCAGGTAAGTTATCAAATGTTCACATATAGTTTGACTGCTTACCCTGGAATGGTACCCCAGGCACTACAAAACACTACAGTAGCAGTGCTTCGAGTGTTCCTTTTAAGAGGTAAAGAATTACGTCATTGAATAAAACCCTCACCCCTGAGTATGATTGTCAGCTACAACCTTATGCTTATTTATGCTATATTTTAAAACTAAGTTTTTTTTTAACAAAGCAGACCTATTAAAAGGACACTCCTGGCACCATAACACCTTGTTCACAATAAAGTTGTTATGGTGCGAGTAGGTTCCAGGATCCATCTTTCCTCAAGTGGTTAAATTGTTAAGAAACAACATAACTCTAAACTCTGGGAGATGGTGCTCCAACACTCTCCACTCTACATCCTGGTTCGTAAAAGGGATTCAATCGGGAACACTGACGCTCTCCGTTTATCACTAGCGTTCCACTTAGAAAACTGATTAAATTGATACGAATTATACAATGATACAAATCTTTTCCACTTGTTTTCTGAATGGTGCGCTAGAGATAGGATGAGCGGCAGTTGACACCCTTAACCTATCAGAGAGGACTGAAGTAGAGGGGCAGGGACAGAGCTATAGGGTTCCGTCTTCCATTAGATAAGATAAGATGGATTAATTAATTAATGGCTTCATTGCGATTAAGTTATTATGGTGCTAGGAGTAGTCCTGTACGAAGGACTCTTCAATTTGCTATTTAAAAAGCCAGGTGTAGAGCAGTTACAATAAAGTGTTATTTATCAAAATGCCGAATGAATCTCATCTTGAAATAAATTTGAAATCCTGGTCTGCCCCCTGCTGTTTAATGCACAATGTAAATCACTTCCCAACCACTGTTTTACATTTGGCATGTTCTCGCTTGGAAATGTTGTTAAGTTTGATAGATTGCGAGATAGTGCCAAATACAGCCCACAGGTTGCTCAATCTAAGATTATTTTATCCCGAAGTGGTCCTATTGCACTGAAATACCATAACACAGTATTTCGAAAGATATATCACTCTGGTCTATCTGATATCCTGTGTTCCATTCACAGAAACATAATTTACTTAAAATTTTTGTTCTGACTTTGTCTTTCTGTAAACAAAATCAGTGCTTGATTTAACTATTTAAAAGACAAAGCTTTTCTTGTACAAAAAGAAGGCCAATAGCATTTCCAGTTTGCTATCTATTGAACTCTTCGCTGACTTTAGCATACTACGAACAATAGTTAGAACTTTACAGAACATATACAGTATCTCACAAAAGTCAGTACACCCCTCACATTTTTGTAAATATTTTATTATATCGTTTCATGTGACAACACTGAAGAAATGACAATCTGCTACAATGTAAAGTAGTAAGTGTACAGCCTGTATAACAGGGTAAATTTGCTGTCCCCTCAAAATAACTCAACACACAGCCATTAATGTTGGCAACAAAAGTGAGTACACTCCTAAGTGGAAATGTCCAAATTGGGCCCAATTAGCCATTTTCTCTCCCCGGTGTCATGTGACTCGTTAGTGTTACAAGGTCTCAGATGTGAATGGGGAGCAGGTGTGTTAAATTTGGTATTATCGCTCTAACACTCTCTCATACTGGTCACTGGAAGTTCAACATGGCACCTCATGGCAAAGAACTCTCTGAGGATCTGAAAAAAAGAATTGTTGCACTACATAAAGATGGCCTAGGCTTTAAGAAGGTTGCCAAGACCCTGAAACTGAGCTTCTGCACGGTGGACAAGACCATACATCGGTTTCACAAGACAGGGTCCACTCAAAACAGGCCTCGCCATGGTCGACCAAAGAAGTTGAGTGCACATGCTCAGCGTCATATCCAGAGGTTGTCTTTGGGAAATAGACGTATGAGTGCTGCCAGCATTGCTGCAGAGGTTGAAGGGGTGGGGGGTTAGCCTGTCAGTGCTGAGACCATACGCCGCACACTTCATCAAATTGGTCTGCATGGTTGTCGTCCCAGAAGGAAGCCTCTTTTTAAGATGATACACAAGAAAGCCCGGAAACAGTTTGCTGAATACAAGCAGACTAAGGACATGGATTACTGGAACCATGTCCTGTGGTCTGATGAGACCAAGATAAACTTATTTGTTTCAGATGATGTCAAGCGTGTGTGGCGGCAACCAGGTGAGGAGTACAAAGACAAGTGTTTCTTGCCTACAATCAAGCATGGTGGTGGGAGTGTCATGGTTTGGGCCTGCATGAGTGCTGCCGGCACTGGAGAGCTACAGTTCATTGAGGGAACTATGAATGCCTACATGTACTGTGACATACTGAAGCAGAGCATGATCCCCTCCCCGAAGCAGAGCATGATCCCAAACACACCTCTAAGACAACCCCTGCCTTGCTAAAGAATCTGAAGGTAAAGGTGATGGACTGGCCAAGCATGTCTCGGAGACCTAAACCCTATTGAGCATCTGTGGGGCATCCTTAAATGGAAGGTGGGGGAGCGCAAGGTTTCTAACATCAACCAGCTCCGTGATGTCGTCATGGAGGAGTGAAAGAGGACTCCAGTGGCAACCTGTGAAGCTCTGGGGAACTCCATGCCCATGAGGGTTAAGGCAGTGCTGGAAAAAAATGGTGACCACACAAAATACTGACTTTGGGCCCAATTTGGACATTTCCACTTAGTGGTGTGTACTCACTTTTGTTGCCAACGGTTTAGACATTAATGGCTGTATGTTTTATATTTTGAGGGGGCAGCAAATTTACACTGTTATACAGGTTGTACACTTGCTACTTTACATTGTAGCAGAGTGTAATTTCTTCAGTGTTGTCACATGAAAAGATATAATAAAATATTTACAAAAATGTGAGGGGTGTACTGACGTTTGTGAGATACTGTAGTTCCAGATGTGAATATTTTAAGTAACCGCATCTAAACTAAATGTATACTATCCAGCCCATACATTATGTTCATATAACGTACAGTATATGATTATATTATAGGTAATTCATCTTGTTTATACTTTGTAATCACACTCTGACTATGTTCCAAAGAGACACAGATGACATTTCTACTAAATTAAATCAAATGAAGTTCCCCATTATCCCGTAGCACCATGATATTGTAGAAGTGGGCACATTTCGCTCCTTTTTTGTGTTTTTTTGTGTTTGCCAAAAAGTTCTCATTTCAGTAAAAATCCATTACAAATGATAACACGTGAGATAATTTGCATGGAATTCAGTGTGTTTTTAATGATGGCAGTTGTGATACCAGAAAGTAATTGTGATGATCAAAATATGAATCAGGTCACATTATTTAATTACATGTTTAATAGTCAGATGTCATGCTGAATTCACAACTACTCAGTAATTAATGTTTTTGAGATTTTAAAGCACTTTACAATTCACTTCTCTATAATGTACAAAATATATTCTTTCTTACACCAACCACAGTTGTACCTTCAACTTTTTAAACTTTTTTTTACATCTGTGGACCATTTTAGGGAACTTTTTGACATTTTTCGGCCACATCACTCGTTTGGGCAAATTATCGTCAAAGTTTAAAATATTTGTAAATAATTTGTTTCCTTCTATAGATGGACGCCTCCATCTTGACTCTCTGTCAATCATTGTTATAAGCTCTGTCCTATGCATCAGGCAGTCAGCATAGAAAAAAGCATGCAGAGAACAGGAGAAATTAAAGAATGTTTACATTACTTATCTTCATTTGAAACATGTGCCCTGGCATTGCCTCGCCTGAACTGGATTGTGATGTAATGTACTAAATCTTTAACATAAATTTAAAAGAAAACTCAGCATTTCATGGAAAGACGTTAATGCAAGTTATAGGTCATTTTCAATGTTTTACACAATGGTGTGAATTCCAGGGAATTGAGAGTTTCTATATAAACAATTACATACAAATAGATACAAATCTTGTGGACATCTTGGAATTGCAATTTATAGGAATCTTTTATCCTTCTTTTTTTAAGAGCAAATTTAAAAAAAAATATCCACAAAAAGTGTAAGACCGTTTTATAGTACTATACACATCACTTTTATTTTTCAATTCTTCGCTCAGCCTTTATAAAAATATTTGGAAAATTAAAAGCTTTAGACATCTTTCAGTGAGTGCCCTTGATCTTTTAAATATTTCACACAGGGTCAGAAATTTTAGTATAAAAGACGAAAATACAATTTTCTCCCACACAGTAGGTGTGACAAAAATATATAAATAAAAATTATCTATAACTTTGCTTATAAGTATTTGTAGGGACTGTGACATTCGCCACTTGGCCTGGACGTTCGCCATGGGCTCTTGGGGGAGTGTGGAAGCTAGCCTCCTGACCACTGACTATGGGCAATGGAAAAGGCTTACAAACAGACCTAGTTTGTGGGATATATGTACTTTTTGGGAACCGAACCAACTCACGAACTACGGACAACCTCCGGACTTGTTAACCCCTGGTAATCTCTCCTGACACTTCAATTATTGTGTGTTTTAATTGTGCTGCTGGGTGGCCACGGTTCGTTTGCACGAATACGTGGGAGCTGTGTTGGCGGCCATTTTGTTTGCAGGAATGCAGGCAGCGGTGTTTGGGCATCGATCGCATGGAACTAAAATCGGACACGGAAACTCCCGAACATTACTGAACTTTGACGCAGTGTCACACGTGTCAGGAGAGCGCTGTTCAGTAGGTTTGTTCATATGAACCATACGAACAAACGCTACTAAATAGCCAGATGGTGTATTCGGTATTTCTTTCGCATGGAACTCCCGAAGTTGACCGGCAAAAGCACAAAACGCCCTGGAACTGTTTAGGGCATAGTACCATGTGTGCGGCTGGTCAGAATTTTACCCCGGTGGCATTTTGGCTGTGTTCGTGGGATCTGAGATATGTTGGGCGCTCAGATCCAGGCTATCCAGGGATGTATAAACTATGGGGGTTCCTAGGTAAGAAATATGTAATTTTGTGTGTTTTTCGTATTTTGTCATTTATTGCTCAGTCATGGTGATATTGCATTTTGGGGACATTTTGTGGGTCTGTTTATGGAAGTGTCATGGGTGTGTTTACTGTGTCTCTGTATTGTATATAAGTGGGTCATTGAGCCTGGATTAAACACATTTAGTTTCTACCCTTTATCAAGTCTAGGCTGATGTTTGGGGAGCTATAATCACTGCTTCACTAGGGATTTGGGAGAACTAGAGAGGATATGCTCAGCCGGAGTATAGGGGATCTGTTACAGGGACCCTGAAGCAATTACTAACATTATAGAGTACTGAAAATAGCAAGATAATGTAAAAATAATGCCTACAAGTAAGCATAATGCCACATAAAGTAAATGCAGTTCAATCACATATTTACAAATTAAAGGTATTTAAAACTGCTATAGCAGTCTTTATTAATCTCTGGAATGTAAATGTCATGCTGACAGTGATATGGTAGAGTCCATTCACTCCTCCCTGACTGTAGGAATTATATGGCCCATTGAAACTTCCTGTACTGTTTGGAAGCAGAGCGTGAGATTCAATTTTCACCAAACTCAGAGATATTATATCATTGACAAGTGATTTCTGATTTGATCCTCTGAAGAAATTTGAGCCTCTTCAGGCTTGTAATCATTCCTAGAGTATAAATAAGGGAGAGTGAGTCTTTATGGACTAACTTTCATTCTGCAAATAACTTGAAAATAAAAATGTTTATATTTTCTTGGTAATGAAGAGGTTAATCCACACACATAATACATAGCTATAAGCTTTGTATTATCCCTGAAGATACTTGGTTCACTGTCTGCAAATGACTCTAGAAGCTGGTGCTGAGTTAATTAGCAGAATTACAAATGACCATTGACTCATCATTTTTGTGAGTATATCCCCAATAAACTGGAAATGGGTTAACAAATGCAGAATATGTGGAAAAACAGAGCTGTTGTGGTATATTTGATTTAGGCACACATGCTTTGTGACAAAAAGCTGACTGAGCATCATGGGTGTTGCAGTCCACAGGTCATTCTACGGCCAAGGCCAGTAATCACTGCTACGTGACTGTGAGTCCTTTGGTTACTAGAAATGATAAAAATCCTTAATTGTTTGGAAGGATAAGAAGGACAAATATGTGTGTGCATTTGAGGATTTGCAAATATCATTATTTACATAAGGTTACTGAAAATTGCATTGTGTCTCCTTTTTGCAATGTAATTGTTTGTTTCACATTTAACTTCAGGCAGGTCTTGTAAAATGTCTAGAGGCATTCTGTGAGATTTCTAGTAGCAACTTTCCCTTTTTAATAAGTTGCAAGTGTATTTTAAACGCAGGCCGTTTTAAAATAGGGGAGGCTTTATCAAAGACTTAGCTTTTAAATGTTTAAATTCTACCCCTGACCCTCTTAAAAATAAGAAGGGGATGGAGAACATACACTGCCCTAGACATTTTGTAGTGCTTAGTGTGTCAGCCCTGGCTTAGATTAATGTCCTGAGAGTTAGTACTAACTTCCAGACCCCTAGATCCAAACCCAAACATTTAACTCCCCTGTAAAGAGTGGTAGAGAATTTAGATCCCAACATTTCTAAACAAATGTTCTTAATCTTTAAGAGGTTTGGACATGTTTGGATTTTGTTTTAAACACTTTTGCCAGCTACGGTAATGTGATATTTTTATTGTACAAAATACTTGCACAGAACTCCCAAAAATATCTTCTGATTAAGACGTGGGAGACCTCAGACATTAAATATATGAAATATCCTTTATTACGCCTATAATGCAGATAATCATATTTTGTCCAGAATATTGCGAAAACTGCTATGTCCTAGAGATGACATTTATCACAGTCATTAGCAAGAAAAACAAATGCCACCTTCTATTAGGCATTTCAAATGAATGCCAAAGATCCAGAAAGTGTGTACATTTCTTTTCTTAAATTCTGAATAATTTCTTGATTATATATCAGCGGCACTTGTAAGCTGATAACGTACAAACTTTGATATTGCATAATATGCCTGCTCTGCTGTGTACTACTTAAAAATGAACTTTTATTTAAGGATAACTAATAATTAAAAAAAACTCCAACTGTGAGTGTCCAGAGTCAACATATTTTAGATGGTAACACAGGATGAGTAGGGTCAATTATTTTATCTATTGTAGTCCAAAGCGTCTCCTAGCTGTCTGTCTGACAGCCAGTAGTAGGTGTGGCAATTCCAAAATGTAAACAATGCCGTTTTTCAGAAATGGCACTGTTTTCATTTGCATGGCTGCAAGGACAGGATAAAAACTCTCAAATCATTACAACAAAAGAAAATCTATAGTGTCAAAAGTAACAATTGTTATTTTGGACTATAGTTCATTTCTGTCCACTCCCATGTTGTTTAACCCTTCTTTGGCATTAAAAAAAAATTAAAGGTGTACTTAACCGCACAAAGTAAACATTGCTTTTTCTTCCAAATGGCAATGTTTTACACTGCAGGGGTAAAATTACAGGACCACTGCGCCTAGATCACTTCATTGAGATGAAGTGGTCTGAGTGACTTTAGCGACTTTAAAGGAACACTACACGCACCCAGACCTACTTAATCTTAATGAAGTGGTCTGGGTTCCAAATCGCCACCTGTTAAACCATGCAACTTCTGCAAGAATGGCAACGTTTACATTGCTGAATTAACCTGCCTTCAATGGTTATTAATATGACAGCCACTAGAGGCACTTCTGTAAAATAGCAGCGTAAAACGTTGCTATTTCAATATTTTAGATTTTGCCGCACATGTGCACTCACCTTCTTATGATTTGCTATGGGAAAATATTGGATTGCCTGAGATCATCAACACTGATGATCTCAACCAAAGAGGTAGAGCTTCATGGAGCTAAGTCAATCATTTTTTCCCCCACCCTGGCAGCTCTAGCCCGGTCACCTAAACAGTTACTAGGGCACTATAGTGCTTGGAATATTTATAAGTATTGTGTTCCTTTAAGATGAAATAATTTAGGTGCTTGAACTGCGCCTCTAAACAGAATACACAAATAACCTCACAGATATATCCTCAGCAGCCAAAGAAGCATTCATTCTTGTTTCCACAAAGTTCATCAATGATATATGACTAAACTAAAATAAATGCATGGTAAAAAAAATGCAATATATTCCAGTAGATTGCTGAAAATAAACCAAAGGATATAATTCACTCACTTTTCTGCAAACATCATAATTTTCTCCTTAGGATATAGTAGAGATAGAAGAGATATTCTTTGATGTTGTTTCACAAGAAAAAAAACAGAACGAGTGGCAACAGTGTAATACTATGTAATGTGAGATAAACTAAATGATCTCTGTGTCAGCTCACATATTACTGAGCTATTCTGTGCTCCTATGGAGTGCCTGTCCAGTGGATTTATACGGTGTCGTTTTTATCACTAGGCAGTATTCCAGAATATGTTATATAAAACATATAAGAAAAATCAGAAGTGCAAAGTAACAAACAATATAAAAAGTGTTTACGGATTACAAAAACTCTCACAATAGTTTGCCTTCCTGTAGGGAAGACTTAGAAATGCATGTGTTTTCTTAATAAAGACAGGAAGAAGAATTATTGTTTTATTAGAAACATTCTCAATTTGTTCGCTAAAGTGTAGTACTCTCGCTTTTCAAGTACGTTTTGTCCAACTTTAACTAGCCTTTGAGTATAATACAAAAAATCCCGCACAATTCTACAATGCTGGCTATCGAAAAGTTATTTTAGGTTTTTACTGCAGCTAAACTGAAATCTAGGCGATATCTTTGTGACATTATTTTCTCAGAAGCAATCCCACGGACATTTGACGTGTTACGAGTTTATCAGCTGGAATCTCTTTTTTTACTTGATAGGCCCCAGTAAATTGCCCTTTGTGGATAAGGTCTGCATCCTATCATAAATTCCATTCATAGGAATCTTTAAATGGATACACAGATGCAGCACAGGAAGCTGCCAGAAAATAAACAAAGCCCTCTCCTCATGCCAGAAAACGGTGGGGTGCGATATAAACTGTATCTTTCACAGTGGTGTCACAGCTTGACTGGCTTCAACCACACTCAAACATGGCTCAGTCTCGTAACTTCTGTTTAGCAATGTTTCCTTTTATTTAGAAAGAAGATCCATCCTTATGGTGTTAACTAGAGAATAATCAACAAAACTTCCAACATATCTGAATTCCCGGGGACAGCATCCTGAATAATATATAAAGATGTATTTGGAATTAGAGAATTTTTGGCATGTACACACGTCTATCCTGAAGAGCAAAATTAGTCTAAAGTGTATCAGAATCTAAAAATCTTTCAACGGGAACAATTCTCAAACCCTGTTCCTTTTTTAAACTCCGCTATTTTTTTGAAAATTGGAATTCCGTTGTAAATTCTCCACAATTTTCCAGTTTTGCAAATAATCTCAGCATTGTGCAGACTAAATTGGCCAATTTGTATTTTACTAGCGTCACAATCGTCGGTTCTATGTTTTTTTTCTCTAAGAGAATTTTTTTTTTTAGCATCAGCATATCAACCTTGTCAGGTGTATATCTACCATTTAACGATTAAATTAGCTAAATAGGAATACATTTGTTTGAGGGGCTTTGGATAAAAAACAGTTAATTCATAGGGTATAGATAACTATTTACTAATGTTTAAGGTAATTTAAAACCATAACATTATGTTTTATTTAAAAACAATAATCTATAAGTACATGTACTGAATTTTGAACTAAATATTGTGAGTTTTTCAATCTGATGCCTTAATATTTTTATTATATTTATATAGCGCCCACAAATTCCGTAGCGCTTTACAATGGGTTGACGAACAGACCTGTAATTGTAACCAGACTAGTTGGACACACAGTAACAGAGGGATTGAGGGCCCTGCTCAATGAGCTTACATGCTAGAGGGAGTGGGGTAAAGTGACACAAAGGGTAAGGATAGTATTAGGGAAGTAGATTGGTAGAATAGTATTCAATGAAGACTTAGTGTGGGGTTTTGGAGCCATTAACAGTTTAATTGATACTCTAATGATTTTTTGAAGGAGTGGAAACTGGGTGAGCATCTAACGGTTAATACACCAACCTCTGGAAAAGAGGGACAACAGGATCAAAAATGGAACAAGAAGATTTGTGTTTAAAAGAGGAATATGTTGGAGCTATGGATGTAGTAGTTCACATTTCTATGATAAGAAATAAATATCTTAACCCCATCCAAGCTCTCATCAGGTTTGCCCAATTTTAATATTGTTTTAAAGCATTAATGTAATATAATAACATTTTGTCCGTCATAATACGTAAGATCATTCATAATGTATATAGCAGTTTCTTGGGATTTTTAAAGCAATTTATAATTACTATACTAACATGTTCTCCTATGCATTTGTTTAATATGTTATCAATTTATATTCTCTGTAGAATATATTATGAGGCAAGACACCATTGATAATAGAATATGGAAAGAGAAGGTATTTTCTCCTAAGTCTAAAGATTCACACAAGGTCAAATCTCTGACTAGGAGAAAATTGGTCAGGGTGGGTGGTACCAGCTACACCCAATTGGGCATGAACCCTTTAGATATATAAATGAAAAAAACACATGAAATGCTCGGATGTTATCCCATAAAAAAGAGAGGGAAACTACCAAGCCGGCTGGTAAAAAATGCAACTAAGCGTGCACATTAAATGTTATGCCAAATGAATCTTAGAGCCTGGAGTCCAGTAGATAGGAGAAAAATGGGGATGAGTAGCAGAGAGATACTAAATATGATAAATATAGTGCGTAACAAGTATCTCTAAATTCACAAAAATATACAGACTTTAATGTTCTATTAAGAAAAAAGAGATACTATAGCAACTGTGTATCAATACAAACTCTCTGGTTCCTCTAGTTACCTATAAAGTTAACCCTTGGTACGGAAAAAAAAACAAATCCGTTGTTCGGAGTGCTGTTACCAAGGGGGGTTATAGGTGATAGTCCCCTAAACAGCGTACTACCTTCAAAAAAATCTAAAGTGTAATACATCCATAGCGAGATAAATAACTCGATATATACACAGTATAAAGTCATGAAAGGTATTGAACCAAAAGTTTAGATATAGCAGAGAGATAAATAGAGGTAGCAAGTATCTGAATAGATTGAGGGAGACAGCTGAGTCAAAAATAAAAAACTGACATAAAGTCAGAATGTCACAGAAAAAACAAACAATAAACAGTCTCCTGTGCTATTACTATTTCCCTTGCTTCTGCTAATAAACACCTTCGTGGGTGTTCTAAACTAGGTAGTTATACTAAATACTGTTGTACCTATCATACAGAATAGGACTCCAGAGGGAGTAATAATGAGAAAACGGAAAGTTAGAAAAAATAAATCATAACCAAAAGGTGAACAAAAGAAGGGAGGATTCCCTCAGTGCGTCGTGAGTGGTGCATAGTGCGATGTCCGAGTGCTGTGACTCGGGAATCCCCCCAGATAAGATCCGTCGGGCGTTTCGGAGTAAGCAACTCCTTCGTCAGGGATCAGGGAGTCATATTCTGTATGATAGGTACAACAGTATTTAGTATAACTACCTAGTTTAGAACACCCACGAAGGTGTTTATTAGCAGAAGCAAGGGAAATAGTAATAGCACAGGAGACTGTTTATTGTTTGTTTTTTCTGTGACATTCTGACTTTATGTCAGTTTTTTATTTTTGACTCAGCTGTCTCCCTCAATCTATTCAGATACATGCTACCTCTATTTATCCCTCTGCTATATCTAAACTTTTGGTTCAATACCTTTCATAACTTTATACTGTGTATATATCGAGTTATTTATCTCGCTATGGATGTATTACACTTTAGATTTTTTTGAAGGTAGTACGCTGTTTAGGGGACTATCACCTATAACCCCCCTTGGTAACAGCACTCCGAACAACGGATTTGTTTTTTTTTTCCGTACCAAGGGTTAACTTTATAGGTAACTAGAGGAACCAGAAAGTTTGTATTGATACACAGTTGCTATAGTATCTCTTTTTTCTTACTAGAACATTCAAGTCTGTATATTTTTGTGGATTTAGAGATACTTGTTACGCACTATATTTATCATATTTAGTATCTCTCTGCTACTCATCCTCCATCTCCTATCTACTGGACTCCAGGCTCTAAGATTCATTTGGCATAACATTTAATGTGCACGCTTAGTTGCATTTTTTACCAGCCGGCTTGGTAGTTTCCCTCTCTTTTTTATGGGATAGCATCCGAGCATTTCATGTGTTTTTTCAAGACACCATTGATGCTGTGAGCTTCTCTCCTCCGTTGTTTTTGTTTTTTGGGTGTTTATGGAGGCGGCAAAGTTTTAAGTTTTATACTTTTTTCTGCTTTGTTAAAGTTTGGTTTTTGACAACCTTGACAAGTGTTTTGTGTGAGTTGCAAGAGCTCCCTCTAGTGGTTTCTTGATATTTCCAAGATTGGAATGCTCTGGTTCCCAGGTCTGATGTAGTTTAAATGATTTTGATGACTCTTCGGATGAGTGTTTCAATTTTCTTTCTAAACTTGTAGAGGTTCATTAGTAAATATTAATTCAGGTCATATTTTTGCATAACATCAAAAGGAAGCAACTCGAATCTTGGTATTAGTCATCATAACGACTGAACGGGAGGGCTGAAGAAAAAAGAGGTTGGATGTAAAATAAGAAAAATAAGAGAATGGACAGAAAGCTGGATGAATTGATCTGGTTAAAGTAAAGAGAGAACGGCATTTATGAAGACACAAAGAATAGTGGAGATAAGTCACAGAAAGGACAGTTGGGTAGAAAGGTTAACGGCTCAATAAGCAGAATGATGGGAAAGAAGACTGGAAGATGTCCAGAAATTAAAGATAGTGAACTCATGCACCAGACAGGGTGTGGGTACATCATGAAACTGACACAGAGAGCACATTACACAATGGATAAATGACAGAGAATTTCCGACAGACTGTGCAGAATGAAGTAGAGAGGAACAGAGAATGGTTAAGTTGGGGGATGAGAGGAAGAATGGAGGATAAGGCAAGAAAATTAGCAAAATAAATGAATGGACAGAATAAATAAGAGGTTCTAAAAAAACAGCAACTTTTTACACATTTACTTCAAGATGTAATTTGAAGTAAATATGTAAAATGAGGAAGAATATCAGCCTTAAAGAACAATTATTAAAAAGAGAAAGGGAACTTGCCTAGTGGTTAGCAAAGAATGGAACATGATGGAAGATGGAGTGAATAAGCAGAATAAAAAGAGAGATCGACAAAATAAGCAGTAAAGAAAGACAGAGAATAGGGATGATGAGAGAGATAAAAATGAGAATGGACAGGATGGTGGAGGACAAGAGTGAATGGGCAAGATTGTGAAAAATGAAAAAGAGTGAATGTGCAGAATGGTGGAGAATGAAATAGCCTACCGTGGATGAAGTAAAGAGAGTAAAGAAAAAGAATGAGATAAGGCAAAGTTAACCTATTAAACAATGTTTTTACCATGATGGCCCTATGAATTACACATTAAAGTGAAAATGAGAAGTTAAAAGCTTGTTTTCCCAATTATCTATGGTTTCGGTAATGTGATTACAGGAGGACTTGATAACAATGTAATTGCATCCTTATCAACATCGGTTTTGAAAATAAATGAAAACATTTGTAATATTAATGTAAGAAAAATATCATTTTCTACAAGATAATAGGCATGCTAGCTATTGATTTACTTTAACATAAACTTTGCCATAATATAATGAAGAGAGGTGGGGAGATATACACAAAAATAAACATTTAGACATTCACAGTCTTTTTGTCTACGAGCCTCGTATGTTCTGCCAAATGTTAACTAAGTTACCAAGTTCTTTAGCAAAGGCCAAGTTACAAATTTGCTGGAAGTTTGTCCCAAGTGCTTCAAATACCTAGAATTTAAACAAATACAAGATGTAAACTCTGAGAACATTCTGTTTAAAATATGCTGAGTTTGCAATCAAGTATAATTTCCTAAGGTCCTAACAAATGGATCACGGATGACCTGCTATGGTCTCCTAGTTTCAACTTCCAACATATAGAAATGGCTCATGGGTGCTGCAGAACAGTTGTTCCCATTTCCAACCCAAAGAAAACCAGAATGTTGGCTTTTACCAGTTTTTTTCCCTATCATGATAATTACAAAACCAAGCCTTGAGGACTCTTTGGGGACCACTATGGTAGATAACAGCTGAAAAGCAGTGAAACCCTCATGATACTAGTTCATGTAAGTAACAAAGTAGACAAATCTTAGTATCCTTTGGTCTTCAGGCGTGATTTCAATTAGGGAAAACTATTAAAATTGCTTCCTATTGTTTAAACAGTAATCCATTGTTGTATTATTTATCTTCATAGATCCATACAGCTGAATGGGCAACATCTTGTGATGGTGGATGATGGAACGTTACCCGAACTGAAGCCACGACCGTTACGACCAGGACGTACTCTTGTCATCCCTCCACTGACCATAGGCTTTTATGTGGTTAAGAATGTAAATGCGGTGGCATGTCGCTATCGGTAGTCAAACCTCAAACAATGATTGCTATGAAAACATGTGTTGCAACAACAACTATACCAAATTGATTACTTTTTAAAGGAGTAGTCTGTGTATTACATCATTTTCAACCGTCTGTAAGCCTTTACTAGCCTGCTGCTTAGACCAGTACCTATCTGTAATGGGTATTGTATTCTGAATATGTACAAAACAAAATTTATGGATTTAATTACTTGATACACGTTTATTCGTAAGGATGTGTTATTGATAGAGAAGGATAGGATGAAGAAGAACCATTTTGTTCTTTCAAAAGGGTCACGGTATTGCAAAAACATTATATCTTGTGTGCCTTCCTGTTTCTGTATATTTTAATGTACCACTTTGAGAAACTACTTCAGTTCCCTGACTTGGTTTTCTGGTCTCGAGAAAAATAATATTGACAAGCTCATATTATGCTATAACCACACTGCTCTATTTTAAAATGCAGTTCAGCCTGAAATTATTCTATGGCCTAATGCATCTAGAGATTTTAAGTGCTTGTTTTGGTACTTGCGTCCTACATTATAACCTAAAAATACTCTGGCCTAATGATGTCCAGCATAATGATGCCCAGCATTCACGGCAAATGGTAGCATTTCATTCGCTTTTTTCCGTTTATCGATACATTTTGTTTTGAGTGCGTGTGTTAAGTTCAGTACAAAAATTGGTGTAGACGAAAAATGGTGGGCCGTGTCAGGTAAACACATAATCGATACAGCTTTGATGATATACTTACCGGATGCAAGTAGCCATAAATAAATTAAATGAGCAGTTACCCATGTAGATAGCCACCTCCAGATGACATGCTTCACATCCACCAACCCATGAAAAATATTTGGTGCCTGATGGTCCTTGTTTTATCTATCTCATACGAAAAGGATGATGCCATTTAGGCCCAGGTAGAATAATAGTAGATATAATGATATAATAGTAATGGTAAAATAACTTTGGACATTTGCTAGAATCATGGAGATCAAACTAATAGGGCTACAACACATGCTCATTAAGTATAGTCTTCATAACATCCCTTTTAGTTTGCATTGATTACTCTTTGCTCATATGCAAATTTAACAAAATGACTCATTTCTTACTTCCTTGCAAAATAAATATTGTAAAATCTTAAGGTACCTAGCACTGTAAATCTGCGAGAAAGCATTCTTAGAACCTCAGCTGCCGAGGTAAAACTGTTCAATATAATTTTAGACTAAATTTAGAGTACATGGGTATTAATTTGACTTGCTGAAGTTACGATTAAGGCTTCAATATTCTTAAAAACTCTATATTTTCAAATTCTATGAAATAGAAGAACCCTATAGTGGGGTAAATAATTATGTTTCTAAATATTTTTGTCCCCAAATATTTCAAACATAGCTTTTTGTAGCTAGCCCTAAAAATTAGTAGAATGCCTTACCTTTTTTGTTTTTCCAACGGTCAAGTCTTGAAGTAGATGTGTGAGTTAATAAATAGACTATATGTGGATTTACTTAACAAGCAGCAGAAAGGTCAATGTGCGTTTATTATTATAATTTTTTTTATAAATACATAACTTTTTTTGTTGCAGTTTTAGGATTTGGAAGTTAAGAGACTAAACCCGCCATAGGGGGCAGAGTTATTAGCTCCTGGTTTAAGATGATAGCAGATGTTCTTCCCTCTCAACATTTACCACTTCTTGAAGCTCGAGAGGTTCAGGACACCCATTGCTAATTTTTATAGCAGTCACCATCTGTTAAATTACAACATAACGTTTTTTTTTGAGAAAAAAATCTGCAATTAACTCACGTCAACATAAAGATTCTTTGACGATTTATATAAAAAAAAGAGGAAAAATAATTATATTAAGTGCTGTAGGATATATTATTCATAGAGTTTAGATGATACCCCCAACTTGTATGAATATCTAAATTTTTTTAAAGTTACTTAAACCCATTAAATCCAATGGAGTGAATAGAATTTATGTGCCATACTTTTAGAAAACTGGTAAAGTCTTAATTGAGATCAGATAGGAACATCTTCATAAACATCTGTAAAAATTCTGCAATGCACCCCAACTGTTGTGCTTTCCCAGAGCAGGAAGAACTGGTGGGTCATCTGTCTGCGTGTTACATCCATTAAACGCTACGCACAGCGGGGATTTCGCAGTTTGTAATGCAGCACTGTTGGGAAATTTGACTGAATTATGATACAGGACTGTGAACGAAATGGGGGTCATGGTTTTCCTACATTTGTTCTGTCTAGATCAAGTCATGGTAAATTTTCATAATTTGTGTAAAACAGGAAGTACAGATATGTACCCGCAAGGGTTGCATGAAACTTAAAGATGAACATAATATTTCAATTTTCTACTTTACTGCAGTATATATATGCTCTTTATCTAAACATGTCTAGGCATTATACAACGTTCCTAGGCAATGTATAAAACAATGTTCTATTCACAAAGAGCCTGAAACACTTAGGTGTTCATTAGAATGCAGAGAAATGGTATGGAATGCCTGATTAGAATGTTACAAACAGATATATGGGGTGTGAACTCACAGCCACAAACACACAATGATATTCTTTTCTAAAGTGTGTATTTAACATTTTCAGCTTTGCTGTAATGTGGGGTAGAGAAGATTAGAAGTTATTCTTGAAGTTAAGGATAAGAGAACTCAAGAATAGCAGTAGTATTTTGGGTTAGGGGGACTTGGAATTACTAAAGTCTAAAAAGTTTTGTTATGTTTGCATTCAAGATGTTGTGAGCTGTAACTTGCTCGGCTGAGAGTAATGAATTGCATTAGGGTTAGGAAGTATACCGCTGTGCCCGTATTGTCTAAGGATATAGGGTTAAAGAGTGGGGGACAATGTGCTTCTCTAAGATGTAAGTGGTACACATCATTATAAATCGATCTGTAACAACATGTCATTACTATAAAGACTCTCAACCTTTCATACTTCCAAATCAATCATTTAAAAAAGAATATATGCATATACATACATATATATCAGTTTGAGGGAGTACGCCCCCGATGCTGACATTTGGGATAATGCGTTCTTTTTTTATAGTTGCATAGCCCTTTTTTTGGCTCGTGCAAATGCTTTGCACCTGTTACATGACATAAGTAATCATTAATACTGCTTTGGGGCTCGGCATAATAATGGTGTAACAAAGAAGAGTTTTATTTTATATAAGCTTGAACTTTTGTTCTATGGACAAGCTTAGCGTGTTAATAATTGTGGTAACAAATTCTGTTGTATATTTTTCTTGTTACTAATCTTTCATATCGTTGCATTCTTTCACTGGCTAAGTGGTCTCCTACGCAAAATAATGTTTTAAGAAAAGTTATCTTGAAAAGTAACGTGGAAATAATGTGTCACAAAATCCTTCCAAGTTTTGTATGTCTCAGTAAAGGATGGGGAAGCCAGGATTTTGTTTATGCTTCACAACAACACTGTAATTTTTTATTTTTATTTTTTTACTTCTTATGTTTTTTTTTTCATTTTGTTAAAGGCAAATTAGAGTCTGGTACATGTCCAGTTACATGCTGGGCTATTCACAATGGCCTTGATTTTAATATTTTTTTCGATAAACAAAATAAACAAAAATAATCTGTCTTTATTTTCGTTGAAATAGTAGCTGACTCTGTTCAGTAATGCAGATGTACAGTAATAGATAATCGTAGTACATGTAATAGTTTTTTTTATTCGACTAACAGCATTTTCGAATGACAAGCATTCAAGAGATCCACCCTTTCATCAAGGCTAAATTAATATTTTCTTTGGTAGTTTTCCTGAAATTCCTTTTACAATTTCAGCAAAACTCTTTAAATATGTTTTGGGCAATTTGTTCACTTAGACGGCTAATAAATATTAACCTATGTTGAACAAACTACATTAGACAAACTGGATGAAATCTCCAGTTCTGCTGTGTTGCGTATAATCTTCCAAACTTATCATTTTGGTCTTTATTTTGGAAGTTGGTTTTCAAGCCAACACAATTCACTATTTTATGAATATTCCCTTTTATAGTTTTATCAATCAAATTTAAACACAATAATTATATTTTTGACTGCTGAGTGGCATGCTAAAATTGGTGTACAGACTACTGCATCTCAAAAGGGGAAATGATCAAATGAACTCGTTAGAAACTTTCCTTACTGGCCAAGATGTCCCCAGGGTGGACAAATGGTTCGGAACTAAACTCAAAAGTAGTAACAACATTTTCCATTTTGATGGCTAAATCTTTTGAACTGTTTCAACCAAAGTCCATGTGAAATAATTGAATTCTCAAGCTCAACTTTTTTGTCTTCGAATTAAAAAACCAATATAAATGCTTTGTCATATTATCATGATGCTTTATTTTAATTGACAGCCATTTCGATTGAGATATAGCTCACAAACAAACATGCGCTATCATTTTTCCATGTTTTAAAGTTTCTTGTGAGGTCTGAGGAGATATTTGATCCCTTTCAAGGGACACTCCAAGCATCGTAACCACTGCAGCCCATTGTAGTAGTTATGGTGCTAGGAGTGTCCTGCTACCTTCCCAGTGTAATTTTTAATTTTTAGAAAATTTTGACAGGAGAATATGTTTAGCTCCACTGAGCTAAGCAGGGCCGCACTCATTGGATTAGAGCAGGAGTATGCAACCTTCGGCACTCCAGATATTGTGGACTACCACTCCCCTGATGCTTTGCCAGCATTATGGCTGTAAGAGCATTCTAGGAGATGTTGCCCACAATATTTGGAGTGCCGAAGGTTTCCTACACCAGGTTTAGAGCATTAGCTGAGAGCTCTCAGCTTATGAGCGCTGACCTGTATTGACTGTTCTTTAGTGCAATAAAGACCCAATCAAGAGTCCTTGCAGAAGAAGGCAGAATGCAATACATGTGCTTGGCATCCCAGGTAAGTTGCCAAACTGTTCAAAAATAGTTGATAAATTAAACTTGGGAGTTCCAGGATACTGCTGGCACCATAACCACCACAGCTAGCTTTACTACCTTTAACCTTAAAGGAGCATGTTCCTTCCATAGACATGTCACAGTGTCACAGTGTCACAGGGACTTCTAAGTGATATTACTGCCTTCAATAGCACCACCCGCAGCTTAAATCGTTCTGTTTTTCTTTATTAATTGCCTCTATATCAGCTATACTTATATTATTCTGTAATGTTTTCCGTAGAGGGAATGCTATGCAGTTTGTTTGTGTTGTAAATGTTATGTAATAAATTATATTTTCTGAAAGAAAAGAAAAATTTAAGTGAGATGTTTTTTTTTTCAGATGGGATATTTTAAAGGGAATGGTTTTGTTTTTTTAAGTTGTTAATATTTCCTTTCACAAGAATCATATTTTATTATGGATGTTTGACTATACTGAGCATAGATAAATATGAAATCATAAAGCATTCTAAACTGTGATGTAATATTTTAAAAATAAAAAATAATATACATCCATGTTGTAGTCTTTTTTTTTTCCTTTAGAATTACTTGAACTGGATGACTCAGTCAATTGATTATTTGCTCTGGTATTACTTAAAATTGTAGTTCGCCCTTTTAATTTAATACGCTTCTTGGAAGATGATGAAGTTTTGTTGCTAATCTACTGACTATACATTCTCTTATTATTTGAAACTGTAATTTAGAATTCATATTTTTTTTATGTTCGATTTACGTAAAACTGCGCAATAAATATTAAAAAATTAAAGTGTACACTGTGGCAGAGAGGGACATGGGTATTGAATAGTCCAGATGGACTGAGTCAGCGGCTGGGCCAAGACTAATGTTGGTCAGCTGCAGATTTACAAAAAGCTGGTGTGGCCACAATAGGCAAAGCAGAGAAGTCACGAAACACAGGTACAGAGGGAACATGGATCAGTGGAAAGCTCAGGAAGAACTTTGGGGTACAAGTTTCATTGGACTTCATGTCTCATAAAATGAAATGAGGCCTCAAAAGCATGGTTTATGAGATCTGCAAAACCTAACTGTTGAAATTTCATATTGTACAATATCGATGACTTATTGGTTGAAATCATACAATCATTATATATCATAGGTTAAGAGTTATGAACCAATCAAATAGATATTAGATTAGATTCATCTCATCATAATCATTACACAATAGACTAATGGGAACATCTATGACATATGGTACCCAGGGGAGGACTGGCAACTGTTGGCCTGGAGAGGCCAAGCACAAATAAATGGGCTTCTTTTGCAGTTTAATTGAGCTCAAATATCACAGATTTATTTGTGGATGGTCCTACTCAAGTGGAGCATGTTACATATGAGTTTTACAGACAGACTGATTTATTAACAAAATTTGAATCCATGATAGGCAAACTGGAAGCATAGCTAAATCAAAGAATGTTTCTAGTTTGGCTATTTTGACCTTAAATTTGAATTCTCACTTAAGTGAATTACCCTGAGAGGCTTCTGAAGTGTCACATCATATCCAAGCAGTGTCCATCAGTATGAACTGATGAACGGCTATGATGTCACATGGAGCAGTAATGGAGATCTGTGCATGCCTAATAGATGCAGATTTTTTTTTCCTACAACTCCTTTGCAACCAAAGAAGAATGATGATGTTTTGAATGTGATGAGCCCCGTCTCACTTTACAGTCAATTGCAAACACCTCTAAGAACATCATACATATTTACGGCTGCAGTCCACAACCTTTGTAGGCTAGTGGCCAGAGAAGGGCAATTACCCACTGCCCACTTGCTGGCCCTCCCCTGATGGTCCTTTACCTCTAAGTCAGCATCTTGAATGTATTAACTTTGGCTTATTAAAGTGTCTTACAGGTATCTGTGCAATTCTTGGATTTTTAATCACCATTGCATTATTCATAAAGCATTATAGCAAGACTGACCAACCAGTCATCCTTTCAATAATACTTGGTAGAGAACTTGTCAAGAAGAAGCACAGAAATTCAATTTGGAATTTCTCAATTTTAACTCTAGAATTTAAGATCCAACTCCCAGTTTAGTATAAAATTCTGCTTGTTTTTAGCTTTCTTCATCGAACATGTTTCCACTATAATGTGTACAGAAATTTGGAATGAAAACCCATACAATGTTTATAGTCAGTAATAAGATTCAGCTTATGAAGGAGCAGATCTTAATACGTTACAGTTCATCAATTTTCTGTAAATTTAGTACATGAACCACATTGCTATGAGTGATGTGATTATTTTTACTGCGTCTTACTATTTTGACAGCTGGAAAGGACCTCGATTGACAGGAATGACTCAACGAACCATTTTAAAGACGAAATGTGTAATAACTCTTAACGTGAACAAGATAAGATTTTAACCTTCCGTGAAATTGGTTTCAATTTATAGAGGCCAGTGTAATAAACGTTCTTGAGGTTTTTTCAAAGTAAAGTTCTAGGGCCATTAGATTATTTTTGTCTGAAGGTACTGCGGTATAAAAAGGATGCATATGTGCGTATGTGTCAGACAGTTACAATGCAACAAGCAGATAAATATTTACATTGATCTGTGACATGAGTGCTTATATGTTTTAGAATTTCAACTTCCACAATGCTTTTCCATTCTACAGGCTGGCAATCACGACACTTGTTCTATAACATTTTTGGATCTAAATTTTGGGTTACCTTGATTCATAACAAACTAGGGTCTCTTTAATATTGTTGCATAATAAAAATATTTAAAAAAAAAAATGAAAATAATTTAACATTATGACAAATATTTTAATTGAGTAATATTTAGCTTTTTTTTTTGTATATGTGAGATCTTTTTCTGATATTTTAATATGTCGAAATTTTTTTTTTTCAAAGTTTAGCCAAAAATGTTAAATCATTTGGAAACCGTATGCCTGTGCAAATAATTCTTTTTGTTAAACATCATAATCAGAATTTTTTATTTGAACCTTAAAGTATTATTTCAAAATAACTTTGCAATTTTTTTTTTAAAATGTAACAGTCATGGGATCCTGTTGTGTTTAATTCACTAAATGAGACATGAGGGCTGCAGATTTGAAAATCAAAGACCCAACCTGTATTAATATTAGCCTTGATGAACTTGATAACTTATTACAATTTGTCAATTAAGGCCTTGAACAAATCCCAGCTATTTCACACTTGTGCTGAGTACGTCAGTGCTTAAATTGTATTATGGTTCCCTAACAGGTGGAGGTTCAGTGTGGGAGAGAGCAGAAATGGGGTATGTGGGTCCCAAGACTGGAAGGATGGCTTCTGAGATGGGGGAATAATTGTGCAAAGACTGAATGACGCAGCTTCTGAGTTATAAAGGAAGATGTGGGTGCTTAGACAGAGTGTAAGCCGAGATGAGGTTGTGTGCTGACCATGAGATATAATAACACACACACACACTCTGCTGCTGAAACCTACTTAATTGTAGCTCTTCAAAGCTGGGTCAGCTAAATGCATGTCTAGTGAGCTCCTAATAACGGCTTCCATTGTTGCAGGATTTAACAGTATAGCTAAGTTTTGTGTGTCCCCTTGTATGTCATTTAATGGTAAAAGAGGTAACCCGTTCTTCTTATAAAGAAAAGAGCTCACCACAATGACCTGTTCTAAATGAGAAACGGCATCAAATAATTAGCCACTTCAGTTTTGGGAGCCAAGGCACTATACGTTAACATAATAAACAATAAGAAAACAAATTAAACATTATGAAACGATTGAGATGATGAGGTTGAAAAGAGAAATTAAAACGGAGATGGATGGAAGAGAAGAGGGAATTGAGGACTTAGTTAAGGGGGAAAAAAAACAATGTATACAGAAAGCTCACACAATTATTAAAAATAGGATTGCTGTTTACTTATAACATATTTAATGTAGATAGGGTTAACCAATGAAATATGTTTACTATACAAACAAAAATTGGCAAAAATTTCCCATTAAAACAATACAATATAGGAGGGCGGGGCTTGAACGCTGAAGAAACCAGACGCATGTAAACGGAGCTCCGAGCCCCAAACAGCGGAAAACGCCTGAAATTACCCCAATATCCCTCTAATTTCACTGACACACACCAAGCAACATAATGGGGAAAAAAGGGAAACGACCGGTACCACACAAGCCCACCCCGGGACTAACAATCGGGGAAATGTGGATGCACGCACGAGGAGCCACAGAGGCCAACATGGCGGCCCAACACGGAGGGTGCTCGGACTTCTCCGAGGAATTATCAGAGGAGGAGGAAGGGGGATACCTGCCACCCCCTGACCCACCGCGGCAGACTAAACGCCAGAGTAAAAGGGCAGAACCGGAACAGCTTACCGTGGCGATCATGAAAGGAATGATGGCGGACCTGAAAAACAGCTTCCGCGAGGAGGTCTCAGCGCTTCGCGCGGACCTACAAGGCCTGACAGGCCGCATCTCCACGCTTGAAGGCTCATCGCTAGCCCAAGCCCAGGAAATCTCTGCGCTACACCACACGGTGCAAGACCTGGAGCACCAAAACCGGCAGTACGAACAACGCCTCGCGGCCCTGGAGGACGCCAGGCGCGCCTCTAATGTAAAAATCAGGGGAATCCCAGAGGCCATCGCAGATGCTGATCTACCAAAACTAGTTGACCGCATATTACTCTCAACCCTGCCACATGGACGGCAGGAGACGATCACTCCAGTAGGGGTCTTCCGAATCCCCAAACCCTCAAAGGCACCAAACACGGCTACGAGGGATGTTATCTTGAACCTCCGTAACAGCAGACACAAAGCAATGATCCTCGCTGCCTTCAGGGGAAAGACTCCCTTCAGGTTTGAGAACATGGAAATCTCTCTGTACCCGGATCTATCCAGCAGCACCCTGGCGTGGCGCCGAACGCTCAGACCCCTCACCTTACTCCTCCGGGCCCACAAACTGGACTACCGGTGGCGACCTACCAGGACTCTATCGGTCACAAGAGGGTCAACCACACACAGCATCCAAGACATACGGGACGCCCCGGCCTTTCTCCGGCTACTGAACCTACCCCAAGATCTGCTAACAGAGTCAGCCACAACGGGCAACGCTAACACATGCTCCCCAGAACGCACCCATACATGGGATCCGGATCGGAGCGCTCCGTTTGTACCCCAGAATTCCACTCCAGAGGCCTATGCAACTGTCACGTCGTAGGGACTTTGGGACACTCAGAGGCTCGGCCCAGACGCATTCACCTAGTACATGTTACACCGGGACCACCGGGCCTTGAAACATATGCCGTCAGGACTGGTAAAATACAAAATATCCCACACTGTGACAGTACACCGTTGAACTGCTGGGAGATATTCAGCTTCACTGTCCAGAACTGGAACACCATTGTTAAGGACAGTTGCCGATGCCCCTAACATGTATTTATTGCATTGATGCCTAGGCCGCTACCTACGAACAGCGCTATATTACTTGTTTAGGGACAGTGTGTATCACAGCTTTATTATTATTACTTCATTCCGTTATGTCATCCTTTTTCCTTTTTTTTTTTTTTTTTTTTAATGTGTGGCCACTCAAGCTGACTTAACTCTTAAAGCCCTAAAAGGTTGCTAGCACTACTATTACTTGAGTACATTCATGGCATAGCTCATAGAATTGTCATTGCGCTGACCCCACTGAAATTTATGCTCAACATTATTTTATTACATGCCTCACTAGCGCTTTCCTTTTCTGTCTAGCGCCTAAAAGCATTTCATGACAGCTAAAACAGAGAGCTACTTACACACCAATTCTCTACTACTCACTGATTCTTGCTCGCACACTAACATACCACGCTCTATGCACAAGTAGTAATGAGCCCATACAATTAATTGCGACCCAGTGGTTTTCTACAATATGCAACTTATATCCAAACGTTAAGCATTGCCAGTTTGTCTAGTTCCAATTAATGGCTAAGACATACTTGTCTGTCTAATTACCACTCCTGGAAAATGCGCTGATTCTCTAAACGCCAGGTAGTTGCTTTGTTGACCTAGACTTGCTTGCCACTGCTGTCATGGCATTGCCGACTTCACTGCACCAATCTGCACGACTAACCTAGACACTAGCATTGCATGTTAAGCCCTATTTGCATTTACGGTACCAATGTAAGCTATAATGTTTGATGTTACTATGTTTAAGACCCGGTTACCTCACCTTAACGGGACCAACCAAGTGTTAACTCTAGGGCACTAACCTTACACTCCCACATATCCTAAGCCGTTACTATAGTCTAACTATGTCCTTCATTATCTACAATGTGCCTATAACCTACCGCTCTACCGCACCAGAATAGCATTGTTCCTCCTGGCACGTAAATGTTAAACTCCTACTTGATATTATGCATATGTCTAATCATTTTTTTAATATTATCCTGTTGAACTCGTTAGTAACACTATGAATCTCCAAATTACCAAAAATGTGCAAGTTATCTATGTACCACATTCTATATATTGCCTAATCAGCATGATTTAAGCGTGATCATATGCATATAAAAAACAGTGCACCGTATTACCATACCCCTCCACCCTCTAAGCTATGTATACTCTTTGTTTTGCAATATGCATGTGGATTGCCCTTGGGGTACCATGTGCCTGTCTGTTACCCTCATATGCACTACAAAAATAAAGAATTTAAAAAAAAAAAAACAATACAATATAGCTTCTAATGTGGACCACGCTAAGCAAATTCCTATGCCTCACATAATAAATCAGTCCGGAGGCAAAAAGCAATACATGTAATAGAAAAGTACAAATCCACATATTTTTCTTAGCAAGCACGAGAGTACTTACCCACCATAAACATAACAAGAATTGCAGGAATAGCGGGTCCAAAGCTGGGACAAAGATCTGGAATCAATCTTGTGTATGGAGAAAAAATAGCTTTATTCCAGCCGACATTTATAAAGAAGAAGAGTTCACGGCCGAATACTCAGAGAAGAACTCAGAGTTTTGTGCCGATAAGGCACTTTCTCCGAGACATCTGACATAGTGTCTTATCTGCACGAGGCGCATTTGTCCTCTTCTTTTAGTGCCCCGTGCACTTTTTCGTTTTTTATTATATTCTTTTTTTTTATAAATGTTGGATGGAATAAAGCAATTTTTTTTTCATTTATACGACTTAGTCCGAATCTTTGTCTCTACTTTGGACCTAGCACAATATTTTTTTCAGTTGTGTGCAGCCCTGGGCTCCCTGTGTGGATTGTGTTTTCTTAGCATTGTTTAGTCATAAAAAATAATGTTCTTTTTATCGTAAATTAATGAATAGGCACTCCTAACCTATTGGATAAACGCTGTGCAAATTCTTTGATGAATAGGAGATAGGTGAAGATCTTCTGTTTTGAGTCTTACTCATTTCTGAAGACTACATGATTTTAATTTAGATTTGTTGCTGCAGAATTATTCAATGTGCAAAATGAAATTTGGCTGTGATAGATTAAATCCCACGGACATGGAATTATTGTATGAACTTCAGGGAAAACCTGCGAAAGCCGAGTAACACAAGTGAAATGTAAGGAATTCGAGCCCAGAGGTGATAGTCTATGTGAAATAAGAATCCGGCTCAGCATGTTTCCAACCTTCAATCATCTGCTTTTCTCATAATCACTTTACATATGGTGAACCCAGTCCACTAACTTCGTGGATTTAGGTATCTGTGGGAATTCACCATAGAAATGAATTTGCGTTTGACCCTCAAAACACTGGATCACCTAAGTATTCAAATCATTTGACATTGAACATATTTTAATAGACATTATATAATATTTGCACGCAAGAAATGCTATCATTAATACTATTTCAGTTCCTCTTTAGCAGAGTTATAGTGAAAAGAAAGCTTTCTAATGACTTTTTCAGTGTGATCAATGTGATCGTAAAAACCCAAGACAGAGTACAGAATATGTGATAGAGTCCTAACCTCAACATCTGAGGAAAGGGATTTAGGGGTGATTATTTCTGATGACTTAAAGGTAGGCAGACAATGTAATAGAGCAGCAGGAAATGCTAGCAGAATGCTTGGTTGTATAGGGAGAGGTATTGGCAGTAGAAAGAGGGAAGTGCTCATGCCATTGTACAGAACACTGCTGAGACCTCACTTGGAGTATTGTATGCAGGGCCACCATCAGGGGGTGACAACCATGACGGTTGTCACGGGCCCGGCGGTCCTGGGGGGCCCGGACTGCACAGGTAATCCTCTGCATGCCCGGGCCCCCAGCCCTTCAATCTGCATATATACATAGCGAGTACCGCTATGTATATATGCCTCTGCGGGCCCAGGATATACTTACCTCCCCTCCAGCACTCATGCGAGTCACAGCAGTAAAGCGTTGCCGTGGGTTGTCATGACAACGCTCCGCGGCACGCAATGCATGCTGGGCTCGCATAGAGCAGTGGCTGGCAGGAGGGAGAATGTGGAGGGAGTCTGCTGGGCTCCTCCTTGCTGCCCCAACAAGCGGAGCCACCGGACCACCAGGGAATCCAGTGCCCCCCTTCCCTGGCTACAGGTAGGAGGCAGGGAGGGGGGTATACATATATATATATTTTTAATTATACAAATTCTACATAAAAAAAAAATACCTCCCAGTAGCATTTGTCACACATCCACCACACACACACACACACACACACACATCAAACAGACAAACCATACACATCATCCACTACATAAACACACAAACTGCATCCATTACACAACCACACACATCATCCACTACACAACCATACACATCATCCACTACATAAACACACAAACTGCATCCACTACACAACCACACACATCATCCACTACACAACCATGCACATCATCCACTACACAACCATACACATCATCCACTACATAAACACACAAACTGCATCCACTTCACAACCATACACATCATCCACTACACAACCATACACATCATCCACCACATAAATACACAAACTGCATCCACTACACAACCATACACATCATCCACTACACAACCATACACATCATCCACTACACAAATACACAAACCGCATCCACTACACAACCACACACATCATCCACCACATAAACACACAAACTGCATCCACTACACAACCATACACATCATCCACTACACAACCACACTAACTGCATCCACTACACAACCACACACACATCATCCACTACACAACCATGCACATCATCCACTACACAAAACACTGCATTCACTACACACATAATCCACTACACACACACACACAGCATCCACTACACAAACACACACTGCATTCACTACACACATAATCCACTACACACACAGCATCCACTACACAAACACACACTGCATTAACTATACACACACACTACTTCCACTATACACGCACTACTTCCACTACACAAACACACACTCTGCATTAACTATACACACACACACTACATCCACTACACAAACACACACTCTGCATTCACTATTCACATACTACATCCAGTACACAAACACACACTCTGCATTCACTATACACACAATACATCCACTATACACACACTCTGTCCACTACACAAACATACAACCTGAATCCACTATAAACAGCGTATCCACTTTACTCACACACTTTGTATCCACTACACACATTCTATAGCCACTATACACACACAAACAAATTCAGTACACACACACTTCATCCTTGTGGGTGGACTTAAGATGGGCCCTGTGGGTGGATTTGGGGGCGGGCCATGTGGGCGGACTTGGGGCAGGTCATGTGGACTGACTTGGCGGCAGGCCCCGGGGGCCCAGACCCCAGACAAATTTCTGGTGGTAGCCCTGATTGTATGCAGTACTGGAGACCGTATCTCCAGAAGGATATTGACTTACCAGGAAAGGTTAAAGGAACTTAACATGTATAGCTTGGAGGAAAGACGAGACAAGGGGGAGATGATAGAAACATTTAAATACATAAAGGGAATCAACACAGTAAAGGAGGAGACTATATTTAAAAGAAGAGAAACTACCACAACAAGAGGACATAGTCTAAAATTAGAGGGGCAAAGGTTTAAAAATAATATCAGGAAGTATTACTTTACTGAGAGGGTAGTGATGAGGTTAATACACTGAAGACGTTTAAGCATGCATGGGAGAGGCATAAGGCTATTCTATACTTAAGATGAGGCCAGGGACTAATTAAAAGTATTTAGAAAATTTAGAAAATTGGGCAGACTGGATGGGCCAAATGGTTCTTATCTGCTGTCTCATTCTATGTTTCTATTTACAGGTATATTGAAGAAAGACTCCAGGTACCAAAAACAACTTCCTCTAAATTATGTTGTTATGGTACCAGGAGGCCCCCACACGCACTCTTACCTTCAAGTGTTAAACTGTTTTCAAAAACATACCTTTCCCAAGCCAGTTTTGTATGAGTGGCGGTCATTGATTGGCTGAGTGTGCCTGCTGACCACTCTCAGCCAATCAGCAGTGCTGAGACCAGCGCTGGAGGCAACTTCGGGGTAAAACCGTTCGAAAACGGTTTAACCTCTGAAGGCAGGTGTGGTTTTACTTTGCTCTACAGAGAAATCTGGATTCTCCTGTAAGAGAAGACCATATGCCGGGTTATTAAGCTGAGGGAACCAAGGTAAGTTGTCCAACCATACTAAAAAGAGATAGACATATTACTGTGGGATGGTGCCAGAACACTCCTGGAACCATAACCACTAAAGTGGCTGCAGTAATTCTGTTGCTTGTTCTGTAAGTTAAAGAAAGATTAAACCAGCCTCAACATGACAGTTGATTCACCGGGCTTTTAGCAAAAATGTCAAGTCTGTTAAAACAGTCTCGTCCAATCTTATACCAGTGAAAGTCAGTTCTCACAAAGGAAGAGCGTCTTATGGCTATCAGCATATTTACAAAATGTCAATTTCCTTCACTGAAAGGTTAAAACTAAAAGGCCACTGGACCCAGACCACATTGTCTGAGAGCCTTTAGTGGCCTTTTAATTTGGGTTTTGTTCAGATCACAAATCTGGGCTGATTCACCAAAATCAATATTTTGTGTCGTAATAACATACAATTAAAAAAATTATATATTTTTTGTTCAACCAACGTATTCGCACAGCCAACAAACAACCAAAAGTCACAACACAACAAGTTAAATATCTTACAATAATCTCTCTCCTAATCGCTAATTAGAAAGCAGAATTACAGTACGTGTGGTAATTATTCAAAGGAAAAAGCCTAACCTGGCATATTATAGAGTAGATAACAGCAGACACAAAGCATGGACTCCAGAATCTGTGATTGTATTAAAACATTTATGGATATACCATAGTTTTCTGGTATATTATTGTGGGTTTTATTGTTGTGCAGCTTTGCACTGATAAAGTGCAATGACATAATATGAAATGTATTACTTTGGGAGGGACATGGTTAGCTCCAGGCAACTGCACTATTCAAAAAGGATACAACATACCCATAATCCCAGGCCCAGATTTTTAAAGTCAACCAAACCCATTCCCAGCCTACTTTCTGCCATAATCTGTACCCCCACTCCAGCCCCCCTAAGTTTTTTTTACCGATTCCTTTCGTTCCTAAAATGTTCGTTTTAACCCCCTATCCCAGTCTTATTTTTCCACTAACCTCTAATTAGCCTAATTTTTCTCAAAAACTCTTCAAACAAAGAGGTAGCACAATAGAGTTTTTTTTGCAAAATAGTGAATGTTGCACTTGGGAAGGACTGCAAAAAGCAGAGAGAATCCTGGTCATTCACTGCTTCAATAGTAGCAATGATAGAGGGGTACTGCCATTCTCATAGCATGTCACATGACCTCAGTGTAAATATCAACTTGTCGGTCAACAAAACTATTACTTTTTTTACCCATTCAACATAAGTTATGACCAGCACTGTTCAATAATGCATATTGAATGCCCTAAAATCTGGAAACAACATATTTATAATTTTAGGTTTCCCTGGACAGCAATCTATATTCTTGTGCATTAAGTTTCTGCACTCAGTCTTTTAAATACGTTTTAAGCAATATTATTTTTTTAATAAAGAGATTTAAAGTAAAATATTTAAATTTTTATCTATCTATCTATCTATCTATCTATCTATCTATCTGTCTGTCTATCTATCTATCTGTCTGTCTGTCTGTCTGTCTGTCTGTCTATCTATCTGCCTATCTGCCTATCTATCTATCTATCTATCTATATATCTATCTATCTATCTGTCTGTCTGTCTATCTATCTACCTCTCTCTCTCTCTCTCTCTGTCTGTCTCTTTCCCTCCCTCTCCATCTCTCTCTCTTTTTCTCTCTCTCTCTCTCTGTCTATCTTTCTCTTCCTCTCCATCTCTCTCTCTCTTTTTCTCTCTCTTTCTCTCTCTCTCTCTCTCTCTATCGATATCCTCTCTTTCAGAATTTGTAGGATTCCTCCTATGAACAGGTGGCCCATAGCCGCTCCAAGTCAAATATCCCATCTCTCTGTAAAGTGCCCTTTGGGAACGTAACAAAATGCTAATAATTTCTTCACTGAAAACTGCCTCAAGAAGTAAAGTCGACCGGGCAGAACAAAATGAAAACAGCGCAGGCAGCTATTTCTTTCCTCCCAAACTCAAAGAACGCTTTAACCATTCAGAATAACCTTTGAACTGCAAGTTGTGTATTTAATTAGTGAAATTTACCATAAGGCAAACCATTATAATCTGTTCTGTATCTTATACACTCTAAAAAAAAAAAAGAAAAAAAATCCTCCCCGTGTTCTGTTTTCTTTTATTTTCTCAAAGTTGTTATTTATTTTAAAGTTGAGTTCATCAGTAAATAGTTTGATCCACTGAGCAGTTTTGAAAAATAGACAAGAACACTTGCTAATGTTTCCAATCCCCCAAACAGTCATGAGAGAAATGTAATGGAACCATGTGTTGCCACCAAGTTGTCAGAGAATCTATTAGGACTCTTGAAAAAGGATCCAAACTCAAGCCATATTGCTGTATCTCCTGTCATCTCTAATTAGTTAGCAGACCGTAGCTCACAAACCAGGGACAAGTGCAGTCTTGGCACTTTCCACCGAAATGCTGTGAGTGGGTAACAAAGAGAGAAAAGCAAAGACTACCAGGCATTTATTGAGACAGACTGGTCATATGTTTTTTATTAAGAGAGCTTCAGTGGATCCCGCGGCTGAAACTCTTCCTCGTGAGAAACCTTCATCAATCCCCTTCCGTTCCTCAGATGATGCAAACACATCCGCTAGTTGCAAAAAACAGGCCAATGCCATAGTGATGATAAAAGAACAGAGAGCCTTCATTTTCTTAAAAAGAAAAGAAGGGCATGTGCTGCCTAAAATCTATGAACCATTTATGTTTAGTGACAAAAAGCAGTTTATGGTTCTAACGTGCAGCGTGTGTATTGAGTATAATTCATACATCCACGATCAGTCAATGGTTTTTGAAAGGTTCCAAGCACCACAAGGTTTTATAGTGTGGAACATGATATCATTCACTGTAATGTGTGTACTTCTTAGCTTTGTTCCTCTGAAGAATGAAGGTTAACTAGAAACATCAATACTACACTTTGAATTAGAATGATTGCCCGGTGCTTCAAAGTCTTATTTTGGCTTTTCAGAACGTATCCACAAAGTTCATTTAGAGACTTTGTTAACTGCGTACTTTGAATTTCTTACAAACATATTTTATCATATTGAATTATACACACATATAGTGGACATAAAGTGTGACATAAAGTGTAAAATTGGTTTATACATTTCTTCTATTGACCAAAGACACCAACAGGCAGATGAATGGAGAACTCTAGCATGAGGCTTGTCCACTGGAAAGGACCAGTTAGGTTTCCTATTAGTAGACTGTATTTTACCAAAACAAAGGTCCAAAATGTTTCTTCTCACACAAGAACCTTTTTTAAGTGTGTGCTTCCTGCTATGCACTAAATAAAACACCGCCATGATATTTGTTTGGAATTTATTACTTGTGTGACGATGCCAGAGATCTATACAGCTCCTCTTTATTAAATGTTCACCCATTCTTTCTTGTACAGAGTATTTTAACCTTGTCGTTTATGCAAACCTGGGTGAATCCTGGCTCATTGCTTACAGGGTGGCAGTAAAGAGCTTAGATTGATAGGTGGCCTAAGAGGAACAAGGAGGAGCTGAAAGGGACAGGGTGGGAATTAAAGGCTGAGAGGAAAACTCAGGCTAGGTGGAATGAGAGGGTGCCTTATGGACAGGAGGGGTGCTGGGAAGTACAAATTATGGCAGAGAAGAATTGGAGTAAAACAGAGGGGAGCTAAGAGTAGCAGCAAAGTTAAGAAGGACAATAATGGAAAAAATGGGGTTAAGAGAGAAAGGACGGGGGTGGTACCTGGTCATCATGGTGGATAGACACACATAGTGAGAGCTCCTCAAAAGATGTTTGAATACCATGATTTATGGTGTGATCCTATCTCCAGAGGTTGCTGAAACAATTGTTTCAGAAACCTGAACCTAAATGTTAGGGCGCTCTCTTACAAAAGTTTGGAGCCCCACTGCATAACCTGTGGCCTGGAATCGTTTTGCAGCCTGCACGCCTGGTGTGATCCACTGAAGGGAGAAATGGACGATGCATTTATAGGTAGGTAGGAACATACTCACCTCTCTGTTATATTCCAACCTCTCTATTCACACACCAATGAATGCTGTTGTCTCAATACAGACTTTGAATGTAACGTGTACAGCTAGAAGTTAAGATATTGTCATTGAGCATTCCACCAGAGTAATGAGTAGCAAGGCTTAGGGGGCTGGGGAACAAGTTAAAAAAGTGTTATAGAAGAAAAGGAGAGGAACACAAGGGTTTTATTGGAGATGGGGAGAGAGAGAGACACAATTGGTAACAGGAGATGGGGTGAGAGACACAGAGGGGTGAAGGAGAGGATGACAGCCAGAAAGGAGAGATTGAGTGATTAAGACAGTCACAAGAGATCTGGGGAGAGATAGCGAGACAGGATTCAGGGTGATGTATACAGTGGTGCTTGAGTTAAAGGGAAGGAAGGATTTTCAGTTGGCCTTTGATACAGCCTCGAAGGAGGGGATCTCACATTTTCATTTGAACTAAAGCTTAAATCGATTTTAGAAGCTATTTTTCTTTACTTCCAGTAGATTCATTGGACATTTTGTTTTCAATGTTTTGCATTTTTACCTCCTATTGCCATTAGTAGAAAAGGGTAAGATGTCAAGCTATTAATGGCTGCTGCAGACATGACATATATCTATTTGGAGGATTTTTTAAATAATAAGAATAGGTAGAAAGTCCATGTACTTTTATTTTAGTTTCAATGTCTGAGAATTCTCTGGATGAGTTGGCTTTTTATAGGAGGTTTTTATACACCCTTTTTACGCAAGAAAGTACCTTACTGGCCTTTGCAACCACGTCTGACATTGCACAGTATTGTCTAGTCTATTGTCTAAACCAGCTATAAAAAGTGAACTGGATTCTGCCGCATGCCCGCAAAATATTTATTAAAATGTCATTATAATGCAATAAATAAGGGACTAGACAAACTGTATCAAGTCTGGGAAACCTTTGATAGACAGGAACCAAAAATGATTTATTTATATTTTGCTTAAACCTTTTAAGTTTTCCACAGTGTAAATGTACTTGCGAGTGTAATAGTTTCTTAAAGTTTGAAGGTCAAATGGAAAAACATGAATTTGGAGATTATTCTCATTAACGCTTGTCCCAAAGTGCCCTTCCATGTAACAAATGACACATACAAAAAGCAGCCGTTTATGATTCATACCTTCTACATATGTGCACACACTCATGGGAACTCAGACACCACTGAGTCAGGAAACACTTTACAATCTTTAACTCATAGCCATTGCTATCTTCAGAATAAAAACTAGAATCATTCTTTGTTTTCAAATGATTTTATTTGAGAAAGTACTGAAGCTTGAAGGTATATGTTCTGTTGCAACATGGTCTACCTCATTTGTGACTTTGTGTCCTTAAGAATTGTCCTGACTGTAAGTTTGAAGCCCCCCATATGCCAAAGGTCATTGTAATTGTTAGATGCACAGAAAGAGTGACTGCTTCCGTTGGACGGCCCCCAAAGATTTTGTTAAACAGATGTCCCGGTAACCTAAGATATACCCACTCATCTGATAAGACATCACATAACTGATAAATGATTTATCAAACACAACAAAAAAACGTACACCATAGCTACACAATCTTTGCTGTTGCTATGACAACTCACACAGCTGTTAAAGCATGCTTTCTTATAATTGTACCAAGCACTTTCCTATTGAAGTGAATTAAGTAGCTTATGTACATTTGTTGCAGCTATTCCAAGCATCTCATTAATTATATGAACGTGCCAAGCACCATAACTACTACAGCCTGCCGTAGGGGGTCAAGTTGTAGCTAGGTTCCAGAAAATCCAGAGGCTTCAGCCCATAGCAAAACTTAATAACCCCCACACTAACAGGTAGGTGTAGATATGTCATGACATATCTCTGCTCGATATGTTATGTCCCCTCCTCTATACCGATGTACAGTATACTGCTAATTCTTCACAGGATTTCAATGAAAGCAGAGCGAGAAACAAGCACGTGTTGCACAGCTTGGTGTTCAATGCGATCCTGCTACACTAACTAACTAATTGATGGGTGTGTTCCCCAGCATCATTTACCAACATTTACCTGGTGTGCCCTTAGTTGCCTAGTCCAGCACTATACTAATGATCTTTCTATTAATATCGGGAGGTTGCTTTGAGTAAAATTTGAGTAATATGATCTGCCCCCTTCACTCTCTGTAGAGATCTGGGGTGTCAGTCCCCAAAGCCCCCGAGCAACACCTAAGGTAGTGAGTATGGTGCCAGGAGTGAATGGACACCTCCCCAATGCAAGTTGTCAAAATCATTTTCAAACAGTTTCACCTGTATCCTGGGTTTTGCGCGAGATACCATTGACTGCCCCTCAGAGAGCCAGAGGTTTTGTCATTTTACCCCACTCCCTCTAGCATGTAAGCTCATTGAGCAGGGCCCTCAACTCCTCTGTTCCTGTGTGTCCAACTTGTCTGGTTACAACTACATGTCTGTTTGTCCACCCATTGTAAAGCGCTGCGGAATTTGATGGCGCTTTATAAATAACATAATAATAATAATAATAATAATAACAATAAGCTCTGCACTGCTGGGGCAATCAGCTGACACTTTCAGTCAATGAGCTGACCCTGTACTGGGCTGCACAGGGCTTACCTTCTAGTAGGAGCATTCAGCTCTCCAGAATGCAGTAGGAGAGGTGGGGAGCGGTGCCCATCAGACCCCAGGTAAATTCAGTGGCCATCTTGAAGGGAGATGTACATCTTAATAATGAACTATCATGTCCAATGTTATAAACAACATAGTTCAGCTTTTGATGCTTAGTTGCCTCTACAAAGAGCAGGTCCCCTAAAGTCTACTAGTTGTGCTCCTATTCCTGCTTAGTAGCTGTTTTATGTTTCTATGGACATTTTCTTTCATCTGGCACCATCAAAGAAAGCAACACGTTGTTGGTTATCACAGACAGTTTATTCCCTGCAGGCCGCATTCTCTGAAGCACAGATCAGGGTTCTAAGTGTTGTTTACCTCCCTTGTTAAGGAGACATTGCACATTTTGTTGGAATATTAGCCTAAGGCTCTCTGTTTACAAGTGGATAGACTTCTACTTTGCACACCATCCTCGGAACAATGGTCCTATAGAAAAATCTTTAAATGAATACAGAGTGTTATATGGCTCAATTCAAACATCAAGAATAACTGGACCTGGATTCTTGGCCTTGTCCTATTCACTAACAGTGCTTTCTAACAATGAAAAGGAAAAAGAAAAGGAAAACCTTTTCTCTTGCTCATTACACTTATCAGTCTCTAAATGTAGCAAGTCAGCTTCAGAACAGGCCTGAATTAACTGGTACATTAGGAAAAACGAAATGCCCGAAATGTGCAACTTCCTTTCCCACCCCATGTAGAGGATCTGGTTACTGGGCCCATAGCCATTGGCCTTTACCGCACAATTTGCCATGTCTTCTGGCTTGCACAGACAACCATTCTGGATACAAAATTCCTGGTCTAGGACATTTAATGGAGAGCCCTTAGCACCCTGTTTATTTAACATTAAACAAGATATAAGATTCTTATATCTTAACAAACCATTACGATAGCCCCTTGAGAAGTATCAATAACCACAACAAACTAATATGTGTAATTCACAGTGCGTTATTCATTCAGAATATTAACTGACTAGAACAGTACGGACATCATTTTAATTTAAGTTTCCTACTGCCAGCGTTTAACATGTAGGCCAGTAGTATTCTGTGAAAATATTATCCAAAACACACAGATCTGGAGAGAGGGGATAATATAAGAACCAGACAGCAGGACTAATCTGATTGCAAGAGATGCCAATAATTGTGCTTTTCTTCAACTGCCAGAGCATATTATAAATTACTGTAAGTTCTGATAGGTTATATTTGAGCCTCATGCTTTGAAGTGTTGTAAGGATCTTCTACAATCAAAGGTGTTAAACGATAGCAGTTGCGCATTCCCTTCTGGAAAACAAGTGAATTTTACATTACCTTGGAGGATTGTTGCAAACTAGCAAACTAGATATATTTCATAACTTTTGGCCTACACTTACTGGATTTTTTGATTTTTTTTTTTTTTGCGAGTGTTTTCTGTCTCATTTAACTCATCATTCAATGCCCTCCGAGAAACTGTCCCAACAGAATCATATGAAATCATAGCAGATGGAACTTGTTACAATTGCGTTCTGCGTTATATCAGTATTATCATGTGTTAGAAAACGCATTTTACTTGACAGTATCCTGAGTGCAATGCTAGAATGCCAGTGAAATACTGACTTCAAACCCTAAGTGAATATTTGGATAGAGATGAAACAGAAACAAAATGTGGTATATATATATATATATATAATTTTAAAAAAATAATTTTTAATGGTCTTAAAGAATGTTGGTGGGAGTTACCAGGTGGGCGGAAATGTTAATATCTATCTATCTATCTATCTAGATATCTCTCTCTCTCTCTCTCTCTCTCTCTCTCTATATATATATATATATATATATATATTTTTTTTATATATATATATACAAATAGTGTAGCTAGCCTCATTAAAGTTCTTATTGCGGTCAAAATGTAATGGGTAACATGGCTTGGTACAAGTCTACAGAGGCCATTTGTTAATTTGATATAAAGATTCCATTTACCTGCATTTGTGATGTGATGCGTTATATGTGACATATTATATTACTCACAGTAAGTAAAATGCAAACTATTGGCAGTACTATTGTTGTAGATCTCTGGGATAAACATATACACAAAATAATTAAACACTCTTATAAAAGAGAAATAACTAAACGTGTTTCTTATTACTGGTGTAGATTAAAAATTATTTTTTTTAAAATAATATTTTTCTCAGTTATAGGAAGCCCGGTTACCAATTTCTCTTTTAAAGAGTGTGTTACTTATCAATAGGTTTTAGGTTTTCCTATAGCGTATTGCAGCCCCAACTATATTGGTTTAATACTTCTAATATAATCCCTCTCTCTTTTTTTTCCCGCGCTCCACTAATCTTTTCTTATTAGACTCGTAGAAGAGAGCTGCACCACGGTACAGAAAATGGCCACGGGGATTTGGATCCGAAGTGTGGTTGGGTGGAATTCTTGTATAAATTTCTCTTTTGTTTTAGTATATAAATGTTCTCTATCATTGTTTATCAAACTATAGCTTTTTTTTTTTAAAAAAAACTTTATTTTTGAATGAAAGATCATATCAAGAAAGTTACAATATAATATATGGCTAAATATCGGTATTTAACATACAAGGTGATTTCGTCTCTATCAGAGCAATATCATGACTTTTACATCAGGTTTTTTGTTACATGTTATTACGATGATCTTTCGGTTTTATTTTTATATGACTTGGAGAAAAACCAGCGGTGAGCGTTTCAGCATACTTTCTATAATGAACAGCCTGTGGTGGCTACGATAATGCTTAATGTGTGGGTTGGGACTATATTGTCAAACTATAGCTTTTGATGTTAAACTAAAAACACAGTAACACAGTAAGGTTTATACACGTCACCTACACTTGAAAATAAAATACATAAAAGTGCATTTGCTGACTGGATGAGTGCTTAGCCCCTTATGTTCATTGAAGTACATTCTACATCAACTAAAATTTCCTGGAAATATCCCTATTGACTTCTCACTATAGGATTGGGAAATCACTGGCAATAGTTCTTGGAAGAAGGACTCCATTCCTTAAAAAGTTGTTAAGGAACAACCATTAAAATGTTTGGCTTTGGATCATTGTCCTGTTAAAATATTAATTTACTTCCCATTTCAGAATCTTGACTGCATCGAACATGCCTTTCCTGGAACATTTTTGCTTTTCTATTGTATTTACAATAGCTTGGAGAACTAGAAGCTTCATATTATATATGTTATTGCCATCCTAAAATAGCCATCTCTTGTCCCTACCTACCTGTCTAACTACCATCCCATATCACTACTTCCCTTCACTTCTAAGATTCTTGAGTGGGTTTTATTTACCTGTCTAACTAATTGTCTCAATACTAACTCTCTCCTTGACCCTCTTCAATCTGGCTTCTACTCTCTCCATTCTACCGAAACTGCCCTTACCAAATTGATTAAAGACAACCACTGTTAGATCAAAAGGTCATTACTCCCTCTTAATTCTTCTCGACCTCTCTGCTGTCTTTGATACTTTCAACACTCTCTTCTTCTTCAAACCCTCCACAGCCTTGGACTCTGTGACGCAGTTCTTTCCTGGTTTTCATCTTATATTTCAGAACACTCATTCAGTGTCTCTGTCTCTGGAGCTACCTCCTCCCCACTGCCTGTCTCAGTTGGTGTTCCCCAAGGCTCTGTTCTTGGTAGTCTTTTATTCTACATCTACACAGCTTCTCTCTCAATAACATTATTAACTCCTCTAACATCACAAACTAGATGTCTTCTTGTTTTTTAAAACATAATAATTCTAAAATGGAACTCCTCACCTCCTCATCTATCTTGGTCTTACTTTCTCTTCACATTCACTCTGTCTCGAAATCATGTAACTTCCACTTAAAAATATTGCTTGCGGGGCCTGCCCATCATGGTGGAGAGTCGTGATTTCCACGAGCTCCCACATAATCTTGGCAAATCAAGCAAACCATGGCTCATTCAAGCGATACAAATAGCAGTTCCGAACACCCACTTGTCACCCACAACAGAGGGCACACAGAGGGATGTTATACGACTCGATTGGGGCCAGCTGGTAGCACAAACGACGTTGCGGCCTGGTACGCATCAGGCGGGGGAGGCGGCTGCTCCCCTGACCTGGAAGTGTCTTGAAGCTGCTTACCATACAAGCAAGCCCTGTTACCCCCCTCGGACCGGCGGGTGTGATCCCGGTCCACCCAAGTGAGGCTAACCCGAGCATGCTGAAATGTGGAATATCGCTAGTGAAAGCAAACGGAGAGCTACCTAAAATGACGGACACGGCATATATCGGTGGCCCCAACGACACTACAAAAGATATCCTCGCACGATTAAACAACCACTTTGATGCATTCTGGAGGAAGTTGGAAGGTGGGCTATATCAACCTGCTTCACCACGGCCTACCACTCTTTTAAGGTGGACACCACCCATCTACCCCCATCAAGCAAACCAGCGTCCACTCAGCTGCCCGGCACCCACAACCACCCGAACAGGGCACCAGAGGCGAAGGAGACTACAGCAACGGGTATTGAAGCATAAGCCACACAAAGGGATGACAGCATGGGACAACGAGAGGGGAAGACCAACAGTTAACATGAGCCCACCCATCTACATATCTTCTGCCATGGTCCAAACCGAATCACCAACGGAAGGCCGCGGGAACACTGACAGCAACGTTGCTCCTGCACAGCAAACAAGTAACCACTCTCTATGGCCTGAAGCACCTTTCATCACCACTGGACTGTACACTGCCCACGGAGGGCGTAGGCTGAACGAGGCTGCATGATGGGACTCTCGGCTAATAACTTTTCCCTCACCCATTAGAGTATTATTTCTTCGTTTATTAGTTAAACCTTTGCCTTGCATTATCAGCTCTCATATACATTCCTTTAGTATTCCTTTAGTGTTCAGCTAAACAGGTTCTGTTGAATCCACATCAAGTTTTCTTTTTCCTTAAAAAACAATCACAGGCACTATTACAAATTTGGACAGGAACAATAGGTTGATGAGGATCCTGTTTGAATGAGGTTGCAATCCAGAAGAGATGGGGAATAAAAACACAATAGGAGGGGCAGAGTGAAGGACCGCAACCACGTGACAGGGTGGGAATGTAGCAGAATTGGAAGGTAAGAGTAAAGTGGAGAATGGACTCACTAAGTCGAAAGAGTAAAATATACATCGGAGGAATGACAGTTACCCTGGAAATACATAGTTAATTCAGAAAAGATTTTTTAGGACTTCGTATAGGATTAGAGAATAGGGGAGAGTCTAATTGGGGAGTCAGAGTGTGTATTTCTTTAACATTTGAATACATTGTGTGAATGTTGTGAGTAGTGTGTGCATTCTGTGCTACTGTGTGAATGCTGTGTGTCTGGAACATTAATTCTGAATGCAGATAGCTAATGCTGAGTACAACAAGTGAATGCATTAAATGCTGTGTCTGTAGACAAGAAAATGTGAAGTGCTCAGTGTAAATGCTATGAGCGGGGGCGTGAATGCAGAAAGTGAAAGGAATTGAAACTGAGAGTTGGGGTGATCAGCAAGAGCATTGTCCCAGGCCTCTCTCCTTGCATTGGTAGTGGTTGGTTTAAAAAGCCAACCAATCGTAGTGCATCCTCACATAAGTCTCACTCCCCAGAATCTTGTCTTGTGATGACTTTGTGTGGAATGGAACTAACATAATTTTCTTGAAAGTTGGAATTTTTGTCTGATTCCATCATGTTTTTAGTGACCATTGACTAGGATACTAAAAACCCATTACTGCTTTATATGGGAGTGTGCTTTCTCATAAAATATTTCAAACCCTCCCTTAGAGTCTGATGTATAGGGTGTATAGGATGTATACAGAGTGAATCATTGAAAGGTGTCTTAAGGAGATGAAAAATGTTAATCTTGACCTTATCCTGATTACTGAAAGGAGCACAACATACAGGAATTGGCTGCGGTCACTAATGCAAAAAAAATAAAATAAATACAAAAGTTATTATGTTTAAAGTTTCTAAAACAGGTAGACCCCGTCCAGATTAGGAAAAGGCCTAATATCATGAGCCTTTTATTTTTTACCAATGGTGGTTTTTACTATAAATAAACCTCTTTCCTACAGGAGCTTACAGGATACATAGATCAGACACAAGTCACAGTTCCGCTTATCACATGGAATAAGTGGAACTGATGAATAGGGTGATAGCGGCCAATGACATAGCACAGTTCTTATAGGTTTATGAACCTGGCTGTGTGCAGCAATCTCGCTAGCTGCTGATTGATACTTCAGTATCAGAGGATGAGGAGAGTTATGTCCACCCAAGTTGATTAGATCTTGGAAGACATAAGAGGACGTTGTATTGATTAATTTCTAACAAAGAGTTCAGTAGTTAATAATCTCCTTTAAGGTGTTACATTCTCGGAGTGTCTGATGGTTTTGTTAATGTGTTAATAACTATTGTTTAGAAGTAGTTAGAATTCCTGAAGCTTGTCTGTTTCACTTATGCAATTGGGCCCTTTCTCACTGAACCTATAAGGGTAAAAGTGCGTTAGAAAATATAGGAATGGTGAGATTGAGATGGCACTGGGATCAATGATGGGAGGTCATGAAAAATTAATGTGTAGAGAATTATCAATACATCTTATTGTTTTGATGAGCGGTTAGCAAGTTTGTATTCTGAACTTTGAATATTTGAACTCAGTGAAAGTTTGAGCCCTGTTGTTCTGTCAGATGCAGTAACTTAATAAAACATTCGTATAAATAGTTTTTAGAAATTTATGATAATAATACCGGTAGAAGATTTTATTATGTCGCTTTGTACCATGGGCCACAACGTTTTATAATCCCAGAAGCCAGAAGTTGAAAGCCCCTTTATACCGGATAACTCATCTTCTTTGATCCTTACATAACTGGGATCCTAACTTGGTCGGATTTTCAGGATTGTGTCTAAGAATGTATTAGGCATCTTTGTACATGCTGATTGATCCAGGAATTTATTTTCAGCAAGTTGAAGTGTTTTCCAATTTTCATCACTTTGAACCTAATACCCTCATTTTGTGTTATAGAGCTACATATAATGCACTCCTATAGATGGGGAATTTCTCCAATCTTCAATGCCCACATTTTTATGTACAAGCTTGAACTTTATAATTGCAAAAATACAGCTGTGCTTTCGTATGATACACATTTTATAAAGTGTCTGAAACTGGGTTGAGTAATAATCCAAGCATAGTCCATACAATGCATTGCTCCAAAATTGCACATGCAAGTTATTGTGTAAGTATTATTGGTGTGTTGGTGCCATCTACTGGCAATTAAATAGTTGGCACCTATACATTAATTTCAAAGAGCAATTTTCCACAGGGTGTCATTATGTGTCCATGGAAACACATATTGGTATAATTACTAGCAACAGAATATATTGACTACCGAATTGGACGTATCTTTGAAATTCAGTAGTTTGGTCATGGAGAGTTTTTTTTACTCTATACCAACAGTCAAACTCCGAAATGTGAATTGATGAATTTCTTTGGTTGAAATGTGGAATGCCAAATGTCAACAACTTACATAAGACATAATGGTTTTAGCTGCAGACAAATAATTACAGATGTTACTCAAAAGGTTTCTGAATTAATGGCAAGAGAGAGGTCCATCTTTAATATTGATAGGATCTTGGGCAAGCATTTTGCTTGAACCTCCTTGATGCTGCCCCCTCGTGCCCTTTACACCAACCCACCTTACCCCCAGAAAAAAGAAAAAAAACACATTCAGATACACAGAGTGACACTCATACAGATACAACCAATGACACACACAGATACAAAAGGTCACACAATGATACACATGTAGATACACAGACACACATGCAGATACAAATGCAGACACACATATAGATACACATACATACAGATATACACATACAGACAAACAAACAAATAGAATAACAGATATACACATACAGACAAACAAACAGAGACACAGACACACAGATATACAGACAAACAGATACACAGATACATGCAGATACACATACATACATACAGACAAACAGATTTACACAGACACACATACATTCGGACAAACAGATTTACACAGACAAACATACATACAGAAAAACAGATTTACACAGACACACATACATACATACATACATACACACACACACACATTTTCACATACATACACACAGATACACATACAGGTACACAGATACACAGAAACACAGGCACATGTAGATACACAGACACACAGGCAGATATACACATGCACACATACAGGCACATAGATGTACACAGAGACACATACAGATACATGCAGAAACACAGAAACATGTAGATACACAGACACACAGACATACACAGACACACATACAGGCACACATGTTCACATACAGATACAGATACAGACACACAGCTACACAGAAACACATAGAGACACATGTACATACACAGACACACATGTAGACATACAGACACACAAGTATACACATACACACACACAGGCACATAGATGGATACACAGACACATACAGATACATGCAGATACACAGACACACATATGTCACACAGATACACACACACACACACACACACACACACATACAGACATACATGCAGACATACTGACACACAATTAGATACACATACACACAAATAGATACACCGACAACAGATACACATAAATACACACAGATGCACACTGTCAAACAGATACACATACAGACACACAGATAAACATACTGACACACATGCAGACACAATGATACACATATAGAAACACAAATAGATACACATACAGACACACAGATACACAGGCACACAGATATGCATGCATATACACAGACAGACAGATATATATACACACATACAGACCAAGGCTGTCTTTAATATTGATTGGACCCTGGGAAAGCATTTGCTTGGGCCCCTGGACCATGCCCGCCATCCCCTTCTACTTTCTAAAGTAGAAAGGACCCTAATGCAATTATTGCTTTGGGGACCCCTATTGCAAGGGTGGGCAACAGGTAGATCCCTATCTTTTGTGCAACTCCAACAATGTTTGATAGCTGGGGCTCTACATTTCCCCATGCTTGTAGGGTTCTATGTAGCACTGAGCATTGTTTGTGTGTTTGAATGTAAGCATGTTTTTGTATGGAGTGTGTGTGTGTGAATGTAGGGGTGCTTTGTATATGGTGTTGGCATTTGAATGTGGTCTTGGCGTTTGAATGCAAGCATGCATTTATGTGTATTGTTTTTTGAATGCAGAGGTGTGTGTATATATATATATATATACACAGAGGTATGTTTGTATGTAGTGTTGGCGTTTCAATGCAGGAGTGTGTTTGTATGTAGTGTTGAAGTTTGAATGCAGAATTATATGCATATACACATACACTGCTACACAAACATACTGATACAAATGCACACTGTGATATGCACACAAGCACATGAAACACATGCAAATATACAGATATACCGATACACAGATACACCACCTGACACACATGCAGATACACAGATACAAACACTGGCACACACGCAGATACTCTGACAAACACACTGACACACACAGATACACACACACATACATATACACAAACTGTCAGACATAATTACACACAGACACATATACTGACAGACATACTGATACACATTGGCATACATACTGACACACACAGACAGACATACTGACACACATACATACGGACACACACCACTGACAGACATACTGACACACACACACACTGACAGACATAGTGATACACAGACTGACAGACATAGTGACATACACCTTGACAGACATACTAATACACACATTAACATACATACTGACACACACAGAAACACGCTTGTTGACAGACATACTTACACACATATATATACACACTGACAGACACACAGACATACTGACACGCACACTGACAGACACACAGACATACTGACACACACACACAGACATACTGACACACACATACTGACACACACAAAGACAGATTGACAGACTGACACACACAGACACACTGACAGACATTCAGACAGACATACTGACAGGCACACATACTGACACACACACACACAGACATACTGACACACAAAAACGGAAATACTGACACACACAGACATGCAAAATTTACATTTGGAAACCCACCCTCCAGTTTCCTACCTTTGCTGGAGGGTGGCTTCCTGGGATCCAGTGTGGTGTCTGAGGTTGTTTGGAGTAAGGATCAGACTCCCAAGCCTTCGTCACTGCCTCCTCCTACTCCTCCTTCCTCCCGTGCGGCTTTGTGTTTTCTCTGGGAGGAACTGATTCACAGCAGTTGCTTCCTCCCAGTGTTGTCGAAAAGCAAGGGGGCCCGGTCGCACTGTTAAAGGGCCACAGTGCCCGACTGGGCCCCTGCTGATACAAGCCCACCGGGTATGAATGAAACGCCGATCCTATTTGTGCCGCGGCTGCATCTTGCAGCCGCTTTGTAGATAACTCCCCAATTCCCACGGTATCAGGGAGCTATCTACCAAAAGGCTGAAAGACCTAAATTGGTCTTTCAGCCAAATGTACTAATACCAAGTAAAGATTACTTAGTATTAGTCAATTCTGCCCCTACTCGCTATACCGTGAGTAGAGCATGTTTAGTAAACAGTGAGCAGCCAGTGGCTATAAAAATCAAACCCTAGTGTCCCCCCTCCCAAGCCCCCACCGTACTGCGCGACTGGTGGCTATTACACTGAACCCTAAATGCCCTAAATATAAATGTTAACACCCCCCCAAGTGACTAGGGGTCCCCAAGCCCCTGTTCACCCCCTCACCCCCAAAAAAATAATAAATCCCTACCTACCGCCCTCACCCTAAAAATAGTGAGGGAAGAACAATAAAACGAAATCCCTGTAAAACAAAAATTACTTACCATTTGCCTTCTTTTTTTCTAACATTTTATTTTTTCTGCCCCCAAAAAGGCAAAATAAAAGTCCATAATACCCGTCGAACTTTGAAAATACAATAAAAAACCGGAGCGCAAAAAAGAAAAACCCGACAAAGAAAAATAACCGACACTAAAAAAAATAGTCCATCTTCACCCAACGAGGGCACAGCGCAGGCTGAGCTCTGCAGGGCAGGGAAAGGCTTATAAAGCCTTCCCACGCCCTGCAATTAGGCTCAGAGCGCTCTGATTGGTTGGTTTAAGCCATCCAATCAGAGTGCTCTGACAGGTAAATGAAGAGACTGACAGGTAAGTCTCTAAATTCACCTGTCACAGCACTTTGATTGGTTGGCTTGAAATCAGAGTGCTCTGTGTCATTTTACACAGTGTGGGAAAGTTCTTTGGAATTTTCCCATGCTGTGTAATGTGACTCAGAACTCTCTGATTGGTTGTATGATAGCAACTAATCAGAGAGTTATGAGTCAAATTACACAGCATGGGAAAATTCCAAAGAACTTTCCCATGCTGTGTAAAATAAACCAAAGCACTCTGATTGGTTGGATTTCAAGCCAACCATTCAGAGTGCTGTGACAGGTAAATTTAGAGACTTACCTGTCAGTCTCTTCATCTGGTATGTCCAATCTTTTGTAGTAGCCACTTAGTCACAAACACTGGCCAAAGTTAGCATTTATATTTGTTTGTGTGTTGAAAATGCAAAAAACTATTATGAACGCTAACTATGGCCAGTGTTTTTGACTACTAAAAAAGACTGAACATATCCCATTTGCAATACCTTGGGTTGTCTTCTTTTGCAAATGGTATGCCATCATGGGGGTAATTCTCATTCCTAGGCTACCATAAGCTCTCAAAGGCAACATAACCAACCTGGCAATTTTCAATGTAAAAAAATTAGACCCTTATATTTGACCCTGTAACCTTAAAAAACACTATAAAACCTGTACATGGGGGGTACTGTTATACTCGGGAGACTTTGCTGAACATAAATATTAATGTTTCAAAACAGTAAAACGTATCACAACAATTATTATCATCAATGTGATATGTTTTACTGTTTTGAAACACTAATATTTGTGTTCAGCGAAGTCTACCGTGTAAAACAGTACCCCCCATGTACAGGTTTTGGGGTGTCTTGGAAAGTTACAGGGTTAAATACAGTGCTAGCAAATTAAATTCTGTGGACTTTTGGCCTGGGTTGTCAGGCAGGTCCCCCAAATTGCAATCAATAAAATTACTTAATTATGTAAAAATATTACTTAAGTACACAGGTGGAATTGAAATATATATACATATTTCTGCACAAATTGGTCATAAAATGTGATCTGATCATCATCTAAGTCACAACAATAGACAATCACAGTCTGCTTAAACTAATAACACACAAAGAATGAAATGTTGCTGTAGCGGAGTAGAGGTACGATCCAAAGTAGCTCCGCTGGTAGACAGGAACAGCAATCCAATACAGGTATCAAACGGGTAGCGTGGTTACAATCCCTTCCCTCCAAGAACTAGACGACACATAGCTTGGAGGTCAACTGTCAGCTTTATTCACACAATTTCTTTTATGGCTTTTTCCCATGCAAGGGAGGTAACTCAAAACAACCAATCACCTCACAATCACCTCCCCTCCCTCTCCTCCCCTTAGATTAACAGGTAAATTAATTAGAGGGAACCGAGTTTTCCCCAGTTTCTGAATGACCCCTAAATACGGGGGGTACGGGGATACACGAGGGGTCCCCTGGTAGGTCTGCTCTGGGTGAGTAACATATTCAAATTTCACCCAGATCAGACCAGGGGTTCGGGAGTTACAGGTATTTAAAGATTTGACCGACTGCAGGGACACAGTAGCCGAAAACGGCTCCATAGATTCTGGCCCTGTAGTCGGTCTACTTCTCTGCCTAGAAAGTGCCGAATAGCTCAGCCATCCGACCCCAATCTTTGGTTCGGATGAATCCCCTAAACTGGGGAATGCAAACTACCGAACGGCGGGCCGTTCGGCAGTTTGGATCATACGATTTGGGGATCCTGGAGGTCTGAGCGGTGTCTGGGTAGTCGAGCGTCCGATTTTAGTTCCAGACGCTCGACGACCAAACACCGCTGTTCGGCAGTTAAGATGGCCGCCGCCACGTGGAGATTAGGCGAACGGCGGCCACCCACGGACCCAATAACGGTATGTGCACCTCGGTTCTTCCGTAACCTGCTGGCACAATATACAATATACATTGACATGGGGTTAGGGACACATAACATTGAATATACGAGTTTCGGGTGGCTGCTTCTGCCACAATGCTCCCCCAGAACCAAGCCAGCATACACAGTCTGATCCCAACGGATCGGCTTGGGGATGTCTGGAGGAGTACCCACAGATCACTTGTCTAGTTCCGTTTGCCGGGATAACCCGTCAGCATTTCCATTGAGCTTCCCCGGGCGATATTGGATATTGAAATCAAAGGGCTGAAGCGCCAAGCTCCAGCGCAGCAGCCTGGCATTGTCTCCTGACACCCGGTTCAGCCAGACCAACGGGTTGTGATCTGTGAGCAGGGAAAATGTTTGTCCATACAAATAGGGCTGTAATTTCTTGAGGGCCCACACCACGGCAAGGCATTCCTTTTCGATGGCGGCGTAGCTTACTTCTCTGGGTAAAAGCTTTCGGCTGAGGTAAGCTACTGGGTGTTCACCGCCATCGGCTCTGATCTGGCTCAGTACTGCTCCCAATCCGAACATGGAGGCGTCTGTATGGACGAGAAAGCGTTTAGTCGGATCGGGAGCAGCCAACACAGGGGCATTAACAAGGGCATTTTTTAGGAGTTGGAAGGCCTGCTCACACTCTGGGGCCCATACTACTAGTTTGGGAAGGTTCTTGCGGGTCAAGTCGGTAAGGGGCTTGGCTAGGGCGCTGTAGTTAGGTACAAACTTTCGGTAATATCCTGCCGTCCCCAAAAAGGCTAGTACCTGGGTTTTAGTGCGGGGGGTTGGCCATTTAGCTACGGCCTCTATTTTGGCTGGTTCGGGTTTTTGGTGGCCGCTGCCTACTCTGTGTCCGAGGTATTGGACCTCGGCCATCCCTATGTGACATTTACTGGGCTTGAGGGTCAGTCCGGCTTCCCGGATGCGGTCTAGTACTGCTCCGATATGGTCTAGATGATCGGTCCAGGAGTAACTAAAGATGGCTATGTCGTCTAGATAGGCGCAAGCATATTCCTGAAACCCGTCCAATAGTCGGTCCACCATCCTCTGGAAGGTGGCCGGGGCGTTCTTCATCCCAAATGGCATGACCCGGAATTGGTACAGGCCAAATGGGGTAACGAAGGCCGACTTGGGGATGGCGTCCTCGGCTAGAGGAATTTGCCAATACCCTTTACACAGATCGATGGTGGTTAAGTATTTCCCCCTAGCCATTTTGTCTAATAGCTCGTCTATCCGGGGCATGGGATAGGCATCGGATATGGTTTTATCATTGAGCCTCCGGTAATCTACACAGAAGCGGGTAGTTCCATCCCGCTTCGGCACAAGTACTACGGGGGATGCCCAGGGGCTATCGGAATGCTCAATTACCCCTAACTGCAACATTTCCTTCAATTCCTTGTACATGTTCCCCCTCACTGCTTCGGGAATGCGGTATGGTGGTTGACGGAGTGGGATCGGGTCTAGGGTTTCTACCCGATGGGTAGCTAACGGGGTATACCCCGGGAGGTTGGAAAAAGTGGCTCCTTTTTCCCTAATTAAAGTTTGGGCCTGAGCTTTTTCTTGGGGATTCAAGCGGTCTCCTAGCTGTACGGCTGCGAGATCCTCTTGTAGCGTTCCTCGGGCCAGCATGTCAGGAAGGGGTAGGTTATCTGTGTCCTCTGCAGCCGAGGCGCAGATGGCGGATACTTCCTCTGTGCGCTCGTGGTAGGGCTTCAGCATGTTCACATGGAACATGCGTCTGTCCCCGGTCCCGGCGCAGGGGCCGATTATATAGGTGGTATCGCAGACCTGCTCTACCACCTTGAATGGGCCCCGCCAGGAAGCCTGCAGCTTGTCATTAGGGACAGGGCGTAGGACTAGTACTTTCTGGCCGACCTGAAAGCTGCGGTCCCTGGCTCCCTTATCATACCATTGGCGCTGGCGGGTCTGGGCCGCCTGGAGGTTGTTGCGCACAGCCCGGGTCAATTCCTCCAGGCGGTTCCGGAACTCCAACACATAGGGTACGATAGGGGTGCCGTCAATGGTCGTTCCCCCCAACCAGTGTTCCCTTATTAGGTCTAGGGGTCCCCTTACCCTCCTTCCGAACAACAGTTCGAAGGGAGAGAACCCTGTGGATTCTTGGGGTACCTCTCGGTAGGCGAACAGGAGATGGGGTAAGAACCGCTCCCAGTTCTTCTGAGTGGCTACGAACGTGCGGATCATTTGTTTTAAGGTCCCATTAAACCGTTCGCAGAGGCCATTGGACTGGGGGTGGTATGGGGAATTAAGGATAGCTCGGACCCCGCATACTTTCCACAGCTGTTGCGTGACCTCAGCCGTGAATTGGGTACCCTGATCTGAAATGATCTCCCGGGGGATCCCCATACGGGTAAATATACGCATGAGGGCGTCTACTATGGTCTCTGCGTGTACATTCGTCAGGGCTACTGCTTCGGGGTACCTAGTGGCATAGTCTACCACGGTCAATATGTATTTCTTACCGGACGGGCTTTTTTGCCTCAGTGGTCCGATAATGTCTACCGCTACCCGGCTAAAGGGTTCTTCAATAATGGGCAGGGTGTGTAGTTTGGCCTTGTATCGGTCCCCCCGCTTTCCTACTCTCTGACAGGTATCACAGGTATTACAGTACTGCTTAATGTCCTGTGATATCCCGGGCCAGAAGAAGTTCTGTAATAGCCGATGTTTGGTTCGGCTGATCCCTAGGTGTCCGGACATGGGAATGTCGTGGGCGATCCGCATTAACTCTCGTCGATACTTTCGAGGCACAATTAACTGTTTAATGGGTACAGGAATGGATCCGGCTACTACCTTTTCGGCATACCGGTATAATAACCCCTTATCCCAAGCATATCTCTCCCCCTCTCTGCCAGTCTGGTCTTTATCTATCCTGTCCTTGTAAACTTGTAGGGACGGGTCCAGGGCGACCTCGCTACCAAATTCTAATGGGGCAGCCCAGGGTAATACAGTGTGATCAGGGGGGTTTGTGCTTACCTGAGCCTCAGAGTCAAGGTGGGGTGCCGTGGTGCGAGCCTGTTGGCGGGTGACGACCGGGTAAGCTTCCTGTGGAGGAGGCCGGGTAACAAAAGCGGAAGTTAGCTCCCCCAAATCGTTCCCCAAAATCACATCGGCAGGTAGATCCTGCATCATCCCCACTTCAATTTGTCCTGCCCCCGCTCCCCAGTCCAAATGTAGTTTAGCAGTGGGTACCTTGTAGATAGCTCCCCCTGCCACTCGAACGGCAATACAATCCCCAGTGAGATGGTTCGGGGCTACTAAATGGTTCCGTACCAGAGTGATGGTGGCCCCAGAATCTCTTAACCCCTCCAGCCGCTTGCCCTCCACATGGACCACTTGCCGGTGGCCCTGGCGGTTGTCTGAGGCCGCCTGGACGGGGTTTAACTCATGGAGGGTGCCCAAGGGTTCTTCTATTTGGGTAGAGGTGAAAGGTTGAGCCCAGGGCCGGCCTTGATAGCAGTGTACCGCCGCTCGGGGGTTGGTTGGTGGTCGTTGAGGGGTCCAGGCTGGCCTGGCCCGGTTTTGGGGACAGTCTCGTTGCATGTGACCCAGCTGGTTACATGCATGGCACCGGACAGACGCCCGGTTGTTGTACCTGGGGGGTTGGTTCTGGTAGGTCCCCCCTGGTCGGGGTGGATTTGCTGGGGTAAGCTGGGGAACAGCGGGCGTAGGTTGTACTCTACTGGAGAACTGCTGTTCCCGCCGGGAGTCCTGATGCTCATCTGCTAGTTGAGCGGCCTCATGCAGAGTACGGGGTTTACGGTCTCTTACCCAGATCTGTAACTTTGGAGACACACGGTTGTAGAACTGTTCCAGCATCATCAACTGCTTGATCTCTTGGGCCGTGACGGCTTTGGCTGCCTCAAGCCACCCGTCAGCTGCCCGTTGTAGGCGGTGTGCAAATTCTGCATGCGAGTCTTTTGCTGATTTGGGTAATTCCCGGAACTGTGTTCGGTATGCTTCAGGTGTAATGGCATACCGTGCGAGCAAGGTTTGTTTTACCTTCTGATAGTCTCGGATATCCTCCGCCGGCATAGCTCGGTAGGCATCTGCTGCGCGGCCGGATAGGTTACCCGCTAGCACTCGTACCTGTTCTTCAGGGCTAAGGGCATGCAGCTGGCACAAAAGTTCAAAGTTCTGTAAATAGCCATCAATGTCCCCCTCGGTATCATTAAACGCCTTGAATACCTGGTACGGTATTTTGGCTTTCGCTGGCGGGGTGGGGGCTGATGTTGCGCTTCCCTGCGCTGATCGCTGCATAAAGAGAGCCTGTACATCGTTGTACACCTGGTCTGCTTTCTGTGCTGCCATGGCTGGTGAGAATAGAGCCATCCTGGCCCGATATTCTCTGGTAAACTCAGTTTCTTCCCCCTCCCTTGGAGGAGCTGCAGCAGCTGCGACTCTGTCTCCTTCCATGAGTTCTGCGATTAGGATAGCCTTTGTTTTGTTGCTTGCTATCCTCCCTCTCGCTTCCAGTAACTCTTTTAGCGTATCCCGTTTCAAGAGGGTATAATCCGTTTCCATTCAGTCCTTTAATTCCTGCTGAATGCCTCTTGCTGTGTAGTACGATCCCGTCGCTTGCCACCAATTGTAGCGGAGTAGAGGTACGATCCAAAGTAGCTCCGCTGGTAGACAGGAACAGCAATCCAATACAGGTATCAAACGGGTAGCGTGGTTACAATCCCTTCCCTCCAAGAACTAGACGACACATAGCTTGGAGGTCAACTGTCAGCTTTATTCACACAATTTCTTTTATGGCTTTTTCCCATGCAAGGGAGGTAACTCAAAACAACCAATCACCTCACAATCACCTCCCCTCCCTCTCCTCCCCTTAGATTAACAGGTAAATTAATTAGAGGGAACCGAGTTTTCCCCAGTTTCTGAATGACCCCTAAATACGGGGGGTACGGGGATACACGAGGGGTCCCCTGGTAGGTCTGCTCTGGGTGAGTAACATATTCAAATTTCACCCAGATCAGACCAGGGGTTCGGGAGTTACAGGTATTTAAAGATTTGACCGACTGCAGGGACACAGTAGCCGAAAACGGCTCCATAGATTCTGGCCCTGTAGTCGGTCTACTTCTCTGCCTAGAAAGTGCCGAATAGCTCAGCCATCCGACCCCAATCTTTGGTTCGGATGAATCCCCTAAACTGGGGAATGCAAACTACCGAACGGCGGGCCGTTCGGCAGTTTGGATCATACGATTTGGGGATCCTGGAGGTCTGAGCGGTGTCTGGGTAGTCGAGCGTCCGATTTTAGTTCCAGACGCTCGACGACCAAACACCGCTGTTCGGCAGTTAAGATGGCCGCCGCCACGTGGAGATTAGGCGAACGGCGGCCACCCACGGACCCAATAACGGTATGTGCACCTCGGTTCTTCCGTAACCTGCTGGCACAATATACAATATACATTGACATGGGGTTAGGGACACATAACATTGAATATACGAGTTTCGGGTGGCTGCTTCTGCCACAGTTGCCATGTTTTTTTTTTTTAATTCTTTATTTTTGAGTTCAGGTATGGAGCGTTACAATTTTCACATGCACCGTGTCATCTTTACATTACAAGGACAACAAATTACTGTATACCATTGCGTTAACACATCACGTTATTCTGATTCTACGAGCAATACAAGTGTATAATCCACCCCTCTTCCTTTGCCCTTCTCCCGTTGATCTGTTATTCCTAGGTATGTACCGCGGTGGATTATCTATCGATGTGTTAGTTAACTACATGGCGTGCCCGTGTACTGTGCCGTACTGTTAGAGAGCTGTCGTTAGTGAGCGTATGCCTTGTTATAAACCTTGTTTATGTGGACTACTACTGCTGTAGGTCCATTCTGTCAACGTATTAATGGGGGTCTGGTGTTTTCACTTGATGCCCCCGGTACAGGGAGTGCATCTTGCTTTTGGCCGTTTAGGCTGTCGCTGCAGACTGAACTTGATTTTAGGGTAAGTAGGGGGGGGGGGGGGGGGGAGGGAGGGGGATCCCACCGGGTGCACCCACCGCACTTATGAGGTACTGTGTCGTCGAGCCTGTCTAGTGTGTCTCATGGTATCTGTAACGTCCTGTCTATATAGTCCTCCCACACTTTTGAGAAGGTGCCCATGGTGTTCCGTATTTGTGCTGTCAACTTGTCCATCAAACAGTTGTCTTTTATTTTGTGTATTACTTTGTGCATAGGAGGGGTGTCCGGGCTGAGCCATTGTTGGGTCAGCGCTCTTCTGGCCGCTAAGGTAATTTTATTGATTAGTTTCTGTTCTCTTACCGTCAGGTTGTCTAGTGGTTTTGCTAGCAGATAAGTCCATGGGTCTTTGTTTATCGGTCGTGCTAGTACTGTCGTCATCAGTGTCTCAATGTCCGACCAGTATCTTGCCACTTTGGGGCATGTCCACCACATGTGGATGTAAGATCCTCTCTCTCCACATCCCCTCCAACATGTGTCCGTGGTGGTTTTCCCCATCCTAATGTTGCCATGTTTTTATTGAACACACCATGTAAACATTCACAGTGCAGGTGAAAAAAGTATGTGAACCCTTGGATTTAATAACTGGTTGAACCTCCTTTGGCAGCAATAACTTCAACCAAACATTTCCTGTAGTTGCAGATCAGATGTGCACAACAGTCAGGAGTAATTATTGGCCATTCCTCTTTACAGAACTGTTTCAGTTCAGCAATATTCTTGGGATGTCTGGTGTGAATCGCTTTCTTGAGGTCATGCCACAGCATCTCAATCAGGTTGAGGTCAGGACTCTGACTGGGCCACTTCAGAAGGCGTATTTTCTTCTGTTTAAGCTATTCTGTTGTTGATTTACTTCTATGCTTTGGGTCATTGTCCTGTTGCAACACCCATCTTCTGTTGAGCTTCAGCTGGTAGACAGATGGCCTTAAGTTCTCCTGCAAAATGTCTTGATAAACTTGGGAATTAATTTTTCCTTCGATGATAGCAATCTGTCCAGGCCTTGACGCAGCAAAGCAGCCCCAAACCATGATGCCCCCACCAGCATACTACACAGTTAGGATGAGGTTTTGATGTTGGTATTCTGTGCCTCTTTTTCGCCACACATAGTGTTGTGTGTTTCTTCCAAACAACTCAACTTTGGTTTCATCTGTCCACAGAATATTTTGCCAGTACTGCTGTGGAACATCCAGGTGCTGTTGTGCAAACTGTAAAGGTGCAGCAATGTTTTGTTAGAAACAGCAGTGGCTTCCTCTGTGGAATACTCCCATGAAATCCATTCTTGTTTAGTGTTTTACGTATTGTAGATTCGCTAACAGGGATGTTAGCATTTGCCAGTGACTTTTGTAAGTCTTTAGCTGACACTCTAGGATTCTTCTTCACCTCATTGAGCAGTCTGCGCTGTGCTCTTGTAGTCATCTTTACAGGACGGTCACTCCTAGGAAGAGTAGCAGCAGTGCTGAACTTTCTCCATTTATAGACAATTTGTCTTACCGTGGGCTGATGAACAGCAAGGCTTTTGGAGATACTTTTATAACCCTTTCCAGCTTTATGCAAGTCAACAATTCTTAATCGTAGGTCTTCTGAGAGCTCTTTTGTGCGAGGCATCATTCACATCAGGCAATGCTTCTTGTGAAAAGCAAACCCAGAACTGGTGTGTGTTTTTTTATAGGGCAGGGCAGCTGTAACCAACACCTCCAATCTCATCTCATTGATTGGACTCCAGTTGGCTGACATCTCACTCCAATTAGCTCTTGGAGATGTCATTAGTCTAGGGGTCCACATACTTTTTCCACCTGCACTGTGAATGTTTACATGGTGTGTTCAATAAAAACATGGCAAGGTTTCATTCTTTATGTGATATTAGTTTAAGCAGACTGTGATTGTCTATTGTTGTGACTTAGATGATGATCAGATCACATTTTATGACCAATTTGTGCAGAAATCCATATCATTCCAAAGGGTTCACATACTTTTTCTTGCAACTGTACATAGATGTATATATAATGTTATTCTAAGTGTAGTTTGATGTATATATACCGTATATACTCGAGTATAAGCCGAGTTTTTCAGCACATTTTTTGTGCTGAAAAACCCCAACTCGGCTTATACTCGAGTCAGAGTCTGCATTATGGCAATTTGCATTGCCATAATACAGACCGGGGGAGAGGGGTGCTGGCAGAGCTGTACTTACCTCTCCTGCAGCTCCTGTCAGCTCTCTCCTCCTCCGTGCCGGTCCGTTCAGCACCTCGGTCAGCTCCCAGTGTAAGTCTCGCGAGAGCTGCGGCTCTCGCGAGACTTACAGTGTGAGCTGACAGAGGGAGCTGCACAGACCGCGCGGAGGAGGAGAGAGCTGACAGGAGCTGCAGGAAAGGTAAGTACAGCTCTGCCAGCACCCCTCTCTCCCCCACTGAACTACCAATGACACTGGACCACCAGGGAAGGAGCCCCCCTCCCTGGCCAGCTAGCAAGCAGGGAGGGGGGACGAAAAAAAAAAGATAATTGAAAAAAAAAATAATAATATTTAAATAATAAATAATAATACAAAAAATAATAATATAAAAAAAATTAAAAAAATAATAATTAATAATATATCAAATGCCCACCCCCACCAACACATACACAAACACACACTGCATCACACACTCACACTGCACTCATATACACACACTGCACTCACACACACTGCACTCACACACACTGCACTCACACACACTGCACTCACACACACTGCACTCACACACACACTGCACTCACACACACACTGCACTCACACACACACTGCACTCATACACACACACTGCACTCATACACACACACGCACTGCACACACACACGCACTGCACTCACGCACTGCATTCATACACGCCCTACATTCATACACGCACTGCACTCATACACGCACTGCACTCATACACGCACTGCACTCATACACGCACTCATACGCACACACTGCATTCATACGCACACACTGCATTCATACGCACACTGCATTCATTATATACACACACTGTAAATAAATATTCAATTAATATAATTTTTTTAGCATCTAATTTTATTTAGAAATTTACCAGTAGCTGCTGCATTTCCCACCCTAGTCTTATACTCGAGTCAATACGTTTTCCCAGTTTTTGGGGGTAAAATTAGGGGCCTCGGCTTATATTCGGGTCGGCTTATACTCGAGTATATACGGTGTATATATATATATAAATATATATATATATATATATATATATATATATATTGTGACAGTCTATGGGAGGGTAATAGAAGGAAGGTATCTAGGACCCAGAATCCTCCATAGTCTATACTCATTCACCTGCCCAATTAGCAACTGCTGAGGCTTTAATTACCCTGGTTAGTAAGGGACATTTCTTTATGTTTAGTTAGTGCTCAAATTTGAGCTAGGATTTATTTTGTAGATTTTCCTTTCTGTTGTGCTGCAGTTTTTGAACAAACTGATTGCTGTATGGATTTTGTGCACACTCTAAATAAACCACACCATTTTTGCACCAGAGACTGTTGTTCTATGCCTGTTACCCTAGAGGACTGTGTTGCTTTGCCCATAAAGGTCACAAGATGGGGGAGAATGCGGGCATTTAAAACACATTTATACGGTCTGTGGGTATAGAGGCCTAAGGTACTGCGACTCTGCAAACTGAGACTGGTTGTTTGAAACAGAGGCCTGCAGGTGTGGTGTGTGTGGTATTTACCAAGTGGCTGAAAAAAAAAAAAAAAAAACAACAAGCAAGATGGAAGAGTTAGTAAAAGCCTTGGTACAGGCTACTACTACCTAGCAAGACACAAACCGTGTAACAGCGGCGCAGATCAGTAGCCTCATGGAGACACAGCGACAGGCTGTTGTGGTCCAACAGGAGACAAACCGCTTATTGGCCACACACAAATAGACTGCGTTATGGAAACTCAGCGGGAAGACAGAGACAGACTAACAAGTGCTTTGCAACAAACCATGCTGTCAAGTGTAACTACCCCTACTACGGATAGGGGGCGCCGGATTAGAGTTACTGACTTTTTACATAAAGTGAGTGAGGTTGATGACATGGAGGCTTACCTGACAACCTTTGAAAGGATTGCTACCCGAGAAGGATGGCCTCCAGGTCAGTGGTCAGGATTATTAGCCCCTTGCCTCAGTGGAGAATCACAAAAAGCGTATGATGATTTGCCTCTCAGCCAAGCACAAGACTATGACCGATTGAAAGCGGAAATACTAACACGACTTGGAGTTACGCCTGCAGTGCGAGCCCAAAGATATAATGCTTGGGTTTGTGATACCGAGAAACCTACTAGGTCACAAATGTATGACCTCTTGAGACTTGCCCAGAAGTGGCTACAGCCAGAAATCAACTCTGCTGCAGTAATCATTGAAAAGGTGGTTATGGATCGCTTCCTCAGGAGTCTGCCGATAGCGCTACGGAAATGGGTCAGTCAAGCGGATCCAAAGGACCCTGAAGAAATGATGAACTTGACAGAGAGATACCGGTTTGCTAATGAAACTCAGAGTAAAGAACCTTACCTCAACGCCAAATTGCAAGGTAACAGGATACCTTCAAAGAAGTCTGGTGGGTTTAAAGAAACCAATGGAAAAAAAGATTCTGTACAGACCCATAGACAGACTGACTACCTGGAAAATTGGGTACCCAGGTTCCCAACCCGGCCACAAGGCCAGACTGAGAAAGAGATGAAGTGTTATAGATGTCAGGAGATTGGACATATTGCACGTAACTGTCCACAGACTGATGAGCCTATGGAATGTAATTTGGCGAGGGGGGAGAAACATGGTGCAATGTTGGTATACACACAAATGTCTGCTTTAACAAGTACTGGTGGTATTAATCATGTCAAATCTGTAAATATGGAGGGGAGGAGTGTGCAAGCACTCTTAGATTCTGGGAGTGAGGTTTCATTGGTAAAGAGATCTTTACTTCAGAGTGAGCAAGTAGATCAAATTCACGTGTTGGATATAATATGCATACATGGTGACACCCACATGTATCCCACGGCCGAGGTGGAATTTGCTACCGCGGTAGGGGTGATAAAACATAGAGTTGGGGTGGTACTATCATTGCCTTATGATGCTGTATTGGGGCGTGATTTTCCCCTCTTTCTGAAAATTTGGGAAGATACTGTAATAAAACAGGATAAACCTACAGAGGTAGAGGCAGAAACAGTGGGGTTAGAGAATGGTTTCCCTTTTTCTACGATTGATTTGGAGCAATATAGTGAAAATGAACCCATTGTCGTATGTTTGGGTGAGGAAGGGGAACACAATGAAAGTGATTCCTCCCAAGTAGACAATCTAAGGGAAGAGGTGGAGTTCCATCATCTAGGTATTAGCTCAGGAAATTTTAGGGCTGCCCAATGGGAGGATCAAACATTGGTAGCTGCCCGTAACAATGTTCAGGTAGTGGAAGATACTCCTGTTAACCCGGAAACCCAATTGTCCCTTCCCTATTTTGCAGAAAAAAATAATTTACTTTACCGAGTAGAGAGGAGGGGGGTTGAAGAGGTTGAGCAATTACTGGTACCTCAATCCCACAGAAACCTAGTCTTAAAACTAGCTCACAGCCATGTATTGGGGGGGCATCTTGGGATTGAAAAAACCAGGGAGAGAGTACTAAGAAGATTTTACTGGCCAGGAATTTACTCTGCTATAGAGCTATTTTGCAAGTCATGCCCAGAATGCCAAAGAAAGGCTCCATTCCAAACTTTCCGTAATCCCCTCATTCCTCTTCCCATTATAGAAGTCCCATTTGAAAGAATTGCTATGGACCTGGTTGGTCCTTTACTTAAATCCGCTAGGGGGCACCAATATATATTGGTAGTACTAGATTATGCTACCCGGTATCCCGAAGCTATACCTTTAAGAAATACCTCAGCTAAAACCATTTCCAGAGAGTTAATGTTTATGTTCAGCCGGGTTGGACTACCTAGAGAAGTACTTACAGACCAAGGTACTCCTTTCATGTCACGAGTGATGAAAGAGCTATGTAACTTATTGAAGATTAGACAATTGAAAACTTCAGTGTATCACCCACAAACTGATGGGTTAGTGGAAAGATTTAATAAGACATTAAAAGCAATGCTCCGTAAGGTAATTGATAAAGATGGTAAGAATTAGCATCGTTTGCTCCCATATCTAATGTTTGCTATCAGAGAAGTCCCCCAAGCTTCCACAGGGTTCTCACCTTTTGAATTATTATATGGCAGACATCCTAGAGGTCTCCTTGATGTTGCGAAGGAAACATGGGAACAGGAACACACGCCTCATAGGAGTGTTATTGAACATGTGGCACAAATGCAGGATCGCATTGAGGCCATAATGCCAATTGTCAGGGAAAATATGGAGAGAGCCCAGAAAGCTAGTTATAACAGGAATGCTAGACTTAGGGTCTTTCAACCTGGAGACAGGGTTATGGTACTAATCCCCACAGTAGATAGTAAATTCCTGGCAAACTGGCATGGCCCATACGAGATCATTGAACGAGTCAATGAGCTTAATTATAAGGTGAGACAACCTGGTAGAAGAAAGCCCGAACAAATATACCACATAAATTTACTTAAAGCCTGGACAGACAGAGAGGCCTTGATGGCCATGACAGATAAAGTTCCTCTGACCAAAGTAGACAAAGTACCAGAGGTTAACATTGCTGACACTCTAGCACCTCATCAGAGAAATTAGGTCCGAGAGTTTGTTCTTAGAAATCGTGATGTGTTTGCTCCAGTACCCGGAAAAACTCATGTTATTAAACATGACATAATTACGGAACCTGGAAAAAGGGTTAACTTAAAACCCTACCGAATCCCAGAGGCCAGAAAAGAAGCCATCAAAGCAGAGGTCCGAAAGATGCTTGAGCTAGGGGTTATCGAGGAATCACAAAGTGAATGGAGTAATCCTATAGTGTTGGTACCCAAGCCAAATGGAGAAATTAGATTCTGTAATGATTTCAGAAAATTAAATTAGATATCAAAATTTGACGCTTATCCCATGCCTAGGGTTGATGACCTAATAGAGAGATTAGGACGGTCCAGATATCTGACTACATTAGATCTGACTAAAGGTTACTGGCAAGTTCCCTTAACGGAGCGGGCCAAAGAAAAAACAGCTTTTTCCACACCAGATGGTTTATTTCACTATAGAGTCTTACCTTTTGGGTTGCATGGTGCACCTGCCACCTTCCAAAGAATAATGGATAGAATCCTTAGGCCCCATAGTGAATACGCGGCTGCCTACCTTGACGATGTGGTTATACACAGTACAGATTGGGCAACACACCTTCCCCGAGTTCAGGCAGTAATAAAGTCTATACGAGATGCAGGTCTAACTGCCAATCCATCCAAATGTACGATAGGTTTGGAGGAGGCTAAGTATTTGGGCTACACTATTGGGAGGGGTCTCTTGAAACCACAGAAAAGTAAGGTAGATGCTATTGTGGATTGGCCACGTCCTGTGACAAAGAAACAAGTTCGGGCATTTCTGGGCTTAGTGGGCTACTACCGTAGATTCATACCTAACTTTGCTACGATCGCAAACCTGTTGACAGAACTAACTAAGGCAAAAGGCCCAGTTATGATCAAGTGGACTCCCGAGATAGAGAAGGCATTTAATACCCTCAAGGAGGTTTTGTGTGCTGACCCAATTTTGGTTGCCCCTGACTTTACAAAAGAATTTGTGGTACAGACAGATGTGTCTGATGTGGGCCTAGGAGCAGTTCTTTCTCAGGTACACAGGGGAGAAGAACATCCCATTATGTACCTGAGCAAGAAGCTGAATCCCCATGAACAGAGATACGCAGTGGTTGAGAAAGAATGCTTGGCCATAAAATGGGCACTGGAAACACTTAAGTTTTATCTGTTGGGGAGAAGGTTCAAACTTGTCACAGATCATGCGCCATTGACATGGATGAGACATAACAAGGAAACAAATGCCAGAGTAACTAGGTGGTTCCTTAGTCTTCAGCCATATAACTTCTCTATGGAGCATAGAGCTGGTAAAGACCAGGGGAATGCAGATGGTTTATCCAGAGTCCATTGTTCGTTGTCAAAGGTCGCTACGACCGATGGGTCTAAGCTGGCGGGGGGGATATGTGACAGAGTCTATGGGAGGGTAATAGAAGGAAGGTATCTAGGACCCAGAATCCTCCATAGTCTATACTCATTCACCTGCCCAATTAGCAACTGCTGAGGCTTTAATTAGCAGGTCTCAGAGCAGAAAGAGTCAGATACAATCTGACCTGCAGAGAGAGAGCAGGTCTGTGCAGAGCAGCATCTAAACAAAGTGCTAAAGGTTGGTGAAACCAATGCTTATTTTTGATTTGTGTAGTTTATTACCCTGGTTAGTAAGGGACATTTCTTTATGTTTAGTTAGTGCTCAAATTTGAGCTAGGATTTATTTTGTAGATTTTCCTTTCTGTTGTGCTGCAGTTTTTGAACAAACTGATTGCTGTATGGATTTTGTGCACGCTCTAAATAAACCACACCATTTTTGCACCAGAGACTGTTGTTCTATGCCTGTTACCCTAGAGGACTGTGTTGCTTTGCCCATAAAGGTCACTATATATATATCCATTCTATCCATTATTCTTTGGAAGGTGGCAGGTGCACCATGCAACCCAAAAGGTAAGACTCTATAGTGAAATAAACCATCTGGTGTGGAAAAAGCTGTTTTTTCTTTGGCCCGCTCAATTAATATATATATATTTGTGTTAGGTGATTATGATAGTACAGTGTGAAATACCATAAATAAATGTAGGATAATAAAAAGAGCAAGTCGGTTGTGGTGTGCCGGAACCGACGATGAGGTAGGCCTGAGAAAGAAGAGGGCCTACCCAGTAAAAGAAAGATAGAAATAAATAAATGTTAAAATGTGGTGTGGTGGGAGAGTCATTCAACGCTGACCTCGAACGGTAAGGAGCAAGGTAAGGGGAGTGCCTTAAGTAGGCTAGGAGTAGCAAACCAGCACCTCCCACAAATCCAGGCAAAATTGTCTTAATACTTGTGTTAGGTGCTTATGATAGTACAGTGTGAAATACCATAAATAAATGTGGGATAATAAAAAGAGCAAGTCGGTTGTGGTGTGCCGGAACCGACGATGAGGTAGGCCTGAAAAAGAAGAGGGCAAAAATTAAGTAATAAAATTTATTACAGACAACCAATACAGATACATTTATCAACCAGACATGTTTTTGAAAGCATCCCTTAATTCTTGTAAGTTATGTTAGTAAGTTATGATGCTGTATGTATGCATCAAGAACCCTGACGGGACACCATCTGTTGTGCGTGGGATAGTACGGAATGTTTACGGGTATGTGCTGACTGGTTTTGGAGTGAGGTAAAGTCAGGATGTAATGATCCATATGTTTTGTCAAGTGGCAATAGAGGAGGAAAGGAGTAGTTTGGGTCGTGGTGGTTGTAGTGAACTCTCTAGGTCTTAGAAATCCATAGAAAGCTATGCATATTGCTGTTTTGATGATAGAATTTGTATTGGTGTCAAAAGGTTTTAAGTCAAGCAGGTTAGACAATGCTTTAAAGATATGGTTATCTATGGGTAGCCTCTGGGCTGTATGTGTGGATTCTGATTTTTGAATACCTCTGAGTATGGTCTTAATCTGGTGAGAGGCCATGACACTGTTGTTATTTGGGTGTAAGATTAGCATATGGTGTTGAATGCCAGTGAGATAGAGTTTGATGGTGTTATATGACATTTTAAGTTTAAGGTGGCAAAAAGAAGCAAATCCCCAAAAAGATGTCATAACGAATGGTTGCATGATGTTATGTTCCAGAAGGAATCTTTTGAATAGTGTGAAAGCCCTGTTGTATGTTTTGTGTGTATTGTTTGAAAGTGCCAATTGGGACAATGTCCTGCTATGCTGCATGATGGTTTCTAGTCCAGTATGAGTTGTTGAAATGTTGGAGTGATGGTGGCTGTGGGCACAGCTGACGGGAGTGCTTGATGAAACGCCTGAAATTTAAAGCGAGATAAATTGTCAGCAGCTGTGTTACATACACCTGGAACATGGAAACAACATAGGAAAAAATTATGATAAGCTGCCAACCAAGGGATTTGGAACGACCTTTGTTGATGATGTGACAGGTTGCCTGGTTGTCTGAGTAACAACGCACTGGCATATTAGCCCATAAATGACCCCATGCTACGGCAGCCGCCACGATGGGATAGATCTCAAAAAGAGCTGAGGTAGTGGAAAAACCTTCCAAATCCTGCACTGCTGAAGGCCAGCTGCCCCAAAGCCATTCGTCTCCAAAAATTGCTGCAAAATCTGTGGTAGATGCCGCATCTGACCAAATGGTAGGAGATGAGTCAGTCAATTGAGGGAGGAACATACTTTTACCATTCCAAGTGGTTAAAAATCTCTTCCACATGTTTAGATCTGCCGTAGCTTGGGTATCTAAGGACAACCTGTGCGTGTCATGTAGGAAAAGTGGGAAAAGATGCAATAGTCATGATATAAAGGAGCGGCCTTGAGGTATGATGTGCATAGCAAAATTGAGTGATCCCAGCAGGGACTGTAGCTCTTTGCGGTTGCAAGTACCGAGTTGAAGGTAGGTGTTTATGTAAGTGAGAATATTCTCTATCTTGTCGTGTGGTAGGCTCGCTTGCATTGTGGCTGAGTCTAATTGGATACCCAGAAAAGTGATAACCGTGTCTGGCCCCTCTGTTTTCTTAGGGGAGATAGGTACACCTAGTTGCTCAAATAGCTTAGTGGTAGTTTTGTAGTAGGCTAGTAGGAGGGGAAGTATTCTCCTCGACCAGTAGGAAATCGTGCAGAGCAATAAAGTTTTCTCCTGAAAGATACAACTTAAGTTGTGGAACCTGGATTTATACCTAGCCGGAGTAACCAAAAGGCCATCTGGGAATAGGAGAGGGACATCCTAAAAAGTCTCACAGCGTCATACATGAGAGCCATATGTTGAGATTTGGCTCTAGGCTTGTGAGTACCTGACTCTCATCTCTACTTATATAATTGTACTGACATATTACACTATATTGTTTTATATATTTTACAGATATATTCAGAAGTGTGATCCACCTACTGCATTGTATGTATTTTATGTTTGTATCTTTTTGAGTGGTGTAAGGGGTTTCCACTCAGGTGGTCTGTGGCATTTATTGCTACCACACTTAGTCCCACTTCGTTTGTGTATAAACTTGTGTTTTATTTATTAAAACAATTAATTAGTGTATGAAACCACCAAATTGTACTGGCAGGCTAGCTAGGCCGGATGGCGAAACATACTTGTTTGGTGACAGATGAGGCCCTACTAATTGCTTGAGAGGCTCTATCTATGCGTTGGCGCGAGGGGATATTGAGGCCACTCGTTGTAGTGGCAGGAGTTTTTGGCCTCTCGGTGACTGTAAGACAGAAAACAGGGGAAGGGAGTGACAGGTGAGGCCCTCTCTATGCAACATGCGAGGCGGCTAGCTAACGTGTGGCCCGATGGGTGTTTGCCTCTGAAACGTTGAGGGGGGGTGTTGGCCTCGCGGGACCACTAACTGATGGCGACTGCCAAGACGGGGTAAATACCTATTGGGAAGCCTGTGACCCTATTGCCAGTACTCTAACCTAGGGGGAAGAAATGAAATGTATGGTAGAATACCATATGAGCAGGTGTACGTACCTGGTAGTATGACAAATTTCAAAGGAAAAACCGTGTGGAGCAAATATATATAAGCTTGACAGCCTGAAATGGGTAAAAGAGAGTAGTATGATGAGTGTGGATTGTCAGAAAGAAAAACAGACTTGTAGGCTGTAGCAGCAATGTTTTTTATGGTTTGCTGGCGTATGATTGAAAAATAAAATGTTGTGATATACCATGGGAATAGAAATGTGTTACCCAGGAAAATGATGTCATGGCTTTAATAAGACATCTGAGGGAGGCCGTGGCCTATGTATAAACAACATATGTGATATATAATAATAGTGTGTATGGGAAACATAAAATGTAAGTTATATATATATATGTATATCACTCTGCAGAAAAGACGTATGATTGGTTGGATCAGTACGTGTGATTCAACCCGAGTATGCATGAAAAGGAATTATAGCCTTATGTGTCATCGTTAACAACAAAGAAATGAGGCCTGTAACGTAGGCTGAGTCAATTTTTAAATGAAATGGATCATTTATGAAAACTCCTGGAAGCGTGGGAGTCCAATGATCCATACAGAAATGTTAGCTGGTTTCATGCACTTGATATAATAAGTGACACCTTTAAATAGTAATGAAAATGGTCTGTCTATTAAAACAAGCAACTATTTAACCAAATGTATATACATGATGAAATCTAACTCACGAACCAGATCTATGTGAATTCATAGCAGAATAACCGAATCTAGTATGAAGGGAACCAGAAGTAGCACGAATAGCTTAAACGTATGCATTTTAATGCGAACAGCAAGCGTGCATGAATATAACATGAATAAGTGCCGAACGGAAAACACCACCGAAATGATAATTGTTAAATGAAGCAAGGGAAACAGTTGTGCGAAATGATCGCTTCTCTTAATACGCATGATTTAGCCGAAAAAATTGCACAAAATGAAGCTGCGAAAAAGGCTGTGTAATTGCGACTGCAGAGAAACCGTAAAGCGAGGACCCGTGCTGTACCGTGCGCGTGGGAACCGATCCTGGTGTGACAGGTAGGTCTAACTTACGGTTTAGGAGTCCCTGGGACGCGATCTACGGCGAAGACCCGGGTAAGAAGCTGGACGGACGGAAAAGGCCTGCAAGAGGATTCCTGGACACAGCTTGTCGCGGAGAAACTCGTGGGTAAGAAAACCAAGATGGCGTCTGAGAGAACCCGGAAGTGGATCCTCATTCAACGCTGACCTCGAACGGTAAGGAGCAAGGTAAGGGGAGTGCCTTAAGTAGGCTACTTGTAGCAAACCAGCACCTCCCACAAATCCAGGCAAAATTGCCTTAATACATATATATTATATATGTGTGTAATTTAATTATCTTAATTATATAATTATATAATTATTATCTTAATTATATGTGTATATATTAATATAAAAATACACTTAGTATGACATTATATATATATATAACATATATTATATATATATATATATATATATATATATATATATATACATACATACACACACACATATATAATTACCGTATTTTTCGCTCCATAAGACGCACTTTTTTCCCCCTCAAAAGTGAGGGGAAATGTCTGTGCGTCTTATGGAGCGAATGTGAAGGTTTACTTACCGGTCTTGTAGCGTGGGCCGGCAGCACAGTGCGCACTGCGGTACTGGAACTTCAATTTCAGGTTCCGGTTTCCGGCGGGACTGAAAGGAATTGCGCACTCAGTGTGCACACTTCCTTTCAGTCCCGCCGGAAACCGGAACCTGAAATTGAAGTTCCAGTACCGCGGTGCGCCCTGTGCTGCTGGCCCACGCTACAAGACAGGTAAGTAATTATGGGACAAGGGGAGGGGAGAGGGGAACACTATGGGAGGGGGAGAACACTATGAGAGGAGGGGAGGGGGGAACACTATAGGAGGAGGGGAGGGGGGAACACTATGGGAGGAGAGGAGGGGGGAACACTATGGGAGGAGGGGAGGGGGAGAACACTATGGGAGGACGGGAGGGGGGAACACTATGGGATGAAGGGGAGAACACTATGGGAGGAGGGGGGAGAACACTATGGGAGGAGGGGAGGGGGAACACTATGGGAGGAGAGGAGGGGGGAACACTATGGGAGGAGGCGAGGGGGAGAACACTATGGGAGGAGGAGAGGGGAGGGGGGAACACTATGGGAGGAGGGGAGGGGGGAACACTATGGGAGGAGGGCATGGGGGAACACTATGGGAGGAGGGGAGGGGGAGAACACTATGGGAGGAGGGGAGGGGAGGGGAGGGGGGAACACTATGGGAGGAGGGGAGGGGAGGGGAGGGGGGAACACTGTGGGATGAGGGGGAGAACACTATGGGAGGAGGGGAGGGGAGGGGGAGAACACTATGGGAGGAGGGGAGGGGAGGGGGAGAACACTATGGGAGGAGGGGAGGGGGGAACACTATGGGATGAGAACACTATTGGACAAGGGGATGGGGTTAAAGAACACTATGGGACAGGGGAGGAGGGGTTAAAAATCACTATGGGACTATGGGACAGAGGAAGGGGGGGTTAAAAATCACTATGGGATAGGGGAGGGGGGGTTAAAGATCATTATGGGACAGGGGAGGGGAGTGGGTGGTAAGGAACACTATGGGACAGGGGAGAAAAAAAAATATTCTGAACAAACTTTCCCATAGTAAAAAACACTATGGGATAGTTTGTTGAAAATATTTTTTTTTTCTGGGTTTCCTCCTCTAAAAACTAGGTGCGTCTTATGGTGTGGTGCGTCTTATGGAGCGAAAAATACGGTATATTTTAAATTAATTAACTATTTTTTTTCCATTTTACACATGCAGGGAGAATGCCTGACAGCACAGGCAGTCCCCCCGCAGGCAGATACTTGGACACCTATTGCGGCCATGTGGCAGCTCTGTTAACCGCTGGGTCTTAATTCACCGAGGGGAGACTGCCTGGGCTGTTAGGCAGTCTCCCCACACCAGGAGCAACGCCGATCGCCACAGGGGGGAACGGCGGCGCTCAGGTAAGTAAATAATACCGTTATCACAGTTCAGGACTGTCATCGGTCATCAAGGGGATTTTTCCGATGACAGTCCTGAACCGTCAGCAGTCATTAAGGGGTTAACCCCTTAAGGACCAAACTTCTGGAATAAAAGGGAATCATGACATGTCACACATGTCATGTGTCCTTAAGGGGTTAAAGAAAACTAGAGCAGACAGGAAGAAATGAAGAACAGATCCAGACAGAGTGAAAGAAGAGGAATCGATTGGGGAAAGGTAAGTTCGGCATGACGGTGCCGCTTTAATCACTGCAATGGCTACTAATAATAATAATATTTGTGCTTATGTACTACTAAAAATTCTGAATAAATATGATTCATTGAGAAAAAAAGGAAATATATATATTTTGAAAGAGAGATTGGTATGAGGTGGCGGAACATGAGTGTGGGTTCAAGACGCGATGCCAGTCCAGTGACCGAGTCAAGGCATATCTTATGAGCAGTTTTCCAAAATAGGAATATATGTGTGCAGGTCCATTAAATGCAGTGTACCCCACTGATCCTTACAAAGCCAGCATATAGGACTGGCTCTATATGACTTCATTTTAATTTGATGGCAACTTTTTTTTTTTTTTATCAACATAAAAAAAAAGGATGAAATTTTACCTAGACAATCCATTTACAAAGCAATTCTGGGGCAGATTTCAATAGAGCGATGAAATGTTGCTGCTAGTTGCTCCAATTCTAGATATTTGCTCCAGAATTGCTATTTGGGAATAAAACTCAGAATCTATATCAGAATACATTGCTATACTGGAACCCTGTGGCTCCAGTCAGTCTGAACAGAGTTTATCTACCTGTTTTGCTAAAAAGTACAATTTTAGGAAGAAACTTGAATCAAAAACACATTCCTATAAAATGTATATTTAAAAAAGTCTCCTACATCTAAGGGTGTGTTTTTAATCCACTTCCTGCTGTCTGAGAGCAAGTCACATGGTGCACCGTTTGTATCACATGCTCCAATGCAGGAAGTGTAACAAAAGGAAACAAGTTTGCAATGTATCTGCATCAATCATGCTGCACTAGGTAAGTGTATACTGCCATATCCTTAGTGTACTTAGCTGTGACCTTGCTGTATTATGTGCTGTGTTCCATGGCTGGAGTTTGGAGTCTTATTAATTGCTACTAATTCTAAAACTAATAACATGGGTTAGTTTGTAATCTGCCACTGTGTTAATTTCAGATTGTTAATTATATATATATATATATATATATATTTATACAGCAATGCTTTGGATTTTTAAAACCCAGCAACAAGTCTTATCACCTGCTCAAACCTAATAGATAGCAGTTTGTTTTGAGAAGTTTTGTTTTGTTTATAAACATTTCGAAGTCACCTTTTGTCTCTCTGTGATTTGAAACACAGTTTGTTATTCATACCACATTTGCTACATTATGCGTTTGATTTGTTTATAATTTATTTTTATATTTCAATAGCACTTGTTGGTAATTGTTATGCACATATCTGTATGCAGTGTGTGGTTTTTTTGTTGTTGTTGTTGTTGTTGTTGTAATTCTCAATAAACAAGCGTGTTGACGATCCTGATTTCATGCAAGAAATTGATCAATTATATCTATAACATGTGATGGTTTCATTTACTAAATTGTTAACTGTTGGGAATTCAAACCGGGTTATTCACTAAGGTGAACATTGCCAGCAGTTCCATCTTAACAGCATTATAGGCGCCCGGGCAAAGCAATGCATCTCACAGGAATATAAATGCAAGTTATCGATAAGTATAAGCTTATATTTATTGGTACCTCCAACAAAATCCGTGTTTAACCCTATCGCGACCTCGGACGTATCAGGTACGTCCAACAAAAAACGGTCCTTTAAGGACCGCAGACATACCTTCTCCCCCCCCCCCCCCGCCCCCCCCGCCCCCCCCTCTCCCAGACACTCCAGGCGCCATAACCACTAGAAGATGTTGTAGTGGTTATGGTGCATCAAGTGATCCTTTAATCTTAAATTTTTGATTTATCTTCACATGAATTGTGTTTTTAGTAAATAATCAACTTAGCATTATGTGATTTATTTTTTTTATTTTTTTTTTTATTTCATTTACATTTATTTTAAATGTATTATTTCTGTCATTAAGACTGTTTTATTCAGATGTACAGAGCCGCCAGTTGGAAATTGCAGGACTCCCGGACACACACTCTTAGACATGCAGACAGATACATTTCCAGACATGCAGACAGATACATTTCCAGACACAGGCACACAGAAACACACACAAATTCACAGCTACACATATGCACATCAAACAAATACAAATATGCATTGTCAGAAACTTGCACACAAATCACATTGCTATATACATAGAAAGACACACACGGATTTACACTGCTAGACACACATTTCCAGATACAATGCACACATACAGAACAGAGAAAAGGGTGTTTCACAGAAACAGCAATAAAGATGTGGAATTCTCTATCTAAAGAAGAAAATATGCTATAGATTTTTTGTATTTTTTTTTAGATTATATATATATATATTTTTTTTTTTTTATTTTTATTTTAATAAAGGCCTCGGATGCTTTTTAGCAAAAAAAAAAAAAAAAATGTCCCTTTAAAAATCTTGCAGAGTACCTGCAATGGGAAGCTAGCTCTCCCCTCTCACCCTCCTGCCTTCCTCCCTTCGCAGGCCCATAGCACCCACATGCGCTCTGAGCTTAATAGTGTCCCATTTAGTACTGATAAATGTATTCTTTAACTATATCATTATTTTTTGTTCATTTTCTATGCTAAGAGGGTTGGAGATCATTTTTTGAATTTATTTATGTAAGTTTTATTACTTTTAACTCCTACTTGCCAGTCCCATGTACTGAATATTATTCAATCTATAGGTTAAAATGAACTAATCCCTGGGCGATCACATGCAGAAATTGCTTCCAAGATTCAGCAAAAGCTGGATGTCATATTAAGATCATTGGCTGCTGTAGAATCCTAAAAGGTGAGTGACTATGAGTATGATGTACATTTTTCATATTGCTATTACTTCGTTTACAATATAACATCGGTTTGTGTTCTAAACCACAAGCCACAATCCTGGGTCATTGAGAGTGCTTGAGAAGTGGTTTGGGAAGATCCGTTTACCAAACTGGGTTAGATGCTCCTAAAGTCATTTTCAGCTGTATGCTGGCAATGGGAGGAATGTTGATACTTGGAGTGATTTTTAAGTGACAGATTTTTAGAGTATCCTGGCTGTAAAATACTACTTGGTTAGTAAACATTAATAAAAGTGTAAATATATAACGTATTCTGTATGGTTTTTTTTTTCCAGATGAAATGTGTACTTATTGCTTCCGAGGGGGCTGAAGTCCTTTTCTGCTGGTCAGATGAAGAATATGAAAGCCACTTGCGTGCAAAATACTGTTCATTGGATGAAACTCAGGTAACAAGCAACTGGCATTGTATTTAATGTCAATGTATGAAAAATAGATCTTTGTGCCCACTGGTGACCCATTATATGAAGAGACACTTCAGTCTGGGTTGGCTTCCTATTAAAATTGAATTTAAATCCTATTTAAATAAAAAAAAAAAGAGAGAATTTTTTAAAATTGTGAATGCTCTAAAATATGGTCATCCTGTTTAAATAAAAAAAAAATGTATATATTTTTTTTTATATTGTTTTCATTTGTTGCTGGTATAGCATTACATGATAAATCCAGACACATTATTTCTTGAATGGAACTAGACTTGGCTGCAGATTGGTGGAGTCTCAAACCAAGCTCTCGTAGATATCTAGGAGGTAGAATGTCTAAGGTTGCAGGAACTCACATGGAGTGTGCATGCGTTGCTCCATACACAAACTTACACGTACAAATCTTTGTATTTATAAACCACTGACTAAGGGGGAGGCACAGATAGGTTATCTGTTTGCACCATAACCAATGGAAGGGGTTTGGAATGTTAAGTTGTTTAGTTGTCCCTTTATTACTACATATGACTTTAACTGATTAGTGATCTGGAGATGGTCTTTAAAATGTAGTGTTTTGTTGACGCTCATAACTTTCGTTGTTTTTTTTTTTTTTTTTTAAAGTGTATAATTTTAATACCAACCACTTGGAGCATTTTGGGGGAAAAAAGCAAAATTATCCGTTGGCACCAAATCCCCAGACATATTTTTCTGTTTGAGATCTAACGTTATCATTTAAGTAGTTGAAGAACTTGTTTCCATTAGCTTAACTGTTTGTCCCCCATGATTAAAATTTGACCCAGATGTGAAACTTTGTAAATTCGATATTGTTTACAAACATCTGCAGACTTTTACTTACTGGAGGCACATCTAACCCTGATACTGTATCTCGGATCCATTATCCCATAACTGAGAGGAGACCTGTTTGCTATGGTTACTGAAACAGACATTGTATTCAAACGTTTTGCGTTTTAAAATGTATCCACATATGCAAGGCCGCATGCATTTCTCTGTTCATTGTCTTTGTGTCCGGTAACAGTACTTTTTTTTTTTAAACTTAATACATTTAATGAAAAAACATTCTTTGGAGTTTGGTGTTTAATCTGTGATGTGTTGATTTTGTTGTATTTTGGACATCTGAAACCTAATTTTAGTATTCTTCTTTTTCTCTTCTTTGCAGGCGCTATCCATAGGGGACACCACCAACACACTCTTTGCCCCTTTAATAATTTCCTGTGTGACTCTGCTAGACAGAATCAAGGATACATATACGTGTTTCACCTCGGACAATGGCCACCTTTCTGTCCTTCATATGGTATTAAAATGAATGGACCAAACTTGTACCCACTGATCAAATAACCCTAGGTTTAAAAAAAAAACATTTTTTAAATATTATTTATTAATGCTTTGACATTCTATACGAAAAAAATCATCCAAACTTTCCAATGAGTATTTATCTGTTTGGAAAGGAAGCTGGTATAAATCCGGTCATAATAAAATGGATTGTGTAAATAATCCTAATGACCCACAAAATAAAACAACTCGCTGGAATTGGGAAAGAAATAAAATGGGATTGTAGTCACGCTTTTTGGAAAACACAAGGAACTAGGATTGGAGGGTAAGATAGGAACATGTTGCATGACATTAAAAGGGACATTCCACTGGCCAAAGAAAATTTGAAAATCCCTCTTTACTGCTGCATTTCTTTCACTGGGAGTATATCTAAAGGGGAGCTTTAAAAAAGCTGCCGATCTCTTGTCTGCAGTCATTGCAAGACCTAATATCCAAAATGTGTTTCAATAAATCTAAAACCTTAAAAATTTATTACAATTGAAGTCAAGGACTTCACAACGGGGGATAACACTGCAGTGGTATATTCTCCCTGTTGTGCAGTCCTGGCTACAGATGCTAAAGCTGTTGCAGCTATAAGTGAACACTCCTTCTCCAGCAAGTTCCACTACTCCAGGAAGTTGTATTTTGGATCGACGGCAAAGGACAGGTGTGGGGAAGGCTGAACTTGATTAACGCAAGTCTCTTTTCAGCTATGTAACCAACTATATTTTGTGTAATTTATAAAAGTGCCAATTTCTATTGAAATCTACACTTTTTGCAAAATGGAAAAAAAAAGAGAAAACAGTCTTGACACACAAAGCATCTCAGCAAGCCTAAGTGCTTCAGGTGTTTGGAGATACTCGGTTCCATCTGTCATACCAGTAGAGTTTAGAAGATTAAAGTCTGGAGTTTTTCACTGATAGTGTATATTTATCAATATGTATTAAATATGTACATATTGTCCTGCAATTTCTTCTAATAGTTTAATGGGAGGGTCAAAAAATGAAACCTTGTCACAGTCACATCCTCTTTAATTATATTCTTTGACACAGATTAAAACCTTCTTGTTAGTCTGTAGTTATAAACCGATGGCACTCTACGAATATGACATTCTTATTTTTTTTTCCTTTATCCCTGCAGTTTGGAGGATGTCTATACATTGCAGTAAATGGGGATGGATTGGAAAATGAGGATGACCTTCGTAGAAAACTTTATGTCCTGAAGCGTCTAAGTGAAGTTCACTTTGGCCTCGTCACCTTTGATAGCCAACTCATTAAAAAGGAGTATGTTTGTTTCTATGTTTGCAATAGTCTGTCTCACTGTTTTAAAATTGTGTTTTTCTTTTTGGGTACAGAGGGATGGTTTTTTTATACAAATATAATATGCATGCAGAAATATGTTTAAAGTACAACTGTCAAGTCTATCGTGAATTGGGTCTCCTTTAATTTCATATATAGTAGAATATTTTTCAAATGTATAGGCTTTGTAAAAAAATGAAATAACATTTCCTTTTTCGGCACACACTACCATGCCAATATTGTAGTTTGTATGATTAGAATTGGATTGGAGAACTGGAGAAGCCTTCTTCAGGTGTCACCTTTTTCCTTCACAGCAGCTACGTGCGTAGTAACACTAAAATCATCTCCTACCAGACTAATAAATAAATAGTCACAGCCTTGGTTCCATTCACAATTTATTGCGTTGGCATTAGATTCAGCTCATGGCATATGGGTATTGTACCCCTTGTGTGACATTGCTTCCCAAGGAGGGAAAAATTGATAGGAGGTAAGGGGGAGGTAAGAAGGAATATGGGGAGCTGGTGTTATAGCTAATGTAAAGACTGCAAAAATTGAAAAATGTATGCCTTAATAGTGCTGGAATGGAACAAAGTAATTTAACCCCTTAAGGACACATGACGTGTGTGACATGTCATGATTCCCTTTTATTCCAGACGTTTGGTCCTTAAGGGGTTAATCCAAACATATTAACATTTATCTTCTATATTTATGATAACTGATATGTTCGTTGTTTAAGGAATACTAACTAGAAAAGGAACCTGTCATAATCTTTATTTTTTTTAAACTCAATGAAATTCTTTTCATGTTTATATGACATTGTGATGGTGTGACATTATTCAATGCAGCAAGCTAAATGACCATCCCTTGTGTCCCCGTGCATGGCAGTTAAAGGGTAAAAAAAAAAATTAAAGCAGTCAATTACCTTCTTCCTGAAGACCCTTAGCTCCTGCTCTTTCTCTGCCTTCTCTGACATCTGCACCTGCGTGAGCACTCCATGTGCACGTGGCCTTGAATCAATGCTTTCCTCAAAGATGCTTTTGAAGTTAAACTCCATATAACAGCAGGAAGCGCCTCTAGTGGCCATCTGGTAGACAGCCACTATAGGCAATCTTAACCCTGAAATATAAACTGTGGTGTTTTATATTGCAGGATTAAAGGGAAAGAGACAGTGCATCCAGACCACTTATATGCGATGACATGGTCTGGGTGCCACAGTGTCCCTTTTAAATCTTTCCATTTTAATTTATAAATTGTAGCTATGGATTGTGTTACTATCTATCTAAAACTTCTCTGCTACTATCTTCATTAAGAAACTCTTGTGAGCCACATGCGTGATAACCCAATTACCAGCATATTATATGGTCAGAGATAGATGATTTGCTTTAGGTTATAGCCAGAGGTCCATAGGACATGGAAAGTCTGGGAGTTGGTAGGTAATGTCACCTTATGATCGCTAATTACAAACTGAATATAATATATGCTAAGATGTTTCATGATGCACTCACACTCCATGAACATTCAGAGCTCCTAGAGCAGGGGTAAGATCCAGATGTTGAGGACACAATCACCCATAATTGCTCTTATATCCATAATGCTGATAATACCTTGAGGGCGATGTAGTCCACAACGTCTGGAATGCCAAAGATTGCCTCACCTGCATTGGAGGCTATGGGTGAAAACCTCTTTGTCCCAAAAACTGAGACTATGCCTCCTAAAGTGGTTTGGAAGGTGAGACCTGATTAAGGTTCTCTTTTAACAGATAATCCATAACTAATAAATAGGATAGTAACCATACTGTTTGTGCCTTTGGAGGCTTTACTTTTTAAAAAAAATATATTTTGGTTTTTATTCTGCTGCAGTATGTTACAGTTGTACAATGAGTAGGAAAAAACCCTTCCTATTAAATTTATGTCAATTTTTAAAAGAACAAGAGGCAAAGGTTATGATGGGTATGCTCAAGCAAGCCTACTGCACAATAAATATTTAATAGAGCTTTCTGTGCAGACACAGGTGTTCCATCGTTTACAAAAATCAAGATTGTAAATTAGATTTTTTTTCTTTTTTTATATATATATATATATATATATATATATATATATATATATATATCAGATCGAAATAAAAGATTAGCACTCAAGTGAATAAACCGTTATTAAAAACCTCTAGCTTGTAGTGAATAAAAAGCTTTTTTTTTTTTTTTTTGAAGTGCAGAAATCTTATAATGTGTAAACGCAGATGGAAAATCTAAAGGATAATTTTTTCACTGATGGTAAAATTTAAATTTCAAGTCTAGACTAGATGCACTGGCTATAGTCTCTGGGTGGGTTACAATATCTATTGAAAAATTCCTACTGGATCAATCTGCTTCCTGCTGTGCTTGTATGGTTTGATGCCTTATAGTTTCTGTATTTGAAGTACACGTACCAGTTGTGAGAGGGCTTAAGGGTAGGTATACCTGCCCGTTTCTCATCATCTCTCTCTCTCTACAAGAGTCCGACAATGATCACACCTTTTAATTCCATTTTCCTTTCTTCTTTTTTTTTCTCCTTTATTTCTTTAACACATTACCTCTTTTTCAGCCTTTTTTTTCATGGTTTGTTCCATAACAGTCACGCTGCCGTGACTTTCACATCCTGGTTTCTTAACCAAACACTCTACACCACTTTGCCTGGAGCTGCATATAGATATTTTTTTGTTTGTTTAATATTTATGTTCTTAGTTTTACAGTGCAATTTGATACTTTATTATCTATTTTTTTATTTTTTTTTACTTTAATGTCAACTTTTCTGATATTCATATCGAGTCCATGTTTTGCGTGTCTGAGGTAAAAACAACAAAAACACTTTTTTGGAAAACCTGCGTCCGTGCCATTAGTTGAACTGTTTGAATAAGTATGTCATGGTGTATATTGTGCTGAGTTTGAATTTTCTGGGAATTGAAAATAAAGTATTTCCAATCTGTCTGCAAAATCTTTGCCCACAGACAAACCAAAACCATAAATAATTGAAATGGGTATTTATATGAAATTTTCAGATATTCTATAGTTTTGGGAGTTCTGCTTAGTCATGTCTTCAAGTAAGGACTTGATGTTTTCTGCTCCACTGACTGCAGCCCATGTTAGATAATGACTTGTTTCCCAGAAAATGTGGATGCCTGGGGTAGGAAATCCACGAAATCGGAATAAAATGTTTGTTTCAAATTGTTCCAGTTTCTTTGGTTTCATTTTTCCTTTTTCTTCCCCATGACATTTTCCATATACATTCTTTTTGGGTGGGATATTGTAGACCTGCAAACAGTCATGGCTAACATGGGCACTCTGGTGTTTCTGGTGACTACAATTCCCACAATGCTATGCCATAATTCCCTTATGCATTTTAGGTGCAAGCTAATAATAGCAAGTTTCAAAATTGGTGAATTGTTAGTGCGACACCTCCACTTCATCCGTGTTGCAGTACGACATTTGTAACTGCTTATTAATCACGAAACCGCTGCTTGATGGAATTAATCATCTTTTTGGTTTGTTGACCATAAGCATCCAAGCTTTAAATGTATCAATTAGCATCTTCACTAAAACTCAAGACAATCGCTCTACCATAACATTATTTATATATATATATATATATACACACACAAATATAAACTGTGCTTTAATTTAAACAAATATATATGTTTAAATTCTGATTTCCTATTGCAGACTGCGGCCCCCTGATTCCGAACACTGCAAGCTGGTGTGGAAGACCTTCCAGAGTCTTCTTGTTACATATAACCGTCTGAGACAGGAGGACCAGAGCTTTCTAGTAGAGGTAATGCCTTCCTATTTGTGAATTTAAAAAAAAAAAAAAATTCCTCTGTGAATTTCAAAGGAGGGTGAAATGTATAGTTTTTTTTTTTTTGTAATCTAGTTTGATACTTTATACTAGAATAAAAAATGATTGGATCTATGCATATTCAGGTGGTGAGTTCTTCTTAAAGTAGGGCAGGTAGCTGCAAATAATGCCAGTTGGGTCAGTCTTGGAGAGGTTGTTGGAGAATCCACAAGAAGGAAAGAGGAGCAAACCGCCTCGGGTCAGTACCCATCATTACATGGAGACTCTACTTGGCATATTAGCTGATTGAAAGCTGATGATTACACAAACTGATGCCTGAAGTTTGGACACCAGCTGTAAACTCAATTTTGCTAAATAAAAAACGTCAGAGCGGGACTATGAGAAATGACCAGAATATGGCGAGAGCAGATTTTACAGTGATATATATATATATATATATATATATATATATATATATATTTGTATGTATCCTATGTCATTTTTTTTTTATTAAAGTTTTTTGTATTTTTGTTAATGGTTTGTATATTAAACGTAATACATTTCAACTCCAACAGACAGCAAGTTATATTGTTTACTAGATGTCCATAATGCCTCGTTTTCTTGGAAAATCTTGTAGGCTTGAAAATCATTAAGTGCAAAGTATAAAGGGCATTTATTGGGCAAATTTCTAAAATTGAAGCAATAAACATGAAAAATAATTAAATGCTCATGATGAGAGCTCTAATTTAATACTTCTGTATATACACAGCGTCCATTGTGTTAGAACCAGCATCAATATAAATTGACTTTCTGTTGGATACCATTTGGCGTGATCATTCCCAACATGATCTCATGTCAAACATGTGGCACTGTAAATAGTGGCCAGCCTGCCTTGCGTGTCTCCAGTAGATAAGACATGGATATAGAAAATTCTTGTTTGATTCAAATTGGCTTGATGGCACGTGTGAGTGTGCACAGTTTAAACTTATTTGGAAGCATTGGATAAAGTTGGCACTTTTGAACCTCTGGGTGAATCTTTTAGATTTTCTGCCAAACAATTTTTGGGCAACTTAACAAAAACCATGGTCCCTGTGCAGTCATCCAGATAACGTGAACGTTTCACTTCTGGTTTACATGTTGAAAGCTATCCAACTTCTATCTGTAGTGACAGAATGCAAGGGTTGCACTAACTTGTCCTGGGCCTATCACTGCCATCTGAAGGCAGATGACTTTGGATGGATAATGTGGATGATGCAGAGCGCAGACCTTTGGGTGCTAGTGTAGCAGAGCCCTAGTCCTGCCCAGGACTTTCCTCCACTGGATCACCAAGAAAAGAAATCAGGAACAAGAAATTGCCAAGTAAATAGCCCACCTCCTCCCCAGTAACTGGACGACACACAGTTCTGGGAGTACAAGTGAAGTTTATTCTGCTACACATGGCTTTTATGCACTGGCCCCTAGCATATGGAGTTTTCACATCAATAACACAGGGGTTTCTTCCCAAGAGCCTTTGTGTTTGAGAGATAATTGAGCTTAAATTAGGCTAACTCAATTATCTCTCAAATACTGAAACTTACATACATTTTTAAAATACCTCCCAAAAGTATACAGGAACCCCACAAAAACCATATTCCCAAATAGCCCCAAAAAGTGCACAGATCGGTTTGGTAGAACGAAAGTTCTGTTTGAATAGAGTTTTGACCAACTGGCCATGAGGTGATGGCCCAACAGTTCCAGAGGATTGGGCAGGATGGACGGTCAGCTTTTGGTGGTTCCTGTGTGAACACCGACTAATGCACCCCCTGTTTGGTAGATCCTATCTCCCGAACATCGTTCATCTAGTTGGTCGGAAAGTGGGATGAGCAGCAGTACCATCTTTGCCCGTGTTCGCGGAGACGTGAGGCCGTAAAAAGTTCCTGGCGTTCGACCAGGTACCACTGCCTATGTTCGGGAGAAAAAACATCCACGTGCGTTCGGTTATACGAATGGCGGCCACCCAGGGAAAGCACTTAAGCAAAGTTGTTAATATGTGGTTAACAGCCAGGGGACCACACACCAGTCATTTGGAAGACAAAAAAGGGGGTGCGGACAACCGAAAACAAGGGAATAGTCTGCCACTGCTGCTAGAGACCCACTTTTTGTCATGCTGCTCCTGCTCAAATGGTTTGATACAAAAGCAGGACACAACACCTATAAACTCATCTCACCATAACCACTTCACTGCACTGTAACAGTTATGATGTTTAGCTTGCCCCCTTTTCAGCACATGATGTGCAACAACAGGGGAAAAGCCTGAATTTGTCATGTTTGATTGTCGGATTTTTCTTTACTTGGCCAGTCTTGTTGTTCTACATAATCTTTTCATAGGACTAATGTCACCTCCTTAACACTCATTACTTTGCAGGCCGTGGAGCGTTTGATTCACCCAAAGCTCTGTGAACAATGCATTGAGTTTTTGGAGAAGCAGGTAGTTCAGTACATTAACAGCAGCAATGAGCGAGGTGGAGAGGAGGTCCTACATGCCTTTGTTTTAGTCAATACGAAGCTACTGGCACTTTTCTCCAGGTAAGCTTTGTAAAATTGTTTTTATCATTGATTAACTCCTTAAAACATCGACATGTCACATCTGAGATAGGTCAAGCTTTTGCTATAGAATGCTGTGAGAGTGCGCAGATCTAAATATTCTGTACTCTGGATATGTGAATACTATGGCTGTTAATACCTTAGAAGGTATTCTATTTGAATTGCCGATATTCTCTAGTGTGGTGAGTCTTACTTTTGTGTTACACTAACCTGCAAAAATACTTCTGTTTCTGTGTCTGAAGTCGAAATTCCAGCTCACTGAGACCTGCAGATCTCCTCTCCTTAATTCTGATTGTTCAAGATTTGTATCCTGGCTCCAGCACACTACATGACCAGCCTTTCCAGGTACTCACTCTTAGATTGATTTAAAGATTGGATTTGTATAAATGAGGACAATGGCCATAGAGTTGGTCAAGCTTTCCCGTTGGAATACAGTTAAACATCTTGTCATCACCCTTAAGGGGTTACTCCAACCAAAAAAGAATAAATCAGTATTTTCCTAAAACACTGTTTTTGGTTAGAGTAACCATTACTGTGCAAAACTTACCTCCATTGCAGCACCGAGACCAACTTCTCCCCTCAGTCCAATCCATTTCCCCTGATGTCATTGTCCCACAACGTTAGAACTGCCTGCCTAATATTGTGTAGGTCCTCTTCGTGCTGTGAAAATAGCTCTGATGTGTTGAGGCAGGGACTACAGAAGACCTCTGAATGTGTCTTGTAGTTTATGGCACCGAGACATTAGCAGCAGAGCCTGCAAGTTGTGTGGTGGATCGGATTTGTCATTCCGGCACATCCCAACACATGCCAAGGCAACATGTTGAACTCTTTGTCATTATCCTCAAATCATTCCTGAACAATTTTTGCAGTGTGACAGGTTTTAAAAGAGGCCACTGCCATCAGAGAACACCATTGCCATGAATGCCAGGACCCAAGGTTTCCCAGCAGAACATTGCCAAGAGCATAACACTGGTTGGTCTGCCTTTTTCCTATAGTGCATCCTGCTGCATCTCAACCTCCGGTAAACCATGCACACGCACCTGGCCTTCCACCTGATTTAAAAAAAAAAAAAAAAAACGTGATTCATTAAACAAGGCAACCTTCTTCCATTGTTCCATGGTCCAGTTCTGATGCTCACGTCCCCAATGAAGGCCCTTTCGGTAGTGGACAGAGGTCATTATGAGCCTTAGGTGCCATGGCACTGATGCCAGTTGACCAGTTGTTCTTACTTGAATCACTTTTGGTATGTACTAACCACTGCATACCGGCAACATCCACAAGACCTCACATTTTGGAGATGCTCTGACCCAGTTATCTAGCCATCACTATTTGGCCCTCATAAGTTACTCAGATCTTTTCTCTTGCCCATTTTATCTGCTTCCAACACACAGTGGTGTATCCTGGTTTTGTGCTGCCCTAGGCAGGACAAAACCCAGGCGCCCCCCCCCCCCCCCCACCCAACCCTTCCCCCCCACCCCGCCTTCTAAATACACACACACACACACACACACACACACACATTCACTGACAGATACGCATACACTAGCTAACAAAAACACACACTCACTAACAGACGCACAACCCACTCACAGGCAAACACACTCACACTTACAGACACACACTAGCAGACACACGCACTCACTAGCAGACACACGCACTCACTAGCAGACACACGCACTCACTAGCAGACACACGCACTCACTAGCAGACACACGCACTCACTAGCAGACACACGCACTCACTAGCAGACACAAGCACTCACTAGCAGACACACGCACACTAACAGGCAAACACACACAGTCAGAGACAGACACGCTCACTAGCAGACAGACGCGCTCACTAGCAGACAGACGCGCTCACTAGCAGACAGGCGCGCTCACTAGCAGACAGGCGCGCTCACTAGCAGACAGGCGCGCTCACTAGCAGACAGGCGCGCTCACTAGCAGACAGGCGCGCTCACTAGCAGGCAGGCGCGCTCACTAGCAGGCAGGCGCGCTCACTAGCAGGCAGGCGCGCTCACTAGCAGGCAGGCGCGCTCACTAGCAGGCAGGCGCGCTCACTAGCAGGCAGGCGCGCTCACTAGCAGGCAGGCGCGCTCACTAGCAGGCAGGCGCGCTCACTAGCAGGCAGGCAGGCGCGCTCACTGGCAGGCGCGCTCACTAGCAGGCAGGCAGGCGCGCTCACTGGCAGGTGCGCTCACTAGCAGGCAGGCAGGCGCGCTCACTAGCAGGCAGGCGGGCGCGCTCACTAGCAGGCAGGCGGGCGCGCTCACTAGCAGGCAGGCGGGCGCGCTCACTAGCAGGCAGGCGGGCGCGCTCACTAGCAGGCAGGCGGGCGCGCTCACTAGCAGGCAGGCGGGCGCGCTCACTAGCAGGCAGGCGGGCGCGCTCACTAGCAGGCAGGCGGGCGCGCTCACTAGCAGGCAGGCGGGCGCGCTCACTAGCAGGCAGGCGGGCGCGCTCACTGGCAGGCAGGCGGGCGCGCTCACTGGCAGGCAGGCGGGCGCGCTCACTGGCAGGCAGGCGGGCGCGCTCACTGGCAGGCAGGCGGGCGCGCTCACTGGCAGGCAGGCGGGCGCGCTCACTGGCAGGCAGGCGGGCGCGCTCACTGGCAGGCAGGCGGGCGCGCTCACTGGCAGGCAGGCGGGCGCGCTCACTGGCAGGCAGGCGGGCGCGCTCACTGGCAGGCAGGCGGGCGCGCTCACTGGCAGGCAGGCGGGCGCGCTCACTGGCAGGCAGGCGGGCGCGCTCACTGGCAGGCAGGCGGGCGCGCTCACTGGCAGGCAGGCGGGCGCGCTGACTGGCAGGCAGGCGGGCGCGCTGACTGGCAGGCAGGCGGGCGCGCTGACTGGCAGGCAGGCGGGCGCGCTGACTGGCAGGCAGGCGGGCGCGCTGACTGGCAGGCAGGCGGGCGCGCTGACTGGCAGGCAGGCGGGCGCGCTGACTGGCAGGCAGGCGGGCGCGCTGACTGGCAGGCAGGCGGGCGCGCTGACTGGCAGGCAGGCGGGCGCGCTGACTGGCAGGCAGGCGGGCGCGCTGACTGGCAGGCAGGCGGGCGCGCTGACTAGCAGGCAGGCGGGCGCGCTGACTAGCAGGCAGGCGGGCGCGCTGACTAGCAGGCAGGCGGGCGCGCTGACTAGCAGGCAGGCGGGCGCGCTGACTAGCAGGCAGGCGGGCGCGCTCACTAGCAGACACACACATGACGTCATATTCCGACTCCCAGCCTCACTCTGCGGCGCGCGAGGGAGCTGAGCAGACAGCTCAGAGTAATTGCTCCCTCGCCAGCCGCCCGACAATGCCGCCCGCCTGACCGGCATGTCTGTTAGCCGCGAGGCTAACAAGGCATTTGCCCTGGGCATTTGGGGGCGGCGTTTTTTGCCGCCCCCTGGAAAATGCCGCCCAAGGCAAATGCCTTGTTTGCCTTGCGGCTAATACGCCCCTGCCAACACATGAAACTCAAAAACTGACTATACACTCGCTGCCTAATATATCCCACCACTTGATAGGTGCCATGGTAACAATATAACCAATTTTATTCCCTTCACCTGTCAATGATTTTAATGTTGTGGCTGATCACTTTATATATTCTTCAGCTTGATTCTTTAAAAAAATAAGTTAAATAAAAAACAAAACCTTATTTATCTATCCTTTTCAAATATGTTTTTGGATATATTTTTAATGTGATTTAATATAAAAAATGTGATGTATTGATAATTATTTTTTATATATAAATATTTCTGGAAAACTTTTTTTAAAGTTTATTCAATAATATTAAATTGAGGACATAGTCAGGTAAAATATTGCTAATTACTTGCTCATTTGTACATCTTTTAGATTTTATAGTGTGTTAAATGTTTTGTAGAAATATATTTTTATGGTTTAATTTCGGTAAAGACCTATATTTGATGAGAGGAATTTGAGAATAATATACACTGCTCAAAAAAAAAAAAAAGGGAACACTTAAACAACTCAATGTAACAACAAGTCAATCACACTTCTGTGATGAAATCAAACTGTCCACTTAGGAAGCAACACTGAGTGACAATCCATTTCACATGCTGTTGTGCAAATGGGATAGACAACAGGTGGACATTATAGGCAATTAGCAAGACACCCCCAATAAAGGAGTGGTTCTGCAGGTGGTGACCACAGACCACTTCTCAGTTCCTATGCTTCCTGGCTGATGTTTTGGTCACTTTTGAATGCTGGCCGTGCTTTCACTCTAGTGGTAGCATGAGACTGAGTCTACAACTCACACAAGTGGATCAGGTAGTGCAGCTCATCCAGGATGGCACATCAATGCGAGCTGTGGCAAGAAGGTTTGCTGTGTCTGTCAGCGTAGTGTCCAGAGCATGGAGGCGCTACCAGGAGACAGGCCAGTACATCAGGAGACGTGGAGGAGGCCATAGGAGGGCAATAACCCAGCAGCAGGACCTCTACCTCCGCCTTTGTGCAAGGAGGAACAGGAGGAGCACTGCTAGAGCCCTGCAAAATGACTTCCAGCAGGCCACCAATGTGCATGTGTCTGCTCAAACGGTCTGAAACAAACTCCATGATGGTGGTATGAGGGCCCGACGTCCACAGGTGGGGGTTGTGCTTACAGCCCAACACCGTGCAGAACGTTTGGCATTTGCCAGAGAACACCAAGATTGGCAATTTCGCCACTGGCGCCCTGTGCTCTTCACAGATGAAAGCAGGTTCACACTGAGCACATGTGACAGAGTCTGGAGACGCCGTGGAGAACGTTCTGCTGCCTGCAACATCCTCCAGCATGACCGGTTTGGCAGTGGGTCAGTAATGGTGTGGGGTGGCATTTCTTTGGGGGTCCGCACAGCCCTACATGTGCTCGCCAGAGGTAGCCTGACTGTCATTAGGTACCGAGATGAGATCCTCAGACCCCTTGTGAGACCATATGCTGGTGCGGTTGGCCCTGGGTTCCTCCTAATGCAAGACAATGCTAGACCTCATGTGGCTGGAGTGTGTCAGCAGTTCCTGCAAGACGAAGGCATTGATGCTATGGACTGGCCCGCCCGTTCCCCAGACCTGAATCCAATTGAGCACATCTGGGACATCATGTCTCGCTCCATCCACCAACGTCACGTTGCACCACAGACTGTCCAGGAGTTGGCAGATGCTTTAGTCCAGGTCTGGGAGGAGATCCCTCAGGAGACCATCCGCCACCTCATCAGGAGCATGCACAGGCTCATACAGGCACGTGGAGGCCACACACACTACTGAGCCTCATTTTGACTTGTTTTAAGGACATTACATCAAAGTTGGATCAGCCTGTAGTGTGTTTTTCCACTTTAATTTTGAGTGTAACTCCAAATCCAAACCTCCATGGGTTGAAATATTTGATTTCCATTTTTCAATTTTTGTGATTTTGTTGTCAGCACATTCAACTATGTAAAGAACAAAGTATTTCAGAAGAATATTTAATTAATTCAGATCTAGGATGTTATTTTTTTGTTCCCTTTAATTTTTTGATCAGTGTATTTTTTTATATATATATATATATATATATATATATATATATATATATATATATATATATATATATATATATATATATATATATATATATATATATATATATATATATATATATATATATATACAAAAAAATGGATAAGCAAGGCACTCCTCCTGGATTTCTCTGAACAAAAATCAAAACTGCCTAGGTGCAATCCCGCGTACCAATATATACAATCATAAATAAAGGGAGCACACTAGGACTTTTCAATAGTGGAAAAAATGGTCTTTACTGTATTAAATCATAATACAAAATCTGTGTCCAAAAATCGACGTTTCGACCCTCCTGGGGTCTTTATCAAGATCACAGTGAAGCATACTAAACGTGTACAATATATACATATAAGTGTAATAACGCTTACCAATCAGAAGATCAGACAGCCGAAAAGCTGAAGAACCCGGAAGTGAAGAAACCACGTGAAAAGTGCTTACGTAATCGTGCATGTGACCTGGTTGCTAAGTCACCAAACAAACAACCTCTCTATTCCAGTGTAAAGATCCGGTAGCCGGCGAGCCGGGGAACCCGGAAGTAGCTGAACCACGTGATAACTAACACCTGACCTGCACAAACGTGCATGTGACCGGGTTGCATAGCAACCAATCAAACCGTGCAATTCTACCTACCCCCGATAAAAACGGGGAGTAGGACATAACCAACAATAATGGAGGACATAGTCATACAAAACCCCATGATGTCAGTGATCTGGCAGTGACATGCAAGTGCAAACGAAATAACATCAGTGAACAGTGTGTGATAGATGTCAGAACTAAAACAATAAAAAATAAACAATAAAAGACAGATCACATCAACATCTGGGGCGCAGTAAACTAAACTGCGAACATGCATAACATAAACTAATAAGCAAATTATTTCTAAGTATACTACAATTGGTCCAGCATAAAGAAATAACATAAATTATAAGTATCATAATGGGGCTAATTCAAAGAAAAGCATCCAATGTTTCTATATATACTGGAATTAGTCCAAAGTAGAAGGATCATTGATATAATCCATAGCATACTGATGTTGGTTCAAGGAGAAGCATCAGATACCATTTCAACTGTTAGGTGTGGGAATGAGATAGTTTACCATCCAGTGTTGAATACTGTACCTCTTATTAGGCCTGAGCCTCTAGAGGGTATATATATTTTTTTTTTATCATGTATCCAACGTAACATATCAACTGGCTGTATCAACATCCCAGACCTATAGTGTCATGATAATCTATTTCAACAACAAAAGAGTGAGACACCACATATGTACGTGATGACCAGTATTTCTGCTCCATGACGTACATAATATATATCCTAAAAAGGATCATTAATTTTTTTAAGTCTGTGTAAACAGACACCACAATCACAAAGACTATTCACAAACCAAAAAAAATATAGCAGAGAGATGTCCGAGACCTGTGGACATAAAAAATATTATTCTAAAGAAACATTGAAAGGACAAGATGTTCATTTAGTCCTTTGGGGGTTACTGTCTTTAGTTCGTGGATCCAGTAGGCTTCACGCTGGAGTAGTAGCTTGGACCTGTCTCCTCCTCTTGGTGGGTTCGGAACATGGTCGATTGCTATAAACCGAAGAGTCGGTAGATAGTGTTGTGCTGATAGGAAATGTTTGGCCACTGGTTTATCTGTTCTTTGATCCCTAAAGGCAGTAGTTATCCCCGACCGATGTCCCCCTAATCCGATCTCTTAAGGTCATGTCGGTCTTCCCAACGTAGGATAGTCCACATGGGCATGTAATCATGTATACCACATGTGTGGTCCTACATGAGATGTAGTGGTTAATAGGAATACGTTTTCCACTGTGGGGGTGGGCAAATGTGGTTCCAGTCAGCATGTGGCTGCAAGTAACACAGCCACTGCATTTATAGCTGCCCTTCTTCTGGATTTTAGGTAATAGAGCATAACACTGTCGAGGGTCATTTTGCACCAGTAGATCCCTGAGGTTGCGGTTCCTTCTGTAACTAAATACAGGTCTGGTTTTGAATCTATCCGGTAGGTTGTGATCTACCTGAAACATATTCCAGTGTTTATAAATGCATTTCTTTAGGGTCGGAGTGGCAGTATTGAATGTCACTGGGAGGAAGATATTCTTCTTCCTGATGGCATTTGTGGTATTTACTTGATTGAATTTGTTTACGGCATTCATTCTAGCTTTTTCCAGGGTTCGAGGGTGAAAACCCCTTGCCAGGAAGCGATCCCACACCTCCTGTAGTTGACGTTCACAATTAGCTGGATTGCTGTTATATCTCATGACCCGAAGAAATTGTGAGATGGGTAGAGAATCTTTAACATGTTGAGGATGGAAACTGGTGGCCGACAGAAGCGTGTTTCGATCTGTAGTTTTCCTGAATAGAGTAAACCCAAGATGGTTTTCCTCTTTGTATATTTTCACATCCAAGAACTCAATGCTGTGCTCATCCCAATTAAGTGTGAGCCTAACTGGGATAGGTAATGTATTCATCTGTTGAACCATCTCTTCAAGTGCGGTATTGGTGCCTTCCCAGACAATGAAGATATCATCCACAAATCTTGTATATTTTCTTATGTATGGTTGATACTCGTGCAGGATATGTTTGTTTTCGAACCAATACATGAAGCCATTGGCATAGGCTGGTGCCATGGCTGCACCCATGGCGGTCCCGGAGACTTGGAGGTAGAATGTATCCTCGAATTTAAAGTAATTACAGGATAACGCAATATCCAGCCATTCCATCAGATATGGGATGTGAGGGCCATTGTATGTGTCATCATTAGACAAAATCTCAGTTATAGCCTCAATTCCTTCTCGTTTGGGTATTATGGTATAGAGGCTCTGGACGTCCATAGTGGCCAGTAAAATATCTTTACCCGTAAGATCCATGTTCTCTATCTGGCTGATAAAGTGTTGTGTGTCCTTCAGACACGTCGGAAGTTTCCTCACACTGTTGTTGATGTAGTGATCAAAAAATTGAGCAATCGGCTCTATTAATCCACCTTTGGCAGATACAATTGGGCGGCCAGGCGGCTGCTCCAGATTTTTATGTATCTTCGGTAATGTATACATCACCGGATGCTTTGGATGTTTGACCAATAGAAATTTTGCCGTCCTCTCGTCCAAGTACCGATGTGATAAGCCTTCTTCAATAAGTTTTTCAATCCTTTTCTGGAATTTGCCAACTGGGTCATAAGTCAATTTTTGATATGTGGACGTGTCCTGTAGTTGGCGTAAGATTTCTTTTTTGTAGTCGGCATAGGTTTGTATAACCGTGGCACCCCCCTTATCGGCTGGCCGGATTATGATGGTGGGGTCCTGAATCAGATCTTTTAATGCTACATGTTCTTCTTTTGATAAATTGTCCCTGTGAGGAGGTGGGGTTGTCACAATAGGGCTAATCTCATGTCTCACTACTTGCATGAAAGTCCTGATCGAATGATTCGATGTATAAATATCTTTCTTCTGGCGGTTTGGAAAGGTGTGTACCGTAGTGGGACTCTCCTCCTTTCTTATTTCATGGCTATATAAAGTTCTTTGTAACTTATACATGTCAATAGCCATCTCGAATTCCTTGGGTTTGGCAACGGGTATGAACGTGAGTCCTTTTTGTAAGAGTGAGATATGGTTGTGGTCCAAGATTTTGTTTGAGAGATTAAATATAGGTGTTATCTCCGTTGTCTGGGAGGTTTTCCCATGGCTCCTATATTTCTTGTGACCCTTTTGTCCACGTCTAGGATGTCTCTGGGATCTCTTCTGCTCTGTTCGCTGGTATTGGTAGCCCGAGGTGGATCGTTTGAATGCGCTCCATCCTTTAAAAAAGGAGCCTGTAATTCTATTTGAGGGTCAGCTTTCTTCTCTCCATCTGAAGCTGATTCACCTGAACTAATGTCCACTGTTTGTAGGGCAGGTTTTCTTATCCGCGTCCTAAATCTGGGGGCAGGGTTCCTCGTGTTGGATTCTGTGCCACTTAGCCAGCGGTAGACCTGATGGAATTTATAGTCATGGTTTACTTTCTCGACCTTAACTTTCTTAAATCGGATCAATTCATTTTGGTATTTCTGAATATCGTCCTGTATATATATATATATACACACAAAAAAATGAGTAAATCCTTGCACTCACGCTTAAAAGTCCTACTGTTATCCAGTGGTATAATTTGCCGGGTGCCCGTCCATTAGGGGTTCTTTGATGAATATAGGTGTAGAAATTAGACTGCACTCACTGACTTAGAATATGAAAAAAAGTGTATTTTATTCCATTGAACAAGAAATCAACGTTTCGGTCCGCACAGGGATCTTCCTCAGGATGAAGTGTGACTTCATCCTGAGGAAGGTCCCTGTGCGGACCGAAACGTCGATTTCTTGTTCAATGGAATAAAATACACTTTTAATATATATTATACAGGGTTAGTGTGCATAGGGTAAAGAATTTAGTGATTTATGGACTTTTAGACTAAAATAGCCACTAACAGACTTGGCCTAAATTGTTATATTCATATTTAATTCACGTTTAATTTCCAACAGAGCATTCTTATGTAAATAACCTTGTTCATGTGTTCACCCTGTTTAAAAATATATAACTGGACTACAAAATAAACTATCAGTATCTATTGTGCAATATTCACTCCAGTTTCAGCAATAAGGCTAAACAGTTTATGTTCGTTAACATCTAAACGCTTGTCCTTCCTTTAGTGACCACATGATGTCACCATAGTCCTAAAGAGGAATTATTTTAGAAAAGGGGCCAAAAATTGAAAAATTCGAATTGCACGGGTTTTAAAACACTGGAGAAAACCAAACTCTGGCCCTACAGCTTTCGAGGCCTTCACTCCCACCATGCTCAGCTGAACATGATAGGAGTCGTACTCCCCTGTAGCTGAATTGCATTGTATTTACCTGCTCTATATGCATTTTGTGTTTTGTTTTTTTCTGATCCTTCAGGAAGCAGAGGAAGAATATTATACCCCAGATCCGTCTCCTAGTACCAGTAGCCTGGGTAAGTTGAAACACAGAGGGCATGCAATATATTGAAATACAGAAGGATTGTACACCCACTGTACAGCGCTACGGAATGTGATGGCGCTATATAAATAATAAAATAATAATAATTGTAACCTAATTCTGTTAATCTTTACATGCATCTCCGGCTCTATTTCAGTGGAGTGTGTTGCCTTTAGCGAGACCAAACCCGTGTGCATGGGTCATAATTGTCCGATCTCATAAAAGGAGTCACGACCACGAGATCCCTATACAATGGGCACTAGTTGGCACAAAACCAAGATTGTAAACATTAGTATGGAGCAGAAGGTGATGCTCAAAGTATTTTATATTTGTGCAGTGAAAAAATGAATACGCTTTCTGCCTTTTATGTTATGTTTTAGAAAAAGCTCACTTAACGAAAAAAAACAAACAAACAAAAGTTGTTCTGAGCAAGTTAAACCGCCACCTCCCCCACTCTCTTGAGAATTGCACAGGGTAACTTCTGCTCACCTGTTCCAACTTCACATAGTAGAAAGGAGGAAACCTATATGCAATTTTCAAGAGCATTGTTTGTCATGAACAGAAGGTTTATTTTTTTGTATTTTTTTTTTTTTTTTAATTTCCCTCTATTTTTGGTTCTGTGGATAAGTTTGCCACCCTCATTATCTGGCTCTGTATCAAGGAGGTGAGGCTGTTGGCTGACACAGCCTGTCGTCGTCCTGCTGGGATTTTGGAAAACGATTTCTTTAAACTCTCTTTTTATTAAAGACATGTACATACAAAGGCCTTGATGTAAGCGTACAAGAACAGTCTGTGGCAATATAATTGATAATGATGTGAAAAAAGCAAATTAAGTTAAGTTGGGTAAATCACACAGTCCCATGGACAGAAGACCCATGTGGAGGACATTGCAAAGAACAAAGATCGCTATGATTCATTAGGCATAGATATTATCCTAGTTTGATGGCTGTAGCTACGTATGCTCATTCTAGAGGTTTCAGTGATTGCAAAATGATGTATCCCATAATGCCCTGCAACAAAGATTGCTATAAAATCACAAAATAAAAAAATTAAAAAAAACAATCGTTACCCATCATGAGTTGACACTTAGGTTTATGCCCAATACATTTTGTTGTTTTGATATTCTTATATACTTTTTGTAATTCTTTAGGCGCTGAGAGCTGGGTTGATGATGATCCTGCAGCATCACATTTTACAGATAATGAAATACAGGTATAAGTTTCTCCATTTCTGATGTTCCTATAGGTTATTTTTCCAAGTATTTGTGTGTAACGATTTCTCTTTAAATGGTGCTATAGATTGCCGAAGACAGTCTGAAAACCCTGGTTGGTTCACTTCCTGAATCTACGAACACAAGAAGAGTATTTTTGGATGCCAACACGAAGGAGGGGTATTGCCCCATGATGCCACATTCCATGTACTGTCTACCTCTATGGCCTGGAATATGCCTTATTCTATTGACAAAGGTACCTACCTAATCAAAGTGCATTCTCTACAGTAGACAAAGAAGTTCTTTATATTAAACACACAATCTCGTGTTACATGAAAAATCAACTGTAGCAAAGGACACAATGGACACTTGTTCTACCAATGAATTCTTTACTGGAATAGAAACACTATTTGACTGTGCAGATGCTCAAAGCTTTATCAGTAACATTATTATTTTATTCCCTCTGTAGAAATAAAAATATATATTTTATATATAATTGAAAGGGTTTTTTTAGTTTGTGTATATTTAAGTCCACTTCAAAGATAATTGAACCTTCAAAGGCTACATTTTCCTTGTTATCCAAAGAGATTCCATATTTTTTGTTTTATTTTATTTTAATGGCCTTTTCTTTTTTTCTTGGTGTCAGTTGCCTGGCAGCCATATTGCTCTTTCCCTTTACCAGCTTTTAGATGGGTATAGCATGATTGAGAAGAAACTGTTGGAGGGCCAGGATGTTCACCAAGTTCTGAGATCTCATCCATTCATGGCAGACCTTAAACAGAGGACAGAAAGGTTTGTGAAGTCCCTTGGTGGTCGTGAGATACAGGTGTGTAGTCTATCTTTGCCCTAAACAATGCTTACTTACCTCGTTGAATAAAACCATGGAAATCACCAATATTATGTGCTAACCTTTTTTTCATGTTATGCTCGATTTTTCATTTTTTCTTTTTTTTTTTTATTATTATTATTATTATTCTTATTATTATTGACCAGTCAAGTTTAGTCTAGGCACAGCCAATGCCAATAATGATTAGAACAGAAAAATTGTTCAGAACTAAAAAAAAAAAAATATGACCCTCTTTTCAAAAAACTCTATCATAAATGTTATACATGTTAAAACTGCAGCTATAAGCCCACCCACTCATTTGTAGATGATCAGGGGGCTATAATGTTTCAAAATCTCTCAAGATGAAATGAGCCTGTCTGTTAAGTATGTTAGGGAAATCTTGGTCTAATAACGGCATTTATATTGGGCTATGTGCATGGAGACAGGAGATCTCCTTGCGTGATAACCTATACAAACAGCATAGACTAACATTAATGTCTGCTTTCTTTTGAAACATATTTACACATTTTTAGTTTGTAATTTTTTTTAATATTTTTTTAAAATAACACATTTATTTTCTTTCTGTTAAGTTACAAAACACCTGGCTTGAGTTTAAGGCTAAAGCTTTCTCCAGAAGTGAGACTGGGACTACAGACGAGTAAGTCTGACCTATTTATCTCTGACAATATCATTGGCCTGAACAAGGGAAAACGTGTGGTCTTTGTTGCATTAATTTGCATGAAGTAAATGGATTTCATATATGTAATGTATTTTCTCACTACATTTTTCAATCTTGTTTACTTATATTCTAGCTTTTTTTACATTTTCAGTAGAGTACTTTTCTTTGTGTCTGTTAGGTTCGGAAAACGGCTGTATGTTTAATTGTTTTTGCCAGAGAATTCAACTGCAAAACTTATCATATTTCTTATAATATAGTTTTGTAGGGTTTTATGTGTAATTCACACAATTATTCTTCCTTCCATTTGCACTATATGACTTTACTGTTGGGTATGATCTTGTGGAAATTCTGTTCATAATTGCAATTTCTCAGTTGTTAATAGATATCTGAACCCCCACCCCAATGGAAGATGAAAATGGTAGAAATTTAAAATGCTAAAAGATTTATGAAAGGATTGGCTCCAGTTTATGAATAAGACAAAATTATGAACACATATGTTCATTAGGCATTCCCCATAAGACCTTGAATCTGTGCTTTCCTATGGGGTTTTTCAAGATGCTGGATGACCTCATGCAAAGCGTGAGGACATTTTGCATTGTTTCATGGAGTTAATCTCTATGAGGCTGCTGGAAGCTCCTCTAGACAGCCAGTAAAGGCACTCTTAAAGGACCACTCTAGGCACCCAGACCACTTCAGCTTAATGAAGTGGTCTGGGTGCCAGGTCCAGCTAGCTTTTACTCTTTTTTTTATAAACATAGCAGTTTCAGAGAATCTGGATCTCTCTTTTTGGTACATTGCACCAATAAAGTGTATTTTATCCTCTCTGCAATTGTCACTGGTGGCCATCCGGAGACCTGGACCCCTGTATGCCTGAAGATGGTAGGAGTTAGTGTGGAAATGAACAATCGTGGTCTTGTGCAGGGTAACCACACGACCCCTGGTGTTGAGCACAAGGGTTTGTGCGGCCACATATCAGGGACCTGAAGCAGCTACTGCGGATCGCAGGAGCTTGATATTATGCAGATATGTATCCAATACTAGAAATAAGGCAAGACTAGAATAGGCACCTAACAAGACATGATTATAGAAGAACCCAGAACTGGAGTAGGACAGGAAGCAGAACATGTACACAAGACATGAGGTAAACAAGAACAGGGCAGGACAGGACTGTACATGAACTGAGAATACTAGACAAAATTAGAACAAGACAAGATAAACTAGGCAAAACAAGAGGAGAAATAACCAAGTACTAAATATGTAATAAACATTGGAGATTTAGACATACATAAATGGCCAAGATGTATGCAGCCCACCACTGCGCCGAAGTACTCAAATTACGGTGGGTCCTAACTGCCTAGATATGCATGACTAAATAAACAACAATAAAACACACACAGTACTTACCTGCAAAGAAAAGAGCAGAGGAAATTAGACTACTGCTTGCAGGAACCTACTGAAACAAAAAGGATTAATGGCAAAGGAACGGGTGTGGCAACAAAAAACAAACATTTAAAGGAATCGAAGAGACTGGGAATGCCAGGAACGGAATAAAGGAATGAACCCAGAAAACCCAGCATAAAGAAAACCAGACGTAGAATAGAAAACCAGAAAAACTTAAAGGACCACTCTAGGCACCCAGACCACTTCAGCTTAATGAAGTGGTCTGGGTGCCAGGTTCCTCTAGGATTAACCCTTTTATTTTTTATAAACCTAGCAGTTTCAGAGAAACTATGTTTATAAATGGGTTAAACCAGCCTCTAGGGGCTGTCTCATTGACAGCCGCTAGAGGGCTTGCGTGCTTCTCACTGTGAAAATCACAGTGAGAGCACGCAAGCGTCCATAGGAAAGCATTGTAAATGCTTTCCTATGCGACCGGCTGAATGCGCGCGCAGCTCTTGCCGCGCATGCGCATTCAGCTGAAAGGGAGGATCGGAGGCGGAGAGGAGGAGGAGAGCTCCCCGCCCGGCGCTAGAATAAAGGTAAGTTTTAACCCCTTTCCTCTCCCCAGAGCCCGGCGGGAGGGGGTCCCTGAGGGTGGGGGCACCCTCAGTGCACTATAGTGCCAGGAAAACAAGTGTTTTCCTGGCACTATAGTGGTCCTTTAAAAAGAATTGTAAAAAGAGTACTGGATACCAGAAGCCGTGGCCAGAAATGACCCGCGAACAGGATGTGACAGCAATGCCTGATACAGTGTGGTACTAAAGCTTTCTAGATAGTTAAGGACACCAGGTTTCATGTCTTGTAAGGGAGGTACAATAAATGCGCATGTATGTTTCTAACCATTTGGTTTTCTCAACTGACTTGAAACCATCAGTTACAATTTTTTCCCGCTAATTTCTACGTCTCATCTCCAGGCTGCTCCAGGTTTGTGGAAATATGAAACGACAGCTGTGCTCAATATATCGACAGTTATTTCTAGCCTCTCCAATAAGCGGGACACATTCCCTTACTCCGAATCTGCAGACTCGAGCCAGAAAACGTATTCAGTAAGTGCGTTGTCCTGTCATAGGTTCTCGCAATCATTGAAAAGCGATCATCTTATCATATTACAATATTGCTCTCCTCTGCTGCAGAATGTAATTCTTACACTTGACGATGACATATAAATCAGCCCTTTGTTACTTTTGTAATACAGTTGACCCATTCATTACAAGGAAGAGCGAGACTCAATGCTTGCTCTTATTTTTCTTTAGGTTTGTTGACGCTGATATTAACAGTCCAACCCAAACAGTCCAATCAGATTCATCAATATGTTCAGATTAGTATTGATTTTAGTATTGACATGCCTATTTTTATTTATTCGGCATACTATTTCACCCAGGGTTAGATGGCACTCCTCATTGCAGCTTAATGTGGATTGAGGAATGTTGAGAAGTCCTTGAACCTCCAAGTTTGGTAGTCTTCCTGGAGGCACAAACCTTTCATCAGTGATCACCATTCGGTGGCATTTTGCAGATAGTTTTTTTTTTTTTTTTTCAAAACTCTTAGAGAAACTTTCAAAATTAAGCTTTTTATAAGAAAGTCCATTATGTTAAGTGCTTCCACTAACACCTAGCTTCCTCTGTGTGTGTGTTTTTGTCTTCTAGTTCCAGGTTAACACTTGCCTGTTTAAGGGCTTCAGATATAACTCTCTGCTAGAAAACCTTTTCTCAATCTTGTGTAGGCACAATTAGGCACTTTTCACCCCTGACCGTTTTTGTGAAGATCTTCCACCTACAGTGCGAGCGTTTTGAGGTCCTTTTCTTGTATGAAACCATGTACGCACTTTGTTGCACAAGAAAATGTGCAAGAAGTCATTGTAATGTTATTAAAACAAGGCATTATTATCTATTTGCTAAATGTTATTGACCTCCTTAGGGAAAGGAGTGACAGACAAAAAGGGGCACATATCTAATATAATCAGAGTCTCACACACGCATTTGTAAGTGGTTAATTTATTATAACGCTCTGTAAAATCAAGCACAAATCTATGACATTTAAAGAAAAAAAATGGTAACATTATACAATGTAAACACAATAATGGCATTAACATCTGATGCATTATGAAATAACCACTATATGCATGATGTGTGTTATGGGGATTTGTAATAAGCCATCATAATTATGCAGATATTGGTACAATAGCATGCACATCTCTTATCTATTAAAGCAGCGTTACGACAATACACGGGGAACCTATCTCTAGATCAGTTGTATCATTTTCTGTTTGTCAATATAACTGGGAATTAGAACAAACATTAGAAACTTGAAATACCAGATTTTCCGAAGAGGAACTGGCACTGTTAATGTAACAAAAAAAACAAACCCTGTTATACAGAAGATAAAATGCGACTTCTTTGCTGCTGATAACTTGGGTAAATGGATGGCTGTGAGATGTTACAAAAATCACAAGAAGAGGCTCTGCAGATAAGTGGATTTATTTGTTGTCGTTTTTACAGGGAGAAATTGATGGACTGGAAGGAATTCTTGCTGGTGAAGAGTAAAAGAAATATCACCATGGTCACATATCCTTTTTTTACTCCTGATCCTGCGGTTTTGGTTTAGTTAAATATACCAGCATTGATTATCGTAACCGCCTTTTAATGTCTAGTGATTTAGCCGCTTGCAGGAACGGGTTTTCTAATTGAGGCCGAACATGGCCAAGCGGTGACTAAAGCTCATATTGGAGAATTTCTCCAAATCACCTACTTTCACCTACATTTTTACATTCGGTTCCAGTTTACTACAGTTTAGTGAATAAATCGCGAATTGTGAGCAAGGTAGAATGGATCACTGTCTAATGTGATGGCATTTTCATGAATCACAATTACATTTTATTTTTTTACTTAGTATATGTAAAAAAAAAATATTAAACTATAGTGTATTTTTGGGCTGATGACGTAAATATTTCTGGTTAGATTTTTATCTTCTATTTTCCTTTCTATTTATCCTCCACCACTCACTATGAAAATACTATAATTTAATTAAAATGAACAATGTTTCCATGTCATGTTGGGAGTTAGCAGACGCTAATCCCCATCCTTTGTGCAATATCTAATGCGCTGGCTCTAGGTGATGACCCCTGATCACTGTGTCTTCTTGTTGCCATCGTAATTTAACGGGAGCTCAGGTGAGCAGAAGTTGACTTACATCATAAAGAATTTTATACTTCTTGACAACTTCCTGTGTATTATGATTAGGCAGTAGGCTTCCGATTGGACTGTCCTGGTCACCTTCCAGTAAGGAGTCGGTTAAAGAGACATGCCAAGGTTATTATTAATGTATTCTGAGTCCCATGAACTTGCATGTTAACAGCATTTGCCTGAGCCGCCACCTGATCATGTGTATGGTTTTGGGCATCCTTCAGAGCCAGATAGGGGAGTGAATGGCATGCCAAATTCTGACAAACTACGGATTCCAAAAGGAGAAACCATAATTTCATGTTTGATTTCAGAGGGGCAGTTAGCGGCCCTATAGATGCAACAATTTTTCACAAATCTCTGCAGTAAGAAAGTCACTGTGTGCAAGGAGACAGATCCACGAGAACGTACTTTTTGATAGGTTACGATGCGTAGAGTTCTTCTGCCAATGGTACTCGGAATACATTGATACGGACTTTGGCATGGCCACTATCGGCTTATTGAGCAGCACCACTCTTTAGGTCTTATGAGTGCAACTGCAGCTGAGGGTTGAACTTCATATACTAACCTCAACAAGAAAAGGATTTAATGTGCTAATAAGTAAAGAAAACAAAAAAACAGTAGACCAGAACTAGAGACTCCCGATTAGTGGCATCTAATATCTTCATTTTCACCTGATAATGTGCCATCAGATCACCGTACATTCAATAAGCGGGTTGTCCCAACCTGTCCTAATATGGAGTCAGGTTTTTGGCATTATATAAATAAGACATTGTGCTGTCATATAGCTCTGTGTTAGATATAAAAACGTTCGTTGGCAGGAAACATGCCATCGTGTGTATCCTAAGAACGCTTCTTTGTTGCTTCACATTTTGTTTTTGTTTTCTTGCTGTGAAGGTTGTTGTAGGACCTTCTTTAATATTAACAATGCATGTATGAATTCAGTTCCTGTGCTGTACAAATAATCTCTTCTAGGGAATATTTTAGATGAAAAATCTGTCTAGCTCTGCTTTGTGAAACTAAACTGGCTTGGCATTTATTTTTATTATTTATAAGGTCCCCTAGTAGATGTTTGTAGCTGCTGTTGTCAGCCAAAAATATCAAAAACTATTTGGTCACGCTCATTTAAAGGGATCCATTGCTTGGATTTAACTAAAAGCATCCCCTCTGGTGACTTCTATAGAAACCAGGAACCCATCTCTGATTTTCTGTAATGTTCTATGAGGGATTAGCTTGTGTGTGTGTGAGACATGCATGTTGCTAACTGTTCAATAATGGATTGTTGTGGAGTAGAACTGTAAGCAGCATTTCATTAATTGAAAGTTGATTATCTTGCACAACCCATTGGTGGCTTCAATTAATTTTAGAACTTTTCTGAAATTTTTTTCTTCACGTAATTAAATTGCAACTTGCATTCTAATACAAGTGATTATTCGTGGCTTTCTTCAACGAAAGTGCAGTGGCTTATGGGAAAAGTACAGTTGTACATATGTATGTCTCCTGCTGCTTCCTCTTGGAAGTGGAGAAAAAAGGGGGTGGAGCTATTGCTCAAGGTGTTTTCAAAAATGAATCATTTTTATAAGGGGATTCTTAATAGCCTTTTAAAATTTAAAACTGTATTTTGCTGTTCCTTAGTGGGCACCATGCAAAAATCAGGATTTAAAATATATTATTTTTTTTTTGTTATTTTTTTTTCAATATTCTAAGATGCACTAAACATACAGAAATTTAATGTGTTGGAAGCAGGAAAAATGGGAAAGCGCAAAGCTCTGAGTGACTTTGAAAAGAGCCAAATAATGATGGATCTCCAAAACGGTAAGTCTTGTTTCCAATATGCAGCAGTTAGTACTTAGCAAAAGTGGTGTGAGGTAGGACAACTGGTGAACGGGCGTCAGGAACATGGGCGCCCAAGGCTCATTGATGAACCTGGGGCAGTGAAAGCCAGCAGATCTGGTCCGATCAAACAGAAGAGCTACTGTAGCTCAAATTGCTGAAAAACGTAATTCTGGCCATGATAGAAAGATGTCCGAACACACAACGCATCGTAATTTGCTTTGTCTGTTGCGGCGTAGCAGCCCGTGATGACCATGGTCTAACTCCAAAAGCGCAATCAATAGGGATGTGAGTGTCAGAACTAAACCATGGAGCAACGGCTGAAGGTTGTCTGGTTTGATGAATCACATTTTCTTTTAGAGAAGTTGGATGGCTGGCTCTGTGTGTGTCATCTACCTGGGGAAGAGATGGCAGCAGGATGCATTATAGGAAGAAGGCAGGATGGTGGAGTAAGTGTTAAACTTTGGGCAATGTTCTGCTGGGAAACCTTGGGTTCTGGCATTCATATGGATGTTACTTTAATACGTACACCCTACCTAGCGATTGTTGCAGAGCACGTACACCCCTTCATGGTAATGGTGTTTCCTGTTGGCTGTGGCCTCTTTCAGCAGGATAATGCGCCCTGCCACATTGCAAAAATTGTTCAGGAATGGTTTGAGGAACATCACACAGAGTCCAAGGTGTTCACTCTGCTTCCAAATTCTCCAGATCTCACCCCAATTAGGCATTTGTGGCATGTGCTGGAAGAACAAATCCAATCCATGGAGGTCCCTCTTTGCAACTTGCACGACTTGAAGTTTCTGCAGCTAATGTCTTAGTGCCAGATTCCATAGGACACGTTCAGAGTGAAAACATAGCAAAGCTATTAAAGGTGTGAGGACCATGTTGGTAAACTTGTTAGCAGATAATAATTGGGGTTTTCACATAGATGAAGAGGCATGGTCTATAGATTAAAGGGGAGCAGGGAGATTTTTGGAAAATATTATACTAAAATGTATCCCACTTCATGCAGTGGGATATGGGCCACTCATCCCACTTATCCCTGGCTGCAGGCTGGCTTTCGGGCACTACAATTTTTTTTTTTTTGTATAGGAATGTAGACCTGGAGTGCAGTGCTATCACACAATTACACACATATGCTCTTTGTTAGGCAAGAAGTATTGTATGCCCCACCTCACAATTTGCAGGACTAAAGGGACCTGCTGCTGATGCCTTGCTACCAGATACCGCAGGACCAGTTCAAAGGTTTTGTGTAGTCCGTGTCTCGAAGCATCAGAGCTGTTTTGGAAGGACAAAGGGGGACCTACATAACTGTAGGCTGGTGGTTTTATTGTTGTGGCTGATCAGTATACATATGATCACATACCTAATAATATTTATTTATAAAATATTTTACCAGGAAAGATACATTGAGATTTCTCTCGTTTTCAAGTATATCCTGGGTCCACAAAATATTGCATTTCAGCAATGCTTTTATAAGACGTCCGCAATAAAAGTAGATATGTTTTGACAGCTCAGCCATTCCCTGGATTTTACAGCAATTGTATTCCAGAAAGGATGCATTATATATGTTATTTTAATTGTTTTATGACATTTACTGATATTTGACAGAAGATGGCGCTATATACACTGCAGGTTTTCTTTTATTATCATTTATCATTTTATGGTTGCAAAGCCAAAAATAAATTGTTATCCTTATGGGTTGTATTATGGCTTCTTTTCAAAGGCAAAACTTGTTGTTGTTATATATTTATAAAGCAGTGTAAAACGGGATTTTCCAATACCATGAATAAACATTATTGAAGGTTTTACCTTCTTGTTATTTATATTGTATTTGTTCCTCTGTAGTATAGATATTTCAGTTATTTTATTATTAAAGCAGTTTCAATATGTTTGCATTGAGTTCCAAGTGAATGTCTGGCTCAGAGATGATAGCTCTGAAAGACTGTTAGATTGTGTTCGTTCAGTCTTGATTGATGGCTTTTCATTCTCTAAAAGACCAGGGAAAGAAGCTGCTGTTCCAGATTGTTGGTCTGTGTCTGTAAATTCAGTTATACTACAAATAATGTAACACATTCTCTAATATAAATAAACCAGTGAGAAGATGATATCACAATAGCAGACCAGTCTTCCAAAGGTTAAATCTTGGAATGACTACCTTAATCCTGATAAGTATAATAATTTCTTATTTTTATCAGCGTTGGCAGCTGTGAAATAACCTGGTAACATTTGAACTTGAAGTGGTTTCTCTTTATATATAGATATCACAAATTTGTGGCTCCATTGTTGCCTCCCGAACAAAACAACGGTCTAAAAAAACAACGAAAAGATTCAGTACTCATTCTCCTTATTTATATTTTTTTCTTAACTGTCACCAGGCAACTTTTCAGCCCAAAGAGTGTCTTTTGAACCCGTAAAGGGACACTACTCACTGCAATTTTATGTCTGTGCAGAGGCACATCTGTAGGAGTTAGGTGGTAGCGACCTCCATAAATTTTGTTCAGAGAACTTTTTCCTATAGCAAATCAAAGATAACGACAAAGAAAAACTACTTGCACCCACCCATACATGTACTCACTCCTCTGCTGGAGCAAAACAGACTCTGGCTCTGTAACCAACTTACAACTCTGTAGAAAATAGTCTAGAACTTAACAGTAGGTGAAATGCAACCCACATTTATTAAGGTTCTTAAAGAACACAGAACAACATTTTGACCTAGCGATGGGTCTTTCTCAACTAAGCGTTATCAATAGGTGGAAACATTGTTCTGTTGGCTACGAGGACCTCAATAAATTTGTAGTGCATATCACCTACTGCTAAAGATATTAGTAATGCATCTTGAATATTCTTAGAATAAATGATGCCAACTAGTTAATTACAATTCTAGGCTTCATACAGTTAATGGCATTTTGAATTTACATGAGATCTTAAAGTGTGTTGATTTCATAGATTGAAACAAATTCAGATCACAACCATAAAGCTCTTAAATGGCTTTCATTCCACACTGGTGCATACGGTTGTGTTACACATGGCTCACTCTCAGTCCTATACAGATTGACATGGCTCATGGCATAGCACAGGTCTACTCTAAACCATAGCTTCTATGACTAGGCTAACAGAAGACTGTATCAGTGTGGGGCCCGTATAAAACTTGTAATCAATGTTGAATTTGCTCAGCTAAAATGCCCTATCCATTAAATGCCCTGGATCCCAGAAATAATAGGAAGGTATGTTCTGACTCCTAAATGACCTGTAAAAAAAAAAACAAAAAAACACTAAGTCCCTTTACCACAACATCTCATTGATGTTATCTGGGTGAATTGTAAAACATTGCAGTTTCAGATAAACTCTTGAGTTTGTCTCCATGAAACCATACTTTGCATGAGGTCATTCAGCATGTTGGGAAAACCCCATAGAAAAGCATTCAGTCAACATTTCCATATAGGGGAAGGCCTAATGCGTGTGTGGTGCTTGCTGCACATGCACATTCAGTTCCCCCCATTGACTGATAACGTCCGGACATTGGTGCTGAAATCAGGAAAGTTCAAAAAGGTTATGTTTAGACCTTTAATTGTTGGGAAGGAGATGCAGAAGGTTCCTATAGTGTTAGTAATATGACTTTGTATTGAATAAAACATTGAAAATCACATAAAACGTTGATGCTAAGTTTTCTAAATGTATATTAAAGAGTTGGCAAATTACATTATACTCCAGTTTAGTCCAGGCACAATCATGGCACACATTGCATCGGAGGACAAGAAACTCCTGCATTTACAACATTCAATGGCTGAACAGGTCAGCACTATTGACAATGTTTGACGGGCAGTCAATATGGAGGCACTCATGTCCAGGATAGAGGTACACAACATGATGTGGATTCCTAGAATAGTTTTTATTTTTCAGACTTCATAAAAAATATATTTGTTAAATGTAGCAGATAAGTAAACATAATGTTAAAAATCTTTGGAGTGAGTATATTTTTTTTCATCAGCACCAGCTTCACACCTTCACACCTTCACATGCCTCTGAAATTGTAGATAATCTTAAAAATGTAATCTGGAAAGAAAAATCTGTTTATAGGATGCACCATTAAGGTGAGGTTTCATAAACTATTTTCTTTAACCGAAGGGTTCACTTACTTGGAGGACTTCCCAGGTCTGGTGCATTTTATCTATGTAGATCGCACTGTAGGACAAATGGTGGCTCCTTCTATGAACATTGATGAAAAATCTTCTTCAGAGCTTGGAAACAGCCTGATGGCTAATTTCATAAAACACAAGGTATTTGTATTGAAGGTTTGTGTGCGTACAGAAGTCTTAGTAAGCGAAATGAACAGATGAGTCTGCATTCCTCCAAGAAAACAAGTTTAACAAAGCGTAACAGAAGGGTTCGCAATAGTTCAAGGCTTCAGAAATGAGCCTGAGGTTACAGGCATTTGTAATAAACTATAGGATCTGGGAAAAAAGACAAGTTGAATGGATTTCAAATTCTGTGTTGTTAGAGTTATGCGTTCAAAGAATTCCTCTCCCTGTGTCAATAACTGCTGTTCAGTATAATGTGATACCAAGTTACTCTGTCTATATAAAATGTTCCATTGCTTAGAAAAATATTCACCTAACCACATTATGCACATCCCAGTGCAGGGCAAGAATATTTTTTTTACAAGGCTTTGCAATTGTTCGAGTCCTACACAAAATACAAACAAACCTAATACTAAACAATGAATTGACTAAAATAAATTAACTAGAAGATGTGTCCATTTTTACCATTCTAGCTTAAACAGTAATTTAGAACAGTAGTTCAGAAAATGGTTTAGGGGTTTCGCAAACCCTTTTAATGTACAATAAGTAGTAAGGATGTAAGTGTTGTAGCATATATTGTACATACTAAAAATTTAGTTTCAAAGTCTGGAAATCCTAACATAACAGTATTTGGCTTGGTCAAGTCATGTGAGTATTAGAGGGCTGATAAGCGCATTACTTTGTTCTGACATTACAATACTTAGTATTAGTGGGTTTATAAACCATTAGGACCATTCAGGTATAAAGGGGTTGGTTAGGTTTATCAGTTGTATTTACAGAATACATGTATAATTTATATGCCTCTTTTTAAGGTTTGGTCCCTTATTGGGATGTCTCGACGATATCTTCAGAAAGGATACACAACCGTAACGTTTCGAGATGGCGATTATTTTTGCTGTTACTTCCTCTGGTTTGAGAACGAAGCTGTGAGTTTGGGCCATGTTTCTTTACAAACTTCTAAACGAACAGTGTCATTCACTAAAAGCCGAGTGTCCCCAAACTGATTGGAGCAAAACCAATCAGTGCAGTATGGTGCCATTCTGACTGCAAAATCCTGACCCTTTTCACAATATTTAACTTTGTCCATATTTTTTGCAGTTGGCTTCAAATGAGCCTGATTTTGGTCTGGAATAAAGCTGTACCGAAAGCTACCAGATTGTTTAGATACGGGGCCTGGATTTTATCTGAACTATTACCCACTGGCAGCATTATCAATGTAACCTCTATATTGGTATAAGGGACTTGTGAAACCTCCTTTATGCCCCCACCTGCCAGGCCACAGGGGGGACATATGTATTAAAACAGTGAGCAGCCAGCGGATGTAAACAAATGGCTGGGCAATAGCTAGAAAGGCCATATCCCATGGTACTACCTTGGTACTGTAAAACCCCACTGTCTCTGTAAATACTGTTTACTTCTGGCAGTCTGGGGAGGGGAACAAACCATAAGTTGCTTTTTAAAGCAACAAATCGGAGGACAGATTTTTCCATCAGGTTTCCGACTAAGTAAAGGTCTGAAGCTATATATTATGCTTACTGTAAACATGTAGGCATGGGTAAATAGTAGCGTTATCTTGTTTGAAATTCCCCATTCCAGCCCTTTCTATACTGACCAGTCTATTTAATACTTACTTTTCTATAGATGTAAATCCAACCCTGTTTACAGGTAATGTGCCAGGTGAGTGGACATACCATTGTCTCATGGGGCGAACATAGTATCCTAGTATCCAGGGGCCTAACTAGGATCTACAGGGCCCTTGGGTACAGGTATTAAAAAAGGGCTCCCTTCATCAGTCCTTCCTAAGGAATACACCTTTAGTGGTATGTGTGTGTTAGCTGGGTTTGATTGTAATGTATAGGTGTCGAGTTGGCTAAGTGTGAATGTGTGTGAAGTTAAGTGAAATTGTGTAGTGGGGTTGTATATATTTCCCTCTCCCCCTCTTGCTTAGCTTTTTGCAGGAAGAGGGTATAACCCCTGAGGGTCTAGTGGAGTTATAATCAGAACTTTGCCATGGACTACCTGTTGGTAGTCCTGACTTTTGTTTTAAGCACCAGAACTGCAAGTGCTCAAAGTGTTCTACAGTAATTTATTATTTAGTATTCATTGGCATTATACTAAATAATGGTTCTCCTAGGGGGGCTGGAGACTCCCCTCTTACAGGTGGACCTTCAGGGCCCAGTTGCAGTAGCAACCATTGTGACTCTGGTAGTTCCACCTTCAACAGCTTCCACACAGCTCAACAAAACGCATAAAAATAATTGCAATTATATCCAACACTAGACTTTTTCGTTTAGATTTAATAATAACGTAAAGTTAAATTCCTTTTTTTTTTTTTTTTTTTTTAATTATACAGGGTGATAAGCTTGAAGTAATTGATGTTCCCGTCCTAGGAGATGATTCGGCTCCTATAGGCATGCTAGCAGGCGAATATTACAGGTGAATATCTGTGATGGCAACAATAAATTGTTCAGAATTATTAGAGCTTGTTCTGTCTTTGAGAATTCCTTCCAGGTATATATTCTCCATATGGTTAGAACCTGCTTTTTTTTTTCTTCTTTTTTTAATATAAATATATATTTCCCCCATTATGAATGTTGTTCTCGCTCTGTTCACAGATATTAACAAGAATATTATTTCTAGGCTTTTCTTGTGAAATGCTCCTATGCATTGCCTGGTTTTATATCCCTTTTGCTTCTTTAGATTAAATGTTAATTAAACTCAAAATGAGTCACGTTGTGCACAGTTTGAAACACCGCGTGAGAGTTCCACTTTGTTTAACCTAGTTTAATAAAGCTCAGGGCCGTATACAATAACTTGACACATCTTTCTGTCTGCAGAGACAAAGGATTCAAAAGCGCACCTTATTGCAACGACAGTATATTGTACGAACAGTTCAAAATTAACACTGGTTAAGATGTTCTATAGTCTGTTATTGAAGGCATTGTCATGAAAAAATTATTTTATAAGAATGTTGTGATTTAAGAAATGTTTAATTTTTGTCTTCAAGCAGACGTGCACATTGCACAATGGGCGAATGAGATTAATTTTGCCATCCTTTAGGGCACACTACTTGTGTACACCTCTGGGGTTTTTTGTTTTGTATTCTTTGTAACTTTTTTTTTTCTTTTTCTTTTTTTTTTTCTTCTGGTTTTTAGGAAACTGCTTCGTTACTACAGTAAGAATCATCAAATGGAGTTGGTAAAATGCTATGAACTGCTGACGATGCACTTGGGAATCATTCCCCCAGAACATGTGATCCAGCAATGCCAAGACCTCACTCGCATTCTCTGGGAGCCTTCTCGCATCCCACTTCTATAAAATGATGGGAAGGCTAGCACAAAGCAGCCAGTAAATTACTCTGGACAATCAACCCACCAGAGCTTTACATGTTTAACCTGCCAGGATGCCTCTAGTTACAGTACTAGTAGTGTAGGCTATGGTGGAGTGTATTGTTCATGGGTCAGAATATCGCCTGCCAAACCGCTAGGGATTGCACTTCATACTTGTATTTTATATCTGATATTGTGGCAGTGTTCTGTGTACTTGTGAGACCATTATGACTTGCTTCCAACAAGTGATGACCTTTCAAATTGTGTAAAGAAGCAAAGGGACAGTCGGATATTAACACGACTATTGGGTAAGTAGAAATAAAGTTTAGATGAAATTTGAGGATGACAAAGTAGGTGACTAGTTAATGCTGTATTCTGCTGCAAAATACTTAACAAAAGTTTAGATTAAAAAAAATATCGTTTCCTGCAGATTCTTGCTCCTCTCAAGATCTTGTCCACAAATAGATGAACTGGGATGCGTGCTTGGGAATTGTGGTCATTTGCTAGTTAGTGTGTAGCAATGACGTGCCGTGTGTGTACTTTATCTATAGGCTGATGGCAGGTCAAGGTCAAAGTAGGGGGTGAAAAGTAGAATCAAAGTTAATCAATTTCATGGTTGGTTAATTTAATATTTAATGCATTTGCTATCATTTTCGATAAATTGTGAATTTTGTTGCCTTTCGTGTAAACACAAATCTCACAAAATTGCTAAAAATAATAAGCAGGTGAAAAATGGGTTTGTCTCCCAATGACACTCTAGTAAAACAGCAAGGTAATAAAGCGTAAAAAAACTAATGTTTTGCTGTAAAAAAATAAAAAAGCTAATATTTACCCTTCCACCCCCTTCCCCCTTTGTTTAGTATGAAAAACAAAATATATAAACCAAATAATGGTGCACATTACTTCAGAACACTATGTGTAATGTAACGCTACTTTTAGACTGTCCACTCACGTTTCATTGAGCCATGTTTGTCCTGGCTCTACGTGTAAACAGCTTCTGGTGTTTGTGTTGCCATATACAGACCCATAAACTATTTACACTTAGCAGTATTATTCACTAAAGTGAGGACTGATGGGAATTCAATGTTAACCTAATGTGAATTTTAGATTTAAGGTCAAAGTAGCTGAACTGGGACCAAAGCTTGGCTTTTTTGGTCTTAAAATTGGAATTCATTTTGAAATTCCCTTTAACCTCTTAAGGATTCAACTTTAGACATAAAAGGCTAGCATGACGGAAAATTTCCGTTATGTGTCCTTAAGTAGTTAACATTATTGAATAACCCTGCTAATGGCAGGTCAAACATGGCTCTATGAAGTGTAAATTGGCAATCTTACAAGTAGCTGTTGTGTTGGACACTTGTATTTTATTTTACATGACATGGGCATGTTAATAATTAAGACTTTTATGATCACAGATAAATCTTCAGGTGTATCTTGTTCTCTCCCGGCAGTTGTAATTGATACAGTGTTACTTCATGCTCACAGGCAGCCATAGCAGTGTCTGCCTACATAAAACACGATGTATTCATTTTTGCACCTTTAATCATAATGAAAAGTCCTCATTTTTCATTTTTGTGTTAGAACATATTTCATGTTATTCTAGTGCAAATGAAATGTTTGTGTGAATCTCTGAAAGACAATTATATAGGTTTTCCACATTAAAAATATACAGGCGTTTTTGATCTAAAATTAAAAATAAGTAATAGTTTTGATATATTGTACTGTCCCTTTAAATGTCTTATGTGCTCCATCTAAATGTAATTCATCAGATTTTGTACAATTTGAATGGGTGTTTGAGGTACTATGTGTAACACACTGCATTTTTGTAAACTAATAAACCCACCATTTTGATGCATATCATTTTAGTCTTTACTACCAACTTCATATGCAAAGTTCTGAGTTACATTTCAAAGAGAAACTATAGTGTCAGGAAAATAAAGTTGTTTTCCTGCCCCCTTCCTCCCTGTGGTGCAGAAAAAAAAGGGGGGGGGCCACGGTCTAACCATCATGGCCGTCAGACATGCTTGATGTGAGCTCCTCATACATTATGAGGAGGTGACTGCAGGTGTACCACAGCTGCTCTGTTCTTCCCCTCTGCCCGCTGGACCGGTGGGGGAATATCCCGGCCCCACTGGGGAAAAAGCTATTGAGCACTCATAGTACCACTGCAGCAGCCTGCTCAGTTACAACAAGCTCTTGTGACTTAATAATGGCCAGTGCGCCGATGGAGCAAATTATGAAGAACTGGGAAGACCAGTTTGAGCCGCCTTTGATGAGATCTGTGCAGCATTCTGTTCACGGACTCACAGATTGAATCCCGAACAGAGCCGACGCAACTACCCACAACCTTTTGATAAACAGCCGCCTATGATGGCTGGCCTTGCAATATGCCCTGCATGTTTCTTTCGGCTTTCCTCTGAGATGGCAATATCCCATCTTCTGGCATAGGCTGAGCAACCATGTGGACATACTGCAGTCATCTTGCTGCTAAGCCCATTACCCTTGCTTGCTGCATATTATTAATATTGGTGTGATGTCAAACCTAGAGGTATATGGAGCATAGTTGGGGGGGAAGCCTGTGAGCACTCTACATGGGCCAAATAGCCATAATATGTCTGACTAAGGCTGAGCCAGCTACTAACAATATACTGCAAGCTAGATATGGTGATGTAGGCTACCTACGCTCTTAACATATGCCTTCCTACCCAGTGGTATCTATTACTGAATAGCATGGCAGTTGTTACAACCAGATTTATTTAGGCCCTCTTTGTGCTTATTGCTGACATTTTATGTCCCCATCCTGCTATAGTAGCATGCACACTTACCTAAACACCTTCTAGTCAAGACAGCTTCTCCTCTAGTGATGTAACGAGATTACAGCACTGACACGGCTCCTGGCCAACAAGGCTCCAGGAGCTGATGTGAGTCCTACAAGGGACAGCTTCTGGTAATTAAAACGTTAACTGCACCCCACAACCACCAGACCCTATCAAGAGATGTCCCCTTCGTGGTCGTTTGTAAAATAGGCAAAAATTCCAGAAATTGACAGATCCACTTTAAAAAAGATCAGTTGCTCATTTATTGCTTCTAAAAAGAAAGGGACAGGTTGTGTCTAGTAGATAGTAATGCACATAGCAAAATAATCAATACATTTAAACTGAATATCAGACAATTATGAGATCAAGAAATCATAGAATGCATCTTAATATATAACCGTGCAAAATGCCAAAATAAATGGTTTGCTCTGTCTTTGAATAGACAGAGGTTCTTATTTGTAGCAGATGATTTTAAAGCACAGTCTGCTTTTTCTTTTCAAATAATTTTTATTGAAAAATTTTGCAGAATTTACAAATAATAAAGAACAATATATTAGGGAAGGGAAGGGAAAGGAAGGGTAAACTGGGAAGTGGGGGGGGAGGAAGGGAATATCCATCCATTATAACAGTAAACATGTTAACTTGTACAAGGCACTTAAATTGAATAACAGTACATTACAGGTTATATGATTTTTGACATCGGTTTCCCATTGATCCCAGTGGTATTTTAATTGTGCAAAAATGTGTGTATTGCTTCTATGTGATAGTTTGTATGCTTTGTTTTCTAGTGTTAGTGTCAGTACTTCCTTAATAGAGGGTGTAGTCTGCTTTTTCTCTTTAGATCCACACTGTGAGTATATAAAATGAAAATAAAGCACCAAACGAAACCAGAAAGTAATATTGTTTAACCTAGGATGCATTATTAAATAATTATGAATACATTGACAAATATAGAGCTACCAATTAGCTCAATTGGAACATCCTCTGACAATACAATCCTTATTTGTGATATATGATGGATAGTAACTGATAGGTCCCAGCAGGGATGGTAGCCTAGTATGGATGTTTGTATTGATGATATAAAAATAAGTAGAGACAATGAGCACTAATGGTGCAATTCAATTGAAACAAAACCGTGGTATAAAAGGTATGTAAAAACACACTCAAAGAAAGAGCCTTCCAATCGGCTCTTAGTAGCCTGTTACAGAGCAATCCCCGCTCAAAGGATATAGTTGTTGCTTTTTCTTATGATTCCCATTGTAGTATGTAATTCAAGCAAAAAAAAAAGAGACATTGTGCTCTCTGTGTGCAACGGTATATAAAAAGGCTAATTAAAGAAATGTACTTACATTTTTTGGAGCACCTGTATGCTCTGAAATCAGCTTGGGTGGTATAATCCCACCTGGGATATATGTAAGTGACACAGTGCTGGCAGGAGTCCTCAATGTGACTAGGATATCCAAGGATAAAAATAAATCCATATAAAAGCAGGTCTGATAGTTGATGGTAAAAAAATAAATTAATTACCAAATTTTAAAATGGATTCAAAAATAAAACCGTAGTACAATGCGTTTATTCTTTTTTTTTTTTTTAAAGTGATAGTGTATCAGTCAGACTATGTCTCTGAATATTTACTCTGCCTGACTTGCTTAAGATTGTGGACGGAGTATAATTGTCGATTCCGACTGCCATCACCAGTGACAGCTGCAGGGAATTGGCTCTGGCGTTACTCTCGCGCATGACGGCACGAGAAAGCCACGCCCATGAGGGACCGGTTCAGGTAAGCAAATCTTTACCTGACCCACTGGACCCCAAACGGCGATGTCACACAGATGGTGACAGTGCTGCTTTAAATGTCAAATTAATTCACTATGAAGTCTCACTAAGTAAATTAACCTGTATATGTGACTTTGACTGCTCCATTGTGTCTGCATTTTATAACTGATAGGAGGTAAGCTTTTTTTTTTTTTTTTTTTTGTACTTGTCTCTAGTCAAGTATATGACAGTGATTTGAATTCTAGAATAATTTAAAACCATGCATCAGAAATTGGCTTTGATTTTAATTGTTTTTTTAATTTTTTTATGGCATCTCTAATATATATATATATATATATATATATATCGTTCTAGCTACAGTACAAACACTAAACAGAAAATTTCCATATGTTTTAAGCAAATATTTGAAATTGTCTCCATGTGCCATTTAAGATGAAAAAAGAAAAAAAAATGTTTTTCCATTGATATGTGTCAGTGGAGAGCCAGACTAATTTATCCTCCCTGCAGCTTTGAAACATTCTATTTGATTATCTGGTGAAGAATAAAGGCAATTAAAGGTGAACTGTTACTGCCTGGTATTTTAAGATTCTGTCTATTTATCCCCTATATTTAATAAAAAGGTATTTATTAGGTCTGAAGAAAATTCACACTGGTGTATTTACCTCTATTCTGTATTTACCTTTCATCTTGTCAATCACTGTATTTTTTTGGTCATTGATTATAGGCCTAAGTTTTATATTTTCGGATATGTTTTTTAAATGATTTAATATTTTTGGATAAACTTTTAAAATGTAAGATTTTGAAAAATATTTGAATGCTTTCATATTTTTTTTTATTTTTTTTTTATATTGATAGATTTTTTTTTCTCCCCATGGTATCATTTTTGATGTCTTCTTATTTTGATAAAAATAATTAATGTAAACTTTTATCCAAAACATGTTAAATAATTGAAAAGCTTGTGGGAAATATATTAATTTGAGGCCCTAGATATAAGAGGAGGAGAAAGAGAAATACTGAAAAACGAATATACATTTCAAATAAAATGAGGCATCCCTTGAAACAAAGATTAGCATGACTTGGGTTATATAGTAAATTATAATTTACATATTTACATTATTTCACAGTTTTATTCCATTGTGAAATTTCCAAAGGACACTTCGAACACTATAACTATTACATCACTGCCCCCAAGGTATGTAGTCAACAATTTGGGGTCCGCCAGGAGCCTGTCTCAGCTTCCACTCAGCTGACCGCTCTCTGTCTCAGTTAAGTTCATTGGTGCCAGGCTTAGTGATCACCTGATGCTTATTCAAACAGCTTGACCAGTGCTCCTCAACCCTCTACTCAAGGCACATGTAACCATCCAGGATTTAGGGATTACCCGGGTGTGTCTAAGCTGTTTAAAAAATAAATAAATCTTAGACTCTAAGGTTTTTTCTTTTCTAAACACCTTAGACACACCCGGGTAATCCCTAAATCCTGGACGGTTACATGTGCCTTGAGGAGCACTGAGCTTGACTACGTAAAATGGTGGGTGCCAGGCCACTGATGATAACATAACCATTAAAGCGTGCTGTAGTTATGGTGCTTACAGTGTTCCTTTTAGGTCTGTTACTATATACGCCCCAGGCTGCTAATAAGTGAAAAGTATTATGTTTCTCGTTGGTATAAAGTGGTATTTTAAGGCAAAAAAAAACAAAAAACTGCTAGTTAAAATAATTATTTAATGAATTGGAATCCATATTTTTATGATTTAGTAATTCATTATCCAGTTTTATAAAAAAAAAAAATCAAAAAAAAAATCACTTATTCTGTCCCCTATTGGGATGTGCTTGCTACTTTGTGATATAAGGGTAAACGTTGTGTAATGGAATATAAACATGTATTCCTGACACTATAGTGTTAATTTAACTATTTTGGGGGTTTCACAGTTCATATCTCTGCTTATTTCCACTCAAGACCAACTGATGTTATGGCTCTGTCTCCTTGTAAGATAAGTGGGAAGGAAAGCTATGTGTATTATATTGTGATAAGTGGTAGAAAGTGGAGGATAACGAACATTCCTTTGTTTGTAACTGATAACTTGTAATGTCAAACGGAGTCTGGACTGCTTCTCTCTCTATTGCAAAAAAATCGCCATCCGATACTTCCGCTATTCCGCCCTCTGACTTGTACATTGGTAAGGGCTTTTTAGAGGGTATTGGGAATTTGGTGAAAATGAATTACTTGTTTTTCCCACGTGGGAGAAATCTTTTATAAATCGGGCTAATTAGAGCTGCAGTGTGCAGTGTACAGTGTGCAGCCTTAGATGCTAGAATTATCCATGTAAAATTAATTTCTAAGTGCAACACTGTTGCTAATATACATTTCAACTTCTAAGTCATTTGCTTTCTATGTACATTCAGCTCAGCATTCAAGCACGGCTTCCCCGAGTGGCAGATGTTCTGTGTTTAGCTTTAAATACCCCTGTACTTGAATACCCAGCATGTCATTCTTTCTGTAACTTAACCCTCCCAGTCCTAAAATCACACGCCACTGAATTAATGCTGTTCTGTTTCCCCCCTCCCTTCCAGTTGGGGCCTCTAGTCAGGGGCGTACCTAGAGCATTTGGCACCCGGGGCGGGTCCTATTTTTGGCACCCCCCCCCCCAACTTTAAATGTAAAAAACAACCAATTTTTTTTTAATGTATTTAGCACTGAGCATTGTTTGTGTGTGAATGTATGCGTGTTTTTGTATGGAGTATGAGTGAGTGAATGTAGGGGTGTGTGTGTTTGTATGTAGTGTTGGTGTTTGAATGCAAGCATGCATTTGTGTGTTGTGTGGTATTTGAATGCAGTGATGTGGTTATATATAATGGTGTGGTTTGTATGTAGTGTTGACGTTGAAATGCATGAGTGTATTGGTGTGTAGTATTGGCGAGATTTTGAGATGTCTGCACATATACACATACACGGACATACACACATTCAGATACATATATACACACACGCAGAAACACTGTGCTCTGCATGCTGGCATCTGACAACACATTTGCATATAATTCACATTAGCCACCCAGATTTCTTGTTGTGGGCTGGCTGACACCTCTTAACTTCGATCATTGTTTAGCAGATAACTTCCCTATTTGCTATCCTTATGTGAGCTTGCCATATTTAAGGACACCAAATAAGGGAACTATCTGCTAAACAGCACCCTCATTTGGTATCTTTAAATATGGAAATCTTGCATACGGGCACCAATTCAGGGAATTATCTACTAAACAGCTAAAGGATCAAAATTAAAAACGCCCTTTTCTTATTTTCAGTTGTTTAGTAGATAAATCCCTTATTTGTTATCCATATATTAGATTGCAATATTTATGGACACCGAATAAGGGAGCTATCCACTAAACATATATACAGAGATACACACAATCACAGATATACACAAACACAATCACAGACCCACACACATACAATCACAGACACACAATCACATACACACACAAACATTATATACATACACACATTTAATAAATAAGAGGTCCACCCAGCCTCCCTACCTTGCTCTAGAAGGGCTGGAGTGGATCCTCAGTCCCTGGTGGTCAGTGGTTGCTGCTGGGATCGCCCTGTAATGACGCCAAAGCCGCGATGACACCATATCCCGGCTGCCGTCTCACTGCAGGGCGAAGACCGTTAGACACAGTCAGATGCACACAGTCAGATGCACACAGTCCCACACACAGTCACTCACACACAGTCACAGGCAGACAGTCAAACACACAGTCACAGGCAGACAGTCACACACACGCACGCAATCACAGGTAGTCACACATACACACACACAATCCCAGGCAGACAGTCACACATACACACAGTCACAGACAGTCACACACCATCACAGGCAGACAGTCACACACACACACCATCACAGGCAGACAGTCACACACACACCATCACAGGCAGACGGTCACACACACACACCATCACAGGCAGACGGTCACACACACACACACACAGGCAGACAATCACACGTACATACAGACACAGTCACAGACAGTCACACACACACAATCACAGGCAGACGGTCTCTCACACACACACACACACACAGGCAGACAATCACACATACACACACAGTCACAGACAGTCACATACACACACACCATCACAGGCAGACGGTCTCTTACACAAACACACACACAGGCAGACAGTCGCACACACAGTCACAGACAGTCACCAAATAAGGGAGCTATCTACTAAACACATACACAGAGATACACACAATCACACACATAATCACGGATATACACAAACACAATCATAGGCAGACAGTCACAGATACACACACAGTCACAGACAGTCTCACACACACACACACGCAGAGTCACTCAGACAATCACAGGCAGACAGTCACTCACACAGTCACAGACAGTCACTCACACAGTCACAGACAGCCACACACACAGTCAAAGACAGTCACACACACAGTCACACAGACAATCACAGGCAGACAGTCACACACACAGTCACAGACAGTCACACACAGCACACACACAGTCAAAGACAGTCACACACACAGTCACACAGTCACACAGACAATCACAGGCAGACAGTCACTCACACAGTCACAGACAGTCACTCACACAGTCACAGACAGTCACTCACACAGTCACAGACAGCCACACACACAGTCACAGACAGCCACACACACAGTCACAGACAGCCACACACACAGTCAAAGACAGTCACACACACAGTCACACAGTCACACAGACAATCACAGGCAGACAGTCACACACAGAGTCACAGACAGTCACACACAGCACACACACAGTCAAAGACAGTCACACACACAGTCACACAGACAATCACAGGCAGACAGTCACACACACACAGGCAATCACACACACAGTCAAAGACAGTCACAATCACAGTTACACACAGCACACACTCTCTCACTTACTGTAAGCTTTGGCTGGAGGAGGAGTGGATTCAGTCCCTCTGGCTCCTGTGCTGTAGTTGGGGAAGCAGGGACTCCTTCCTGCTTCCCCTCTGTGTGCAGCAGAAAGAGGCTGAATGTAGCTCCGCCCCCGCATCCGGCTTGGCTCCGCCCCCACGGCCGTTTTAGCTCCGCCCCCAACTCGCAGTGCAGCCAGATCTCCAGCTCCTGCTTCCAGCCCCTGCGTGTGAGCTGTGTCGGCTGCCCGGCACCCTGCTGCTATGGCACTCGGTGCAGCCACACAGCTCACAGAATAGCAAGCCTGGCCAGCCCTGGTGGCACCCCCCTGCCTGATGGCACCCGGGGCGGACCGCCCCCCCCGCCCCCCCCTTAGTACGCCACTGCCTCTAGTAAAAAAAATTCTGTGCTATAGTTCTCAAAACCAAAGTCCAGAACTCTGGTAACAAAATCACAGCGTTGGCTTTGCAGCTAGTTGTTAGTCTGTCGACGTTGCAGAATGAAAGGTCGTATCATGCACTGCTGTATAAACTATCAATGGATTAGCAAAAGGGCTTATTCAAAATTACCAAGGCAGCTAAAATTGAAATATGATGCTGTTATCGTAGGAGGAGGTGAGTGTGTGCTATGAAGAGTTTTTGTGTTTGTGTTGTAACTGGTAATATGCCTATCCACAAACAGCCACAATGTGCCATAGGACTTCTTAGAAAGGAAGGGAGGAGAAGCCTCGACATTGATTTGAAATGGTAGCAATGTTGTGTATAAAATCCATACATTATGTATAATACCAGTAATATGTTGTACCCGTACAGATGGTAAAAAGTAGTGGATTTTTGTGCTTTTTTGTAAGTCTGCGCTCCTGTAACTTTGGACAGTTAACTCAATGCCCCCTTTCCGCAATATACATGCAACTCGTTTATGATGAGGGAATGCGACTAGTTTGATGAATGACGGGATGGTGAATATGGCCAGGTGAGTGGTTGGAGTTGGCTTGTGACGCACACACACACACACACCGCAATCCTCATACACACACCACCCCTCACACACATCATCCCTCACACACAGCATCCCAAACACACTGAGCACACAAACACATGCACTGCACCCCTCAATGCAGTGTGTGTGTGTGTGTATTCAGCAGTCTGTCTTTATGTGTATTCAGCAGTATTCCTGTGAGTTGTGTGCGGTTGGGCCCCAGTGCACTACTTTTCCCGGGGGCCCATAATGTTGTTCAGATGGCACTGGGTGGGTGACTACGTATTGCATGCATGAGTGTAGGCTACTTATGGTATTGCTTGTTTCTGGGGATGCTCCTTGTAGCATTGTGTGTGTGGGCAGAGTCTGATTGAAGGGTTGCATGTGTGGGGGAGATGCCTCTTGCTTAGTTGCAGGTGTGGCCTGATGTTGGTTGGGTTGCATGCATGCAGTTCTGTGGTGGATGGGACTGTTTGACCTGTATTGTGTGTGTGTGTGTATGCAAGTGAATATGGGTAGCTGTTGAGAACCTGAGGAGATATGGCCGTGTGTGTGTATGTGTGTATAGGAGCTATTGAGGAGCTGGAAGATCAGACAGAAATGTGTCTGTACGGGAGCTGTTGAGGTGATGGGAGATAATGCATGTTGTGTGTGTATAGGAGCTGTTGAGGAGCTGGTAGATAAGGCCTGTTCTGTGTGTTGGAGGAAACAGAGGATGATGTATGTGTGTTGTGTTTTGAGGGTTATATGGGCTGTTCTGTACATTGGTGGAGATAGAGCGCTATATATGAATATTAAAATAAGGAGTGAAGTTTATTATTTCTTGCTTATCTTGGGCCAGTGAGAGGGGATTACTAATCCCTGGTGGTCCAGTGAGTGTATCATGTGGTCTGCAACTTTGGCGTGTGCAGACCGCTTGTAATGCTTCTTCCGTTGGAGATATGCCATGGTAACCAGTGGCAATACATGTGGTCTACCACTTCCAGGGAGGATCAGATTCTCTTAACACACCGTATCAAATGTAGCAAAGGATTAGCTTTAATACCATTATTCACTCATTGCAACATTTGTTGTAAATTCCAACACGTCGCCGAGATCCTTGACACATTGGGCATTTTAACAATCAGAGCTAATAAATTAATCCATTTTGAGTTATTTGTTTTTTAGCTGAATTTGTGGCATTGAAAATATTATCAGCAGTACTGATGAAATGCTTTTAATTTTTTTTTTGTAATAGTATATATTTTATAACATTATATATTGTATTATTATTATTATTACAAATATTTCATTCATACTTAGTGTTGTGTATTGTGCCATTACTAGCTGATGTACATTTAAAAAAAATGACTTGGTGTCTGCTGGTGCCTTCTCTGCTGCCGGAAGCTCTTTCACTGTATAAAACGTGGAAGTGTAGTGCCATACTCATTGGCTGAGCGTGTTCAGGTGCCGCTCTCGGCCAGTGAGCAAGCCCTGCATGGCAGTACTCAGCTCAATGAAGCCAACGGGAGTTTCTTGCAGGAGGTTTCAAGGACAGGGGAATTGGGAACAGATGTGTACAAATGAAGGGGGAGATCCTCATGTATATTCAAGTATGAAACGAGAAAGGGAAACAGAGGAAAACTATACTTTGTAGAAGGTTGGATATTACTTGAAAATAAGAATACGAGATGCACTTACAATATGTAAAGTTAACAGTATGTTCTACTTTTATTCACCTGAGAGGTCCCCGACTAAGGATGTGAAGTGTATCTCTTGGTCCAATGAGGTTTAATGAGATTTAGTACGGAGGTTATGAAATAGAAAACAAAATCGATATCAATAGAGTGTGGAATGTTACATGTCACAGGTGTGGCAAATATTGTGAATAAGTAAGTATACACTTATATTTTAGTAAATGTTCTAGTTGAACATTGGGTCACTAAGTAATACCATGTACAAAAAAAAAAAAGAAAAAAGAACCACTGCTCTAACCAGATACGTTTTCCAATTTCACATAAAAAAGCTGCATTTTTATTCATTGAAATAAATCAATGACCATCGCTTGAGCAATTGGATGGAAACTGCAGCAAGTGGCATAGGACAAATTGTAGGGACCTTATATTCATTTAAATCACCATTACACTGAATGGAAACCACAGACTGGTGCTATAGCTATTCGGATGTGTTGGACAGAGACTTTGTGTCTGTTTTCTTAAAAATTACAGTAGGGCCAAACACGAATATGGTGCAGTTTTAGATAAGTACACTCAGGGCCGGTGCTAGGATTTTTGACTACACAGGCGAAGATGCATTTTGACGCCCCACCCCACGCCTCCCCCCAAAAAATAAACAATGCATCTTCAACTCTGTGTCTTGTAGCCCCCTTTTGAATTTCTTACCCCCATTAGTGTTGCATATCCAACCTCTTCAATGTCTTACCCCTTTGGCCCCGTTGTGCCCTTTAGTGTGTCTCCTACAATCCCTCTTATGTATTTCTTACTTCCCCGCCAGCCCCTTTCTGTCTCTTTCTTGCCCCCAGTCCCTATCTATCTCTCTTTTTCTCCCACATAGACATGGATACAGGCAAAAATACATACATGCACAAATACACAAACATACAGACACACAACCATACAAACACACAGACATAATTATTCAGGCACACAGTCACAAAGATATACAGACACACAGTCCTAAAAGGCACACAATCAAACAAACACAGTCATACAATCTACACATACAGGTACATTGTCGTGCAAACACAGACATACATTCATACAGACACAGGCACACACAGAAATACAGACACAGACATAAAGAAACAGAGAGGCATATAGAGACATACATACACAATGATACAGACAGACATACACACACACTGACAGACAGACATATATACACACACACTGAGACATACACACACACACACACACACACTGAGACATATACACACACACACTGACAGACTGATATACACACACACTGGCAGACTGATACACACACACACTGACAGACATATACACACACACACTGACAGACAGACATATACACACAAACACTGACAGACATATACACACAAACACTGACACATATACACACACACTGACAGAAATACAAACACACTGACAGACAGAAATACACACACTGACAGACAGAAATACACACACACACACACTGACAGACAGACATACACACACACTGACAGATATACACACACACTGACAGACAGACATACACACACACAGACAGACAGACATACACACACACAGACAGACAGATATACACACACTGACAGATATACACACACACTGACAGACAGATATACACACACTGACAGATATACACACACACTGACAGACAGATATACACACACACAGACAGACAGACATACACACACACACACTGACAGACATACATACACACACTGACAGACAGATATACACACACTGACAGACAGACATGCACACACTGACAGACATACACACACTGACAGACATACACACACTGACAGACAGACAGACATACACACAGTGACAGACAGGTTCAGGAGGGTGGCTTACCTGAGTTTCAAAGTGCTGCCTGAGGTAGTTGGGAGTTGGAGGAGCTGGTCCTGCCCAGCCCCCAGCCCCCCTCCTCTCTGCCTCCTCTCTGCTCCCATGCTGACGTGAGGGGGCGGCGGTAGCTCCGCCCCTGCTGGGCGCCAGCCGCGCTGTGTGCTAGAGGGAGCAGGGATATGACGTGTTCATGTCCCCGCCCCCTCCACACAGTCCGCGGCACTGCCGTATTGCGCTCGGTCACGCTACAAGAAGTGACCGGCAGGAGAGGGGAGCTGTGCGCTTCCCTCCTGCCGGTCACCCGGACTTTTGCGCCCCCCGGGCCGGTGCGCCCTAAGGCGGCCGCCTGAGCCGCCTTATGGACGCGCCGGCCCTGAGTACACTGCATCAGGGCATTACTGCATAAGCAATAATTAAGAAATGATACGTGAAAGTGTCAGTCAATCGATTAACTGCACTGATGTCTTTAAACAACTTTAAACATCTGTAATTACCACTATTTTCTATATAATGGAAATTTATTTTTTGAACTACCGGTATCTGCTGCAAATGTATTGATCATATAAAATCTAAATATAAAATACTTCTTCATAAAAGCGTATCAATTAAACTGTTAATAGCTCCCGACTGATTCCTCTCTTGCAACTGTCATTAGTCTAATACTATCCTTACCCTTTGTGTCACTTTACCCCACACCCTCATTGAGCAGGCCCTCAACCCCTCTGTTACTGTGTCACCATACCCCACTCCCTCTAGCATGTAAGCTCATTGAGCAGGGCCCTCAATCCCTCTGTTACTGTGTCACTATACCCCACTCCCTCTAGCATGTAAGCTCACTGAGCAGGCCCTCAATCCCTCTGTCACTGTGTCACTATACCCCACTCCCTCTAGCATGTAAACTCACCGAGCTGGGCCCTCAATCCCTCTGTTACTGTGTCACTATACACCACTCCCTCTAGCATGTTAACTCACTGAGCAGGGCCCTCAATCCCTCTGTTACTGTGTCACTATACCCCACTCCATCTAACATGTAAACTCACAGAGCAGGCCCTCAATCCCTCTGTTACTGTGTCACTATACCCCACTCCCTCTAGCATGTAAACTCACTGAGCAGGGCCCTCAATCCCTCTGTTACTGTGTCACTATACCCCACTCCCTCTAGCATGTAAACACACCGAGCTGGGCCCTCAATCCCTCTGTTACTGTGTCACTATACCCCACTCCCTCTAACATGTAAACTCACCGCGCTGGGCCCTCAATCCCTCTGTTACTGTGTCACTATACCCCACTCCCTCTAGTATGTAAGCTTATTGAGCAGGTCCCTCAATCCCTCTGTTGCTGTGTCACTATACCCCACTCCCTCTAACATGTAAACTCACTGTGCAGGGCCTCAATCCCTCTGTTACTGCATCACTATACCCCACACCCTCTAACATGTAAACTCACTGAGCAGGGCCCTCAATTCCTCTGTTACTGTGTCACTATACCCCACTCCCTCTAGCATGTAAGCTCATTGAGCAGGGCCCTCAATCCCTCTGTTACTGTGTCACTATACCCCACTCCCTCTAGCATGTAAACACACCGAGCTGGGCCCTCAATCCCTCTGTTACTGTGTCACTATACCCCACTCCCTCTAACATGTAAACTCACCGAGCTGGGCCCTCAATCCCTCTGTTACTGTGTCACTATACCCCACTCCCTCTAACATGTAAACTCACTGAGCAGGGCCCTCAATCCCTCTGTTACTGTCACTATACCCCACTCCCTTTAACATGTAAACTCACTGAGCAGGCCCTCAATCCCTCTGTTACTGTGTCACTATACCCCATTCCCTCTAACATATAAACTCACTGAGCAGGCCTCAATCCCTCTGTTACTGTGTCACTATACCCCACTCCCTCTAACATGTAAGCTCATTGAGCAGGGCCCTCAATACCTCTGTTACTGTGTCACTATACCCCACTCCATCTAACATGTAAACTCACTGAGCAGGCCCTCAATCCCTCTGTTACTGTGTCACTATACCCCATTCCCTCTAACATATAAACTCACTGAGCAGGCCTCAATCCCTCTGTTACTGTGTCACTATACCCCACTCCCTCTAACATGTAAGCTCATTGAGCAGGGCCCTCAATCCCTCTGTTACTGTGTCACTATACCCCACTCCCTCTAACATGTAAACTCACTGAGCAGGCCCCCAATCCCTCTATTACTGTGTCACTATACCCCACTCCCTCTAACATGTAAACTCACTGAGCAGGGCCCTCAATCCCTCTGTTACTGTGTCACTATACCCCACTCCCTCTAACATGTAAAATACATAGGGTTTAAGGAGAGAGCGCAGGTAACTTGTTTTTCTTTAGTTTTTACCTCTGTTACGGTGTCACTATACCCCACTCCCTGTAACATGTAAACTCACTGAGCAGGGCCTCAATCCCTCTGTTACTGTGTCACTATACCCAACTCCCTCTAACATGTAAACTCACTGAGCAGGGCCTCAATCCCTCTGTTACTGTGTCACTATACCCCACTCCCTCTAACATGTAAACTCACTGAGCAGGGCCTCAATCCCTCTGTTCCTGTGTCACTATACCCCACTCCCTCTAGCATGTAAGCTCACTGAGCAGGGCCTCAATCCCTCTGTTCCTGTGTCACTATACCCCACTCCCTCTAGCATGTAAGCTCACTGAGCTTACTGAGCTTAATCCCTCTGTTCCTGTGTGTCCAACTTGTCTGGTTACAATTACATGTCTGTTTGTCCACCCTTTGTAAAGCACTATGGAATTTTTTGGCGCTAAATAAATAATAACATAATATAACAGCAGATAATAAAGTGTTTATGTAAAATGTATGTCTGGAATTAGCTGAAGAGGAAACCCAGCAGAGCTGCCACCAGTGCCATTAAGACCATCAGCGGTATATACAAAATCCTGACTTGACTGTCTATGAGGTTCTAAATGTTGAATGGACAGTTGGCACAGATGAAGATGAGATTGTGAGTATACGAACCATAATGATATGGTGTTATAAACTACAAATATGGGTGGTGGATGTCAAGTTATCAGGTGTCACTGTCTAATCAAACGATGATGAGGGAGACATTCCAACCACAAGGAAACCATAATATTTTTTTCCTCTGCAAACTCTGTCACATATTGGCATTAATGTGACCATTTCCCCTTTATCATTTTGTAGAAACCACCATAAATAATTTTACCCGTCTCATCCAGTAGCACCACATGTTCCAATACAAATTTAGCATTAGTTTAGAGCAGTGCTCCTCAACCCTCTCCTCAGGGCACACATAACAGTCCAGGATTTAGGGATTACCCAGGTGTGTCTAAGGTGTTTAAAAATAATAATAATAATAATTAAAAACACGTTAGACATTAAGGTGTTTTTTTCCTTTTCTAAACACATTAGACACACCTGGGCAATCCCTAAATCCTGGACTGTTCGGTGTGCCTTGAGGAGAGGGTTAAGGAGCACTGGTTTAGAGCACTATACACTACCTTTATGTAAGGACATTTTATGGGTAACTTCTTTATACTTCCAGCTTGACTCTCTCATGTATTGTACCACATCATCAGGAAGGTGCATAATTCCAGAATAGCCTTCTAAATTATTGCCTTTGAATAACACAAAAAATTTCATAAACAGATAAGCTGTTAAAAACAAACAAACCAAAAGACAAAATAAAAAGCTTAATTATGCAATTTTTAATTTCATAGTAAAAGAAGATACATTCATAAAACTAACATCCAACAAGATTGTTGCATATTAGAGCTTGTTTAGGGTAACATGCTATTACTAAACCTAATTTATTTACTTTTGCAGATGAAGGAAACTACTGCCTTCAAAATTGCTGACTATGGGTTCATTATTTAATTCTGAGTTCATTCAGATATCAAGGCAATCTATAACAAACATGAGAAAATCTTTTCATACCATGACAAGGCGCAATCTTCTGGTGACGGTGGCCTGTGTCCTAATGATTGTCTCATCATCCTCTAATGAGAAACTTAGAAGATGTTGATAGAGCATACAACACAGATGACTGACAAAACTGCGGATTTTCAAAGTCATTATACAGTTGCAAGAAAAAGTATGTGAACCCTTTAGAATGATATGGATTTCTGCACAAATTTGTCATAAAATGTGATCTGATCATCATCTAAGTCACAACAATAGACAATCACAGTCTGCTTAAACTTATTGAAAAATGAATTCCCAAGTTTATCAAGACATTTTGCAGGAGAACTTAAGGCCATCTGTCTACCAGCTGAAGCTCAACAGAAGATGGGTGTTGCAACAGGGCAATGACCCAAAGCATAGAAATAAATCAACAGAATGGCTTAAACAGAAGAAAATACGCCTTCTGAAGTGGCCCAGTCAGAGTCCTGACCTCAACCCGATTGAGATGCTGTGGCATGACCTCAAGAAAGCGATTCACACCAGACATCCCAAGAATATTGCGGAACTGAAACAGTTCTGTAAAGAGGAATGATCAAGAATTACTCCTGACCGCATGTCTGATCTGCAACTACAGGAAACGTTTGGTTGAAGTTATTGCTGCCAAAGGTGGTTCAACCAGTTATTAAATCCAAGGGTTCACATACTTTTTCCACCTGCACTGTGAATGTTTACATGGTGTGTTCAATAAAAACATGGCAACATTTCATTCTTTGTGTGTTATTAGTTTAAGCAGACTGTGATTGTCTATTGTTGTGACTTAGATGATGATCAGATCACATTTTATGACCAATTTGTGCAGAAATCCATATCATTCCAGAGGGTTCACATACTTTTTCTTGCTACTGTATTTGCTTGTAAAATATTAAGCGCAGAGACATTTTTTGTGGCAGTGCATTAGCTGCACAGAAAAGATTACAACAATGAACATTCGCCTGGCCAAATGGACTGTGTTCAGATATTTCATCATCATCATCATCATCATCATCATCATTTATTGAGAAAATCTAATAATATTTGAACAGGATTGTATCCATCATTGTTAACTATACCTCTGCCTCCTCCTCAAATTGGATGTCTTCCCTTCAGAGGAGTCTACCGTTCCTTGCATGACCCCAACCAAACTGACTCTTCATATAGTTTATCCTCGCAATGTAACCATTTTTAAAAACAAATTAAAGGGTGTTCTTACTCTTTTATGAAATGTGTAGTGATTATTACATTACAAAGAAATGTCTATATTTTGTTTTGGGGGTTTTTGTCACTTAAATGTTACTGTACTGTAAAATTTCACTTCGCACCCGATTGGTAGTTGTTTCTCAAACAACAAATGCAGATCTGCCCACTGACTAAACCTGCTATGTTGAGATGTGCAGATACGCTGATCAGCCTCAACATTAAATCCACTGACAATGAAGTGAATAACATTGATTAAATTGTTACAATGGCACCTGTCAAGGGATGGGATTTATTAGGCAGCAAATGAACAGTCCGTTCGACGACTTGTTCAGAGAATTTCCAAAATGGCAAGTCTTGTGTTGTGTTCATGGTGTGCTGTGGTTTGTATTTATCTAAAGTGGCGCAAGGAAGGACCACCAATGAACCGGCCTCAGTCTCATGGGCATCCAAGGCTCATTGATGCACGTGGGGAGGGAAGGCTAGCCTGTCAGGTCCAATTACACAGAAGAGCTACTGTAGCTCATATTGCTGAGAAACGTAATTCTGGCCAAGAAAGAAATGTCAGAACACACTGTTCATTGCAGTTTTCTGCATACGGGGCTGTATAGCATGATGACTCTTGTCCACTGCCGAAAGCGCCTTCATTGGGGACATGAGTGTCAGAACTGGACTACGGAGCAATGGAAGAAGGTTGCCTGGTCTGATGAATCACGTATTCTTTTAGATGAGGTGAGTGGTGGGGTGCGTCTGCGTCATTTACCTGGGGAAGAGATGGCAGAAGGATTCACTATATATCATGTAATACCTTATTTATTTTTTATTCCCAATGAATCGCTGTGAATATTATTTTGAGCCTTTATTTACCAATAATCATTTTCCTTTCCTCCCTCCCCCCATGTTTTACAGGACACAACGGCTTGGTGGCGGTATGTTTTTTAAATTTATACTAACTACTTTTAATCTTTTGGTGGGACAGAGCTTGAAGCTATGTGCACACTGCAGCAGGATCACAGCTCATTAACAAAAAGAATATGCTGACCATATTAAAATCATTAATGTAAGGTACACTAATAAACCTGTTTACACGTCATAGAGCTTCTAATAATTAATGGCTAACTCTTTCTAACCCACACCTTTAATGTACAACCGGAGGTGACTGACTTAACATAACAAGAAAGAGAGGATTGATCTAGCAAAAACAATCTCTCTTTCTCTTTATCATTTCTATCTCTCCATCCACCTTTACCAACATCTGTCCTTGACATACATGCTGGTAAATGTGAGACTTCTTCTGTTCTTCCATAATGCATTGCTTCAGCACGCTCACTACAGCTGCATAGGAGATAATTAAAAGTAAATATATTTAATGCAAAAAACAAACTTTTTTTTTTTTATACATTTGATGACCTTTTGTCTGAAAAGTCAAATTTTTACACTCGTGGTTATAACTCTTTTCATTCTCTCATACCCGCCTCCTCTCTCAGCTCCAACTGTTAGTACGTACCATGCCTCTTGTTCTGATGTATTGGTGATCCCTGCAAGATCTTCTGCCAGTACCTATATCCTCTCCCCAACTCACTTTGTCCCTGACTGATACACAGCAATAGGACGCAGAGGGGGTCATTGGTTTGACAAGTACTATTTTTTGATCATTTTAAATTTTGTTCTACATTCTAAATAGACAGAAAAGTAACGTCAGTGTTGTGACCTCATCACAGTGAGGCGTAGTTTACCTAGAATGCTTAAAGAAGTAATTAATGTTTCAGTTACAAAAAAAAACAGCAAGAGAGAAACTATATGCGTTGTCATTATTATTATTTTATTATTTATGTAGCGCCATCAGATTCCGTAGCGCTGTACGATGGTAAAAGTAAAAGTTTTACCTCTTTTTTTTTTTTCTTTTTCCCCGATGTTCTTTTCTTTTAAAACTGCAGGCAGCCTATCTGCAGAGATCTGGGGTGAAGACTGTGGTCCTTGAAAGACGACATTTGATCGGCGGAGCTGCGGTTACCGAAGAGATTATTCCAGGTGAACCTGTTTAACCTGCAAGCTTTTTGCACACCTTTCTCGTCTTCACGCTCACAAAGGAACAGTTTGTGGATGTCTAGAGAGCAATATGTTTCTGACAGCCTATTATTAATAAAATAAAGTGCATCTATTTTGTGCTCAAGGAGAAAGTTAACATTACCCATCTGTTACCGTCAATGGAATGTACACGTTAGATCGGCCAGATTGGGTTCTTGTCTGCTGTCAGGTGAAACGTTTGCTTTATCCTTTATATCTCTTTCTCCATAAATTGTCTTCTCTCATTATCTCATGCAAAGTATTCTTCCTAATTGGAATGATAGAAACTATCAGTTCATCCTTTCGCAACCATGAAGTATCTTAAGAGCAAAAGGGGTCACAGGTCTTTTTTTTTTAAATTTTATTTCTTATCTACATTGGCAATAAATGCTTTAGTAAAGTGTACAGATATAGAAAAGAATTCTAGTGTATATCACGCTTTCTTTTTGGCCAGCGGAAAAGAGTTTTCGATTTCAAAATGTATGTAGGAAACTGCACAGGAATTGAGACGAGGGGAGAAACTGAAAAGAGCTAAGGGAATCCAAGAAGAGATTAAATAATGCTAAAGGCAAAATTAAGATGAATAAGAGATCATGTTAGTTGGAGTAATTGCTGGGATCTATAGAAGGCTTCATTTACAGTCCACTTTACTCGTATAACAGCAGATAGTAGCGTTCCAGGACCCAGAATAGAGAGGGAGTGAGATAGTCGTGGGAGTGAAAAAATAGCTAATATTTTATTTAATTTAGAAAATTAAAACCACAGTGAAGGGGAGCTGCTCAAGCACCATTATAGGTCAGATCTTTATGTGTGATATTGCTTCCATGCATGGTATAGTCCAGGGAATCTAAGTACCCACTATATATGTATGAGAGTGAGAGAGTGTGTGTATATCACTGAGATTAGTTACACTCACAAGTGAAATGTTCTCTTTCATACCGGGCATAATAGCTATATTACAAAACAAATCTGAAAAATGGAGCCTTCACAGGATTTAAAACTATAAAACAGTTATAGACAAAAAAAAAAAAAAGAGACATAATTCTTTCATGTTTAATTTCATAGAAGGTCCCAAAACTCTGGACCGAAACTTTGATGTTCATTTTTTATTATGGTAAATAATAAAGAAACACTCCAAGAATTATAACCACTGCAGCACGCGGTGGTGGTTATGGTGCTACATCCCCCTATTGTAAGTAGTTAAACTGTTACCATTTCAGAAGTGCTGCTGGACTTCACTCAGAGAGCTTCTGGGTGACCTGAAGGCAGCAGTGGAGCAGAGGGGTGGCGAGTGTCAGACCCCAGGTAAGAAGTCAAGCCATTCTAAACAGTTTGGCTACTTACAATGAGGGTGGGCACAAGGGCACTCCTGGTGCCATAACCATTGCAGTGTCATATATATATATATATATATAACCCCAACAAACACGGCATACATGTCTTTTTAGTTTTTGGGGCGAAGGGCGGGAAAACAGTAAGGCTCCCTCAACTGTCCTGTCTGACTGCTGATTCGACCCCCTGCCTATATACCGGCCTCCACTTCTTCAAAAAATCTTTGAAAACTTACTTCTTTAGGAAAGCATATCAATTAAACTGTGAACCGCTTTCTATCCGCACCCTGATTCCTCTCCTGAAACTGTCATCAAAACAAAACACTAATCCCTCAGTGAATACTATCTTAGCAACCTACTTTTCTACCCTACCCTTACCTTTTGTGTCACTACACCCCACTCCCTCTAGCATGTAAGCTCATTGAGCAGAGCCCTCAATCCCTTTGTTCCTGTGCGTCCAACTTGTCTGGTTGCAAATACGTGTCTGTTAGTCCACCCATTGTACAGCGCCACGGAACTTGTTGGCGCTTTATAAACAATAAGAATACCCATAGACTTGCAACACTGTATCCCCTTAATGGAAAGTTCATATACATCATTTTGGGCAGTGGTCATGGTCCCCCTTCCCCATTTTGTCCAGGTGTATTCCGTCATCTGCATATCTCAAGTTTGACTTTGAGAAGCTAAAACATAGCTTTGAAACCAAAACATGGGCTATGATCCAAATGAATCAGTGACCAGAAACCAGCCATGCACTGCTGTTTTGACCTTGTGAGTCTTATTAGCATGGTACCAGTTCTAGCCTGGAAGTTGAAGTCTCTCTGAGAGCATACAGCCAAGTACCAAAAGTACTGGGGTGACACCAAACACAATAAAACTCCCCTAGTGCCAATACAAAAAAAGACTATTATGTAGAACCTGCATATCTCAAGATCAACTTTGAGAAGTCCTTCATGGGCAAAGAATTTTCAGAAATCATGTCCCGGAGTTCCGAGCATAAAGCAAGCATGATGCCTGCCTGTGCTCATTTGCATGACAAGCTAGGAACTCTGGGAGAGTAATGGAAACATGATTTCTTGAGTTCCTATGCCCAAGAAAGACTTCTCAAGGTCCAACTTGTATCCAAGGACCATTGATGCAAATGCTGCATAACAGTAATTTTTGTATTTTCACTGCAGGGAGTTTTAATTTATTTAGTCTCACCACAATCTTTTTGGTACCTGGATATATATATATAGATACATAGATAGATATTGTGTTACAATGACTAACAATGTATAAAGCTATTTTGTGTATGAGTAAATTTATTTTGAAAGCAATCTGATATTTGGCTGTTAAATTAATGTATTCATCGTGTGCTGAAAAATGGTATTACTCACAAATTTGTACTGAGCTGAAAAACATTTCATTAAATATTTTGTCTTTGAAAATATACTTCTTTCAGATGCAAGTTAATTTGGGTTAAGTAAAATGTGTCTAATTTATCTAATACATTTTCTGGACAAATGTTAATATTTCATAGTCTTTTTATAATACGTCTGAAATTACATTCTCCCTGCGTATGTATCTTAACAGGCTTTAAGTTCTCTAGAGCATCTTACTTGCTCAGTTTGTTGAGGCCTCAGATTTACAATGACCTTGATCTTAAGGTGAGTTTTTATTTTTTTATTTTAATTTGATGTATTTTGTCTTATATGTTGAATATTACATAGAACACCACTTTATAATTACGCTGAAGCTCCGTATTAATTGTGCTGGTATATTTTGCCTACTGGTTATGTATGATCTTATGCGAGGACACTCATCATTATATAAGGGGTTTTTTGCGAATGCCTTTTTACGAATAGGTTAATCAGGATACAGGAAATATGTCTGTAGGACTATATTTCATTGAAAAAAAATCCACTGCAAAATCAATGGCAAATGCACTTCATTAATATAACTCAGCAGGTGCACAGCCAATTAATGTTGTCCAAATTTGGCCAAAAAGGACATTGCTAATGAGGACATAAAACCTCCACAGGAGCATTAAGGAGAGTGAGGGGCCTTGCCATCTATTTAACCCTCAAAACGGCTCAAAAATTAATTACAGAGATGCTATAAGCTTTAAAACAACTTTAGCAGATTAAAGCAGTTTTGGTGTATAGAACATGTCCCTGCAGTCTCACTGCTCATTCAAACCACAACCTTTCAAAAAACAAAAACAAACCAACAAAGAACATCAACCATTAATGTTTCAGGATCAAAAATATGTCTTCTCATACATTTTATAATCTCAAGGGAAATTTGCCCTCAAATTAATTTAATTTATTTCCCTGTTCAGTAATTCCAAAAAAGACAAAAACAAACCATCTTTGCAACGTGTTTGATGTTTTGTATCATACGTACTAATGACTTGGTTTGGTAAATGTATTTTAAAGAAAAACAGAACAAGAAAAAACAAACATACAAACAAACCATCCAGTTTTACCTTGATTAACGTAGCATGAATATTTGGCGATATGTTTTGTATATTTGCATTACTCCTTAGATAAAAGTCTTTTTTGTGATATTTTTGATAGGTAATCTGGCGTTGTTATGGGAATTATTGTACACAGGGATTTCATAGCAGTTATAAAATAAGTGTATCCAGTTCACAAACATACAAAGCAAGCAGCACAGAAGACAAAGTAAAATACATGATGTTAAATACATTTGTAACCGCTTAATCACCAGTAAAAATATTTTATAGCATGACAAACTGATCATGGGATTGTGGACCATGTTTGATTTATTTAAACACAAGAGAGGTATTTTGCCAAATTGTTTAAAAAAATTTAAAGGGAATCAGTCATATCTACATGTCCTTATGTCGCTTTAAAGAGAATAAAATGTCATCTCCACAATCCAAATACAAAGGAAATTTTTAAAATGAAAAGCGATTAAATTGTAGAATATTTTGACCTTTTAGGTATTTACTACTGTGCCGTCGGCATATCAGTAAAACCTTCAGACTTGGAAGTCCATAGCAGCTGCGCATGCATTAAACCACTCCCACTGCATACGCACAGCGCCACCTGCACATTGAGAACTGCAGGATGTTGCTTGCATTATTTTAGGTTACATCAGCTGTGCAGCAACCTCTCCAATTCAACATGTTACTTTTGGACGTGGGGTTACGTGTAGATTTTAATCAGTACATTTGTAGACGCCACAACATTTCAAATGGACACTTTAATGTTAGAAATGTGACCGTGGGGCTGTTCTGATAAATTTTAGGTGACCTGCTAATAACAATTTATGTAACTAAAATGTATTTTATAATAAGGACACTATATCTTACTTACACAGACTGATTTCTAAACAAATTTATTGTAATTTAAATATTCATTACTGAGAGTATTATTGCCGTGGCGCTCTGTTATACACTCAGACACACACAGCAGGATAGAAAACAGGGACAGAGGGATTTGGGCCAAAATAGGGACTGTCCCTCCTAAATAGGGACACTTGGGTTGTATGCATTTTGAATTTTACCACTATATTCCTACATGTAATATTATATATGTAGATTGTGAATGATAAATTCACTTTAAGTCCCTATAGAGCCTTTCAATGGGCTGTATTGCTTAGTTTAAAGTGTCATTTTAGTGATTCAGTGGTTGGTTTGAGTAGTGAAACATAAAACACATATCGATTAAGACTTTAACATATTTGCATTGTTTCTGACGCAGTGCTTGCGTGTGTAATTGTAAATATTAATCATATTCACATTGTAAATTGCTTACTGGGATAAGCCTTGACTTCAATATATAGAAAAACAGAAATTAATCTAAGGATTTTTTTTTTTAAAAAGGCAACTTATGGCTATCTTCTAGTTAGCGGTTTGTGAATGCCTTTACATCGAATGCATTCATTCTTCTCCAATCAGTTACCTGTGCTCAAATACAAACAGTGACAGATGCCTTGCATGTAATATTGTAACGGCACCTAATAGCGTGTATCAGATAGATGATCTGAAGGATTATTCACTAAAGAGAGAAATGGCAGAAATTCTAATTTATTGCAAGACAGCTGATTTAGTAAACAATTCCAAGTTAAATTCAGTTCAGTTTGGCTATTTTGGCTTTACGCGTGAGGTTCACTCTGAGTTCCTGGCGATTGTCACTGTAGTGAATGGATGAGGTGGCGTAGTGTTAGACAAGATTGCATGCACAGAATAACCATGTGTTTGCTTTGCAGCATAGCGTAGGCTGCATTTTAAAGAGTCTGTATCCTGCTCTCAGTAACTGGCTGTCATAGAAACACATTAAACATCTGCGTGATTATGTGTTTCCCATCAGGTCAGCCTCAGTAAAGAGCCGATAAACATGTTTTGCAATTTAAATCCATTTAAGGGGTCTTTGATTTCAAGATACATTCAAAAAGCTGAAAAACACGAATTTACATGAAATCGCTAAACATACTCCCTTCAACATATAATCCACGCCACTGAATCAAACTAGTGTTTGCAGATGGGTTTTTATCATTATTTAGTTTCATTTGTGAGACTGTACTAGCTACAAGAGATACAAAACTGATCAACATGGTCTATTCTTACAAGGGAAAGAATATAAATACTATGATGGAGTTAAACCATATCAGAGGTAAGCAAGGCACAAGCCTTTATAGAAGTGTTGGAGGCGGCTCTGACAAACTTTAAGAGCAGTGGGGAGAATTGGGATTGTAGTAGGAGGACAGGGGCTGTGATGGGGGGTTAGGGGCTATAGTTGGTGTATAGGGGCAGCAGTGGGGAGAATAGTGATTGTAGAGGGAGGACAGAGGCTGTGATGGGGGGGTAGGGGCTATAGTGGGAGGATAGGGCTATAGGGCGGGGATAGGAGCAGTAGTGGGAGGATAGGAGAAGTAATGGGGGGTTAGGGGCTATAGTGGGAGGATAGAGGCAGTTGTAGGGTGATTGGGGCTGTAGATTGAGAATAAGGCTATAGTAGAACGATATGGGCAGTAGTGTGGAGTTAGGGTATAAAGTGGTAGGATAGTGCTATAGTGGTGGGAGAGGGCAATAGTGAGAGGATAGGGGCAGTAGTGGTGGGGTTAGGGGCTTAAGTGGGAGGATAGAGGCAGTAGTGGGGTGATGGGTGCTATAGTGTAATAATAAGGCTATAGTGGGAGGATATGAGCAGTATTGGGGGGTGGGGGGCTATAGTGGGAGGATAGGGTCAGTAGTGGGAGGATAAAGGCAGTAGTGGGGTGATAGGGGCTGTAGAGTGAGAATAAGGCTATAGTGGCAGGATATGGGCAGTAGTGGGGAGTTAGGGTATAAAGTGGTAGGATAGGGCTATAGTGGGAGGATAGGGCTTTAGTGGGAGCTTAGGGGCACTAGTGTGGGGGTTAAGGGCTATAGTGGGAGGATTGTCACGGTAGTGTACCCCAACATGCAAGATTTAGTCCAGCAAGAGACAAGATAAAGCAGATACGTCTTACCGGGCCTTAGAATGGCCGGACTCAACGTAGTACAGAGAAGTGACAGGAAGTCAGGAACGAGCCGAGGTCAAGGAAACAGAGAGACAGCGAAAACAATAACTAGCCAAGGTCTGGTACACAGGAGTCAGGAAGACGGCAAACCAGACAAAGCAGGGATAAAGAGAAGAAAATGGAGTCAGATACAAAGCCAAGGTTAAAGCACGAAAAAAACACTACTGAATGATACAAGCGCTAAAGGGAAAGGTGAGTATAAATACCCTAGTGTTCAATTTGATTGGCCCCTGTCATATCCACACCCCCAAAACATGAGTGTATGGGGAATGTGGAATGACATGGGCCAATGGGAGACCGTTTCACATTTCGGCTCCCACTGTCCCTTTAAGAGCGCGCCCGAGACGCGCGGCGCGCTCTTAGAGCCAGGCGGGGCACGCGTCTTGCGGTCAGTGCTCACCTTCCTGTTAACTCCGTCGGACGAGCCGCGTGCGGCTCGTGCAGATGCAGGACCGTGCGCGCGGGAACAGTGGACCTCGGCCGGCCCCCGGAGAGGGTAAGTACCGCTACAAGGATAGAGGCAGTAGTGGGGTGATAGAGGCTGTAGAATGAGAATAAGGCTATAGTGGGATGATATGAGCAGTAGTGGGGGGTTAGGCACTAAAGTGGGAGGGTAGGCTATAGTGGGGTGATAGGGTCAGTAGTGGGAAGAATAGTGACTGTACTGGGAGGACAGGGGCTGTGGTGGGGGATAGAGACTATAGTGGTAGGGTAGGGCTATAGTGGGATTATTGGGGCTGTGGGGGTATAGTGGCTGTAATGGGAGGACAGGGGCCTGTCATTTGAGGACTGGGAATTGTAGTGTAGTGTATAGAGGCTGAGTGGCTGCATAAAATCAGAGATACTCTGGGAAATCTGAGATGTGTTCAAGATTATACCAGCACTGCTCTTATTTAATAAATTAGATAAAATTTTGTTATATTCATTGCAACACACAAAAGGAATGCTAGGGATCACTGCTTCTGCCCAACTCTCTCCTAAAAACAAGCTGGATTGTCCCTTCTGTGGTCATCTTATTTAAATGATAATTATTTTCAATATATTAAATAAATGGGCACGTGTATTGTACCTGATATTTCATTTAGTAAAATTATGATTTGTTTCTAAGAAAATGTCAGTACATTTTTTACTTGGGACCCATAAGGCCTGCATTTTTCTTGTTTCCTCTGTGGAAAACCTTAAACAATATGGAAATATAAAGTCAAAAATGCCAAATAAAAAAATTTCAACCTTGTAGAGTTTCAGAAGTGGAAGTTGTGAAACTCAATGTTTCTATACAAAAAGGGTATTTATTTTACCTGCAGAAACATGGCTTGAAGGTGTATTATCGAAACCCTCATTCATTCACCCCGATACTGGAAGATAATGGACAGCGACCGCGCTCCCTTGTTCTGGGATTAGATATGGCCGAAAACCAGAGGCAAATAGCTCAATTTTCTGAGAAAGATGCAAAGGTAAGGTTTGTATTCTCTGAGAAACATACATCGGACAAACCAACATCTTGAAAGTAACACGTGTCCGTTTTCTAGAATCTAGAGAATTAAACTGTTGAGTTTATTTTGTGATTTGTTCATTAAATGTTGAATAATTTGCAAACGTTTTGCTGAATGTGGTGTTTTAGATACGCAAAGAAATTTATCTTTCTATGGGAATATCATTATGTAAATAAAGGATATTTCTCATATACAAGGTACAATATACATTTCACAATGGCAAATTATGACCATTTTTTTTGTTAAACTAAAAACACCATTAATTATATTCCAGTTGAAGAGCCAAAGATATTTCAACATTGGAAGAATACTAGCATTGTTAACATGGATTTCATGTTATAGGTTATTTGATCAAAGACCAGTTTTAAAAGTTTTAAACACTTGCAACCTGACAAGGGGTAATTCATCTTATTCATGTTTGGTTTGTATATTCTCCTAGGCATACCCAGAATATGAAGAATTTATGAACCGCCTAGTTGATGCTATAGACCCACTTTTGGATGCTGCCCCTGTGGACACAACATCCATAGCACAAGGGACACTTTTTCAAAGACTGAAGTCATTACAATCTCTCCGACCCATAGTTAAAGCAGGTTGGTGTCCACACTCTGCCTTGAATTTATCTAAGAAAACAGCTGATGGAAGATTGAGGAAATAATTGTTTAAATTACACAATATGTCCCTAACTCTATGATTTCGAGGTTTATGTCTACAATATATCATTGTTAAAATGAATCACTGGAATGTGCCTAGATAATTGCACTTGCATGTATTGGTATTCCTCTAAATGACATCTATTCTTTAATGATTTTCCTAACATTCTAGGAATTACACTGGGGAGTCAAATTCCTAAATATTATGAGGTCCTTACAGCTCCAATATCCAAGGTAATCACTTTAATAGCAGTTTATGGAAGATAAAGCACCAGACACAAACATAATATGTCTTACCATTTCCTATGAGTGCTTCGGCCTATATAATCAAACTCTATGTAATCAAAGTACAGGACACCATTATTAAAGACCCTCAGGGTAGCTAGCTGTAAATAACTACTGCTGATTTACTGTAGATGGTTATATAAATGGCATGGAATGGAATGTTTCCAATTGATATACTCTATTTCTCCCGCTTTCATTCGTGACTTTCCCTTATGGGGTCTTGTTTGGGAGGTATGTTGTTCATTATTTTGCACATTGATTGTATATAATTTTGTCAGGTTGTAGCCATTACTAGATTTGCAGAACTTTGAGGCACACCATCAGACCCCCCTCACAAAAATCTAATATCCCTTGCACACTGTGCTTATTGTCATATCAGAAGGTATGCTTACTGGGTTTCTATAGTTATGTGGATCAATGAAGAAGGACAGTAATCATATCTTCTGATATGACTCAATGCATGATGTGCAGAAGATCCATTTCTGGACACACACTTCACTCTTAAGGAGCATTCGAAATAGCAAAAAGTGGATGAAACATGCTTAGCCAGACTGTCCTCGGGATACACCCTTGAGAGCTTTTGTCCATTGCTCTAGTACAATGGTTCCCAAAACAGTTCTTATGACCTACCAACAATCCAGGATTTATGTATTTCCCTTTTTTTATTCCAATGGAGATACTGACAAAACCTGCAATGCTGCTGGATCTTCAGGACTCATTTTGGAACCACTGATCTAGTAGATATCACTTCTGGCTCACATGAAACTGTGACGTCCTAACTGTTCCTGAATACCATACACTAGAAGCACACTTCTAATTGTTCTAGCCTGGATATTCACTAAAAAGAACCCCACACTGAACAAACTCCCAGCAGATACCTTCTTCTTCAAAACCTTCATGATTGTGGGGAAATTATTGACGAGGACTAGAGCCCAAAAACCCTGATACATATTTACACGTGGATTCCATTATTATAATGATGCATATTTACATGCTTGTTCCTCCTTTCTTCATGTTGCATCTTCTTTTATAGCATATGTCGGGTGATAATATACTAAGTACTGTATAAGTACAACATACATGTCATATATAAAGCAATCTAATATAGATAGTAGTTGTAAATTGTTGGTAGTACTAAATTGAAGTTCAGAGTTACAATCTCCTGACTAATCTTCATGTTATCACGGTCTCAGGTTCTGGATCAGTGGTTTGAGTCCGAACCGTTGAAATGCACCCTGGCTACAGATGCTGTCATTGGCGCAATGGCCAGTCCGGCTACACCTGGAAGTGGGTATGTGTGAATGATTTTCTGATATATTAATGCCTTTTTATGGATTTCTCACTAAACTGGGATGTTTGGAGCAGTTATTCAACTGTGTTAAATGGATACTCCAGACCCCTACACAACTTTAGCTTCCTCAAAAGCTTTATGTGTGAAGAACGTGTCCTCTTTTATTCATTTTGCAAAAAGTACAGATTTCAATAGAAATTAATACTTTTAGAAATTAACCTGGTAACACCCTCTTGGCTTTCAAGCAGACAACAGGTAATGTTACTTCCTAGTTTCGTTAGGTCAATGCAGCTGACCTCAAGAGGAAGACAATTGCCCAGATCACCTGATTACCAAGACTTCTCATTGAGCTGCACTGGGAAGCCTGTGATTGGACAGCCTCAGAGGAGGGCTTGCAAAGGCAGCAGACAAGAGAACTGCAGGTTTTGCAAGCTGTGTTTAAATATACCCCCGATTGAAAAAATGCATAATTAAATGCATGCATGTTTTCATTTGGGGTATATCTACTAAAAGGTGATTTTTATATATGTTGTATTTGGGCAGTGGAATGTCCCTTTAAGTGTTTTTTTATTATTTCTCAGCATGTAACAGTCTTTTTTTCCTTCATGGCTGTTCGTTTTATTTGTTGTCATACCTAGTCTGTATCTCCTATATAAGAGAGTACGTTTATATCGAAGCTAAACATAAGATTGACATTTTGTTACATTATTTGTCACATCAAAAACACTAGCAATGTCTGTCGTGGCATAAGCATATTGTTTACTAGCTAGGTAAAAACCCAGAAAGAATTCATTCTGCAGAACAGAGTGCCCTGAAAGCAAATACTCAGTTACCTGGGATCCCTCCATTCTCGAACCCCAGAATTCAAGCAGCTCCCAGAGGTGAACGGCAGACCCGATCCCCATTCACGTTCTGAGAAGCTGTTTGGTTTCAATGATTCGACAAGATCACCTCTTTAAAATAACATAAGGGGAATGATATAGGAGCTTTGCAACAATACTAAATGTCTGGATATAAGCTAAGCTAAAAAATGGTTCAGACAAAAATTCTAATGAATTAATCTCCTGTATAAACATTATAAACCATGTAAACAAGCATTGATTAAAAAAAAAAAAATAACATTCACTCTTGGAACGGTTATCTATTCTAGAGCCATTGCTGTTGTGTTTATAATAAATCACAATGACCATATTGTGGGCAGCATGTTTATAAAATAAAATATACATGAACTTTCTCATTATACCATGCGGTTATATCCTGTTTGCAGAGAATTCTAGCGCGATAATACTTAAAGTATAGAGCTAAACACGTTGGCTTTAATTGACTTTTAACAATATATAAGCATTTCCTCACACCGTTATTCTTTCCAATCTCCTGATGTCTGGGAAGCATCTCTAACCAAATTAAGACTGCAGGGGGGCAGCCATTGTACTTTTGTTGTGCAGATTGGAAGACTTGAAAAGTATCATTTTAAGGAATAAATAGCATCACTTGGGTTACTACCGCTGTTAAGATGGAAGCAGGATATAACTACACATTGTTTCAGGTTAATCAAGAGGAACTCAAACCCTAACCTTTAGATGGCAAGTAATCCATTTTGTGATATTTTGGGCATACTTGTCAAGGTGAAAACAAAAAACAAAACCGCTTTTAGATATGGCTTTGTATGTCGCACAAATTAGCATTCGTGGGCAGAAGAACAATGGTTAGAAGTTCGTAACCTCACTTTCTTAGAGGTAGAGACTCAGGTGTAGAAATAATTAAGATGAAAGGAACACTATATAGTGTTAGGAATACAAACCTGTATTTATTACGCTAGTGTTTAGTTGCAGATTTATTTTAGGCCCCCCCTGCCCCCAGTTTTCAATAAAAACCTGAAAAAAAAGGTTTTTGCTTGCATTTTCTCCAGGACCGACTGCCACCCACTTGCCTAGCATTGAGAGGCATTACGTGGGGACAGGGGGGACCTTGGAGGCTGACGCCCCAGATGTGGAGTTTGGAATATCTACAGGTGGTGAAGGGACAGCAGGATACTAGTGTTTATTTTTATTTTTACATTAAGCAAGCAATTACCAAACCCAATACCTAAATCAATACCCGACGTGCTCTTTTTTTCAGCTACATTTTTGTTTACATCCCAGTTCATATAGTTGATGAGGTTTGCATAGAGAGGTGGGGGTATAGCTTCTATGGCGGGGTCTTAGGGTATGATTTATCATGTTTTGCTCGGAGCTTAAGCCTCGTGTGTTTCAAAAAGCTTGAAGTACTTCTGCCAACAGTGTGTAGAAATTATAACTTTCCAGTAACAAAGTAGAAATTGGCAAACCAAGGGGCAGAGCTCCGTAGCCCCCTGGAACTTGGTTCTCTCTCTCAGCTGTGCCCTCTCTTCGTGTATTCTACTGATCTATTGTAAATGCTTGCTTTGTGGGGGGCACTTGGTACAGACCCAACTTGTTTCTGTGTTTCAGTTATGTCTTGCTGCATCACGTCATGGGAGAACTGGAAGGGAGGAAAGGCTCATGGGGCTATGTAGAAGGAGGAATGGGAATGGTTTCGAATGCCATTGCTAAATCGGCAGTGGCGGCAGGTGCTGAAATTTACACAGATATGGTATATGAATTAAAAAATTCTATTATTATGTCGTGTTACTTAAATGCTGACTTTTTTGCAACATTGTACAAGGGAACATTCATCAATTTGTTACATTTATAACTTTACTTAAAATGACTTAGTACTTTATTTGCTGTCTTGAGAATACTCCGGGGGGTCAGGGACCGTGTAAGGTGGAAGCCACAGTAAAGGGCTACATCTTCAGGCGTATCTGCACTTTGGTGGTTCCACATTGTAGATGAAAAACACATTCAGATTTAACAATAAAAAAATCGTACAGTGGCTGTTCAAAAAAAAATCTGGGTTGCTACGATTAGCCACCACTGATATAGAGCTGTCTAAATAATTACAGTAACGTAAGCTAAATCTACCATGAAGGACCAACAAAAAGTTGCGGCACCAAGAATTAATGCAGCAATTTCAAACGCATGACACTCAGAGATTGATAGAAAACAAACTTTTTTGCGACCCAGAATTACTTAAAAAAGAAATCTGACTATGCTTTTTAATCAACCCTTATCATTTAAAGCACAGCTATAGCATAGAATTAAAAATACATAAAATAGTACAGCAGAGTACAGCAGTAAGGTCAACTCCTGGCCATAGAGGCACCGATAGTAGTGGGGTGGGGTGGGGTGTGTAGTGTCAGGTGTAGGAAAAAGTAGTAGTCCCTACTTTGTTTCAGTATATCTTCTGACTGGATTCTAATTTCAGTGAAATTCCAAAACAATCCGTATTAGTATTTAATAAGATTGTATCTATATGAAACACTGGTTTGTGGAGGGGTAAATATGCACGGGCTTATTACGTAGTTATTTGATCTAACTGGTAAGGTTGCTAATTATTTGGTGATAAGTGTGTATTAGATGTTGAGTTGTTCGTTTAACTACACATGCAACAATATTGCACAATTGATATTCAAAAAAAAAATCTGAATCTAGCTGATTGTTTGGGCTGTTTTCATGTGTTGTTTTTGTTTCAGTTGGTTGAGCAGATCCTGGTGGACAGTAGTGGGAAGGCTACAGGCGTAGTCCTAGAGGATGGAACAGAAGTGCTGAGCAAGATGGTTTTGTCTAACGCAACTCCACATCATACGTACTTAAAATTAACTCCGAGGGTAAGGCGACATTGGGTGAAAGGCCCTGGTTTTCCATGCTAAAACATTTCAAAAACCTTCACCGTTCATGCATTGTTATTCTTCATGCCTGTGACTAGTAGTTTTCATCTACATAACATAGCACTGCTGCACCTGCATAGTTGCATGTTTTATATGCGATTGAGTATACACTATGCACCGTGCAAGACGCATGCACAGATGCACACAGAACACAATATGCAAAGTGCTAAAAAGATATCCTTCTACATAAAAATGTTTTTGCAAGCAGGTCTTTCGGATTGTGTCACAATTACATTTCTGCTATTTTTTGTTCTGTGTAAAACAAGTTTATCTATCTTTACAAATGCAATATGTATCCAAACTGAATGCTGTTTCACACTTGACTTTATTTATTTAGCCCCTTCCCCAATCAATATCCATAACTATTGTAATACTTTTTGTCCAAACCTTCTTCAGGGTAATGTGCTTAAGGATCTAAAAAGCTAGTCCCATTCTTATTTTATCCCAGCTGACAAAATATTACTTATATATCTGTGTGTGTGTCATTTTATTTTTATATATATTTTCTGTACAAATTTAGCCACTGATATACTGACATGTGGACCGTATTATATATTATCATTTTAAATTAGTGTTGATAATGTCCTGTGCAATCTTCTATTAGTCAATCTCTGACTCAACATATAAATACAGAGAGCAATCAGTGTGTTAAGATAAAGAAACCAATACAGATTGTCAGCACTTTCAGATTACTTTAAGAAATTATCTCTGATGACTGTTTAGCTTCCGACATATTTTCCTAGATGCTTGTAATCATCTCTTGATGGGTCAAGATGGCATTCTCCAAGTAATGAGAAATGCCAGTTGACTACTGCTTAGCGTGGCTGGGCAAGGACAGATACATTTCTTGCCTTGTGATAGACAATTCTATAAAGAAGTTGTATTGATTGTGACACAGACGGACACAGTACGTGAGATTTTCAACTCCGTACAGTAACTTAAGTGGGTTTTTCGACATGTAATATTTTTATTTCAACTGTAATACATAACAAAGATGGCGGACCAAACCAGAGCTCACCCTAGGGGACCACATATCCTTTTGCCATTTCCTACTGTCCCTCCAGGCAACAAAGTAATGATGTTACAGGCCTCTTTTGAAGAATAATGAGACTATTATGAAGTAGAGGGACATTCTTCTTATGCACTGGCTTGTAGACAAATGATAGCGCTGTTAGCTCAGGGATTTGATTAGTTCTTGTAAGAGAATGTGGCCACAGCTGATATGACTCTGCTAGTGACTACTATTAGATTCTGGTCATTTCTGACGACCATCAAACTGAATAAGTTACTGTATGGGTGATTATATTTTTTCATGCCATAGCTAATAGATTGAACGCCATTTATTTTTTTTATTTTTTTATTTTAGGAAAAATTGCCAGAGGATTTTCTTACAAGGATTTCACAGTTTGATGCCAAATCTCCAGTTACTAAAATAAATGGTAGGTTCGCAGAGACTTAATTATAGTAATCAGTTAATGAAAGCAAATACATGCTCTAACTAAAGATCCAATTTAAGCCATGGGGATAATTTATCCATGCAAATTCCTGCATGTTGCATTTTGGAAGTCACTAAATGAATCTTCTGTTTTTGTTTATGTGTTTATAAATGACTCTCTATAAAATATCCCGAAAGATTTATATTAAGGTTTGTGTATATGAATAAAAATAATGTAGAATATCGCAGGACTATACATATATATATATACTCCAATAGACACAGCTGTGCAATATTTACATTTATAGGGGAAATTTAGGCATACTGATGTTGAGCCTGATTAGAATGGAATAACACCAATTATATATATATGTACAGTTGTAATCAAAACTATTTAACCCCCACTGCAAATCAGGTTTATTGTCAAAATGTACAGACGTTCAGCTGTTTGCAATGAACAAATCAAACAAAAGCAATTTAAATAGCTCAACGCAACAAATGCTTCAAGTGGTTTTCCCCAAATTTAAATTCTATTTCTGGAGGGGATATGCATGAACAAACTCGTGCTACCCCCCCTAATTTAATTTTTCTCCACCCCTTCCTGTCAAGGCTGCACACACTTTGACTGACAGACACTCCCTCACTGAGGCATGTACTGACATACACACTGTTTAGCCAACACACACTGTCACTGACAGACACACACACACACACTCACATACAATGACATACACACACACGCACTCACAGATTTGACACACACTGACAGTCACACACTCACTGACTGACACATGCACACTGATAGACATACACACACTGACAGACCGACATACACACATTTACTGACAGTCTCACACACACACACACATTAACTGACAGACACACACACTCACACACACACATTGACAGATATACACACACATTAACTGACAGAAACACAAACACTCATACACATTTTCCCCAACACTGACAAATTATTGTTTATTTATTTTTTACATTTTAATTTAACTCCACCCAGCCTCCGTGGGAGAGCTAGAGTGGATTCCTCACCTGGGGTCTAGTGGGGCTGCTAGTGCTGCTGGGCAGGTGTGCGTGCAGGCAGGGGGTGGACGTGCAGAGTAGGTGGCGAGGGAGCTCTGATCTTCCTGCTCATATCACTTACACGCCACTTAGTAATGCAGGGAGCCAAACCGACGTCATATTCTGGCTCCCGGCATCACTAAGCAGCGCACGAGGGAGCCGAGCAGGAAGAGCTCAGACTAGAAAACTCCCTCGCTGCACGCCGGCAATAACAGCTGCCCCCCGGCTCTTGGGCCCCCCAGGACACAAGGCTAACAAGGCATCCAATGGGACATTTGGGCAGCTTTTTTTGCAGCCCCCAGAAAATGCCTTGTTAGCCTCGCGGTGAGAACACCGCTGAATATACCCAGGATTTAGTTGGCATGTAGACCTGAGAATCTGGCAAATAATCTCTTTTAAAATGTTATCATCACACATAGATAATGCTTACAAATGTAAAAGCTAAACAGTGAATTAAGTGAAATTAACAGACACATTCAGACACGTTTAAATGGACTATCCAGGCACCAATACAACCTCAATGCATTTTATGTTTTGGTTTTATTAACATGCTGTATTTTTTTGCATTCTCAGATCTTTCTAGTTTTTGCACAAAAATCAATGTTTTACAGAATTCTGCACCATAAGCTGCCTCTTTACCAACAAACCCTCATACCAGAAATACTGACTTTTTCCATGCATGCACACAGCTCAGCCTTCTAACATTCCTAAGTGACCTGCTTTTAATTCATAGCTCAGCTGCAGACCATTAGAAAAACTTTAAACAGGTAGTGATATCCTTGCTTTTTGTCTACATCGGTGTCCTCTCCTTCTACTGCAGGTTATTTTGCTGTTCAGATCATTCAGTGCTGTCAGTGGCTGAGCTGTGTTCATAAATTGGAAGAGGAAGTATTTTTCTAGAGTGAGGGGGCGTGGCTGAAAAGGGCAGGCTTATGGCTCAGTATTCTGCAAAATATAAATTTTTTGTGCAAAAACTATAATGATTAGAACATGCAAAAAAAAATACAGCATATTAATGACGCAAAAAGCTATCAAATGCATTAAAGTGTTATTGGTGTCTGCAGTATTCTATTAAGGTTGTTGTCACATAGTTCTTTTTTTTACATATTGACTGGGCTGTCAGTCATCACGTTCTGTCTGTGTAATGTCGCATTGTACCGTGGACGAATAAACCATTCTGATTCTACTTTTTCTCCAGTGGCTGTGGATCGGCTACCAAACTTCCTGTCTATACCAAACGCATCTGATGGCAAACCCCTACCACATCACCAGTGCTCCATCCATCTAAACAGCGAGAGAATGCAACTCCTTAATGAGGCTTTTGAAGATGCGTGTAGGGGAGTACCTTCTTCCAGGTAATCCATAATAATGTTGTATAATTATATATTATATAATACAGTTATATATTACAGATATTTTTTTTTTGTAACCAGGCAGTAGTGTTGTCGCGAACCCGAAATTTTCGGTTCGCGAACGGCGAACGCGAACTTCCGCAAATGTTCGCGAACCGCCATTGACTTCAATGGGCAGGCAAATTTTAAAACCAACAGAGACTCTTTCTGGCCACAAAAGTGATGGAAAAGTTGTTTCAAGGGGACTAACACCTGGACTGTGGCATGCCGGAGGGGGATCCATGGCAAAACTCCAATGGAAAATTGCACAGTTGATGCAGAGTCTGCTTTTAATCCATAAAGGGCAGAAATCACCTAACATTGACACCTGTCCTCAAAGCCCTGCCCTGATACACACTGACACAGAGCAGAATAGAGACTGTTCACCGTCCACAGAGACCATGATACACACTGACACAGAGCAGAATAGGGACTGTTCCCCCTACATAGGGTCACTTGGCAGATATGGATTGACACCTGTCCTCAAAACCCCTGATACACACTGACACAGAGCAGAATAGGGACTGTTCCCCCTACATAGGGTCACTTGGCAGATATGGATTGACACCTGTCCTCAAAACCCCTGATACACACTGACACAGAGCAGAATAGGGACTGTTCCCCCTACATAGGGTCACTTGGCAGATATGGATTGACACCTGTCCTCAAAACCCCCGATACACACTGACACAGAGCAGAATAGAGACTGTTCCCTGTCCACAGAGACCATGATACACACTGACACAGAGCAGAATAGAGACTGTTCACCGTCCACAGAGACCATGATACACACTGACACAGAGCAGAATAGGGACTGTTCCCCCTACATAGGGTCACTTGGCAGATATGGATTGACACCTGTCCTCAAAACCCCTGATACACACTGACACATAGCAGAATAGAGACTGTTCCCTGTCCACAGAGACCATGATACACACTGACACAGAGCAAAATAGAGACTGTTCACCGTCCACAGAGACCATGAAACACACTGACACAGAGCAGAATAGGGACTGTTCCCCCTACATATGGTCACTTGGCAGATATGGATTGACACCTGTCCTCAAAACCCCTGATACACACTGACACAGAGCAGAATAGGGACTGTTCCTCCTACATAGGGTCACTTGGCAGATATGGATTGACACCTGTCCTCAAAACCCCTGATACACACTGACACAGAGCAGAATAGGGACTGTTCCCCCTACATAGGGTCACTTGGCAGATATGGATTGACACCTGTCCTCAAAACCCCTGATACACACTGACACAGAGCAGAATAGGGACTGTTCCCCCTACATAGGGTCACTTGGCAGATATGGATTGACACCTGTCCTCAAAACCCCTGATACACACTGACAAAGAGCAGAATAGAGACTGTTCCCTGTCCACAGAGACCATGATACACACTGACACAGAGCAGAATAGAGACTGTTCACCGTCCACAGAGACCATGATACACACTGACACAGAGCAGAATAGGGACTGTTCCCCCTACATAGGGTCACTTGGCAGATATGGATTGACCCCTGTCCTCAAAACCCCTGATACACACTGACACAGAGCAGAATAGGGACTGTTCCCTGTCCACAGAGTCCATGATACACACTGACACAGAGCAGAATAGAGACTGTTCCCCGTCCACAGAGACCATGATACACACTGACACAGAGCAGAATAGGGACTGTTACCCCTACATAGGGTCACTTGGCAGGTATGGATTGACACCTGTCCTCAAAGCCCATGATACACACTGGGGGGAGCTACTGTCCTCCCCAACCCCTGCGCGGTGGGTGGGGGCCATAAATCACAATGGGGGGACCTACTGTCCTCCCCCCCCTTGGCCCCCACCCCTGCGCGGTGGGTGGGGGCCATGAATCACAATGGGGGGGCCTTCTTTCCTCCCCCTCAGCCCCCATCCCTGCGCGGTGGGTGGGGGGCATAAATCACAATGGGACGGACCTACTGATAGGAGTGGAGTATTGTTCATATCAGTTTAATACCTTCCGCGTCTCCTATCAGTGGACGTGTAAATGGCAAAGATTTTTAATTGTTGAATCACCTCCCCTTTTTAGGCCAAGGTGGGAAGATGCTTAGACCACTGGTATATTGGTGCCATCTTGGAGGATTTTTTTTTGGTTTGGTTTTTGAAGCCACAGTGCTGCACCAGTGGGCCTAAAAATTAGGCATGTACACATGCCTGAAAAATTTGGTATTGTTGCAGCCGCTGCTGTAGCAGCGGCCAGAAAAATTGATGTTTGTTTCACAGGCAGAAAGTGCCCTAAAACATGGCGGCTTGAACCCTAGTTGGTGGCGGATAAGTCACGCAAGTCAAACGTCATTCAGAGCTAAAATACAGCAGCGTGTGGACCATTTTTAGCCCAAGGCAGCTCATCTCATCAGGCCTTTTTTAAGCGAATGTATCGCCCAGTGTCAGTCCCTTCGGGATCCATCCCTCATTCATCTTAATAAAGGTGAGGTAATCTAGACTTTTTTGACCTAGGCGTCTTCTCTTCTCAGTGACAATACCTCCTGCTGCACTGAAGGTCCTTTCTGACAGGACACTTGAAGCGGGGCAGGCCAGAAGTTCTATCGCAAATTGGGATAGCTCAGGCCATAGGTCAAGCCTGCACACCCAGTAGTCAAGGGGTTCATCGCTCCTCAGAGTGTCGATATCTGCAGTTAAGGCGAGGTAGTCTGCTACCTGTCGGTCGAGTCGCTCTCTGAGGGTGGATCCCGAAGGGCTGTGGCGATGCATAGGACTTAAAAAGGTCCGCATGTCCTCCATCAACAACACGTCTTTAAAGCGTCCTGTCCTTGCCGGCGTGGTCGTGGGAGGAGGAGGAGGAGGATGACTTCCACCTCTCCCCCTGTTAGATTCCCGTTGTGCTGTGACATCACCCTTATACGCTGTGTAAAGCATACTTTTTAATTTATTTAGCAAATGCTGCATCCTTTCCGACTTGTTGTAATTCGGTAACATTTCCGCCACTTTCTGCTTATACCGGGGGTCTAGTAGCATGGACACCCAGTACAGGTCGTTCTCCTTCAGCCTTTTTATACGAGGGTCCCTCAACAGGCAGGACAGCATGAAAGACCCCCTTAACCTGGGTGGCACATTGGGGCGGTAGCACATTCAAGCACACATAACGCAACAGGTTGTGTTCTGTTACTATTGTACTCATATGCAACCTATATGTTTTTATGCCTGCCTTGAAGTGCTCCTAATGGTTTATATTGAAAATATTACTGATGCATGTTATATTGTAACCTTATAATAAATAAAGAATTAAAAAAAAAAAAAGAAAGACCCCATTTGCACAAGGTTGGATGCCGAGCTACTCATTTCCCGTTCCTCCTCCTCACTGATGTCATTGAAGGTATGTTCTTCCCCCCAGCCACGTACAACACCACGGGTACCAGATAGGTGACAACGAGCACCCTGGGATGCCTGTTGTGTTTGGTCTTGCTCCTCCTCCTCCTCCTCAAAGCTACAATCCTCCTCTGACTCCTCTTCCTCACAATCCTCTTCCAGCGTTGCCGCAGGTCCAGCAAGCGATGCTGATAAGGCTGTTTCTGGTGGTGATGGTGACCACAACTCTTCCTCTTCCTCTTCACGCTCATCTACAGCCTGATCCAGCACTCTTCGCAGGGCACGCTCCAGGAAGAAAACAAATGGTATGATGTCGCTGATGGTGCCTTCGTTGCGACTGACTAGGTTTGTCACCTCCTCAAAAGGACGCATGAGCCTACAGACATTGCGCAAGAGCGTCCAGTAACGTGGCAAAAAAATTCCCAGCTCCCCAGAGGCTGTCCTAGCACCCCGGTCATACAAATATTCATTAACAGCTTTTTCTTGTTGGAGCAGGCGGTCGAACATTAGGAGTGTTGAATTCCAACTTGTAGGGCTGTCGCAAATCAAGCGCCTCACTGGCATGTTGTTTCGCCGCTGGATATCAGCAAAGTGAGCCATGGCCGTGTAGGAACGCCTGAAATGGCCACACACCTTCCTGGCCTGCTTCAGGACGTCCTGTAAGCCTGTGTACTTATGCACAAAGCGTTGTACGATCAGATTACACACATGTGCCATGCACGGCACATGTGTCAACTTGCCCAACTTCAATGCCGCTATCAAATTTTTTCCGTTGTCACACACCACTTTGCCGATATCCAGTTGCTGCGGAGTCAGTCACTTTTCCACCTGTGCGTTCAGGGCGGACAGGAGTGCTTGTCCGGTGTGACTCTCTGCTTTCAAGCAAGTCAAACCCAAGACGGCGTGACACTGCCGTATCCGGGATGTGGAATAGTACCTGGGGAGCTGGGGGGGTGCCGTTGATGTGGAGCAAGAAGCAGCGGCACAAGAGGACTCAGCCGAGGAGGTTATGGAAGAGGATGGAGTAGGAGGAGTAGAGGAGGTGGCAGCAGGACTGCCTGCAATTCGTGGCGGTGTCACCAACTCCTCTGCAATGCCACGCATTCCTTGCTTGTCAGCCGTCAGCAGGTTTACCCAATGCGCAGTGTAGGTGATATACCTGCCCTGACCATGCTTTGCAGACCAGGTATCAGTGGTCAGATGGACCCTTGCCCCAACACTGTGTGCCAGACATGCCATGACTTCCTTTTGCACAATCGAGTACAAGTTGGGGATTGCCTTTTGTGAAAAGAAATTCCGGCCGGGTACCTTCCACTGCGGTGTCCCAATAGCTACAAATTTTTTGAACGCCTCAGACTCAACCAGATTGTATGGTAAAAGCTGGCGGGCTAATAGTTCGGACAAGCCAGCTGTCAGACGCTGGGCAAGGGGGTGACTTGGTGACATTGGCTTCTTATGCTCAAACATGTCCTTGACAGACACATGACTGTGGGCAGATGAGCGGGAACTGCTCAAGGCGGGAGACGGAGTGGCGGATGGTTGAGAGGGGGCAAGAAGGACAGCAGTGGTTGACGTGGCTGAAGATGCTGGACCAGGAGGAGGATGGCGGCTTAGAGTAGGCGTGCTGCTTGTACTCATGTGTTGATCCCATAGGCGTTTGTGATGTGAGATCATGTGCCTACGCAAAGCAGTTGTACCTAGGTGGGTGTTGGACCTCCCACGACTCAGTTTCCTTTGGCACAGGTTGCAAATGGCATCGCTGTTGTCAGAGGCAGACACACAAAAAAAATGCCACACTGCTGAGCTCTGCAATGACGGCATTCTGGTGGTGGACACAGCATGCGTTGATTGGCGTGCTGTCGGGCTGACCCCGGGTGCCGATGCATGCTGTCTGACTGTGCCACTAGCTCCTTGCGACGACCCCCCCCCTGCTTCCAACTCGTCTCCTCTTCCTCTCTGTCTCCCCATCTGAACTTTCGCCCTGTTCTTCTTCTTGCCGAGCGGGCACCCACGTGACATCCATGGACGCATCGTCATCATCAACCGCTTCGCTTGTATCTGACAACTCAGAAAAGGAAGCAGCAGCGGGTACAACATCATCATCATCACACCGTACCTCCATGTGTTTAATGCTGCCTGCCTGAGACATATCCCTGTTATCTACATCCTCTAGCAATAATGGTTGCGCATCACTCATTTCTTCAAACGGGTGTGTGAATAACTCCTCTGACATACCAAGTAAAGCGGCTGTGGTGCTAGTTTTGGTGGTGGCGGCAGGCGGGTGAGTGGTATCTTGAGAGGTGCCTGAAGCTAAGCTGGAGGAGGATGGTGCGTCAAGGTTCCGAGCGGAGGCTGTACAAGATTGGGTGTCCTGTGTTAGCCAGTCAACTATGTCCTCAGAACTTTTCAAGTTCAGGGTACGTGGCTTCTGAAAACTGGGCATTATTCTAGGGCAAAAGGGAATCACAGCACCACGACCACAACGGCCCCTGCGGGGTGGCCTGCCTCTGCCTGTCATTTTTTTTGGGATTAGTGGTACTATGCGTGCAAGCTACTGTGAGACCAGATATGATTGGCAATGTGCACTGTAACAGTTCTGCAGAGCACACACTGTAGGCCTGACACACCCGCTTGAAGACAAGTAACTGCTATTCAATCTATAACAGTGAAAAATAAATTTTGGTTTTAAAAGCACGCTATAGAGACACCAGATATGATTGGCAATGTGCACTGGAACAGTTCTGCAGAGCACACACTGTAGGCCTGAGACACCCGCTTGAAGACAAGTAACTGCTATTCAATCTATAACAGTGAAAAACAAATTTTGGTTTTAAAAGCACGCTATAGAGACACCAGATATGATTGGCAATGTGCACTGGAACAGTTCTGCAGAGCACACACTGTAGGCCTGAGACACCCGCTTGAAGACAAGTAACTGCTATTCAATCTATAACAGTGAAAAATAAATTTTGGTTTTAAAAGCACGCTATAGAGACACCAGATATGATTGTCAATGTGCACTGGAACAGTTCTGCAGAGCACACACTGTAGGCCTGAGACACCCGCTTGAAGACAAGTAACTGCTATTCAATCTATAACAGTGAAAAACAAATTTTGGTTTTAAAAGCACGCTATAGAGACACCAGATATGATTGGCAATGTGCACTGGAACAGTTCTGCAGAGCACACACTGTAGGCCTGAGACACCCGCTTGAAGACAAGTTGATACCGGAGAAACTGACGGAAGCCAAGCACAGAGAGATGGACACAGGTTTCTTCAGGAAGGAAGAGATTCTTTATTGGATCACCGATCGGGACTCAGAGGGACTAGCGTCACCAAAATACAGCAAAGTCTGAGTACTGAATACATAGAGTACATTCCTTATATAGCACTGTAGCTCCTCCCACAATTAACTACACCCACACATACCCTTAACCTATTTAATAAATAGAGTCTAAACTCATCCATCCGGTCTAACCACGTGGCTCATCTGATACAAAGGAGAGGGACGCGTAATTCCAGTTCTTACATTCCTGCACCTGGTCAGTACAGTGATGACAGTATCTTAGCTACGTATAATTAACTAGCTGATACTACAAACACATATACATACATATGCCTTGTGGCAATCTTAGCCTGCTAAACTTGTATTTTACTGGAATTACATCACATTCCCCCCTTTGATGCCTCTGATATTTCACAATTACTTGAGGCATCACTTAACCTTGGTTTGCTTACACCGCAAGTTACCTTGAACCAAACCAGACTTATCTTATGATGTGAATCTTTTCAACACTCATCTTCTTGCATTGGTTCTCCCTGATCTAGAGCCTTATACTTATATATCGCCATTATCTGTGCAGCAGCCTTCCTCTCTGCTATAGTTCCTATCAGGCTTTGCACAGACCTAACTACTAAGGGTATAAGACACGGTAGGAGTAGACACAACAGTAAAATCAGTAGGACTCCACCTACCACTGCCTTAAGCCCTCCAAACCACTCATACCAGTTACCAAACCAACTACTTGGATTGTACCCTTTCCATACCTGAGTAGGCACATGCGCTAGTTTAATCATATGGCTAGTAAGCTCAGCTATTGCTTGCCCTTCGTCATCTATTTGAAGACAGCAATTGCTCAGGTTAAACTTCCCACATACACCTCCCTCTACTGCCAAAAGGTAATCCAAGGCTAATCTATTTTGGTACACTGCTGTCCTCATCCTGGTATTATGCTTCGCTAGAAGATTGAGTGCTTGTGAGGTCTCATTAGTAATAATCTCAACCACCGCCTGTAATCTTATAATACGGTTGAGCATATAAATTGGGGTTCTATAACCAAAGGTACCATCTTCTGCCCACGTGGCTGGCCCATAATAATCTATGATACGCTGGGGAGGCCATTCATTATCTTCCCAGGTGCCTATCTCTAAGGGTCCCCTTTTCTTCCTATGATTCACATCATACACTTTAACACCTAAAGTCTCACCTGTTTCAATCGGTAACAAGAAGAAGGATGGTTTGAGCATACCCAACACACATGCCCCTTCCCAGTCCTGTGGCAACTCCGAATAGGCTTTCTTACCACAGATCCAGTACAAATTTGCTGGGGCTCTCCAGGTAGATGTGATGGATAAATCAAACCACACATCCTTTAAACTGGCATATCTAGCAAACGGGTTAGATGGTTCTGAGACATTTGAAGCCGACCACCAAGTTGTATTTTTAGTATCATCATCATAAGCTTTTTGCCCTAGACAAGTTAATTCTCCTACAGAAGTATTATACATTATTCCTTTCCTTGCTATGCAAACATAACCTATGATGGAGGTCTTTAATCTCCACTCAGATTTACCTCTAACACTCAAATGATAATCGGCTTGTGTAGATATTAGTTGGTCAACTGCCTCAGAACCGGACATTACCTCCTTTGCTTCCCAAGGCCATTGGTCTCCCATGTTAGTACCTCCACACACATAGCAGTTGGTAACATTAAGACTACCGGCAATACTTTCAGCTAGATCAATGAACAGGTTTTTAGCGTTATGGGGGATCTTATTATCTATACTCATCTCTTCGTAAAAGGAATGGTATACTTGATGAGTCTGGGAGGATACCGTATCAGTCTCTATTCCTATAAACAATAATGTCCCAGGATCTAAACCCGTCCCGTATATTTGAAACCCAAATAAATTACCATATTTATCTAAGAACTTGTCGGGGTTATTAATAAGTATATGGACTGGGTTGCATTCCATAGACTTACAATAAGGGCTAGTCGGCAACTTAGTCACTATCATGTCTTTGTCTACTGTCTGTCCCCAAGTTGCCCACCCCACACAAGACCAATATGGGCAAAAGTTATAGTCTTTATTTGGGCATCTAGGACTTACATATTTATTTTTGCTACTGGGACAAATATATTTATCGTTAGACCCATACGTCCTCTCCCATCTAAGATCCCCACATACATTCCACGGTTTTCTACCACTTGATATCGCCTTACATGCATCAAATAGCAGAACACCCGAAGAATGTACGGATTCTAACACCGTCTTATTAATTAGGGTCCCCTGAGGATCTCCATTCCTGAGAGTCAACCAAATTGTACGAGGTTGATACTCTGGACTGAAGCACTTAGGTTCTCCTACTCCTAAATGGCACACACTATAGTCTATATTTAGGTATCTACATCTTGATACCTCTCCTTTACATTCGTATTGTGAATGCCAAATTAGGGTTTGGGAAATATGGTTACCTGTTCTCGTAGTCTTAATGCATACCTCACAGCTAGGATAGTCGGTACCTCTACCTTCCTGAATATAAAAACACATATAAATAAACACAATCAAAAGCACATCTTTCGCCGTCATCCTCAGTCTTCGTCCGTGCGATGGAACCTCAGCTTCCAGGATGTGAGGGCTGCAGGGAATGGAGTTCTGCTCGTCTTCACAGGTGTCCCTTCGAGACTTTCCTGGCTTATACACTATGTGTTGGTAAGCGGACAGGCTTTATTATGGCCTTCTCACTCACACCTGTAACAATAAAATTTGTAATCCACAATAATTCCTCGTTACTCCGACTGAGTAGTGCGTTTCAACCGGATCTTGCAGGGATTCTCTGGATCTGCTGTAACTTGCCAAGAATCGACTGCTGCTGGTTTAACCCTGGAGTGATGTATCCACGGAGTCACTTCTGCTACTTTTATTGCTGTAGGGGTAGACAAGAGAACAACATAAGGACCTCTCCACTTGGGCCCTAACGGTACATTATTCCACTCTTTAATCCACACTTGATCTCCTGGATGATAACTATGAACAGGGGGATAAATATTCACAGGTAATCTATCTTGTACCCATTTCTGTACCTCCTCCATAGTCTTACCCAACTCTACAACCTGCTGCCGGGTAATTCCTTCTCCCAACTGACTCAAGTCCCCCCTTAAGTTACCAAGTACGGGAGGTGGTCGCCCATACATGATTTCAAAAGGAGAGAGGCCCATCCTTCTGGTAGGGGTACTGCGGATTCGCAATAAAGCTATGGGTAAGAGAACGTTCCACTTAAGTTGGGTTTCCTGACACATTTTAGCCAACTGGTTCTTTATAGTTCTATTCATTCTCTCTACCTTACCAGAACTCTGGGGTCTATATGCAGTATGAAGCCTCCACTTTATACCAAGCATATGAGTCAGTTGTTGTAGGCACTGATGAACAAAAGCTGGACCATTGTCCGATCCTATAGAACAGGGTAGTCCATATCGGGGTATTATTTCTCGTAGCAGGAATCTCACAACTTCTCCTGCTTTCTCTGTACGAGTAGGACATGCTTCTACCCAGCCTGAATAGGTGCACACAATTACCAACAGGTAACGATGTCCACCCGATTTAGGCATTACTGTAAAGTCTATTTGTAGATCGGACATGGGGAGTCCCCCCATAAACTGGACTCCTGGTGGCTTTACTGGTCCTTGTCTTGCATTATTCTTAGCACACGTTACACATCTGCGTACAATGGCCTGAGTCAAGTTGGACAATCTTGGTATGTAGAAATGTTTTCTAAGAGATTCTTCAGTACTGTCTCTCCCAGAATGTGTCCCGTTGTGATAATTTTGGACAATTTCTACCGCTAGCGATGCTGGTATAACTATTCTTCCATCTTCTAGCTGATACCACTTGTTCTCCAGATACTTTCCCGGTTCAGTCTTTAACCACTCCTCTTCTTGAGCTGTATAAACTGGAGTCCATTGGGACAGTGGAGTTGGTATAAGAGCAGCTATATGCCCTACATACTCCTGTCTTCCTGATTCAGCAGCACGCTTAGCTGCACTATCTGCCATCCGATTTCCCTTGGTTACATCACCATCTCCTCTCAGATGCGCTCGACAATGTATGATACCGACTTCTTTCGGCTCCCACACTGCTTCCAATAGTTGTAGGATTTCAGCTGCGTACTTGATTTCTTTGCCTTCTGAATTCAGTAGTCCTCTTTCTTTATACAAAGCTCCGTGGGCATGAGTGGTTAAAAACGCATACTTAGAGTCCGTATAGATATTTACTCTTAAACCTTCAGCCAATTGTAACGCTCGTGTTAGTGCTATTAATTCTGCCTTTTGTGCTGATGTTCCTTTCGCCAGTGGCCGAGCTTCTATCACCTTGTCTATTGTTGTCACTGCATATCCTGCATAGCGGATCCCTTCTTTCACATAACTACTGCCGTCGGTGTAATATTGAACATCGGGGTTCTGGATGGGAAAATCACGAAGATCTGGTCTACTTGAGAATACTTCATCCATTACTTCCAAACAATCATGTTGACTTTCAGTAGGTTGTGGCAAAAGGGTAGCTGGATTTAAGGTGTTTACAGTCTCTAAATGCACTCTTGGGTTTTCACACAACATTGCTTGATACTTGGTCATACGGCTGTTACTAAACCAATGATTTCCTTTGTAATCCAACAACGTCTGTACTGCATGTGGGACTCGTACATAAAGTTCTTGACCCAGAGTGAGTTTATCGGCTTCAGCTACTAGCAGGGCGGCTGCAGCTACGGCTCTTAGACAAGGTGGAAGTCCGCTGGCCACTGCATCCAGTTGCTTAGACATGTAGGCAACAGGTCTTTGCCATGATCCCAAGTACTGTGTCAATACTCCCACAGCCATTCTTCTTTGCTCGTGTACATATAAGTAGAATGGTCGTGTGTGATCAGGTAGACCTAATGCTGGGGCACTCATCAAAGCCTTCTTCACATCTTCAAATGCCGTTTGCTGTTCTTGGGTCCATAAGAAGGGGTCGTGCTCTGTACCTTTGATGGCTGCGTACAGAGGTTTTGCTAGTATCGCATAACTGGGAATCCATATCCTACAGAAGCCTGCTGCCCCCAAGAATTCTCGCACTTGTCTTCTATTCTTGGGTATTGGTATTTGGCAGACAGCTTCTTTTCTCTCTGGCCCCATAATTCTTTGACCTTCAGAGATATGGAATCCTAGATACTTGACAGTTGGCAAACACAACTGAGCCTTCTTTCTAGACACCTTGTATCCTGCCTTCCAGAGAATGTGTAGTAGATCGTGCGTTGCTTGCTGACAGATTTCTTTTGTAACTGCTGCTATCAACAAGTCATCTACATATTGTAACAATACACACTCTCCTGGGATGGACTCGAAATCCAATAGATCTTGACTTAGGGCTGAACCAAATAGGGTAGGTGAATTTTTAAACCCTTGGGGCAGTCTTGTCCAAGTCATTTGGCGTTTTGAGCCCGTTACAGCGTTCTCCCATTGGAAAGCAAAAATACATTGACTTTCTGCGGCAATTCGGAGGCAAAAGAAGGCATCTTTGAGGTCTAAAACTGTGAAGTAAGTAGCCCCGCCCGGAATTAAAGCAAGCAGGTTATATGGATTGGGTACAACTGGATGTATACTAACAACCGCATCATTGACTGCTCTTAAGTCCTGCACAGGTCGATACTCATCTGTGCCGGGCTTTTGAACAGGCAGCAATGGGGTGTTCCAGGGGGAAGTACAGAATTTTAGGATACCATACCGTATGAACTTATCCAGATAGGATTGTATGTTCTTCTTAGCCTTCTGCGGGATGTGATATTGTCTCAGGCTCACTGGATAAACCCCATGTTTAAGTTCAATTTTTATTGGTGGAATATTGCGGGCCAGTCCTGGTGGGTTGTTCTCTGCCCAAACTCCTGGTATGTTAAACAATGTCTCATCACTCCTAGGGTTTTGGCTAGTCAACACTGTATAAAGTCGCCACTCTTCTTCCTTTGGTACGGATAAAGTCATAATACCTGAAGGTCCATTAAACTTTAAGGATGTTGTTCCATTTGGTAGGAACGTAATCTGCGCTTGTAATTTTGATAGCATATCACGTCCCAGCAATTGGACTGGACATTCAGGCATATAAAGGAATTGGTGTTTTACTACGTGGCCTCCCAATGTACAGAGTCGACTTTTAAGAACCGGTTTTTCAGCACTTCTTCCAGTTGCTCCTATCACAGTAATAGTCCTTCCAGATGGAGGAGCAACTAGATTAGTCACCACTGAATGTTCAGCACCAGTGTCGATCATGAACGCACTCCTTTTCCCCCCTATTGATACATCGACCATAGGCTCCGCTCGACCAAGGGGGATGGAGCCCGGTCGGTATCAATAGTCCTCCATGACAGTGTCAGCCAATCCTACAAAGTCCCTACCTTCTCTATCGCGGGACCTTTGCGCTGCTGGAATATACCTGTCTTCCCTAACACTTCCTCTGTTCCCATTACTCCCTCTATAACCATTACTCCCTCCGGGGCCTCCTCTACCTCTCGCTCTACCTCTAAAGTTTCCGTAGCCTGCCCTGGGTTGGTCTCTCTCGTACTGCTCTCTTTGCGGACATTCGTTCCTCCAATGCCCTTCTTCCTTGCAATACGCACACTGATCCCTACTCAAAGGCTCCCTACTCCATCTATTATTGCCTCTATCTGGGCCCCGTTTATCTACGCCTGCGATCGCTACCGCTAGCATATCAGCCTTTTTACGCATCTTGCGCTCCTCCTCTTTCTTGCTTTCTGTTTCCCTATTCATATAAACCTTATTAGCTACCTCCATTAGTTGGGTGATTGACATACCTGCAAACCCTTCTAACTTTTGTAGCTTGCGCTTAATATCTCCGTATGCTTGGCTGACAAAGGCGGAGTTAACCATTCGGGAATTGTCTGCGTCTTCCGGATTAAAGGGGGTATACAAGCGGTATGCCTCCAATAATCGGTCATAAAAGACACTGGGCGCTTCATCGCTTTTCTGGATCACCTCAACTGTCTTCGACATGTTAATGGCTTTCTTTCCTCCGGCTTTCATGCCAGCAATTATAGCGTCTCTATAGGCTCTGAGTTGAACCATATCAGCACCATTTACGTTCCAATCGGGATCGGTGTTGGGATAGTGTGTCGCGGCCCATGCTGCTGGATTGGCTTGGTTCAAAGCACGGGCTCTATCCTCTAATGCTTTAATGGCTGCTTGATTTATTCTTGTCCTTTCCTCATTGTTAAATAAAGTCATTAGTAACTGCTGGCAATCAGCCCATGTCGGATTATGCGTCTGTACTATTGAGGTGAACAGATCAGTCATAGCTTGTGGTTTCTCAGTATACGAGGAATTATGGGTCTTCCAGTTTAAAAGATCGGTTGTGGTAAATGGGACATATACGAAGACTGGGTCAGCGTGTGCCATTTGACCTGCGGCATCGATATAAGCTGACCCGGGATTCAGACGAAGAGGCATCTGATAGTGCTTTAATTGTTGGGCACCAGTCAACTGTCGGGTTTGGATGGGGCTACGTAGAGAGGCGTCAGTCATGGGTTCCGGTCGGGGAGAGATAGGGTATGGGGATGTGGGAGGTTGGTTTTGGGAAAAGGTCGTAAATAAAACACTTCGAGCCGAGCTAGATGAAGCTTGACCGGAAGTCTGAAGTGGCGCCAAATCAGGATATTCGTTTCTAATGGGGGTGGATTCTGGTTCCGGAAGGGGAGATTTAGTACGAGGGGGGGTGGATCCTGTACTGGAGGAGGAAGCGGAAGTGGATGAGGGTAATGAGGGGAGGGGTGCAGGACTTCCTGCGTTTGCGTCACTTCTTCTTAACGGAAAGTAAGGGGGCGGCAAAGGGATCTCGGACTCAGGGGGCGTGTCCAAAATGGGCCTAACACCAGTCCTAGTGGACGAGCAAGTCCTAGCTACCATGAGGCGACACTGCTCCTCGTGGCATGTCTGGAGCCATTTTGGCGAGTCATTTACGGCCTGTCTCCAACAATCAATATAAGGAAACTGGCCGTAAAGTTCAGGCCTACCTGATACAGCCACGTGTAAGCGCTGTACCAGAGTTGGATCCAAACTGCCACGTGGCGGCCATGCCGCAACCAAAGTAGGCCACTCCCTAGTGCACAAAGTGACCAAACGTACAGGGGACATCTTAACCCCAAAATCACAAACTTTGAATCCCTTTTTAAAATTCTTAACCATACATCCTAAGGGATCCGGAATCGTTGACTGCGACGCACCCATACTTAACAATGGAACGTCGTCGACAACGAATACTATACACGCGTACTATTCAACAGTCACACCCGTTTCCTCTGGCAACAGCACCACGTGGTACGGTTACCAAGTGAAACGTACACAATAACAATAAACACTCAGGGAATTCCCGTACACACACAGCTGTTACACCAGTCACTATATAATCAATATTATGCCCTTTGGCGTAACTATACAGTCACCCACGCTATAATTCTCTATATACGAATTACCCGTCTATAACACACCCCAGTAACATCGTCTTTTACAAATAGCGGTTACAGTACGGTTAGCATAGGTCAAAGCACAAGTTAAGGTCACAATACAATTATTAGTGGTTATGGTGTTAAACATGCAATGGACGACAATGATTAGTACTTATTATACAATGTCAGTAAATATACAGGGTTATGGTACCGTGCACTATAATACAGCAACACACTATCAACACTCTCGCTAGACGGCTGAGCTCGCGCTATCTAACAAGATATACACTTTACTAAAACAATCGTTAACACATTTACAATTCCCAACTAAACTATTGGCCAGTACCTTGAATGGACTACCTAAAACTATATACACCCGTTTTGGTTAGCCACACTGCCCAATCACCACATATATAGCGAGCTAGAGAACCGAATTTACACAGGCGCCTCTTAGTCGCACTATCAAAAGTCTAGTGGGTTCCAAATTTACACGCCTTCCCACTTAGCCCAGATAGGATGAGAACTAGCGAACCGAATTTACACAGGCGCCGCTTAGTCTCCCGGTCCCTCCGACCTAGCGAACGTAATATACACCCTAGAACGCTAGTCTAGACAAGACACCGGTGTCCGGCTAGGGCTATTTACACCAGGACCCCGCCTGACTAACCAAATCAAACGGTCTGACTAAAGAGCGTTCGATCGAGCGGTGCGCCTTCGCTCCTTCCCTCCGACAGAGGGGGCAGATACAGATTCAAAAACCCCTTTGGGCCTACCGCACAATCGGTATACCCCTAGCGGGTCCTGCCGTCTAAAACAGCAGTTGTCTTACCTCCTCGTTCCTGAACCTGAGTTCACACTCATCGACGGGGACACCCCAGCACTTCTCACGTAGAGGCCGATGATCTCCTGGACAACAGACCAGTGGCGCCGAGACGAAGGGAGGTCCACGCAGAAGTTCAGGGGTGCAGCCGTAGAGAACGTGGGCAAAGATAGACCGTCTCACGCCTCTGCCTCTCAGCTACCGTTGAACGATGAGCTTCCCGGCCAATGCACCAAATGATACCGGAGAAACTGACGGAAGCCAAGCACAGAGAGATGGACACAGGTTTCTTCAGGAAGGAAGAGATTCTTTATTGGATCACCGATCGGGACTCAGAGGGACTAGCGTCACCAAAATACAGCAAAGTCTGAGTACTGAATACATAGAGTACATTCCTTATATAGCACTGTAGCTCCTCCCACAATTAACTACACCCACACATACCCTTAACCTATTTAATAAATAGAGTCTAAACTCATCCATCCGGTCTAACCACGTGGCTCATCTGATACAAAGGAGAGGGACGCGTAATTCCAGTTCTTACATTCCTGCACCTGGTCAGTACAGTGATGACAGTATCTTAGCTACGTATAATTAACTAGCTGATACTACAAACACATATACATACATATGCCTTGTGGCAATCTTAGCCTGCTAAACTTGTATTTTACTGGAATTACATCACAAAGTAACTGCTATTCAATCTATAACAGTGAAAAATAAATTTTGGTTTTAAAAGCACGCTATAGAGACACCAGATATGATTGGCAATGTGCACTGGAACAGTTCTGCAGAGCACACGCTGAAGGAAGGACTGACAGAGCCGCTTGAAGGACACTGACTGGTTGCTATTAGCTTACACTAGAAACCTTTTTTCTTTGTAAAAGCACGCTAAAGAGACACCAAATATGATTGGCAACTGTCAAAGCACGCTGGAACAGGTCTACAGAGCACACGCTGAAGTAGGCCTGACACCCAGACGCTTGCAGACAACTAACTGCTCTTCTATTACAGTGAAAAAAAATTATTTCTTTTAAATCTAAAGCTTAAGCTATTGTAAAAACAGATATGAGTGGTGGCACTGGGCAAGAGGGCACAGTATCCGCTGTGAACCTCACACAGAAGCTGGCAGGCAGGCAACTGCTCTTCTATTACAGTGGAAACAAAATTTTGGTTGTAAAAGCACGCTATAGAGACACCAGATATGAGTGGCAACTGTCAAAGTACGCTGGCAGGGTTGTGCAGGGCACACGCTGAAGGAAGGCCTGACAGAGCCGCTTGAAGGACACTGACTGGCTGCTATTAGCTTACACTGAAAACCTTTTTTCTTTGTAAAAGCACGCTAAAGAGACACCAGATATGATTGGCAACTGTCAAAGCACGCTGGCACAGGTCTGCAGAGCACACGCTGAAGTAGGCCTGACACCCAGACGCTTGCAGACAACTAACTGATCTTATATTACAGTGAAAAAAATGATTTCTTTAAAATCTAAAGCTTAAGCAATTGTTAAAACAGATATGAGTGGTGGCACTGACTGTGCAAATGGGCAAGGCATCCAACCTGACACAGAAGCTGGCAGGCAGGCAACTGCTCTTCTATTACAGTGAAAACAAATTATTTATTTTAAATCTAAAGCTTAACCAATTGTTAAAACAGATATGAGTGGTGGCACTGGGCAAGTAGGCACAGTATCCAATGTGAACCTCACACAGAAGCTGGCAGGCAGGCAACTGCTCTTCTATTACAGTGGAAACAAAATTTTGGTTGTAAAAGCACGCTATAGAGACACCAGATTTGAGTGGCAACTGTCAAAGTACGCTGGCAGGGTTGTGCAGGGCACACGCTGAAGGAAGGCCTGACAGAGCCGCTTGAAGGACACTGACTGGCTGCTATTAGCTTACACTGGAAACCTTTTTTCTTTGTAAAAGCACGCTAAAGAGACACCAGATATGATTGGCAACTGTCAAAGCACGCTGGCACAGGTCTGCAGAGCACACGCTGAAGTAGGCCTGACACCCAGACGCTTGCAGACAACTAACTGATCTTCTATTACAGTGAAAAAAAATGATTTCTTTAAAATCTAAAGCTTAAGCTATTGTTAAAACAGATATGAGTGGTGGCACTGACTGTGCAAATGGGCAAGGCATCCAACCTGACACAGAAGCTGGCAGGCAGGCAACTGCTCTTCTATTACAGTGAAAACAAATTATTTATTTTAAATCTAAAGCTTAACCAATTGTTAAAACAGATATAACTGGTGGCACTGGGCAAGTAGGCACAGTATCCAATGTGAACCTCACACAGAAGCTGGCAGGCAGGCAGGCAACTGCTCTTCTATTACAATGAAAACAAATTATTTATTTAAAATCTAAAGCTTAACCAATTGTTAAAACAGATATGAGTGGTGGCACTGACTGTGCAAATGGGCAAGGCATCCAACCTGACACAGAAGCTGGCAGGCAGGCAACTGCTCTTCTATTACAGTGAAAACAAATTATTTATTTTAAATCTAAAGCTTAACCAATTGTTAAAACAGATATGAGTGGTGGCACTGGGCAAGTAGGCACAGTATCCAATGTGAACCTCACACAGAAGCTGGCAGGCAGGCAACTGCTCTTCTATTACAGTGGAAACAAAATTTTGGTTGTAAAAGCACGCTATAGAGACACCAGATATGAGTGGCAACTGTCAAAGTACGCTGGCAGGGTTGTGCAGGGCACAAGCTGAAGGAAGGCCTGACAGAGCCGCTTGAAGGACACTGACTGGCTGCTATTAGCTTACACTGGAAACCTTTTTTCTTTGTAAAAGCACGCTAAAGAGACACCAGATATGATGGGCAACTGTCAAAGCACGCTGGCACAGGTCTGCAGAGCACACGCTGAAGTAGGCCTGACACCCAGACGCTTGCAGACAACTAACTGATCTTCTATTACAGTGAAAAAAAATGATTTCTTTAAAATCTAAAGCTTAAGCTATTGTTAAAACAGATATGAGTGGTGGCACTGACTGTGCAAATGGGCAAGGCATCCAACCTGACACAGAAGCTGGCAGGCAGGCAGGCAACTGCTCTTCTATTACAGTGAAAAAAAAATATTTATTTAAAATCTAAAGCTTAACCAATTGTTAAAACAGATATGAGTGGTGGCACTGGGCAAGTAGGCACAGTATCCAATGTGAACCTCACACAGAAGCTGGCAGGCAGGCAACTGCTCTTCTATTACAGTGGAAACAAAATTTTGGTTGTAAAAGCACGCTATAGAGACACCAGATATGAGTGGCAACTGTCAAAGTACGCTGGCAGGGTTGTGCAGGGCACACGCTGAAGGAAGGCCTGACAGAGCCGCTTGAAGGACACTGACTGGCTGCTATTAGCTTACACTGGAAACCTTTTTTCTTTGTAAAAGCACGCTAAAGAGACACCAGATATGATTGGCAACTGTCAAAGCACGCTGGCACAGGTCTGCAGAGCACACGCTGAAGTAGGCCTGACACCCAGACGCTTGCAGACAACTAACTGATCTTCTATTACAGTGAAAAAAAATGATTTCTTTAAAATCTAAAGCTTAAGCTATTGTTAAAACAGATATGAGTGGTGGCACTGACTGTGCAAATGGGCAAGGCATCCAACCTGACACAGAAGCTGGCAGGCAGGCAACTGCTCTTCTATTACAGTGAAAACAAATTATTTATTTTAAATCTAAAGCTTAACCAATTGTTAAAACAGATATAACTGGTGGCACTGGGCAAGTAGGCACAGTATCCAATGTGAACCTCACACAGAAGCTGGCAGGCAGGCAACTGCTCTTCTATTACAATGAAAACAAATTATTTATTTAAAATCTAAAGCTTAACCAATTGTTAAAACAGATATGAGTGGTGGCACTGACTGTGCAAATGGGCAAGGCATCCAACCTGACACAGAAGCTGGCAGGCAGGCAACTGCTCTTCTATTACAGTGAAAACTAATTATTTATTTTAAATCTAAAGCTTAACCAATTGTTAAAACAGATATGAGTGGTGGCACTGGGCAAGTAGGCACAGTATCCAATGTGAACCTCACACAGAAGCTGGCAGGCAGGCAACTGCTCTTCTATTACAGTGGAAACAAAATTTTGGTTGTAAAAGCACGCTATAGAGACACCAGATATGAGTGGCAACTGTCAAAGTACGCTGGCAGGGTTGTGCAGGGCACACGCTGAAGGAAGGCCTGACAGAGCCGCTTGAAGGACACTGACTGGCTGCTATTAGCTTACACTGGAAACCTTTTTTCTTTGTAAAAGCACGCTAAAGAGACACCAGATATGATGGGCAACTGTCAAAGCACGCTGGCACAGGTCTGCAGAGCACACGCTGAAGTAGGCCTGACACCCAGACGCTTGCAGACAACTAACTGATCTTCTATTACAGTGAAAAAAAATGATTTCTTTAAAATCTAAAGCTTAAGCTATTGTTAAAACAGATATGAGTGGTGGCACTGACTGTGCAAATGGGCAAGGCATCCAACCTGACACAGAAGCTGGCAGGCAGGCAGGCAACTGCTCTTCTATTACAGTGAAAAAAAATTATTTCTTTAAAATCTAATGCTTAAGCTATTGTTAAAACAGATATGAGTGGTGGCACTGACTGTGCAAATGGGCAAGGCATCCAACCTGACACAGAAGCTGGCAGGCAGGCAACTGCTCTTCTATTACAGTGAAAAAAAATGATTTCTTTAAAATCTAATGCTTAAGCTATTGTTAAAACAGATATGAGTGGTGGCACTGACTGTGCAAATGGGCAAGGCATCCAACCTGACACAGAAGCTGGCAGAAAGGCAACTGCTCTTCTATTACAGTGAAAACAAATTATTTATTTTAAATCTAAAGCTTAACCAATTGTTAAAACAGATATGAGTGGTGGCACTGGGCAAGTGGGCACAGTATCCAATGTGAACCTCACACAGAAGCTGGCAGGCAGGCAACTGCTCTTCTATTACAGTGAAAAAAAAATATTTATTTTAAATGTAAAGCTTAACCTATTGTTAAAACAGATATGAGTGGTGGCACTGGGCAAGTAGGCACAGTATCCAATGTGAACCTCACACAGAAGCTGGCAGGCAGGCACCTGCAATTACATTACACAGGAAAAAAAAAAAAAAAAAGCAGCCTGATGTTATAGCCCTAAAAAGGGCTTTTTGGGGTGCTGTCCTTACAGCAGAGATCAGATGAGTCCTTCAGGATTGTAGTGGACACTGAATACCCTAGCCTAGCTATCAATTTCCCTATCTAATCAGCAGCAGCTAAACTTTCCCTCCTCTCACTAAGCATGCAGCTTCAGAATGAATCGAAAATGGATGCTGGGAGGGAGGTTGGAGGGTGTGGAAGGGAGGGAGTGCTGCTGATTGGCTGGAATGTGTCTGCTGACCGAGAGGCACAGGGTCAAAGTTTGCCCAATGATGACGAATAGGGGGCGGATCGAACTGCGCATGTGTCCGCCCGCCGCGGCGAACGCGATCACGCTAAGTTCGCCGGCGGACAGTTCGGTACATCACTACCAGGCAGTATATTAAAGTAAGTGAACATATTGTTTGAAATTATATGATATTTAAATGTGACACAAAAGGGGTGGACAGTCCTGTTGTAGAGGGATAATAGCACTGTACAATGTTTGAAGGTATTATAAGTAGCAAGTAAGCGGATCATCTGAAAGAGACAGTTCAAATTGCTATGAAGATCAAAACGTGTTTTGTGGTGGCAGGGCTTAATGAGGCTCGGATTCTCAGAGTCCGATGGAAAAGATTATTTAAATAGTATTAGACCCAGCCCCTAGTGCCGCGGTCCACCTGGAAATTTCCCCGTATCCCGGAGGGCCTGTCCGGCCCTGTATTGTGGGTGCCTGAAAATTTGGTTGTCTTTAGGAAACTGTTTAGACATTTTTTTTTTATTAGACAAAGTCATTCATTTTTGGAAGATTTGCAAATTCAGATAAAAATCGTCTTATTTGGCTGAATTCCAAATATCAGAAGACACTCTGGAGGAATTGACTGCTGAACAAATTGTTGATGCCCTAATTTCTTCCATGTGCGATTTGCTCCTTAATTCATTTCTTGCAAATTCATTAGATTGGTAACCTCATTTAGACAGGCGTGTAGGTTTCCACTACTTTTCATTTAGTGAAAAAAAGAAAGTGGTAAACCGTGCCAAAAAGTTAACCGTTCTAAAAGTGCGTAAAATAAAATAATGATATATACATACACTAGAGGAAGTCCAATATTATGGTGGTGTATATGACCCTCGAAGAAATAAGAACAGGAAAAAATTATAGTGCAATATGTCACATAAATATTAACACACATGTTTATATAAAAACCCAATCAAAGACTAACTCAAGCTTTCCAGAGCTGCTAAGAGCTCTGTCCGTATATCACATGGACGGTATAATTCCCGTTTTAGGATGTGTGGATAATAGCTGTAGTTGGTGTCCAATTCTCAGCAGCTGTATATAGAGAAAAAACTGAATAAAATCCAATGGCACAGTATATAGTGAATACTATACAGTAGAGAAAAAGCAGGTAAGTACTCACAAGCCTGGAGCCATATGTTATTATTTGGCTCCAGGTTTGTGAGTACTCAACTTCCGCACCATTTATATATTATATGTACTGGCTATATTGCACTATATTATTTTGTCTCTTTTAGATGCATCAAAACGTGTGGTCCACCTATTGTATGTATTGAACTTTTTGGCGCGGTTTACCGCTTTCTTTTTTTTACTTTTTGGTTATCATTAACAGGCAAAGGGAATACTTGCTGGTTTACTGCTGGCTTCTATTGTGTTATCTTAGTGAGCGCCTAACCCGTGTTGTTTTTTGTATATTCTACTACATTGCATTTGGAAGCATGGCTAGCCGTTCTGAATGCATATAATTTTAGAGAGTGTTTAAAGCCAAACTGTTGCTTCCCAGGATTTCTAATATTCTGTGATATACAGCAACTTTTATTTCGTGGTGATGTGTGAAAACCGAAATGAATTGTAGAAATTCACACATCTGTCCTGAAACTGGGTGCCTCCATCTTGGCTCCTTGCCAATCATCGTTATAAATATTGTCCTTCCTGTCATTAAACAAATTAATTATATTTAGTGGAAGAGGAGAAAACAGAATAATGTTTCTATTGAACTCCTTATCTGCATTGTGTGATCTGGCTGTGCTGTATTGTAATGTCACTTACTAAACGTTTAATGTACAGGAACATTTTTATAAAACAGAGCTTCAGGTGAAAAGAAGCTTAACACAAGTTTGAGGTGATTTTCGATATTTTATTCAATTGGTTAGTTTCCAAAGAAGTGACATATCCTAATCAAAATTAATGAAAGATTGGAACCACTATTGCAGAACAAGATAAGAAATAGATATACACAGTCATTGTCACACACACACTGTTTAACCAACACACACTTTCATGGAAACATACACATTCACAGACATAAACACTCACATTCACCGACAGACACACATATACACTGACAGACACACATTCACCAACAGTAACCTACACACTCACTGACAAGACACACATACACACTCACTGACAGACGCACACTCACTCAGTGACACACACACTCACTGACAGATGCACACTGACAAACACACATACACACTCACTGACAGACACACGCATTCACTGACAGACACACATACACTAGCTGACAGACACACTGACAGACATACACATTCATTGACAGATATACACTCTCAGTCTCAGACACGCATACACATACTGACATGCTGAAACACACATACACACACTCTCAGTGACAGATACACACACACACTGACAGACACACATTCCCACTCACTGACAAACTCTAATCTACCTGCTCACCTGCCTTGCGCTCCTCTTAGTGATGCAGGGGCTGGAGTGACATCATATTCCGCCTTCGGCATCACTGCGGGCATGCAATGGATCTGAGCAGGGGAGAACTCAGAGGAGATGCCTGCCTCAGCAGATGCCTGCCTCGGGGGGCCTTATGTTAGCCAGGACAGGAGGCTGGCAAGACATCTGCCAGGTCTTATTTTGCCGCCCCTCTGAAAGAGCCGCCAAAGGCAAATGCCTTGTCAACCGCGCCCTAAATACAGCGCTGGATATAGTTTAGTAAAACTCTGGAGCTCAAAGTGAAAGTAGATAATCATAGAAGAGATGGTTACATTATGTGCAGAATAAAAAGGACGAGAAAATATTTACAGAGAACAACAAGTATATATGTCGTTATGGTGACAGTGATCTGAAGGTCTGGATCATGTATTTGATTGAATCAGGGTTTTAATGATAAGCCATGGGGACACTAGCAGACCGGGACAATTGATGATGTTCTGTATGTAAGATTAATGTCATTTAACAGAGGTAGTCATAATGGATTCAGCAAAAAAGAGCCTTGTGAAGGCACAGTAATTGGAAAATTGCAGTAATCCAAGAGAAACATTGTGAATTAGAATTCCAGAAATAAAGGCGAGGGGATGTTTTTTTGTTTTTAGTTTTTTTTTACATGACTTGTTCAAAACACGCAATACCATTCTGGTGCACAGTGCCAATTCAGGATCAGTCGTAAGGAAACAGAAAACAACCCAACAATGTCTACAGAATATTTTAATTATATATATATATCGCAAGCATTTTGTTCCATGGGTTTTCCAATGATCCACCTTATTGCAGAGAACTTTGTACGTTTACAATGAGCAGCTCATTCTATTAACTAAGAATATGTTTTATAAGATATCAGTAAGGAGATGTAAGATCAACTTTGCTCACTGTAATTCTCAGTGAAAACTAATAGCACCAGCTGTAAATTTCGAAAATTTAAGTTTTAAAGAGATATAAACACTACCACTGAAACCTATTGACTCGCCTATTTAAAGCCACCCCACGTGCAGTTTGATTGATTTCAGCTTTGCTATTTAAAAAAAAAACATTAACTGAAAATTCTGAAAGAATATTGAAACTATATTATTGTTTTTTTTGTGTGTAAATAGGCATAATTCTACAGATCAGTGGGTTTTTGGTATTTTTTTTAACATAAAATAATTTGTGCACACTTCTTGTTTGATGCAAATCAGATATTGTTTCGGCAGGGACCAGGAAGTGGTTTGGATTTCTCAGCCAATCAGGTCCTGTCGTGGTTTTAGCTAGAGTAAAGTATATATATACTAGAATACAAGAATTTGTAGGACATGTAACAGCTCAGACAAGTATTATCACCAAAGCCGGAGTGAACAAAAATGCAAGATTGAAATTAAAGTTCCACTTTGATCATCACAGGCCTATGATTGAACTCTGCATTCCTTCAGCGTTGGACCCCACAATAGCGCCGCCTGGTTGCCATGTCATTTCACTCTTCACTCAATACACTCCTTACAATCTCTGTGACGGACGGCAGTGGAATGAGAAGGAGAAAAATCTATATGCTGACACAGGTACAAGCACCCAAGCTTTGCAGAGATACATTGTTTACGTCCATGTCTGCAATATTATCTATATTCTTACTGTCCTTGGTTTGATCCCTACTGGCTGGATAATGCCTGTGTCTACATTTAACCAAGGTGGACTGACTCAGCCTGATTTCCTGATATTGTGGCCTGAGTCTGTCTTTTGTTCAATAAGTTTTTTGTTTTTTTTTACATTGCGAAATCTGATATTTATTTAAAGCACCCTATTATATTGTATTATCTTTCTTCTTTTGCTGCTGTGAGCATACTTGACACAATTCTCAATTAAATTAAAAAATGACAATTTCGTATATCTCATTACCCCTCCATTCCAATATTCATCAACAAAGCTGCAAAAATAAATAAAATAGAGCAATCGAGTATTTTTCAAGCTCAGAAATGGTCAGTTCTTCCGCAATCAAAGAGTTTTGGTTTTCTAAGTTTAAAACAGACTAACAATTGTTCACCTAGTGTTATACCTTTATATATAAAGTAAACATTTTATAAGAATTAAAGCCATTTTTACTTTCTTGGCACTCCATTTCCTGAATAATATATATATTTATATTTTAAAAGATGACTTTTAAAGAATCACCAATTATGGGCAATTCTTGAAGTATTCATTGGAGAAGCACACAGTATTTATTTATGGATTATTTTAATGTCCATGTCACTTTTCAGTCCATATCTGGCTTATTCAAATCTCTGATAACTATTATCTCACTTTTAACTGATCTGTAAACTCTTTATTCTTCAAACAACCTACCCAGTAGGTTCTACCATTCATTTGTTCTAAATTGTATTCTATATAAAGCTATGGAAAAAAACAAAATAATAACCTTGGTGGTTCTTTTTTTTTGTGAGCATTCAGATTGTATACATGGTATTTGCTTGTCCACCCATTCTTTAAATGTAAAATAATTTCACAGACCCATTCTGTAAGTCTAATATAATTAAAGTTAATGCAAAACACCTCCATCTGAAGGTCTAAAGGGGGCGCTGTTGCATTGGGAATGCAGGGCTGCTACACAGATCACCTTTTTGTGGGCAAATCCCCGTGGCTTGATCTGAATAATGTACAGTTGCAAGAAAAAGTATGTGAACCCTTTGGAATGATATGGATTTCTGCACAAATTGGTCATAAAATGTGATCTGATCATCATCTAAGTCACAACAATAGACAATCATAGTCTGCTTAAACTAATAACACACAAAGAATGAAATGTTGCCATGTTTTTTTTGAACACACCATGTAAACATTCACAGTGCAGGTGGAAAAAGTATGTGAACCCTTGGATTTAATAACTGGTTGAACCTCCTTTGGCAGCAATAACTTCAACCAAACGTTTCCTGTAGTTGCAGATCAGACGTGCACAACGGTCAGGAGTAATTCTTGACCATTCCTCTTTACAGAACTGTTTCAGTTCAGCAATATTCTTGGGATGTCTGGTGTGAATCGCTTTCTTGAGGTCATGCCACAGCATCTCAATCGGGTTGAGGTCAGGACTCTGACTGGGCCACTTCAGAAGGCGTATTTTCTTCTGTTTAAGCCATTCTGTTGTTGATTTACTTCTATGCTTTGGGTCATTGTCCTGTTGCAACACCCATCTTCTGTTGAGCTTCAGCTGGTAGACAGATGGCCTTAAGTTCTCCTGCAAAATGTCTTGATAAACTTGGGAATTAATTTTTCCTTCGATGATAGCAATCCGTCCAGGCCCTGACGCAGCAAAGCAGCCCCAAACCATGATGCCCCCACCACCATACTTCACAGTTGGGATGAGGTTTTGATGTTGGTGTGCTGTGCCTCTTTTTCGCCACCCATAGTGTTGTGTGTTTCTTCCAAACAACTCAACTTTGGTTTCATCTGTCCACAGAATATTTTGCCAGTACTGCTGTGGAACATCCAGGTGCTCTTGTGCAAACTGTAAACGGGCAGCAATGTTTTGTTTGGACAGCAATGGCTTCCTCTGTGGTATCCACCCATGAAATCCATTCTTGTTTAGTGTTTTACGTATTGTAGATTCGCTAACAGGGATGTTAGCATTTGCCAGTGACTTTTGTAAGTCTTTAGCTGACACTCTAGGATTCTTCTTCACCTCATTGAGCCGTCTGCGCTGTGCTCTTGCAGTCATCTTTATAGGACGGCCACTCCTAGGGAGAGTAGCAGCAGTGCTGAACTTTCTCCATTTATAGACAATTTGTCTTACCGTGGACTGATGAACAGCAAGGCTTTTGGAGATACTTTTATAACCCTTTCCAGCTTTATGCAAGTCAACAATTCTTAATCGTAGGTCTTCTGAGAGCTCTTTTGTGCGAGGCATCATTCACATCAGGCAATGCTTCTTGTGAAAAGCAAACCGAGAACTGGTGTGTGTTTTTTATAGGGCAGGGCAGCTGTAACCAACACCTCCAATCTCATCTCATTGATTGGACTCCAGTTCGCTGACATCTCACTCCAATTAGCTCTTGGAGATGTCTATAGTCTAGGGGTTCACATACTTTTTCCACCTGCACTGTGAATGTTTACATGGTGTGTTCAATAAAAACATGGCAACATTTCATTCTTTGTGTGTTATTAGTTTAAGCAGACTGTGATTGTCTATTGTTGTGACTTAGATGATGATCATATCACATTTTATGACCAATTTGTGCTGAAATCCATATCATTCTAAAGGGTTCACATACTTTTTCTTTCAACTGTATCTGAATTTGTGTCCTGAACCTCAGGTTAAGAATCCCTGCTCTTCAAAATTTGTCTTGTGTTTCATGAAAAGCTGATGGTAATCCAATAGATGACAATATCAAAGAAGAAGTTGTTGTAGTAGAAATGTGGAACTGTTTGACAAAGACCGTACAGGTTGAAACATTATGATGGAGTGGGTTCAATCAAATTGCCTGTTTTGTACCTTGGAGGGCCTCTCTTTTATTTTCTATTCAATGTAAAAAAAAAGCATGCATCCAGTGTACAAATGTTCAGAGTTACTTGATCTCAAACAGGGTTATTCATTAACGTGAGAATTCAAAGTGAATTTCAAATTTAGAGGACACTATAGGCATCCGGATCACTTCATCTCATTGAAGTGGTCTGGGTGTCCTGACCCTTACATTGCAGGGTTTAGTCCCTTCTAGTGACTGTCTACCAGAGGCACTTCCTGCTGTTTCACAGAGTTTAACTATGTGATACGACGCTGGACGTCCTCACGCTGTGTATGAGGACATCCAGGGTCTTTAAATCCCCCATAGGGAAGCATTGACTCAATGTTTTACTATGGGGAAGGCCTAATGCTTGTGCTGTGCTCCAATCATGATGACGTTGGTGGAGATGGAGCCGGTGCGAAGGGACTATGTTGCTGAACTAAGATGAGTATTTTAAAGGAGTTGTAACCTTTAATTGCTGAGGGGGAACGATGGCGGGTGGGGGGGAGTTCCGCTAATTTTACTGTAATTTCACCTTGGATCCTAACATTAGTGAATAACCCTGCCAGTTTATCTTTGTAAGAAATGTCACACTACCTGCATTTGCATAAAAACAAGCATGTAATATTTATTAAAATTGCAATGTGTCCTTTGCATACTAAATCAGTATTCAGAAGTGATGGGCTATTTGATATGCGGATCACAAAGTTCATTAAATACAGCAAATGCTATATATTAAGACTAGTAAGTGCCAGTTTGTGTCAAGGTGATATTTTTGTTTTGTTTTTCTGTAGTGTTTGACTGGATAGAAAAATATGCCCCTGGTTTTAAGTCTTCCGTGATAGGCAGAGATATCCTCACTCCACCGGATCTAGAAAGAATATTCGGGCTCTCTGGGGGCGTAAGTAGCTTCTGTTTGTTTTTAAGCAGCCGTCGAGTTGGCAATAAACTGTAAAAAGTAAATGCTTTGCTTTTCAATTATGTAAACGCTATGAAAATTTCTCAGCAACAGCCATCATAACGGAAATTAGTAATCATTAGGAAAAAGCTCGTTAAAGTTCAGAGACTGCCGCCATCAGCAATATTGTTTACTGACTCGCTAGATAATAATTCTTAATGTTACTTATAAAAAGTGGGAGGAATTATACCATTAAGTAGCATTTCCAGTCATTGAACGATCAGATAGTATTTAATTACAGTGAAATGTTTACTGTATTTTTTTTTTTTTAATGTTTATAATTAATATTCAGGAACAGGGATGTTCTTCTAATATCTGAACAAGCAATTCTATGTTTTTTTGGGACATTTCTTGGTTAATAATTAAAGAATTGGGATAATGTTCTGTTCTGTTGTAAAACTGATATTTTCCTCTGATGAGTGAATACATTTACAATAAAAAGGAAATGCTAGCTCGTTATAACTACTTTTATAGTAAAATTACACCAGCACACACTCTACTCTACACTGCCCTAACACTTCCACTACAGTTAACCATAACCTACAATATCGCGAAATATGACTCATACGTAGCAGTGCAGTGTGCATTGGGGTAAATACTGTAATCTTGTTGTCCTGGAGACATTTATAAATCACTCGACCTTCGGTTTCTTGGTTTCTTATATCTCAAGAACCCCACAATTTACTATGAGGCTTTTTTTATGCTATCAACTTTAACTCCAATAACTCCCTGCCAAGCCTTAACTCTGTCTCCCGTAACTATAACAACTCCATAACACTAAAGCCACCTTCACTATACCCTTAAAGCAGCTCTTACAGTGTCTGTGGTCTTTTCATAATTTGCAAAGATCCTGGTGGTGACATCACTGCTGTCCAGTGGCCAAAGGGGACGGGGAATGTGTTCTTACCTGATCTTGTCTCATGGGCGCCACCATCTTTGCTCCGCTGCATGCTCTTCAGCTCCAGGTGCTTTGGCTGCTCGTAGTCGATGTCAGTGCTGTACTCACGCACATGTTTGCTCCATGGACTCAGCACTGAGCTCCATGGAGGATCCTCCATAGATAGAGATTTTTCTCCCTACAGCTGACACTGGTGACAAGCTTGACATAAGGTAACTCCTCCTTTCATCAAGCGTAGGAGAAATACTGAGACAAAGTAGTCCCATTTGTCTCAGTATATCTTTTGACCAGGTTGGAATTCAGTGAAATCTAGTGTTGGGGGGAGAGTGACAGAGCCAATTTAAAGCTACAGCTACATTGCTGCTGTGTGTTTATGAACGGAGTGATATTGCTGCATCACGGAATGTGACATTCATGTTAAAACATCTGTTTTAGCAGCAATGTTTTCAATGTATAGAAGAAGTTATCCTTCTCTTCATTCTCCACCAGGAAACACAGCGCTCGATGCTCCCTTGAAGTGCTGTGTGCTTAGATACATCGTAACAGGACGTACTTACAAATTAACAGATATTATGCTGCCATGTTCCTATCTTTATAATAGAACGTCACATACCATACCCAACAGCGAATACATTGCGGAATTCATGGGAACACCAAAGTGCATTAACGTACCTTTTGCACACATTTACACAATGCGTTTTGCTTTGCAAGTCACTTCGTGTAGCATTTTTAATGCAAGCCACTCTGAAAGCTGGCATAAATGTGGCCTTAGGAGTCTGCTCGATGAGAGCAAAAATCTCCCAGGGATTTGAAGAAATAAAAGTATTTGATTATATTATGTGCAGATATTTTGGCTTGCTTCATTAGTTCCATGTTATGCTTGTGAATGCACTGACTGTCTGGAATGTGAGACTACAAAGACTACAGACAGGAACAAAAGTTCATTACAGCAGTTAGAGAAGAAAGTGATGACTTGCCCATCGTTGATATGTACATAGTGAAATTCTGCATTGGATTGCAAACGTTGCAGATGAATAATCTGCTTTTACGTTTTTAGCATTCTTTTCTGCGGCTAGCCGTCGAGATGAGATAACAAGAGAGACACACACATTTAGCATTGATTTCCAGGCTGTTAGGGGCCCTAACTCAAAAAAGTTTTACACGTACCCATCTGGACCACAAGTTAAATATACTTGCATGTAAAAAAAAAAAAAAAAACAGTAACAGTAATATTACTTAATAATTATAATCTGATCTAGAGGGATTTCTATTCTATATTCTAATGGAGACTCTAATATTAAAAGGAATTCTATACAGCTTTTTACATTTTAGTGCATCACATGTCCTCAGCAAAAACTTTGAGATGTATCTATCTATAAATACTGTTAACTGATCATTACAATGGCACCTGTCAAGGGGTGGAATATATTAGTCAGTTTTTGAATTTCATGTGTTGAAAGTAGGAAAAATGGGCAAGAGAAAAGATCTGTGTGACTTTGATGAGGGCCAGATGGTGATGGCTAGTCGACTGTGTCAGAGCATCTCCAAAACGACAAGTCTTCTGGGTGTTGCTGGCATGCAGTGGTTAGTACCTACCAAAAGTGGTGCAAGGAAGGACAACCGGTGAACCGGCGTCAGGGTCATAGGAAGACTCATTGATGCAAGTGGGAAGCAAAGGCTAGCTTGTCTGGTCTGATCACACAGAAGAGCTTCTGTAGCTCAAATTGCTGAAAAACTTAATGCTGGCCATGATAGAAAGGTGTCAGAACACACAGTGCATCGCAGATTGCAGCATTATGACCAGTCAGTGTGTCTATTATGACCCCTGTCCATGGCCAAACGCATCTTCAATTGGTACATGAGTGTCAGAACTGGACCATGGAGCAACGGAAGAAGGTTGCCTAGTCTTAAGAATTACATTTTATTTTAAATCAGGTTGTGCATTGTTTACCTGGCAGCAGGATCAGAGCAAAGGCAGCGTTTACATTGCTGCCTTGTAACACCTCTAGTGGCAGTCACTCAGACGTTCACTATAGGTACTTCCTAGTCCAGTGCTGTGCAGTGTGCAGCACTGGAGTCCAGCATTTCCACCCTCTCCATGGAGGCGCTGACTGTTCCCCAAAGAGATGCGGTGATTCAATGCATCTCTATGAGGAGATTCTGATTGGTGCATCGTGGAGTTGTGACGTCAATGTGCAATAGCTTCCCAATATTTTCCTATGGAAAAGCATTGGATTGGCTGAGATCATAATGTTTGATGATCTCAGCCATGGAGGTGGAGCGAGGCAGGGCCAGCCACGGGGACATTGGTGCTGCATTGAAAGGCAAGACACATAAATGTATTTATTTATTTATTACTGCTATTTATAAAGTGCCAACAGATTCCGCAGCGCTGTACAATTAGTGGAGAAACATACAAAATACACAGACAAATACAAGAGGTAGAGAGAGCCCTGCCCGTAAGCTGATATCTAGCCATTGGAGCTCTTTTATACAAAGTGCTTGGCTAGATAGCCCGTGAGCTTACAATCTAAAGGATACCAGGGGGATTTGAGACAAGAGGTAGCAGGGGGATAGCTATTGTAATACTATAGTTCAGGAATACATGTTCGTGTTCCTGATACTATAGTGTCCCTTTTAGATATGTGCACTCTTTCATTATTTTGCATCTGAAAATCTCACATACATGTGTGTTTCATATACATTTCACAGGAAGCTTTCACTTTTACAAATTCTGTTTCACCATTTCAGTATCAAACGTGTGTTGTGACCAACATGTGAAACAACTTCCCCCTAACTGTAACACATTCACTTGTGTAAAAGATAATAATAAAAAAAAATAAAGTCTCAGAAACAAGAGCTTTGAAAGATTCCATTCCCACAAGTTCCCAGAATGCTCTGTTGTAGAACACAGCACTGCACACAATTCCCCTTAGTTAGGTAACCTTGGGCCAATATACCCCATTTAAGAGGTTGTCCTACCTAGTCAGATTTGAAAGAATAAGCTAATTTAAGCTGTCTTATATTATCCCACTGCCATAGGCAGGGGCAAATAGTAGACACCTCAAGGTCATCACTATTTGTATGGGCCACCCATAAAACTTGTAAAAAAAATGACATGATTATATTGCTTAATTACCCTACAGAATGTCTGTCTAATCTATCAAAACATGTGGGGAGCCTGCAGAGTGTGTGTGTGTATTTGTACACAGTAAAGGAGTTTAAGCATGCGTGGAAAAGGCATAAGGCTATCCTAACTATAAGATAAGACCAGGGACTAATGAAAGTATTTAGAAAACTGGGCAGACTAGATGGGCCGAATGGTTCTTATCTGCCCTCACATTCTATGTTTCTATGGCGGGTGGGGGGGCGGAACTATATGTGGAGCAGACTCATCATCTTGGGCTCTGAGGCTAGATGTTAAAAACTGCAATTTTGGTGGTGAAAATGGACACTTACTCAAGCAAACAACCCCTCACTTGCTGTGGGAAGGCGACTTGGGGCGGAAAAAATATGAAAAATACAGGCTGACAAGGACCCAACAAGTAGAAGTATCGGTGAACTCCTTTGAGGTTTCCAAAGGTCAGCATGGGACAAGATGGTGCTGGGCCATGAAGAATTTTCCTATTCCTCTGAGGATATCCCTTTCAACCCAGGAGAAAGGGCATCACATGGCCTGCCGATGGGTTCAACTAACAAGCAACCCAACACCGGTGAACCAGTCACGCAGTTCAGTTGAAAGCATGCTAGCAGAACTCAGAGCAGATAGTGGCATGGCCCTCTCCAAGGACACCATCGAAGGTGCCACGTCTCAGATCACCCTTTTGGAGGCTACATCAAGTACCCAAGACTTCAGGATGCCCTCCATGGAGCATAAAATTGCCGACATTCAAAAACAACAACTAGCCACCAACGACAGGGTATATGCTATAGAGGACCAGAGGAGGTGTTATAATCTGAAGATTCAAGATTTCCCGGACTCAGTAGGCCTTTCTGACTTACCTCACTATGTCCGATGCCTGCTCAATACGCTGCTGCCACCAAAACAGGCCAAAGCAAAGCAGTGAAGCTAGACCGCTTTTTTCGACTGTCAAAGCCTCCTACAGCAACCTGACAATGAATCCATAGATAATATTTGATATTCTGGGAGGGAGGTAAATCCCTACAGGGGTATACTATGCCTAGTTGCCCATCAACACCTACTTTAATACTCACATGCCCTAAGGGAATTACTAGCTAGTCTTTATTTTCTGGATTTCTTTCTTATTTTATATTATAGAAGCTCATACTACATCTCTTACTCATACTGATAGCCTGATTATACTACTGGCTGCATCCTTGTGCTAAATACTATCATATTTGTACGTGGTCTCCTTATATGAGGAAAATGCCTATTGATGGTTGACACAAAATACACAGTAATCAAAAAAAGACCGCTCACCAAGGACTAAGTATCAGTTAAAAATAAAACATAACTTTTATTCCATAGTATACATTTAAAAAGTCGGCATTTCAGTTTCTCTCCAAAACTTTCATCAGATTTTGGAGAGAAAGTGAAGCGTTGACTCTTAAAATGGATACTATGGAATAAAAGTTACGTTTTATTTTTAACTCATACTTAGTCCTTGGTGAGCGGTCTTTTTTCGATTACTGTGTATTTTGTGTCAACCAGCCATAGGCAGTACCAGGAGTGTAGGTTATGTGACCTTTATATATTTATTTAATGGATACTTTTTTCTACATAATAATTGCAAGATTAAGTTGCTGCAGTAGTTTAGACGCCATTACTGTCATCTGCTGTTTAAAGGGACTCTACAGTGCCAGGAAAACAAGTCCGTTTTCCTGGCACTGCAGAATCCTGCATGCCCACCTCCCTCCAAACCCCATCCCACATTGCTGAAGGGGTTAAAACCCCTTCAGTGACTTACCTGAATCCAGCGCCGATGTCCCTCAGCGCTAATGCAATGCAATGGCCACCCGCATTAAACTTCCCCAATGCTTTCCTATGGGGATTCCGGCGACGCTTGAGGTCCTCATGCGTAGCGTGAGGACGTCCAGTGTTGTTTCGAACCCTTTTTCAAAAACTTACAAGGTAAAGGGTGATGGGGGTTGGCACCCAGGCAACTCCAATGGGCAGAAGTGGTCTTGGTGCCTGGATTGTTCTTTAAGTATCAGATTCAGTATACCTTCTTCTTGTCTATATACTAATTTATACTTATTATATTCTTTACAGAATATTTTTCATGGAAGTATGTCATTGGATCAGTTGTACTTTGGAAGACCCATACCACACTTTTCTAATTATAGTTCACCAATCAGAGGCCTTTATTTGTGCGGCAGTGGAGCACATCCAGGTATGTCCACAATGCAATGTTACAGTTATAGATTTTTTGCAGTTTCTACACATTCTAAAGGGAATTGAATACATTGTTTATGCATAAATAAACCTATTATTGATATACTGATTCAGCTCAAACCGAATGTCATGAAAGTGAGAAGGGAAAATCATATCCTTTATATTGTCATGCATTGCCTTATTATTGTTGTCATACACTATGTATGGGAGGGTCATGCATATGGTTAAATAAACTGCATTATGCCCACGGAGCAAAAAACAACTACATCATTACCCCCCTTTAAAACCACATGGGGCAGTACAGCAACGGAGCAAGCATTTTGGAAAATGGAAAAACAAGATAATATATTTTTAATGAGTTACCTTTACCACAGGTATCTGCTTATCATCATCATCATCATCATCATCATTATCGAGCTATAGAACCTTTACCCCAATTACCTGCCAATAGCAATTGAGTTATAGAACCTTCACCCCATTTATCTGATTATAGTCTTTGAGTTATAGAACATAACTCAAAGGTATCTCCTTATCATCATCATTGAGTTAAAGAACCTTTGCCCCAATTATCTGACTATAGTCATTGAGTTAAAGAACATTTACCCCAATTATCTATGTATAGTCATTGAATTATAGAACCTTTACCCCAATTACCTACTTATAGTTATTGAGTTATAGAACCATTACCCCAATTATCTGCCTTTAGTCTTTGAGTTATAGAACCCTTCCCCAAGTATCTGATTTGAGTCATTGAGTTGCAGAACCTTTACCCTAATTACCTACTTATAGTCATTGAGTTATTGAACCTTTACCCTCCAAATATCTACCTATAGTCGTTGAGTTATGAATCTTTACATCAATTACCTGCTTATAGTCATGGGGTTATAGAACCTTTTCCCTAATTGTCTGATTATAGTTATTAAGTAATAGAACCTTTACCCCAATTACCTGCTTATAGTCATTGAATTATAGAACCTTTACCCCAATTACCTACTTATAGTTATTGAGTTATAGAACCATTACCCCAATTATCTGCCTATAGTCTTTGGGTTATAGAACCCTTCCCCAATTATCTGATTTGAGTCATTGAGTTACAGAACCTTTACCCTAATTACCTACTTATAGTCATTGAGTTATTGAACCTTTACCCTCCAAATATCTACCTATAGTCGTTGAGTTATAGAATCTTTACACCAATTACCTGCTTATAGTCATGGGGTTATAGAACCTTTTCCCTAATTGTCTGATTATAGTTATTAAGTACTAGAACCTTTACCCCAATTACCTGCTTATAGTCATTGAATTATAGAACCTTCCCCCCCCTATATCTGCTTATTGAGTTATAGATGCTGCCCCCCCCCCCCCCCGAATCTGCTTATTGAGTTATAGATGCTTTTCCCCCCCGTATCTGCTTATTGAGTTACATAACATTTACCCTGGGTAACTGCTTAATGAGTTGAATACATTTTATTCCAGGTACCTGCTTACTGAGCTATATAACCTTTATCCGGGGTGTCTGCTTCTTCTTCTCAACATATCAATGTATGGTCTTTAAGGTCTTTTGCATTTATTCCAGGTTCCTTCTTACTGTCTTTGAGTATATTGCGTTTACCCCAGTGGCCTTTTTATGGCCTTTGATTAACGTTGCTATTACCCTGATATCTACTTTTGATTCTTGAGTAGTATCTCAAAACAGGTATTCCTCTTTCTACATTAAAGGTGGCGGAGGTACCTACAAACAGTTATGTTACTAATAGGTATCAACAAATTGTCTCTAATTCAATTTGAGATTTTTTTTCAAATTTAAATCCGACGGTAAACTAAGAATTACCATTGATGTCTCACAACATTCGAAAGTAGAAACCGGTATTCCCATTAGTGTTGTACTATACAGAATCGTTATTCAGGACAAGAGCGGCCTAGTGCACATCAATACGACAATTCCGCACTTTCCATTTTAATCACGTGATGATCATGTGATGCATTATTAAGGGTCAGGTGGCTGGAATATAGCATTCCTTTATCTGTGCTGGACTGACAATTTCTATCAAAAAATGATAGATTTGGGAAGCTGTGGAGAGGGGATTTGTGGTTCCCCTAGGACAGGACTCTACTGATGGCTGGATGCCGTGTAACCATTATTTGCTCAGTGTGGCATTCATTTGTTCTTCATAATGTCATATTTCTTTTGTTGTACATTAGTCTGTAATATATATTTTTTTCTTTTGAGAATGATCGCCTAGATACAACCATTTATTCCCATTTCTTGTTTCTGTTGAAAACAATTGCAGGAGCTAAGTGCTAAATATTTATTCCTCCGAGTTAAAATTATACATTTGTATATATCAAGGATAAATGAATATTTTCAGTACGGAGTTGTGGAAAATACGATACATTTATTTGTATTTTGTGGTCCATAATTGTATTTTATGTGTAATGGTTTTTTTTCGTTATTCTTTGGGCATAAAAAGCTTTTTACATATTTAACTCTTATGAATTGTGGTTTTATAAATAAAGTCTATATTTTTCTATCATTTGTTTATATTATAACTCCAATAAAAAATTACACGCTGAAAGGTTATAATAAAATTGTTTGGGGAAACCAGAGCAATCTTATTAGTCCAAACATTACATCCACATTTGGGAATATCCTGTATGTTAAATGAATCAAACGTATTTCTACATATTTATCTTTTTTTTTTTTTTTTTAAGTCCAATAAGGACTAGAATGTTATAAATTCTTATCTTGTCTATGTGTAATATAGACTGACAGTACCACTATTTTCCTATATACACTTCGGGCAGGTATGTTGGATGTCTGTTGTCACAGCACTGCAGACATGAGGAATTGTGATGGACCGTTGCTAGCCAAGCACTCTACAGTTTTGGGCTTGGTAGAGTGTTTTGCAATCTCAACGTTCTCCTGTTGTTGGTATTTCCCAGTGGACAGCCCTATCTGATCCTTTGTTGTTTTGTCCCCTATTTTGTTCCCAACTAAAATTATCTTTAGTGATTGAGCCCCCTCGCATTCCATGCAAAGCTTACGTAATCCTCAATTAAAGAGACACGGCCACTTCAGAAATTGTATCACAATCAAATAGTGAACTAAAAGTTAGCTATTGGTAGTGCTATTTTTGTACATTTATTTTTAGATTAATTTGTTGATGTACCGGGCACACCAGGCACAGCTTGCTAAAAGCGAGGCATCGTGGGACAATTTTGTAACTGTCATGATACCTGTCCCTCATGGGGCCATGCAATTACAGAAATTATGTATTCTCTGAGTTCTGATGTGCACACACACTTTGGACCCCTACCATTAGTTTTCTTTTATAGTGTCAGTCCATGTGCGGCTTATTGATGATGTGTACACACTTGTAACATCATAGTCCTCTGTGACCAATCAAAACCCAGTATAGGGTATATATACTTCCTGGTTGTCCTTGTTCCTTTGCCCTGTCGTGGTTTTTGTTACCTGAGAGTGTGTTTATACAGTGTAATGGAGTTACTATTTTCTGACCTTCGCGTGTTTGACTATTCTTGTTCTCTGTTATCCTGATCTTGGCCTGGCTATCGATTCCGTGTGTTTCTGTTATCCTGATCTTGGCCTGGCTATCGATTCCGTGTGTTTCTGTTATCCTGATCTTGGCCTGGCTATCGATTCCGTGTGTTTCTGTTATCCTGATCTTGGCCTGGCTATCGATTCCGTGTATTTCTGTTATCCTGATCTTGGCCTGGCTATCGATTCCGTGTGTTTCTGTTATCCTGATCTTGGCCTGGCTATCGATTCCGTGTGTTTCTGTTATCCTGATCTTGGCCTGGCTATCGATTCCGTGTGTTTCTGTTATCCTGATCTTGGCCTGGCTATCGATTCCGTGTGTTTCTGTTATCCTGATCTTGGCCTGGCTATCGATTCCGTGTGTTTCTGTTATCCTGATCTTGGCCTGGCTATCGATTCCGTGTATTTCTGTTATCCTGATCTTGGCCTGGCTATCGATTCCGTGTGTTTCTGTTATCCTGATCTTGGCCTGGCTATCGATTCCGTGTGTTTCTGTTATCCTGATCTTGGCCTGGCTATCGATTCCGTGTGTTTCTGTTATCCTGATCTTGGCCTGGCTATCGATTCCGTGTGTTTCTGTTATCCTGATCTTGGCCTGGCTATCGATTCCGTGTGTTTCTGTTATCCTGATCTTGGCCTGGCTATCGATTCCGTGTGTTTCTGTTATCCTGATCTTGGCCTGGCTATCGATTCCGTGTGTTTCTGTTATCCTGATCTTGGCCTGGCTATCGATTCCGTGTGTTTCTGTTATCCTGATCTTGGCCTGGCTATCGATTCCGTGTGTTTCTGTTATCCTGATCTTGGCCTGGCTATCGATTCCGTGTGTTTCTGTTATCCTGATCTTGGCCTGGCTATCGATTCCGTGTATTTCTGTTATCCTGATCTTGGCCTGGCTATCGATTCCGTGTGTTTCTGTTATCCTGATCTTGGCCTGGCTATCGATTCCGTGTGTTTCTGTTATCCTGATCTTGGCCTGGCTATCGATTCCGTGTGTTTCTGTTATCCTGATCTTGGCCTGGCTATCGATTCCGTGTGTTTCTGTTATCCTGATCTTGGCCTGACTATCGATTCCGTGTGTTTCTGTTATCCTGATCTTGGCCTGGCTATCGATTCCGTGTGTTTCTGTTACCCTAACCTTGGCCTGTCTCTCATTTGATCTCTGTCTCAGGCACAAACCAGCCACTCTAAGGACTGGTACATGTACCTTTACTGTTTCCTGTAGATTTGCGTGTTAGGGTAACTATATTCCTGGGAGTCATTGAGAAAGCAGAACTGCCATTGAGATAAGTATTTTTTTTATTTTATTTTTTTACTTACCTCTGCTGCCTATTAATCCCAGTGATACCAGGTGGAAAGAACAAGAAAATGTAACTTCTCTGGAATCACCTGTTCCTCTTTAACTCCAACAAATCATTCCCTGTGTGTAGAAAGGATTTCTTAGTAAGAAATTCTTAGGACACATTGGCAGCTTATGTATGGTAAACTCTTTATACATCATGTAGGTTATATTTGGAGACAAGAAACAAAATGTGACAAGGAGGTTATTGTAATTGACTTAACCTTCCAAATCCATCTGGAATTAAATTAGGCCACTGCTGCTTCTATTTTTATCGTTGCTCATTTTCTTTTATTAAAAGATATGCTGTATGTTCTTTTTAAACGTTGGTTGATACAGAGGGTGAGCATGGAAGACTAGAAGATTTTGATCTACAGGGAAAGTTCAGTGCTGTGTACAAAGTGTGTCATACATGTGACACACAGTCTGCAGGCACGGCCAGCGGGGCCCAAGAGGCAGCTGCCTTGGGCCCCCCAGGAAGAACAGGGCCCGGGGCAGCTGTCCCGTTTGTCCTGCGTTAAAGACGGCCCAGCAGCCATTTTTAACATGCCTTAGGGTGGGCGGGGGGGCAATTGCCTCTGTGCCCCCCGTCCCAGCCCACCCCTGCTCACAGACTGCTACCAACAGAGCACAACTGCCTCACTACACACAAAACAAATTAGCCTTTCTATTGTAATCTTCTCTGAGCAGAGTTTTCCTTAACGTTTTAATGATCAATTTGTTGTCCCATCCAAGTATCTCAGCTCTATATATAAATAATAAATGCAATTACAGTGAGTGTGGTATATGTCAGACACCCACTATGACCAGATGTGGAACTGCTGGTAAACTAACCGAATGAAAGAATAAAGGTAATTTACAGATACAGCAATGCAAAAGGACATCCGTTCTCCTTGGGAGCAGTAAATTGATCGAAGTTATTTCTATCAATAAACCGTCCTGACTCCTGACTAAGGAGGGTCTTGTCAGTTTGGTGAACAATGAACTTTAAGTAATGCCATAAAGCCCCTGTATCATTAACGCGCTATGACTTGTGTGTTGGCCACTATTAACCTGCATCTGATTTCCCACCATCACAAAATTATTATTGCCATTTATATAGCGCCAACAGATTCCGTAGCGCTTTACAATATTATGAGAGGGGGATTTAACTATAAATAGGACAATTACAAATAAACTTACAGGAACAATAGGTTGAAGAGGACCCTGCTCAATAGAGCTTACATTCTATAGGAGGTGGGGTGTAAAACACATTAGGACAGAAATTTACAACATAAGCACTGTGGCCTGCATATCACTGCCCCCTTATCACACTAGAACCCATATTGGATGCACAATGAACCAATCATGGCTGCCCCTAATCATGGAGGCACTGTGAAACCTTCGAGACTGAACCCCATCAAGGATGTAGTATGAACAACATCATGGACACACTATGACCCACATGTACTGCCCCCCCCCCCCCCATCATGGACACACTATGACCCACATGTACTGCCCCCCCATCATGGACACACTATGACCCACATGTACTGCCCCCCCATCATGGACACACTATGACCCACATGCACTGCCCCCCCATCATGGACACACTATGACCCACATGTACTGTCCCCCCATCACGGACACACTATGACCCACATGTACTGCCCCCCCCCCATCACGGACACACTATGACCCACATGTACTGCCTCCCCATCATGGACACACTATGACCCACATGAACTGCCCCCTCCCTCCATCATGGATACACTATGACCCACATGTACTGCCCCCCCATCATGGACACACTATGACCCACATGTACTGCCCCCCCCATCATGGACACACTATGACCCACATGTTCTGCCCCCCTCCCCCCATCATGGACACACTTTAACCCACATGTACTGCCCCCATCATGGACACACTATGACCTACGTTTACTGCCTCCCGCCCATCATGGACACACTATAACCCACATGTACTGCCCCCCATCATGGACACACTATGACCCACATGTACTGCCCCCCATCATCATCATTATTATTATTGGTATTTATATAGCGCCAACTTATTCCACAGTGCTTTACAATATTATTAAAGGGGAAATTTAACAATAAATTAAACATTTACAAAATGTTACAGGAACAATGGGTTGATGAAGACCGGCTCAAACAAGCTTACAATACATGGATGTATTATGAACCACATGCACTGCCTGCATCGTAGATGTACTATGAACCACTTGTAATCCCCACGTGGACTCACTGTGACCCACATGTGACTTTCTGGCCTTATTGACCGTGTATGGTAACTCCGTATTATGGAGCACTGTGCATAACAAATGACTGTCTATCTCTGTCATGGAAGCGCTATATTTTATTCAATTTCCTTGTTTCGGCCTCTTGTTAATGGGATGCTGCACTTTTGTTTTTCATCATTTAGGAGTTCAGGTTCAGGTTAGATAATGGTGGCTGCTAGCACTGTGTTTCGTATTAATTGCAGATTGTCATTTAGTAACACACCTTCGGCCCTGCCTGGTATCCTTGGTGATCACCTGGTGGACAGAGGACCCAGGGCCGGACTGGGAATTAAAAGCAGCCCTGGAAAAAATATTTACCAGCCCCATAATGCGTCGCGCCAGCATAGTGTGCAGATACAGAGTTAGAATAGAGAACTTAAAATTAAAAATTATTACTACAACGTAAAAAAAAAAAACACTCATAGACTTCAAAATAAACAAAAGTGCTGATTTATTTTAAGCAGACGTGCATGTAATCAATTTTTTCAGTCCAACTACCTTGACATATTAAGGAAAGCTTGGTAATGGGACTGAAATGGTAAATGTATGTAGTGCACAACTGTAAAAAATGACGGTATCTTGTTTATTTAAGTCCTGTGGGTGCGCTCTTCACTTTAACCCCTTAAGGACCAAACTTCTGGATTACAATGGAATCATGACATGTCACACATGTCATGTGTCCTTAAGGGGTTAAATATGTTATCGTGCTGGAGTATGCACCTAGCAACAAGACTGGGCCACTATCTGCTTATTACATATGGTACATATTAATGACATTTCTCTGTGTATTATGCATATATAAATGTACATTAATATATGTGTAAATATAATAGACATAATTATATATATATATATATATATATCTAATACACACATTAATATACATGTCATATACCAGTGGAGGATCCAGAGCCTGATCCCGGGTGGGGCCCTTGTAGATAATTTAAAGAAAAAATCCATGCACAATAACCACTACTGCTCTGTGTAGTGGTTATGGTGCAAGGAGTGCCGGGACCCCCTCACAGAGTAAGTAGTCAAACCGTTTAAGAACAGTTTGACAACTTACCTGGGGTCTGCTGGGATATGGGGCTGTAGTAGGGTATAGGAGCAGTGGTGCAATGTGTGAGGGGTGCAGTGTGTGTGTGAAAGGTTCAGTGTATTTGTGGGGGTGGAGGGGTGTAGTGTGTGGATGCGTAGGGTGTGTGGGGAAATGTGTGTATGGGGGGGCTGTGAATGTGTGGGTGGGGGGCTGTGTATGTCTGTGGGGGGCAATGTGTGCCTGGGGGCAGTGTGTGAATGTGTATGGTGTGTGTGTGGGGGCAGTGTGTCGTTCACTCTCGTGAGAGCCGGAGCATTGCCGTGGTAACCGCGGCAACGCTCTGTGCTCGTGCGAGAAGGACGCAGAGGAGCCGGCTGCCCGCATGGTGCCTGTGGAACGGGGAGGGAGATTGGCTGGCAGGGGAGAGCCTCGTGTGTGTGTGGGGGGGTCTCCCCTCTCCTTCCCAGTCTCTCTCTTCCCCCTCTGCCTTTCTCCCCCTCCCATTGTGTGTCTCTCTCCTTTCTCCCTCTGTCTCTCTCTTCCCCTCTGTCTCTTTCTCCCCCCTTTCCATGTGGCACTCTCCCTCCCCTCTGTCTCTCTATTCTCCCCCCTCTGTCTCTTTCTCCCTCCTTTCCCTGTGGCACTCTCTCCCCCCCTCTGTCTCTCTATTCTCCCCCATTTCCCTGTGGCACTCTCTCTCCCCCCCTCTGTCTCTCTATTCTCTCCCCTCTGTCTCTTTCTCCCTCCTTTCCCTGTGGCACTCTCCCTCCCCCTCTGTCTCTATTCTCCTCCCCCCTCTGTCTCTCTATTCTCCCCCTCTGTCTCTTTCTCTCCCCTTTCCCTGTGGCACTCTCCCTTCCCCTCTGTCTCTCTATTCTCCCCCATCTGTTTCTTTCTCCCTCCTTTCCCTGTGGCACTCTCCCTCCCCCTCTGTCTCTTTCTCCTTCCTTTCCCTGTGGCACTCTCCCTCCCCCTCTGTCTCTCTATTCTCCCCCCTCTGTCTCTCTATTCTCCCCCTCTGTCTCTTTCTCTCCCCTTTCCCTGTGGCACTCTCCCTCCCCCTCTGTCTCTCTATTCTCCCCCCTCTGTCTCTTTCTCCACCCTTTCCCTGTGGCACTCTCCCTCCCCCTCTGTCTCTCTATTCCCCCCCTCTGTCTCTTTCTCCACCCTTTCCCTGTGGCACTCTCCCTCCCCCTCTGTCTCTCTATTCTCCCACTGTCTTTCTCCCCTCCATCCCCCCACCCACCTGAGAGGAGTCAGGGGGGCCAGCCGTGTTCCAGCGGCACTTCTAATGCTGGGGCTGAAGGAGGAGGGAGCATGTCTCTCTACCAATGCTCCCTCGCGGTTCCGGTTCCTGTGCTGGGAATTGTTGGAACCGCGAGGGAGCATGGTAGAGAGACATGCTCCCTCCTCCTCCTTCAGCCCCCAGCATTAGTGACAGGAGTGCCGCCGGACTGGTGAGGCTGCCACCCGGTCCGGCGGCTCCAGCACGGAATGCGGCCGCCAGCGGGCCCCTTCAGAGTGTGTGCCACCGGACCGGCCACCCCGTGGCACATACATAACCAGCGCAGCCCCCAGGTGCCACTGCCCACCGGGAAATTTCCCGGTATCCCGGTGGGCCAGTCCGGCCCTGAGAGGACCCAACAACCTGGCAGTGATTCTGTAAACACAGTAATTGTTTCTAAAGGTGGATACAATGGATCTGTTTAAACAATCACCCAAGTAACTATATATAAATATTTAGAACCACATCTGAAGCCATGTAAATCATGCATTATTGGGGTTGTTTACTGAGAAATAATTCCATTTTTGTTTCACATTTAGAAAATAAAGCAGTTCACGGGTGTACACAGACAATATTTAAGAGCACCATTCTATATTGTTCCATTCTCTGAAATATGAAAATCCACCTACAAATTGTTACAAATGAGCTCTGAACTGGACCTCTTCCAAAATGACTTAATGGCTTTAGTTTATATTAATTATAATTAGCGATTTACAGAAACATTCTTCCAGTATATTTTTTTAATTTTTCTGAGCATTTTTATCACTTTTTTTAAAAACACTTTTTTAGACTTGAAACATTTTCAAACACGTAAGACGTGTGTGCGTAGCATTCCTGGAATTGTATCAACATACTAAGTCACAAGTCATTTAACTCCTTGGTGTCTAATACTTACTGTTAAAAATAAGAATAGGACAAAATAGTTGTGACCAACCAACTTAAGAAATGCAAGGATACTGTTAAAACACTTGTACTCAGACAATTTCATTATTTCTTTTTCAAAAATGTGCTTTTACTTCCTATGCCATAAATATGTTACTAACTGTTATTACTACTTCTGCTGTTCTGGCATTATGGGTATCTATGTTCTCCCAGCACAGAAAAAAAAGGGCAAAATATACAAAATTTACCTTTTTATAAAAAAAAGTTCAAAATATTAAAATATTCAAAAAAATATTTGATAGAAATTTTGTATATTTACAGTCATTAATACAGTCAAAATCATTCACTATGCAATAGTGGAAATGGAGCCCACTGCTGGGCGGCATATTGTGAAAGTTCTCCCTAGATGCATGAAGTCCATGGGATGTGTACCTTTATACCACAATACGATAGCGCAGAGAAATAGATAAAGAGGACCCATGTTTGACTTTTGTTATCCACACGAGAGGTAATGGAGGTCCTATGGACAATGGGAGAGCTGGTAACGGGGGCAATTTCCACAGGCCACTAGAATACAGGGTTTGTGGGTCTGCTCATTGACTAATTTGTCATTCCAACCTATTTTGGGCTGATTTTTGTTTTGTTGTGTAATAGCAGCAAAGCAGAAATCTCCTAGAATTAACATTTGTTGAATCTGAATGTGTCTACAAATTTCGTGCTTAGTGAAAAACCAGCTCTTTAGCTGTCAATATTCTGAATGCAATTTCTATATAATCAATGTATTTTTATTTTATTTTGTTCAGTGTGTGCGAATGGTGGGGGTGTAAACAGGCGGATCAACATTTCAGTTTTTTTTTTTAATCTTTCGGCTTCCATTGCTAATTCTTAGATTAACTCAATTATACTCAGCTAATTATCTTAATCCTAAAACTGCCTTATTTTAGGCCCTGTTTAAGTTCTGCTGTTCTAATTCACTTGTTATCATAAGTAGGGAGCCGTGCTTTAGGGTTTCCAAGCGATCTAATAAATTCATCATACAACCTTTTAATGCCATTGAGTGTAGCAAGAGGCACTTTAGGACATTACACATTAATTAGTCATATCCTCTCTTACACTATGCATTCCTATGGTTTAACTTTGTTGTGGTTACTACGGTTTGTCAGCCTCACGTATATTTGGCTTATAAACCTGAATGGCCTTTAAACAACATATTCTTTGGCTGGTTTTGCAAAGTGACAAATAATTAGCTGTGTGCTATACATGGCTGTAATATTGCTTACTGTTTAATGTTATATTGCTTAATGTCAAAAAGAGGTTTTTTGAAGGTTTGTACTTTATTGTTTGCTAACAGTTTCTAGATGATGGGAGCAAGGCGGGCACGCATTGGACATTCCTTTAATTTCTAAAGAATAAAACCCGAATCTGGAAGCATATAATCATCTAACATTTTATTGTATAATGTAGAGTTTCCATTCACTGGAACTAAAGGTCTTGACACTAACTATGAAAAATAGTCTCAGGTCTTTATTCCTCCACCTCTAAACATTAAAGTTGAAAAATTGGAAGCACTTCAGACTGGGTTTTTTGCCTTTTTTTGGATCAACAGCAAAAACATATGTGAGGAAGGCTGAACGTGATGGACGCAAGTCTCTTTTCATACATACAAAACAATAGGTGGAACCGCTTGAGTCTTTGGTAATCTGTAAAACAAGGATATATGCAAAATAGCGTAGTATGTCTATACAATAAAATAGAATGGGAGAAGTAAATAGTAGTTGCACTCACAAGGTTGGAGTCATACCCTCATATGACTCTCTTTGTATGCTCCTTTGGACCATTCAAAGGTTGTCCAAACCTTATGCTGCCAGAATCCTGGTTGTCCTTCTGCACCTGTGCCTGGTGTCTCGAAATGAAGTAGCAGGAAACCCAGATATATTCTCAAAGGTAGGTTTATTCTTAAAAAAATGTTTAAAACAAATATACTTTACCAGAAACAACTGGTTAAAGTGCAAAAGTGTCTAAGACTAATCCAAGGTAAGAGTCTTTAAAAAGTGTCCTTCAATAAGGTGTCCAAGTGTCCAAAACGCGTTTCGCCTCTCAATCAGGCTTCCTCAGTTGGATAAAGTTCACTTCAAATGCTTCTCTTTTTATGGGGTTCCCGCCGGACCTTCTCCGCCAATCAGACGTTTTCTTCCTGTAGGTTATCTTGGAACGCATCGTGCGTTCCAACCATTGTAAAAAATAACTTCCGGGACTTATTAGGATCGGGCGCACGTGCGTCCCACAAGTCTCTTTTCAGCTATGTAACTATGTAACTATGTAATTATACAGCGCAGTCCTGTAATAACAAATACATACAATATATATATAAACACACCAGAAGATAGGGTGAAAATAAAAAAACGATTTTGCCTTATTCATGTCAGATACAACTGCTTTTAATTATGGGCATCTATTATGCGGGCTCTCTCTTGTTCAATAGTGCTATATTATGAATGTAAAAATTAAAAATAAATACACACACAAAATAAACATGTACCATGGATGTTTGCTCTGTACACATTCTTTCCCTTGTTGCAGCTCATCTAAGTACAAAATTAATAGGAGAAGCATTGTATATATTCGTGAATGACATCACACTTATGATGTCGCATGCACGTGCGCACTGTAGATCATTTAGCCATTTCAGTCGTGTTAGAAGAATTTGCAGTGTACTCTGTGCATTTTCTTCTATGTGTGACAGGTAAATCCACCGATGACTCAGCCTTCAATTATTATTTTGAAGTTACAGTAAATAAACGGACTTTGTGACTCATAAGTAAACAGGATTGTTTTTCTCTTGCTTTCAGGAGGCGGTGTGATGGGAGCAGCGGGGCGCAACGCTGCTTTGGTTGCAGTGCAAAACCTTAAGCGTTCTGTTTGCTAAGCCTGGATTAGTGTTTCAGCCAGCAGGATCTGATAATTGATGTTGTGCTTTAAAGGTCAATATAAACAGGAATTAGAACTTTTTGACTTACTTAATTCATGTACATTTTTCATAACAACAAACGGCTTCAAATAAAAAAAAAAAGAGGAATCTCACTTATTTGCATAAGCTTTATTCTAATATAATGCATTGTGTTCAACACTGATATGGTTTTATGATTCACGTAGTGCCTACAAATATCAAAGCAGTTGATACAATAGACCCGTCACAATTCAGCAGTATATCTTTTCAGCTCCTCATATGGCTACATAGACTGAACGAAGGCCCACAAATTAAACTAAAGCTTTTTCTCCCCATGCTCCTACATTTTTCTTGGGCACAGTCTGAAATTCCTGTCCGTGTTATCCGACGTTGTAAAACAAGTGGAGTTTTTGAGAAATGGCAATGTTTACATCTGTCCGAAGCCCAGCACAGCATGAATAGGAGCAATCAAGTGGTGGAGTGCAGCAATTGCTGTGTATGACCCGTAGGTCCTCAGTGTTCTGGTCTTGACTGAAATCATGTAGGTGACAATCGTCAGAACTGATGATCTATTAAGAGGTGAATAGGCTGCAGTGACGAGATTGTTCTGGCAATAGGTTAAAGGGGAGTTTAAAGGTTTCATTTACATTTTTTATTTAAAAGAGGGGTGTCCGTTTACTGAAAAGGGGAAAGTAACTTTAAAATGAATAGATAACCAAACCATTTTAATACAAGGCTAGCTCACTGGCTGAGAGGGTCAGCTAATCTCTCTGTCAATGAGCTATGCCGGGCTTGGCTCAGACAAGGCTTTTGGCTCTCTGGTATTAGTAGTGGAGGCGAGGAATGGCACCTGGCAGACTCCAGTTATGAAGTCAAACCATTCTAAAATGGTCTAATGAATTACAATGGCGTGGTGCCAGTACACACCTGGTAATATGAGCAGTGCACTGTAGTAGTTATGGTGCTTGGTGTGCTCCTTTCAAGAAAGAGTTGCTTTAAGTTGCTCAGGTGCCCAGAGTGACATTTTAAGACACTTTGAATGACAAGAAATTGTGTATTTCTTAGTCTTTCCTACTTGACCCTTAGTTCTCACAATTTTTCACAATTTCTCAGTTGTTCTAGCATTACTTCAATCTCTTCAGTCTCCCTGTAGTCCTCGGAATTCTCCCTTTTTTCTTAAAAGCATGCCCTCATCCTGCCTAATCACACTATGTCCTCTTTCTCCATCACTATGTTGTTAGGCCTGTCAGTTAAGAGGTAAATGAAAGGCTTAGTGTACAAATGCTGATCCAATTTTATCTATTTCAAATAATTGTGTTGCCTTTCCCAACACTTTACAGAATAAACCACTCACAAACTCCTTATCCTGGACCAATCTAATGTCAAATGCCATAATATCAAGGAATCAACGAATGTTCATATTATTTGTAATATCCGTAACTCAGAAAAAAAAGGAAAAAAAAACATACGCAAGCTAAACTATCAATAAAAGATTTTTGGTAAAACACAGAAACACAACCTATGCAGGAACACTTCACCCTGTGTAGCAAGTAGCAACTGGCCAGTGAGACTTAGTGACACAAGATTGGAACCAGACCTTTTAAGGTCAAACATGCTGTAACATATGACATCCCTTGTCATGAACTACGGTCCTTAGCACTAACTATAAAAACTAGCCTCAGACCATTAACCTTCTTCTATCAAATTTACAGTTGACAATATAAAGTGTCCTTTTACTTTATCAACTTACAAAAACAATCTTGCCTTGTAATAATTCTTATCTATGCTATTGTCACACTTGACAAAGCTTCCATTACATTTTGTATATCTTTGTATTTATTGATTTGATTTTACTGCACCAAACTCTATTACATCAAATGTAATGGAAAACATCTGTTCTATTTATCTAGCCGTATTCACATGCTATTGGGAAGAAAAAGGTTATGTGGCGTTTAAATGTAAATTTACATAAAAATAAATCTCTTAAATATCTGAAAAGTCTAAAATGTAACACATTGCAGAAACAGATGCACACCGATAGCTGGTGAGGCCGATCCGCATAACACATCATGTACTATTATTTAGAAAATAAAAGATATAACACATAATTAGTCCCAAAACATCAATAACAAACCGTAATCAGAGAGGCAGATCAAATTCCCTAGAAATGCCAAAATTAATGAAACACTTTAAATAAAACGTTAATGCACTTACAAAAACTAGTTTTCTATACCCAAGCAGATAATGTGATAAATAAAGGAGTATCTCACATAACATAAACAAGCCCTTGCATATTAAAGCATTCTTTATTCCTGTTATCTATTATGATTTGCATAAATATGTGTAATATGTGATACAAAGGTGATTTAACAAGACCATAATAAACAATCACACCTTTGCATTGTTAGAAAACTGATGATGCTTAGTGGAAGCTGAACTTACTTTCAACTCCAAAACTGTTTTAGAATTGCAGCAATATTATAGAATTGCTGCATCTCAGGGGATAGTTACAAATGTATGAATACTTCCACAATTCTAAGTACTTGGGCCACAAGCTGCCTATTGAAGTCTATTGCGGTTCGCCCGTTCGCGAACATTTGCAGAAGTTTGCGTTCGCGAACGGAAAATTTTATGTTCGCAACATCACTAGTTATCAGTTTTAGCGCGCTTATTTTAATAACATTTTTTATATACATTTTTTGTATACATTTTGTCACTGTGGTTCAGTGCACCTAAACTGAGTGCTTCATCACCTCTATAGCGCTTACACACTGTCGGTTTCTATATGTGAATGCTACATACTTATTTTCAGACGAACTCATATTTACATATGTTTCACAAAAACATCACAATCTGGAAATAGCCATTTCAGGAAAAATGTCATTTAATTTTTTTTTTATTATTAAAAATAACATTACCTGTAATAAATCTCTGTATTATTTAATAGAGTATCCATAACAATAAATAAGGCTTTTCAGTGCATATCCTTATTTACTCTTGCTGGTTGATAGTATCTGTCTTTAACCCCTTAAGGACACGACATGTGTGACAGGTCATGATTCCCTTTTATTCCAGAGGTTTGGTCCTTAAGGGGTTAAAAGTAAACTCTGTTAGGTATTTCTAACTTTAGAGCTTATCATTTCTAATTTGGCTCCCCCCCACCCCCCCTTTAAAGTGAAAATAAAAACAAACTCACCTCTCCTACCTCACAGCACCCATCTTGCCTCAGGCGACTCTCCACTCCTCACTGAAGTCATCATTACATCATTTAATGATCTCAGCCAATCCAATGCTTCTTCATAGAGGTGCTGTGCCAATCAGCATCTATCAATACATCTTAATGGTAAGCGTCCGTTGTCTTCATGCTTAGCGTGAGGATGCTGAACTTAGGTCCTGCATCCATGGACTGCATTGGTTCTGTCACTTCGAATGTCTTTTTAAATCCTTCTTTGTCAGGATACAACGGCTGAAAGTTGCTGAGAGCACATTTTTCAGATTCCAGGAATCTGCACATGTCAGGATTTGTGAGCACACACACTCGCTCCATGATCTTTGGTTGGATAAGCGTTGCTTCCGACCAAGTGCTTTCGACCAACGAAGACTTAAAGATGGTAACAATAAAAAAAAAATGACAACAGTTTTCCTTTAACATTTCTCCCGTTATATCACCCCAAGGCAGATAACAGAAATACACCTGTAAAATATACAGTGTCATAGAAGTAATACCAGCTAGTGGATTTGGATAGTTGCAGCCACAACTGTTGTTAAAAGTTTAATGAAACCATGAACAAATGACTAACACAGTATTCCCTGTTGCAGCAATCAATACAATGTTTCACACTGCCTCTGGAAGTCCACTGTTTGACTCGAGGTTTGGCCCTATTGCTGCATAGTAACGTTTGGTGGAAAGGGAACAATGATTTGAAGCTGATAATGCAGAAATTGTACATTGCATTTTTCATAGATCTTTTGGTGGAATTCTAATGTAATCAATGTAATTATTTGATTTTCTCTGGTTTTGCTTCAGTAAGTATGAAGCCTCCTTGCCAATAAATTAAGGGACTGCTTTGTCTTATGTAAAGACTGATTTTTGGAAAAATGTGATAAGTGGCAGTTCAATCAGCTACAGCCTCCACAATTTGCCATGTCCCACCAGCTTGCACTCAACACATCTCATTACTGTTATATAGCGCCAACATATTCTGAAGCGCTTTACAATTATAGAAAGGACATAGCACAAGTAATAAAAGCCTTGTTTAAATAAGCGTACCATAGCCTGCCATTAGTGGGCATAGGATGAGCGTTCCCTGCACGAGGGTCACAGATCCCTTGATGAACAGCCTGTCTGCACTGTTGCATGGGTTAGACCTAGGGCTCTGTGACAGGCAACAACTCACTTGGAACATTCTCAATCTCCCTTTGTGTGTCCTCATGTGGAGGCGCAGCCCAGAGAACGTTTTATTTTTATTTCATTTTTTCCAAGCATAGCCCCTACCAGCTATATAAACCATGTGGCTAGTCTAGGACCATCTTGCTTTACACCTTTTCAAAGTTCTGATGAGACAGTGCCGCGGTACAACGCGGATCTAGTTCATGTGTTTGCATGCCAGTTTTGTTAATATAAACTGCTATTTACTTATTTAATGCACATAAACATCTAATGGCAAATATGATACATAACCAATGCAAGACTGATCAGCTAACATGATAGGAAGTGTAGCCACCCTAAATGTGTATGTTGCACTGAATTATGAAGCTGTGCTCAATAGCTGAAATGAAATGCCAGTATTGCCACATCACGACAAGAGCCTAACCTAAACACGTGGTGATGCAATAGCCAGATCGGCCAATGCTTGTCCGGGAATACACCTACACCACCTACAAGAAAAATTGTGAAATCAGGCCTTTCCAATAATGCAACTGGCCCCACGCAGAGTTGAATTCCTCCTCATTGGAAAAAGAAAAGAGCAGATTAATATACAAGTATCAAGGGGGGTTGTTACTACGGGAAGAAACTGTGAATTATTCCTGTTATCCTTCTTTCTCTGGGCCTAAATAATCTATTTTTTTTTTTTTTTAAGTTTAATAGAATGTTTCTTAAAGGAACATTAGAGTTAGTAACACAGATCTGTAAACCTAATGTTAAAGTGTCCCTGTCCATAAGTTAATAAGCCCCCCCCAGCGTCCGACAATTAAAGGGTTAAAACCCCAATTTTAACTTACCTCTTTCCAGCGCCATGGCTAAGTCTCCACCTCCCGCAATGTCACAGCAACGGTGGGACCTAGTGCACTCTCTGCGTGCATCTAAACTTCCCCATAGACCAGCCTTGAATCAATGTTTTCCTATGGGGTATTTAAAGATGTTTGAAGTTTTCGAGCAAAGCGTGAGGAGATCCAACATAGTTTAACTGAATAAAACTCCATTAGGGATCAGGAAGCGCCTCGAGTTGTCTGGAGGTGGAGTTAACACTGTAATACAAGCCCAGAAATTGCAATAGGTTAAAGAGACAGGAGCACTGCCATTATTCCCAGGCCACTTCCATGAGATGAAGTGGTCTGGGTGCTTACAGTGTCCAATGCAATCAAACTTTTTAGAATTTTTAATCTACACCGTCAAATAACCCTCATATGTTAGAGCAATATTTTATCTTGCTCTTAGTAATTTAATTGATTTATATAGTTGAGACATACGTCTGGACATTTGTCATGGTGTAAGTGTTTGGGTGCTGTGCAATAAATTTGCTATGGGGAACAGGAGAATGACTAGAGGACATTTGTCATGGTGTAGGCGTTTGGGTGCTGTGCAATACATTTGCTATGGGGAACGGGAGAATGACTGGAGGATATTTGTCATGGTGTAGGCGTTGGGGTGCTGTGCAATACATTTGCTATGGGGAACAGGAGAATGACTGGAGGATATTTGTCATGGTGTAGGTGTTGGGGTGCTGTGCAATACATTTGCTATGGGGAACGGGAGAATGACTGGAGGATATTTGTCATGGTGCAGTCGTTGGAGTGCTGTGCAATACATTTGCTATGGGGAACAGGAGAATGACTGGAGGATATTTGTCATGGTGTAGGTGTTGGGGTGCTGTGCAATACATTTGCTATGAGGAACGGGAGAATGACTGGAGGATATTTGTCATGGTGTAGGTGTTGGGGTGCTGTGCAATACATTTGCTATGGGGAAAGGGGAGAATGACTGGAGGATATTTGTCATGGTGTAGGTGTTGGGGTGCTGTGCAATACATTTGCTATGGGGAAAGGGGAGAATGACTGGAGGATATTTGTCATGGTGTAGGTGTTGGGGTGCTGTGCAGTACATTTGCTATGGGGAATGGGAGAATGACTGGAGGATATTTACCATGGTGTAGGTATTGGGGTGCAGTACAATACATTTTCTATGGGGAAAGGGGAGAACGACTGGAGGATATTTGTCATGTAACATGATGATTGAGTACAGAGCCCTCCTCCTTGTTTTATTTTTCTCTTCTATGACTTATTTCAAGTTAATAATACAGTGGAAGAGTTGTCCCTGATCCTATTCCACATTATCATTTGTATTCCTGTTTGAAAAGCATATTCAATTCCTGCCAGGGTCATAGATTTTTCTTTCTTAGGTACTGTAAGTCGGCTAGAAATAACATCGACACCCAAGGATGTACGTCTATACCAGCAAAAGTCAAATATACCATTTGTGCTAATTAGCATATTATTTTTAACTTTATGATAAATGTTATATTCATAGCTTAAGGGACGATTAGTGGTTAAAGTGAATGTGTCATGGGTTCCCTAAAAAAAGAGGAACTGTCACATTATACCCCACTATATGTCACAGAATTGATTATGTGGACGAGCTAAGCGGCAGAGGGGAAATAGGCAAACACTGCGGTTACATTTTAGATGAATGTTGCAATCCTGTCCTCAATACACCCTGTGTGCATGTGCTGATGTACATTCAGTGAGGATCATATCGAGCCTGTGTACGTGCATGGTGGAATCAAATAGCAAGTAATGCCAAGCTATGCCAGGTCAATCATACAACTATAAAAAAGGTTGTTTTTGTTATTGACGTCTGCTAGAATGTGTCTACTTCTCATATGTCAATTAATCTTTAAATATACAGCAAAAGTGATGGATGATTGTCTTTAGAATGTTGGGGGATTCTTTACATATATTTTAACACGTGTAAAAGAAATCACAACTTGGATGAAGCATGGGTTCTATTTTTTTATCATTTAAAAACTGAACCATTTTCCTTCATTTTGTTAATCTTTTTTAAATATAAATTATATATATATATATATACACACACACACACACACACACACATATGTATATACACAATATATTCAGCAATATCCTTACAGCAGTGAATTAGAAAGCTACAAAGAAACATTTAAAGGAACACTGCACCGTAAAACCTTTTTTTTTTTTTTAATAACTTATATACCTCCATGGAGTATTTTCTTTTGCATGATATTTTTAGGGAAAGCCATGGCACACATTGAATGAAAGGATTAGAAGAATCAGGAATGTGTGTTCTCCTTCGTTCACAATGTGCGCTCTCTCTGTGTTGACTGGAAGATGCAAAAGGCAGAGCCTGTGATGATGATTGACAGGTAGGCAAGGTAGAGGTACGTTTCCATGATAGGTATCGTTTTTCAACATTTCGTTTTATTTTTCAGATCTTACAAACACACATTAGTTAAATAGAGGGGATGATTAAACATAACGTTAAAAATCTCATAAAGTGACATTTCTCCTTGTATTAAGATATTAAGTGAAACATACATCACTCGAGGTTCTTTTGCTTTTCTTGCAACATTTACTGTTTGTAGAATTGCATTCCAACCTTTTCAACACTCAGAAAGTTTGACGTTTGTGCTCTCACGTTTATCTGTTTATTTACGACCTGAATAGTTTAAATAGGCAAACACAACAAATATTACTTAGAGTAAGAAAGGCAGAAAGAAATATGTTCTCTAATATATAAATCTATACACTGTATTCATATCTGTGGTCTGGAACCAAGGCTGTGTTTGTACCAACTACCGAAGGCAAAGTCAGTTTGAGTGTGCTGGAACCGATGGTCATGTTAGGCCTGTAAATAAAGAGGTCCTACCAGCGGCGTAGGATAATAGAATTAAAGGATGAGGAGGGTGTAGTTTGTCCAGGATGCCAGGGGTGCACTGGGCTGTGCCACAGGTGAATGCCAACCCCTGATAACCAGCCATAAATTGCCAGGATACTAGCAGTAGAAGCACCCTCATTCCATGACTAAACACCATGGGAAGGACTCACAGCCGTGCAAGCCTTCCCTTCTCATCACCTCGCACACTATGCCATGACCCATAAGTGCTGCACACTGGAAGTAATCTTTTGACTGCAAAGTGCACGGTGTGAATATCTACCTGTATCCACACACCAGCTGTGAAAAATCCAAAATAAAATTAAATAAGACACCAACCCCCGCCCCTCAGTTTTGCAATTCCAAGGTAGATGTCTTTGGTATAGGGACACTAACATAATGTCCCTATTATTTCAATATATAGAGCATGTTTAAGAATCCCGCACTGCATCGGTTGGGGCGCCTGATCTTGAGCAGAGCCATGACACACTACCCTAGTCCTAGCACTAACCTTTTACTTCAACCCAACCATATGTATGCTCAGAACTAGGGCTGAATTTACTATGAAAGGCTCAGATATTCTTTTGTTCTTTCCCGTGCTGATGCGCACGGCTATATTTCTGGGTGTAAAATGCATGCCACCCCCTTCACAGTCCTGCACCATGCAGGAAGCTCTCTTGCAAAACTGAGAATGCGAGATGTACAATTTTTTATGTGTCAATATTAGAGGAGATATTCATCTCATGGACAGGAAACTATATTCCTCGTGCTAATGTGAGAAGGATCACACAGAGCCCTAGGTAGGTAAGCAACCCCCTTTCACTCTTCCTAAAAAAAGGATGACTTAAATCACGCAGGCAACTTCATCTCAATGAATTGGACTAGGTACAGTGGACTCCCATCACATGTCCTTTAAAGCCGGGATTATACCGCTGTACGCACTTTACACATGAGCTGGCTATAGCTCTTTTAAATATGAGCTGATTGCACATATTTGTTTATTTTACCCATATTGGCTTTTATATACTGCACCATTGGGTCTCCTCGTTTTTGTCTTGCATATAAGCGGGACGGTTGGACTCTACACCCAAAAACAGGCACCTTATAAAGATACTTACTTCTGAGTGAGACCTCAATGTTATCGGACTTTACCTTCAGTTACTCCATCAGAACTTTAGTCCCACCATATCAGTGAGACCAACTACAGTACATTGCCCTCCCTGTCACACTGAATGCCACTATAAGCACTTTTTGCAGCATTAACGTGGAATCTCCCATAGGAAAGCACTGACTTAATACTTTCCAATGGGGAAGATTGGATTTGCACATCTGGTCCCAATGCTTCTCTATGAAGACTATTGAATTGGATCACCATGAAAGAGTCCATGCCTCCTCCATGATTTCATGAACGTGGAGAGGTGAGCAGCCAAGGGAGCCTCGGCCTCAAAAAAAGAAAAATCTTTGTTAATATTTTTTGTACACATGACGGGGGAGGAACACTAAAGCGTTAAGATTACAGGTGTGTATTCCTGATGTTTTAGGTTTTTCTTAAGTGATGGAGAAAGACGCCAATCATCTTCATGTTTCCTTGGCCCTGTCTAAACCCTGGCTTTATGGTTAATCCTACGTTGATTATGTGTAATTATATATTGTTTTAGTAACAAGCTCTTAAATGCGCATTATGTTTGTACAGTATCCTGGTTAATAATTTTATATAGGACAGGTTACAGGAGTGAATTAAAATGAATGTACATTAAATAAAACACAGGAGGAGCCCCTAAAACAATCCTACATGAATGCTCCCCTAAAAGTCACCGACAGCCCAAACTCTACTATTATGTGCAGAAGTAGAAGACGATTTGTACACATTAACAGCAGCATAGAGAGATAATGATATAGGGCACGGGGAATGATTTGTTTTTTGCAATTTGCATACTTTGCAGTAATATAAATAGAGAAAGCCTACATTATTATTGCAGAACATGCATTAAAGGACACACTGTGTTTGCAGCAGACTGACCTGTAATGCATGTTCTGAATCGATTTTAAAACATGATCTGTATTTACTCTGAGTTTAGTCTGTCCTGAATATATACTATGTATCCACTCTGACATATAGTGCACGCTGTGAGCTCAGTCTGCCCTGAATATATACTATGTATCCACTCTGACATATAGTGCATGCTGTGAGCTCAGTCTGTCCTGAATATATACTATGTATCCACTCTGACATATAGTGCACGCTGTGAGCTCGGTCTGTCCTGAATATATACTATGTATCCACTCTGACATATAGTGCATGCTGTGAGCTCAGTCTGTCCTGAATATATACTATGTATCCACTCTGACATATAGTGCATGCTGTGAGCTCAGTCTGCCCTGAATATATACTGTGTATCCACTCTGACATATAGTGCATGCTGTGAGCTCAGTATGTCATGAATATATACTATGTATCCACTCTGACATATAGCGCATGCTGTGAGCTCAGTCTGTCCTGAATATATACTATGTATCCACTCTGTCATATAGCGCTTGCTGTGAGCTCAGTCTGTCCTGAATATATACTATGCATCCACTCTGACATATAGTGCACGATGTGAGCTCAGTCTGTCCTGAATATATACTATGTATCCACTCTGTCATATAGTGCATGCTGTGAGCTCAGTCTGTCCTGAATGTATACTATGTATCCACTCTGACATATAGTGCATGTTGTGAGCTCGGTCTGCCCTGAATATATACTATGTATCCACTCTGACATATAGTGCATGCTGTGAGCTCAGTCTGTCCTGAATATATACTATGTATCCACTCTGACATATAGTGCATGCTGTGAGCTCAGTCTGTCCTGAATATATACTATGTATCCACTCTGACATATAGTGCATGCTGTAAGCTCAGTCTGTCCTGAATATATACTGTGTATCCACTCTGACATATAGTGCATGCTGTAAGCTCAGTCTGCCCTGAATATATACTATGTATCCACTCTGACATATAGTGCATGCTGTGAGCTCAGTCTGTCCTGAATATATACTATGTATCCACTCTGACATATAGTGCATGCTGTGAGCTCAGTCTGTCCTGAATATATACTATGTATCCACTCTGTCATATAGTGCATGCTGTGAGCTCAGTCTGTCCTGAATATATACTATGTATCCACTCTGTCATATAGTGCATGCTGTGAGCTCAGTCTGTCCTGAATATATACTATGTATCCACTCTGACATATAGTGCATGCTGTGAGCTCAGCCTGTCCTGAATATATACTATGTATCCACTCTGACATATAGTGCATGCTGTGAGCTCAGTCTGTCCTGAATATATACTATGTATCCACTCTGACATATAGTGCATGCTGTGAGCTCAGTCTGTCCTGAATATATACTATGTATCCACTCTGACATATAGTGCATGCTGTGAGCTCAGTCTGTCCTGAATATATACTATGTATCCACTCTGACATATAGTGCATGCTGTAAGCTCAGTCTGTCCTGAATATATACTGTGTATCCACTCTGACATATAGTGCATGCTGTAAGCTCAGTCTGCCCTGAATATATACTATGTATCCACTCTGACATATAGTGCATGCTGTGAGCTCAGTCTGTCCTGAATATATACTATGTATCCACTCTGACATATAGTGCATGCTGTGAGCTCAGTCTGTCCTGAATATATACTATGTATCCACTCTGTCATATAGTGCATGCTGTGAGCTCAGTCTGTCCTGAATATATACTATGTATCCACTCTGTCATATAGTGCATGCTGTGAGCTCAGTCTGTCCTGAATATATACTATGTATCCACTCTGTCATATAGTGCATGCTGTGAGCTCAGTCTGTCCTGAATATATACTATGTATCCACTCTGACATATAGTGCATGCTGTGAGCTCAGCCTGTCCTGAATATATACTATGTATCCACTCTGACATATAGTGCATGCTGTGAGCTCAGTCTGTCCTGAATATATACTATGTATCCACTCTGACATATAGTGCATGCTGTGAGCTCAGTCTGTCCTGAATATATACTATGTATCCACTCTGACATATAGTGCATGCTGTGAGCTTAGTCTGTCCTGAATATATACTATGTATCCACTCTGACATATAGTGCATGCTGTGAGCTCAGTCTGTCCTGAATATATACTATGTATCCACTCTGACATATAGTGCATGCTGTGAGCTCAGTCTGCCCTGAATATATACTATGTATCCACTCTGACATATAGTGCATGCTGTGAGCTCAGTCTGCCCTGAATATATACTATGTATCCACTCTGACATATAGCGCTTGCTGTGAGCTTAGTCTGTCCTGAATATATACTATGTATCCACTCTGACATATAGTGCATGCTGTGAGCTCAGTCTGTCCTGAATATATACTATGTATCCACTCTGACATATAGTGCATGTTGTGAGCTCAGTCTGTCCTGAATATATACTATGTATCCACTCTGACATATAGTGCACGCTGTGAGCTCAGTCTGTGCTGAATATATACTATGTATCCACTCTGACATATAGTGCACGCTGTGAGCTCAGTCTGTCCTGAATATATACTATGTATCCACTCTGACATATAGTGCACGCTGTGAGCTCAGTCTGTCCTGAATATATACTATGTATCCACTCTGACATATAGTGCATGCTGTGAGCTCAGTCTGTCCTGAATATATACTATGTATCCACTCTGACATATATTGCATGCTGTGAGCTCAGTCTGTACTGAATATATACTATGTATCCACTCTGACATATAGTGCACGCTGTGAGCTCAGTCTGTGCTGAATATATACTATGTATCCACTCTGACATATAGTGCACGCTGTGAGCTCAGTCTGTCCTGAATATATACTATGTATCCACTCTGACATATAGTGCACGCTGTGAGCTCAGTCTGTCCTGAATATATACTATGTATCCACTCTGACATATAGTGCATGCTGTGAGCTCGGTCTGTCCTGAATATATACTATGTATCCACTCTGACATATAGTGCATGTTGTGAGCTCGGTCTGCCCTGAATATATACTATGTATCCACTCTGACTTTTAGTGCATGCTGTGAGCTCAATCTGTCCTGAATATATACTATGTATCTACTCTGACATATGGTGCATGCTGTGAGCTCAGTCTGCCCTGAATATATACTATGTATCCACTCTGACATATAGTGCATGCTGTGAGCTCAGTCTGTCCTGAATATATACTATGTATCCACTCTGACATATAGTGCACGCTGTGAGCTCAGTCTGTCCTGAATATATACTATGTATCCACTCTGACATATAGTGCACGCTGTGAGCTCAGTCTGTCCTGAATATATACTATGTATCCACTCTGACATATAGTGCATGCTGTGAGCTCAGTCTGTCCTGAATATATACTATGTATCCACTCTGACATATAGTGCATGCTGTGAGCTCAGTCTGTCCTGAATATATACTATGTATCCACTCTGACATATAGTGCACGCTGTGAGCTCAGTCTGTCCTGAATATATACTATGTATCCACTCTGACATATAGTGCACGCTGTGAGCTCAGTCTGTCCTGAATATATACTATGTATCCACTCTGACATATAGTGCACGCTGTGAGCTCAGTCTGTCCTGAATATATACTATGTATCCACTCTGACATATAGCGCATGCTGTGAGCTCAGTCTGTCCTGAATATATACTATGTATCTACTCTGACATATAGTGCATGCTGTGAGCTCAGTCTGTCCTGAATATATACTATGTATCCACTCTGACATATAGTGCATGCTGTAAGCTCAGTCTGTCCTGAATATATACTATGTATCCACTCTGACATATATTGCATGTTGTGTGCTCACTCTGTGTAATATAATATAATATAGTATAATAATACACTGTGCTCACTCTGTATAATATAATTTAGTATAATAATACACTGTGCTCACTCTGTATAATATAATATAGTATAATAATGCACTGTGCTCACTCTGTATAATATAATATAGTATAATAATACACTGTGCTCACTCTGTATAATATAATATAGTATAATAATACACTGTGCTCACTCTGTATAATATAATATAATAATACACTGTGCTCACTCTGTATAACATAATATAATAATACACTGTGCTCACTCTGTATAATACAATACAATACAATACACTGTGCTCACACTGTAGAATATAATATAATAATACACTGTGCTCACTCTGTATAATATAATATAATAATACACTGTGCTCACTCTGTATAATACAATATAATGATACACTGTGCTCACTCTGTATAATATAATATACACTGTGCTCACTCTGTTTAATATAATATAATAATAATACACTGTGCTCACTCTGTATAATATAATATAATAATACACTGTGTTCACTCTGTATAATATAATATAATAATACACTGTGCTCACTCTGTATAATATAATATAATATAATATAATAACCTGTGCTCACTCTGTATAATATAATAATATAATATAATAATACACTGTGCTCACTCTGTATAATATAATATAATATATAATATAATACACTGTGCTCACTCTTTATAATATATAATATAATACACTGTGCTCACTCTGTGTAATGTAATATAATATAATAATACACTGTGCTCACTCTGTATAATATAATAATATAATATAATAATACACTGTGCTCAGTGGCGTACTAAGGGGGGGGCGGGGGGGGCGGTCCGCCCCAGGTGCCATCCAGTAGGGGGGTGCCACACTCTGTCCCTCCTGCTGGTCGTCCTCTCCCTCGCGGCTCCGGCGCTCAGTGAGTGAGTCAGAGCACAGGGAGGGGATTCCCAGCCTGTGTTCTGAGTCATCACTGAGCACCAGGGATGCTGTTATGGAGTGTGCCAGCAGGGGGCGCAGAGTGTGCATTCTGCAAGATTTCTCCCCTGCGGCCACTCTGCCTGCACCTCCTGCACTGCTTGCACCTCCTGCACAGCCATTGAATCATGGTAAGAAAATATTATTGTAAATTCACTCTCACCCCCCCCCCTCAGTCACCCTGTCACCCCCCCTCAGTCACCCTATCACCCCCCCTCACCCCCCCCTCAGTCACCCTGTCACCCCCCCTCAGTCACCCTGTCACCCCCCCTCAGTCACCCTGTCACCCCCTCCCTCAATCACCCTGTCACCCCCTCCCTCAGTCACCCTGTCACCCCCCCTCAGTCACCCTGTCACCCCCCCTCACCCCCTCCCTCAATCACCCTGTCACCCCCTCCCTCAGTCACCCTGTCACCCCCACTCACCCTCTCACCCTGTCACCCCCCTCAATCACCCTGTCACCCCCTCCCTCAGTCACCCTCTCCCTCAGTCACCCTGTCACCCCCCCTCAGTCACCCTGTCACCAGTCACCCCCCTCAGTCACCCTGTCACCCCCTCCCTCAGTCACTCTGTCACCCCCTCAGTCACCCTGTCACCCCCCTCACCCTGTCACCCCCTCACCCTGTCACCCCCTCCCTCAGTCACCCTCACCCCCTCCCTCAGTCACCCTGTCACCCCCTCACCCTGTCACCCCCTCACCCTGTCACCCCCTCCCTCAGTCACCCTCTCACCCCCTCCCTCAGTCACCCTGTCACCCTCCCTCAGTCACCCTGTCACCCTGTCACCCCCCCTCAGTCACCCTGTCACCCCCCTCACCCCCTCCCTCAGTCACCCTGTCACCCCCCCCCCAGTCACCCTGTCACCCCCCCTCACCCCCTCACCCTGTCACCCCCTCCCTCAGTCACCCTGTCACCCCCACTCACCCTCTCACCCTGTCACCCCCCTCAATCACCCTGTCACCCCCTCCCTCAGTCACCCTCTCACCCCCTCAGTCACCCTGTCACCCCCCCTCACCCTGTCACCCCCTCAATCACCCTGTCACCCCCTCCCTCAGTCACCCTCTCCCTCAATCACCCTGTCACCCCCCCTCAGTCACCCTGTCACCAGTCACCCCCCTCAGTCACCCTGTCACCAGTCACCCCCCTCAGTCACCCTGTCACCCCCTCCCTCAGTCACTCTGTCACCCCCCTCAGTCACCCTGTCACCCCCCCAGTCACCATGTCACCCCCCCCTCAGTCACCCTGTCACCCCCCCTCACCCTGTCACCCCCTCACCCTGTCACCCCTCACCCTGTCACCTCCTCACCCTGTCACCCCATCACCCTGTCACCCCCTCCCTCAATCACCCTGTCACCCCCTCCCTCAGTCACCCTGTCACCCCCTCCCTCAGTCACCCTGTCACCAGTCACCCCCCTCAGTCACCCTGTCACCCCCTCCCTCAGTCACTCTGTCACCCCCCCCCTCACCCTGTCACCCCCCCCCCTCACCCTGTCACCCCCTCAGTCACCCTGTCACCAGTCACCCCCCCAGTCATCCTGTCACCCCCCTCAGTCACCAGTCACCCCCCCTCAGTCACCCTGTCACCCCCCTCACCCTGTCACCCCCTCCCTCAGTCACTCTGTCACCCCCTCAGTCACCCTGTCACCCCCCTCACCCTGTCACCCCCCTCAGTCACCCTGTCACCAGTCACCCCCCCAGTCACCCTGTCACCCCCCTCAGTCACCCAGTCACCAGTCACCCCCCCTCAGTCACCCTGTCACCAGTCACCCCCCCTCAGTCACCCTGTCACCCCCCTCAGTCACCCTGTCACCAGTCACCCCCTCACCCTGTCACCCCCCTCAGTCACCCTGTCACCACCCTCAGTCACCCTGTCACCACCCTCAGTCACCCTGTCACCCCCTCCATCAGTCACCCTGTCACCCCCTCAGTCACCCTGTCACCCCCCTCAGTCACCCTGTCACCAGTCACCCCCTCCCTCAGTCACCCTGTCACCCCGTCACTCTGTCACCAGTCACCCCCCCTCAGTCACTCTGTCACCAGTCACCCCCTCCCTCAGTCACCAGTCAACCCCTCTTTCCCTCACTCTGCTACCTGTCACTCCCTCCCACGCTCTGTCAGCCCCTCCCTCCTACGCTCTGCCACCTGTCCCCTCCTCACTCTGCCAACACTATCCCACAGCACACTATGTGCCTTACAATGCCCTACACACACTACATCCCACCCCCACACTATGTGTCTTACCCATACTGCATCCCTATCACCCCTACACCAGGTCTGTCTCCTAAATTACTATCAATAAAGATTTGTATCAGGACAAGTAGATTGTCACGGCAGACAAGTAGATTGGGCAAACACTTTAGTCCCTGGACAAGTAGTTTTTTTTTTTTTAAATTTCAACACCCCTGCCCTCTCTGCCATATACACCCCCGCCATATACACCCCTGCCTTGTCATAATATCCTCCCTGATATAAACCCACTACCTGGTCATAATTCCCACCCTGGCATATACCCCTTTAACATGTCATATAATACCCACACTGCCATAATCCCCTCCCTGCTATATACCTCCACCGTATCATAATACACACCCTGCCATACACCCTGGCCCTGCCTTGACATAGTATCCTCTCTTCCATATAACACCCAATCCCATTGTTCCCACCCGTGACATAAAACACCATATACTCACCACCTCACCTGCAGTCACCTCCTTCAATCCACTGTGTGCAGTGGCACACACTGTCATAGTATCCACCACACTGTCCCACCCTGCCATATACCTTTCTCCTGATAGTAATACTCACCCACTTACATATACATCCACGTTGTCACATTCCCCCAGACAGATAGGACAGATATATACTGGAAGGCAGTGAGATTAAACATTTTTATGGACCATATAGGAGTTTGTGTACGCCCTGCAGTAAGCCGGCAGCCGGGGTATGACTTCATCCTGGCATCGGCATCACTACTGGTCGTGCAAGTGAGCTGTGAAGGAAGAGCACAGAGATCCCAGCCCAGCAGCAACCGCTTGTCACTCCCAGAGTAAGGTAGGGAGGTTGGTTGGACCTCTTAATAACTAAATACGTTTGTATATCTGTGGTTGTGTATATGTTTAGTAGATAGCTCCCTAATTTGGTGTCCTTAAATATGTCAATCCCACATAAGGATAACAAATAAGTGAGTTATCTACTAAACAACCTAAAGATTAAAATTAAGAAAAAGGCTTTTTAAATTTTGATCTTTTAGCTATTTAGTAGAGAATTCCCTAAATTGGTGCCCTTATGTGAGATTCCATATGTAAAGATACCAAATTAGGGTGCTGTTTAGCAGATAGCTCCCTTATTTGGTGTCCTTAAATATGGCAATCCCACATCTCAGCATCTTGCCAACACTACACACAAACACATCCCTGCATTCCAGTGCAAACACTACATACAAACACACCTCTGTATTAAAACATCACCATTATATATAACCACACCACTGCATCTCGCCAACACTACACACAAAAGCATGCCTGCATTAAAATGCCAACACTACATACAAACACACCCATTCATTCACTCGCACTTACTCCATACAAAAGCATGCTTACATTGAAACATGCAAGCACTGCTCAATGCTACATACATTAAAAAAAATGTGGGTGTTTTGTACATTTTAAAGTGCAGGGGGGGGGGGGGGGGGTGCCAAAACTAGGACCCGCCCCGGGTGCCATATGCTCTAGGTACGCCCCTGACTGTGCTCACTCTGTATAATATAATACACTGTGCTCACTCTGTATAATATAATATAATATAATATAATAATACACTGTGCTCACTCTGTATAATATAATATAATACACTGTGCTCACTCTGTATAATATAATATAATATAATAATACACTGTGCTCACTCTGTATAATATAATATAATACACTGTGCTCACTCTGTATATTATAATATAATATAATATAATAATACACTGTGCTCACTCTGTATAATATAATATAATATAATATATAATATAATACACTGTGCTCACTCTTTATAATATATAATATAATACACTGTGCTCACTCTGTGTAATATAATATAATATAATAATACACTGTGCTCACTCTGTATAATATAATATAATACACTGTGCTTACTCTGTATAATATAATATAATATAATACACTGTGCTCTCTCTGTATAGTATAATATAATATAATAATACACTGTGCTCACTCTGTATAATATAATATAATATAATACACTGTGCTGACTCTGTGTAATATAATATAATATAATAATACACTGTGCTCACTCTGTATAATATAATATAATATAATACACTGTGCTCACTTTGTATAATATAATATAACAATACACTGTGCTCACTTTGTATAATATAATATAACAATACACTGTGCTCACTCTGTATAATATAATATAACACTGTGCTCACTCTGTATAATATAATATAACAATACACTGTGCTCACTCTGTATAATATAATATAACACTGCTCACTCTGTATAATATAATATAACAATACACTGTGCTCACTCTGTATAATATAATATAATACACTGTGCTCACTCTGTATAGTATAATATAATATAATAATACACTGTGCTCACTCTGTATAATATAATATAATAATACACTGTGCTCACTCTGTATAATATAATAATACACTGTGCTCACTCTGTATAATATAATAATACACTGTGCTCACTCTGTATAATATATAATATAATACACTGTGCTCACTCTGTATAATATAATATAATATAATAATACACTGTGCTCACTCTGTATAATATAATATAATAATACACTGTGTTCACTCTGTATAATATAATATAATAATACACTGTGCTCACTCTGTATAATATAATATAATAATACACTGTGTTCACTCTGTATAATATAATATAATAATACACTGTGCTCACTCTGTATAATATAATATAATATAATAATACACTGTGTTCACTCTGTATAATATAATATAATAATACACTGTGCTCACTCTGTATAATATAATATAATATAATAATACACTGTGCTCACTCTGTATAATATAATATAATAATACACTGTGCTCACTCTGTATAATATAATATAATAATACACTGTGTTCACTCTGTATAATATAATATAATAATACACTGTGCTTACTCTGTATAATATAATATAATATAATATAATGTGCTCACTCTGTATAATATAATATAATAATACACTGTGCTCACTCTGTATAATATAATATAATATATAATATAATACACTGTGCTCACTCTTTATAATATATAATATAATACACTGTGCTCACTCTGTGTAATATAATATAATATAATAATACACTGTGCTCACTCTGTATAATATAATAATATAATATAATAATACACTGTGCTCACTCTGTATAATATAATACACTGTGCTCACTCTGTATAATATAATATAATATAATAATACACTGTGCTCACTCTGTATAATATAATATAATACACTGTGCTCACTCTGTATAATATAATATAATATAATAATACACTGTGCTCACTCTGTATAATATAATATAACACTGTGCTCACTCTGTATAATATAATATAACAATACACTGTGCTCACTCTGTATAATATAATATAATACACTGTGCTCACTCTGTATAATATAATATAATATAATAATATACTGTGCTCACTCTGTATAATATAATATAACAATACACTGTGCTCACTCTGTATAGTATAATATAATATAATAATACACTGTGCTCACTCTGTATAATATAATATAATAATACACTGTGCTCACTCTGTATAATATAATATAATATAATATAATAACATGTGCTCACTCTGTATAATATAATAATATAATATAATAATACACTGTGCTCACTCTGTATAATATAATAATATAATATAATAATACACTGTGCTCACTCTGTATAATATAATACACTGTGCTCACTCTGTATAATATAATATAATATAATATAATAATACACTGTGCTCACTCTGTATAATATAATATAATACACTGTGCTCACTCTGTATAATATAATATAATATAATAATACACTGTGCTCACTCTGTATAATATAATATAATACACTGTGCTCACTCTGTATATTATAATATAATATAATATAATAATACACTGTGCTCACTCTGTATAATATAATATAATATATAATATAATACACTGTGCTCACTCTTTATAATATATAATATAATACACTGTGCTCACTCTGTGTAATATAATATAATATAATAATACACTGTGCTCACTCTGTATAATATAATATAATACACTGTGCTTACTCTGTATAATATAATATAATATAATTCACTGTGCTCTCTCTGTATAGTATAATATAATATAATAATACACTGTGCTCACTCTGTATAATATAATATAATATAATACACTGTGCTGACTCTGTGTAATATAATATAATATAATAATACACTGTGCTCACTTTGTATAATATAATATAATATAATACACTGTGCTCACTTTGTATAATATAATATAACAATACACTGTGCTCACTTTGTATAATATAATATAACAATACACTGTGCTCACTCTGTATAATATAATATAACACTGTGCTCACTCTGTATAATATAATATAACAATACACTGTGCTCACACTGTATAATATAATATAATACACTGTGCTCACTCTGTATAGTATAATATAATATAATAATACACTGTGCTCACTCTGTATAATATAATATAATAATACACTGTGCTCACTCTGTATAATATAATATAATAATACACTGTGCTCACTCTGTATAATATAATAATACACTGTGCTCACTCTGTATAATATATAATATAATACACTGTGCTCACTCTGTATAATATAATATAATATAATAATACACTGTGCTCACTCTGTATAATATAATATAATAATACACTGTGTTCACTCTGTATAATATAATATAATAATACACTGTGCTCACTCTGTATAATATAATATAATAATACACTGTGTTCACTCTGTATAATATAATATAATAATACACTGTGCTCACTCTGTATAATATAATATAATATAATAATACACTGTGTTCACTCTGTATAATATAATATAATAATACACTGTGCTCACTCTGTATAATATAATACACTGTGCTCACTCTGTATAATATAATACACTGTGCTCACTCTGTATAATATAATATAATAATACACTGTGTTCACTCTGTATAATATAATATAATAATACACTGTGCTCACTCTGTATAATATAATACACTGTGCTCACTCTGTATAATATAATATAATAATACACTGTGTTCACTCTGTATAATATAATATAATAATACACTGTGCTCACTCTGTATAATATAATATAATATAATATAATATAATATAATAACATGTGCTCACTCTGTATAATATAATAATATAATATAATAATACACTGTGCTCACTCTGTATAATATAATATAATATATAATATAATACACTGTGCTCACTCTTTATAATATATAATATAATACACTGTGCTCACTCTGTGTAATATAATATAATATAATAATACACTGTGCTCACTCTGTATAATATAATAATATAATATAATAATACACTGTGCTCACTCTGTATAATATAATACACTGTGCTCACTCTGTATAATATAATATAATATAATAATACACTGTGCTCACTCTGTATAATATAATATAATACACTGTGCTCACTCTGTATAATATAATATAATATAATAATACACTGTGCTCACTGTGTATAATATAATATAACACTGTGCTCACTCTGTATAATATAACAATACACTGTGCTCACTCTGTATAATATAATATAATACACTGTGCTCACTCTGTATAATATAATATAATATAATAATATACTGTGCTCACTCTGTATAATATAATATAACAATACACTGTGCTCACTCTGTATAGTATAATATAATATAATAATACACTGTGCTCACTCTGTATAATATAATATAATAATACACTGTGCTCACTCTGTATAATATAATATAATAATACACTGTGCTCACTCTGTATAATATAATAATACACTGTGCTCACTCTGTATAATATATAATATAATACACTGTGCTCACTCTGTATAATATAATATAATATAATAATACACTGTGCTCACTCTGTATAATATAATATAATAATACACTGTGCTCACTCTGTATAATATAATATAATATAATAATACACTGTGTTCACTCTGTATAATATAATATAATAATACACTGTGCTCACTCTGTATAATATAATATAATAATACACTGTGCTCACTCTGTATAATATAATATAATATAATAATACACTGTGTTCACTCTGTATAATATAATATAATAATACACTGTGTTCACTCTGTATAATATAATATAATAATACACTGTGCTCACTCTGTATAATATAATATAATATAATAATACACTGTGCTCACTCTGTATAATATAATATAATAATACACTGTGTTCACTCTGTATAATATAATATAATAATACACTGTGCTCACTCTGTATAATATAATATAATAATACACTGTGCTCACTCTGTATAAAATAATATAATATAATACACTGTGCTCACTCTGTATAGTATAATATAACAATACACTGTGCTCACTCTGTATACTATAATATAATAATACACTGTGCTCACTCTGTATAATATAATATAATATAATACACTGTGCTCACTCTGTATAGTATAATATAACAATACACTGTGCTCACTCTGTATAGTATAATATAATAATACACTGTGCTCACTCTGTATAATATAATATAACAATACACTGTGCTCACTCTGTATAGTATAATATAATATAATAATACACTGTGCTCACTCTGTATAATATAATATAATAATACACTGTGCTCACTCTGTATAATATAATATAATAATACACTGTGCTCACTCTGTATAATATAATATAATATAATAATACACTGTACTCACTCTGTATATCTGGAGTTCACATCCCATGGTGTGTGGGCGTGGCCTGTGGAGTGATGGGCTGGCGGTGGGCGTGGTTTCGGCGGAGTGGGCCGGTCATTACGCTAATAGCTTGGTATGCAGGGGGCGTGGCCAGCGGGGCGGGCTAGGTGGTGCCTCGGGTGGCAAGGCTGGCGAGCTGGAGGCTGTGAGCGGAAGGCGGAGGCTGAGCGAGCTGCCGGGGCCAGTGATGGTGCCGGAGAGCTGGGAGCACAGCGTGGCAGTCGGTGTGGCCGGGCTCACAGCAGGTAATGGGGCCGGCAGGGGGCGCTATGCTGGGGGGGGGGCAGGCTGGCACGGGCTGCTGGCAGTGGGCACACATTGGCACTGGCTGCTGGGAGTGGGCACATCGGGGGGTTAACAGGACTGGGCTGCCCTTAGAGAGGCCTGGCTGCCAATGCTGGACTACAACTCCTATCATGCTGTGTGATGGGAACGGTAGTCCGGCAACAAGTGAGCGGCTCCAGTTGCCCAGGTTTAATGCCAGAGAGCGAGATGGGAGTTGTAGGCAGAGATGGCAAGAAATGGGCATCACATGGGGCAAAGGATCAGCAGGAGATACAATGTAACTGTGAGAGAAACAGAACATTCCAAGTTCTCACTGTGAGAGGGCAACACATGCTCAGTAAGGGCAGAGGGCACAACATGAGTCTGCTGGGGCAATTTCAGAGGGCACAACATGAGTCTGCTGGGGCAATTTCAGAGGGCACAACAGGAGTCTCCTGGGGTAATTTCAGAGGGCACAACATGAGTCTGCTGGGGTAAGGGCAGAGGGCACAACATGAGTCTCCTGGGGTAAGGGCAGAGGGCACAACATGAGTCTGCTGGGGTAAGGGCAGAGGGCACAACATGAGTCTCCTGGGGTAAGGGCAGAGGGCACAACATGAGTCTGCTGGGGTAAGGGCAGAGGGCACAACATGAGTCTCCTGGGGCAATTTCAGAGGGCACAACATGAGTCTGCTGGGGCAATTTCAGAGGGCTCAACATGAGTCTGCTGGGGCAATTTCAGAGGGCTCAACATGAGTCTGCTGGGGCAATTTCAGAGGGCACAACATGAGTCTCCTGGGGTAATTTCAGAGGGCACAACATGAGTCTCCTGGGGTAAGGGCAGAGGGCACAACATGAGTCTGCTGGGGTAAGGGCAGAGGGCACAACATGAGTCTCCTGGGGTAAGGGCAGAGGGCACAACATGAGTCTCCTGGGGTAAGGGCAGAGGGCACAACATGAGTCTCCTGGGGTAAGGGCAGAGGGCACAACATGAGCCTCCTGGGGCAATTTCAGAGGGCACAACATGTCTCCTGGGGTAAGAGCAGAGGGCACAACTTGAGTCTGCTGGGGTAAGGGCAGAGGGCACAACATGAGTCTGCTGGGGTAAGGGCAGAGGGCACAACATGAGTCTGCTGGGGTAAGGGCAGAGGGCACAACATGAGTCTGCTGGGGTGAGGGCACAACATGAGTCTCCTGGGGTAAGGGCAGAGGGCACAACATGAGTCTCCTGGGGTAAGGGCAGAGGGCACAACATGAGTCTCCTGGGGTAAGGGCAGAGGGCACAACATGAGTCTCCTGGGGTAAGGGCAGAGGGCACAACATGAGTCTCCTGGGGTAAGGGCAGAGGGCACAACATGAGTCTGCTGGGGCAAGGGTAACTACTACAATGATTGTAATGCCAACAAATAATCCAGAATGAAACAATGACAAGTCCTGTGCTTTTATGGAGAATCATTGCATCCTGTCCTGTTAGTACATGAGTAACACAGTACTGCATATTACAGGTTTAGCAGGAAGGGTAACTTGTGATTGAAGCATGGCCACTGGAATGACAAAGATATTATCAGTTTATTGGAGTTAAATCAATGATGATAAACCTACTTACCTACCAGGCTGCATCTTTTTGAAGAATAAAGTGATATTTTGAAATGTTTGCAGATGTACCTGTGAGCAGATAGGAACATATTTTGTTGCTGCATGTGTAATGTGCCAACCTGTTGCAAGAGTCATGCAATAGATGGCTGTTTGTCAACTGTATCTTTAATTTTTCCCCCCTTCTTCCCATGCTGACTTGTTGTTCATGCAAGTAACCATTATGCAGTGTTGAGGTTTTTCAGCATGAGTCACCAGCAGTAATGGGTGCATATTTCTGATATCTCTACCAGAGACACAATGGGGATTCATATTAACAGACAGTTGATTAAACCTGAACATCCTGTGTATCAAAGATGGATTTTATTTTAACATTTGATAACCAGCATTCAAATGTTTAATAAACACATGGGCAGGAAGGCTGATGTTTTTGACCCCTGTCTCCAAATTAATCTGAATTTTATTTTTTTTCTTAATTTACGTTAGAACCCACTTATAAAATATTTACAATGGGTTTCATTGTTCGGAGCAGGATCTGACAAATGATGTGATCAGCAAAAGTTTGGAGGTGGAAGTGACATCATTCTGCTAAGCAAACTCATTTCTATCTTGAATCTTTTTTCTTGGTGTTTTTTGTAAACTGTGTGGAGGGTTGATAACCATCAGGCTTAACTCTGATTCACAGCAAAATAAACCATTTTATGTTTGCAAAACAGAAGGTTATATTCAGTTGTTTGCCTTAGTTTTTAAGTATACAAAAGGAGAGAACTTGTGTAGCCCGCATGGTCATTTCTGTACTAATTATTTTAATATTATTGATATATTTTAAAATAATACACATGTTGTAACATTCAGGAGTCTAAACAGCAAATTGCAGTGAATTAAATGAATTGGATATTTTGTCTAAAAGCGCCAAGTTGTGACTTTAGGTGAGTTGGATAATTTTTCTAAACCAGCTGTTACTGTCTGAATATTGCACATTGACTTTCCGTTTGCTACAATTTAGACTTTCTTGAATAAATACCCCAGTGGCTTATCAGTTCTAGGTGAATTTTGCAGAATTACTAGACTGATGATGTACACCAGTGGTTCCCAAACTTTTTAGGTTCATGGCGCCGTTAATATTTTTCCAAGGCGCTCCAAGTAAAAACTATTTTCTAGGTTGTATGTATGTACATTGCTGCGGCATATACTGGGCCCCTGTTCTGGAGAAATGCTTGCCGTTCAGGAGCAGATCCAGAATCTAATCTTGGGAGTGGCACGGGTAGATTATTTAAAGAAACAACCCAGGCACAATAACCACTACATTATGATATAGTGGTTATGGTGCCTGTAGTGCCCTCCCAGGGTAAGTAGTCAAACTGTTTAAGAACAGTTTGACAACTTACCTGAGGTGTGCCGGGATAGGGGCTGCAGTGTGTGTGAGGAGTGCAGTGTGCATGTGTGTGTGAGGGGTGCAGTGTTTGTACTGGGGTGCATTTTGTTTGTGAAGGGTATAGTGTGTGTGTGTGTGTGTGAGAGGTGCAGTTTACGTGGGGCAGTTTGTGCATGAGGGGTACATTGTTGAATGGGTAAGGCAGTGGCTGAGTGACAGGCAACAGAGGGTTGTAGTCAATGGAGTATATTCGAAGCATGGGCTTGACACCAGTGGGGTACCTCAGGGATCTGTACTTGGACCCATTCTCTTTAATATTTTATTAGTGATATTGCAGAAGGTCTTGATGGTAAGGTATGTCTTTTTGCTGATGATACTAAGATATGTAACAGGGTTGATGTTCCAGGAGGGATAAGCCAAATGGCTAATGATTTAGGTAAACTAGAAAAATGGTCAGAGTTGTGGCAGCTGACATTTAATGTGGATAAGTGCAAGATAGCTGCAGATAAGGGCAGAGTACAGAATATTTGAAAGAGTCCTAACCAGATGAAGGTAGGCAGACAATGTAATTGAGCAGCAGGAAATGCTAGCAGAATGTTTGGTTGTATAGGGAGAGGTATTAGCAGTAGAAAGAGGGAAGTGCTCATGCCATTGTACAGAACACTGGTGAGACCTCACTTGGAGTATTGTACGCAGTACTGGAGACCGTATCTTCAGAAGGATATTGATACATTAGAGAGAGTTCAGAGAAGGGCTACTAAACTGGTTCATGGATTGCAGGATAAAACTTACCAGGAAAGGTTAAAGGATCTTAACATGTATAGCTTGGTGGAAAGACGAGACAGGGGGGATATGATAGAAACATTGAAATACATAAAGGGAATCAACACAGTAAAGGAGGAGACTATATTTAAAAGAAGAAAAACTACCACAACAAGAGGACATAGTCTTAAATTAGAGTGGCAAGAGGGGCGGAGCCTGACCAGCATCCTGATCACACGCATGGCTGCAGAGCTCCTGCAGCTAAATCCCGAAAACTGCCAAAAGATAAGCAAAAACGACTCTCACCAACCCAAGACTACCCTGCCTGAGCTCGGTGTGCCCCACTGAACACGGAGATACCCGTCTCGTGAGAATCGGTGCACAAAATCCAAGGATGCAGGAATGCGGCCTACAGGCGCGGGAACAGGGGAGAGGCGGCCGATCTCCCCGTCCTCTCGTCAACAGCACCGGTGGCATGATGTTTCCCCCCCCCCCCCCGGATCGGTGGGGGTTATCCCGATCCAATCCTGGTCGCGCAGGAGACAAGCGACGAACCCGCACAGCAAGCCTACAACGCCAACACCCAAGGCAACACGGGATTGCTCGGGCCCAAACAAAATGGCGACACGGCCGCGGCAAGCCACAAACCATGCGACGCTGACCGGGAGACGGAGAGGCTGGATGCCGGTGTGCGATACGGGTGGCAATCCCCTCCGCGGCCCACTGAGGTGCAGATTCTGAAAGACCCACAGCAAGGGGACCAACGCAGCCTGAAGGAAGGCATAGGATGAAGGGACTTTGCAACAACCGTGACACACATCTGGGTCTACTCAGTTTACAGGGCGGCATGCCACCCAAGACCCCAGATCACAGCGAAAATATTATTATTACTCTTAACATGTCTATCTGCTGTTTAACCTAGTCTGTACGAGCGACTACTAGCACGTAGATAGGAAGCCAGTCCCTACTTAATGCACAACTCTTATAGCAAGTGTCTCACTGCGGCAACCAATGATATATTTTGAAAGTTTATTATTGTGTGCTCCTGTTATAATCCTATAATTTTCCAGTCCATAAGCCTGTTGCTTAACTTCATTGAGCAAAATTAGCATTATCTAGCGATGCAAACTTGTTACACATATTATGCATAGGTTGGATATATACGCTGAGGCTAACATAACAATCATTTAGTCTATGCCTAGCTAGACTAGAGCTAGGTCTGACCATCTTGCTAATCAGCTTAGGTTATACTTAATTGTACAGACTTGCTTGTATAATGTTTACACATGTCATGTTGTCCCTCTCTGCTACCCCTTTGAATACCCCCCTCTGACATGTGCATCTAGCTAATTCGCATAACTCACTCGTGAACTTACACTACTGAAATACTGCTATATATAAAAAAAAAAAGTGCCTGAATAGCAAATGCCATGACTTGTATTATCAATGTTTACCAACTGCCCTGATGTCACTGTTGTGGCGCACCAAGGATACTTGTTAACTTTGTGCACAAAATTTTTTTTTAAGAATTTAAAAAAAAAAAAAAAAATTAGAGTGGCAAAGGTTTAAAAATATCAGGAAGTGTTACTTTAGAAGGTAGTGGATGCATGGAATAGCATTCCAGCTGAAGTGGTAGAGGTTAACACATTGAAGGAGTTTAAGAATGCGTGGGGTAGGCATAAGGCTATCCTAACTATAAGATAAGGCCAGGGACTAATGAAAGTATTTAGAAAATTGGGCAGACTAGATGGGTCGAATGGTTCTCATCTGCCGTCACATTCTGTGTTTCTATGTAAGTGTGTATGGGGGGGGGGCAGTGGGTGTGTAGGGGGGGGGCAGTGTGTGTATATATGGGGGAAGTTATTGTGTGGTGTGGGGGTAGGAGGGCACATTCATAAATATGTACTTTATTTTTTTTAAATTAAAAAGAATAATTCTGATATCCTCCCTCCCTGCTTACCTTTGCCTGGGAGGGGGGACAGTACTAATCCCTGGTGGTCCAGTGGAGAAGTCCTGGTAGTCCAAGTGGTGAGACTGAGCTGCCAGAATTCCCTTTTGCGAGATTCGGAGCGTTGCCATGGTAACCTTAGCAACACTCCAAGCTCGCAAGAGGAGAACCCGGCGGAGCTGCAGGTTATAGCTCCCCCAGGTCCTCTCTCCCTCCCCTGCCGGCTGCTGCATTACATTGCTAGCGGGCCGGTGAAGGAGATTTCTGATCTCCCCTCCGGTCCTGCAGAGCCGGCAGGGGAGAGCACAGTTCCCAGTGCTATCATCATATGATCATAGCACCGGGAAACTATCTCACTGTGCCCCTGTGTGAACCGCAGTTTGTGAACCGCTGATGTACACAGTAATAGTATATAAATAGGAGCCTACACATCCAGGCTTACAACAGACAATCTGTCATCCCAGTAAGTGACAGAATAATGTATACAGTTATCTCGTGATGAACTGGGAATGTTTTGACCTGGGTCTTTGTCAAACTTCACATTGAGACAGGCCGACACATATCTCAAATGTAATAACGTAACTGCAGATCCTTCAAGGAGGAGAAAGTTACCTACATGGGGATTTGTGGGATGACTAGTATAATACAGTACTGGGTAACATCAGAATGTTACTGCAGGAAAGGGTTAATATATTTGTAGAGAAGATGAGGAGAAAAGAATGTCTGAGATGGTAAGTCACGTTAATGAATAAATAAAAAAGACAGAAGAAGAGGGGTACTTTCACTTTTTGCTGAGCTGGTGTGTACCTCAAGTCAGCCCTGGTCATCCATAATATTCACTATTCAGGGTTTTCCAAGCTGAAACCCATTGATTTCATCTGTCAGTGGGCTCACGCTCTGGATGCAAGGAATGTGTATTTGTAGCAATGAAGATGAAAATCCAGGATACTGCTCGAGTATTTGTCTGTATGAAAAGAATCTCCTGTAAGTCCAACTTGATTCAAGTTGTTGACAGTTAAACTTGGCAGTTGGCAGCAACACATTCCTTTTTGGACCCCAGCAAATTCAATGTAGACTGAACTGAGAACAATGTCTCTTGTCTGAACTATGCAGTGTAGATTCATTGGCTAAGGAAACAATGCGATAAAGTAGATACATTTTATCTGTTACCCAGAAAATGTTACTGACTCCAAAATTATATATATATATATATATATATATATATATATATATATATATATATATATATTTGTGTTAAGGGCTCATGATAGTACAGAAGATACAAACACTGATAAGTGTAGGATGGTATTAAAAGAGCAAGTCGGTTGTGGTGTGCCGGAACCGACGATGAGGTAGGCCTGTAAATAAAGAGGGCCCACCAAGAAGAAATGTAAAGAGAAAAGGAGTTAATAATGAGGAGTGGGTGGGAGGGTGATGCAGCGCTGACCTCGAACGATATGGAGCCAGGTAAGGGGTGTCCCTTAAGTAGGGAAGAGGTGTGTCATACGCCCCTCCCACAATTACAGGCCAAAAGGCCTTAATACTTGTGTTAAGGGCTCATGATAGTACAGAAGATACAAACACTGATAAGTGTAGGATGGTATTAAAAGAGCAAGTCGGTTGTGGTGTGCCGGAACCGACGATGAGGTAGGCCTGTAAATAAAGAGGGCAAAAGTAGAAAATCAAATTTATTACATACCAGCAATATACATACTTTAACCAGACATGTCTTGAAAGGCATTTCTTACTTCTTGTACCGGGTTAGGTATGTATCTAGAGTAAGCCGATGATTTCCAGCGCCCTAGTGACTTGATAACATGAACTGGAATGTTTGCACTGGATGCTGTGGAGGCCGCTCCTATCCGGAAGGAGTGGCCCGAATAGTTAGCTGATTTGAGGCCCAGCTGTGTAAGTAAAGACCTGACGTGTGTCATAAAGGTGGTGGTAGTGAGTACCGAACCTTGTAGACTGAAAGTGGTTGAGATGGTGGTTCGTTGTTATGCTGGGTATATGAGTCCAGTAGTTTGACGGGGCTCAACCTGTTGTGAGTAGGATAGTACTTAACAAAACACATGGACTATTATATCTTAACTCTGTCTCACTCCAAAACCAGTCAACATGCACTTTCAGTAGAGGTTAAGTGTGAATGAAGTAGGATGTGAGTGGACTGTGTTGTGCTGATGGAGGTAAATTCTCTTGGTCTCAAGAAACCATAAACAAGGCTACGTATATGGCGGTTTTAACGATGAGGCTTGTGTTGTTGGCAAAGGGTTTAAATCTAGTGAATTGTATAAGTCTTTAAAAATATGGAAATCTATGGGTAGCCTCTGGGCCGTACGTGGGGGTTCGGATCTCTGAATACCCCTAAGGATGTTCTTAATTGGTAGGAGGACACTTGATTTGTCTGGTTGTAAAGTTAGCATGTGATGTTGGATGCCTGTCAGATATGGTTTGATTGTGTTGTATGATAGTTTGAGTTTGAGGTGGCAAAAAGAAGCAAAGCCCAACCAGGATGCCACGATGAAAGGTTGTAAGATGTTGTGTTCAGAAAGGAATCTTTAAATCAAATGAAAGCTCTATCGTAAGTTTCCCGGGTATTAGTAGACAGTACTAATTGGGACAATGTTCTGCTGTGTTGCATAATAGCATCTAGTCCATTACTAGATGGTGGAATAGAGGGGTGTTCGTGGCTGTGAGTGCGGCTGACGGGAGTATTTGACGAAAAGCCTGGAAATTAAAGCGAGACAAATTGTCAGCAGCAGTGTTACATACACCTGGAACATGAATACAAAACAAGAGAAAATTATGACATGCAGCCAGCCAAGTGAGTTTCCTCAAGAATCTCATAATAGTCAGTGATTTGGATCGGCCTTGTTTATAATGTGACAAGTTACTTGGTTGTCTGAGTAGCAACGTACAGACGAACCTGCCCATAAATGCACCCATGCCACGGCAACCGTCACAATGGGATATATCTCAAACAGAGCTGAGGTAGTGGAAAAACCCTCCAGGTCCTGAACTTCTGAAGGCCAGCTGCCCCAAAGCCATTCGTTCCTGAAAAATTGCTGCAAAACCTGTGGTAGACGCCGCGTCTGACCAAATGGTAGGTGAGGAGTCAGACAATTTTGGAAGGAACATGCTTTTACCATTCAAGGTGGTTAAAAATTTTCTCCACATAATTACGCCTGCCGTGGCTTGGGTATCCAGGGGTGACCTGTGTCCATCATGTCTAAAAGTGGGAAACATGTAAAGGAGTTGTGAGATGAAAGCCCGGCCTTGAGGTATGATGCGAATGGCAAAATTCAGTGACCCAAGCAGAGACTGTAATTCTTGCGGTTGCAAGTACCGAGTTGTATGTAGAGATTATGTTGATCAGAATGTTTTCTACCTTGGGCGTGGCAGGCTAGCTTGCATGGTGGCTGAGTCTAGTATGATACCCAGGAATGTGATGAAGGTATCTGGTCCTTCAGTCTTGGTGGAGGAGACTGGGACACCCACCTGTTCGAATAGACTGATCGTTTCTTTTAGGCTACTGGGAGGGGAAATATTCTCCTCGACCAGTAAGAAATCATCCAGATAATGTATAACTGTAGGGCATCTGGCTATATTTAATAAAACCAGCATAGGGTTTCGGCGAATACGTTGAAAATGGCCGGACTACTTTGGAACCTAAATGTTAAACGTGAGCAAAATAGTAGTTCCCTGCCCACTTGATACCGTGCAGGTGACACAGTGTAGGGTGGATAGGCAGTAACTTGAAAGCATTGTGATATCAGTCTTACTGAGCCATGCTCCGGCCCCTGCCTGCATGATAGCCGTAATGGCGTGATCTATGGTGGAATATTGCAGTGAAAATTCCTCAGAGGGTATGAGGGAGTTCAGACTAGGAGTGGCAGAGGTGTGAGGTGTTGATAGATCAATGATAAGTCTCTGTTTGTGAGATTTCCCCGTGACAATACCGATGGGGTTTGTCCGCCATGTGGTGAACGGAGGGGACTGGAAGGGCCCCCATAGGAAGTCCTCTGCCACTTCCTGGCTATGAGTGTCTCCACCGCTGTAGGGTTTGTTGTGCGGATTGTAAATTAGGACATTCCAGGATTCCGGAAGGCATGTGTATGAGGCCTGTGTGAATCCTTCTGATAGACCCGAGATAATGAATTCCACCAAATGTCTAGATGGATGATGTGGCAGTAATGTCGTAAGTACAGAAATGTTTATTGATGTTAAGTATAGTTTTGGGATACATTTTATTTGGACACAGATTTAGCATGTGCCCTGAAACAGATGGCTGGAGAAAGTGATTGCAACTCAATCAGTGCTGGAGGGGTCGCAGCGGCCGACCCAGCCATGGTAAGGGGTGTAGTGACCGATTCCCCAGGGGTGATACTGGCAGGCTAACTAGGCCTGAAAGGCGAAAAATTAATCTTGTTTTGTGACAGGTGAGGCCCTGCTAGTTGCCAAGTGGCTATGAGAGGCTCTGTCTATGAGTTGGCGCGAGGGGTTATTGAGGCCACCCATCGTAGTGGCAGGAATCGTAGGCCTCTCGGTGATAGTAAAAGAAAACAGGGGGAGGGAGTGACAGGTGAGGCCCTCTCTATAATATTGCGAGGCGGCTAACTCACGTGTGGCCCGATGGCGTTTGCCTCCGAAACGTTGAGGCGGGGTGTTGGCCTCGCGGACCACTAAACGATAGGCAGAAATGCCAAGAAGGGAGGTACCTATTTGGGCCTATACCCCTAACTTGCCAGTACTCTATGGCCTAGAAGAATGAAACGTATGTGAACTACAACGTGAGCAGGCTTACGTACGTGGTAGTATGTATGAAGTTTTGAGATTCGACAGGTATGAAAACCTGGATAAACCTAAAACGGTGGAAAACAAAATGTGATAGAGTGAGAATGGATCCTGTAAGACCTGTGTAATCTGTATAGGCTGGGATTAGGGCTTCTAGCAGTATGTGCGGGAGGTGTAAAATCTATGAGTATGATAGTGACATGACTGCCCATGCTTGGTGACAAGCGTTACGCTGAGTCCGATACCTGGCAGCAGGGGATTGGCCGTATAATGTGTATATATGGAAGGTGATCAGATGATATGCATGTCACTAAACTGATCTGGGAATGCAAGGGACTTTTAAATGTGAAGTGACAATATGCAGAATCATAAATGTTGCTGTAAAGTGACGTATGAACCAGAACGTGTGATTCAAAAACCGAAAGTCTTGTGAGACGTATATGCCGTGTTCTTGAATACTCGTGTTACGTCGTCTGAGTGTGTCAAGAAAAGGCCTGAGTTTGTAAATGCCATGTGAAATTATGTGAAATGACAATCTATGCAGAAAAAAGTAACGTGACGTATGAGTGGTTGAACCAATGCGTGTGATTCAACCCGAAACCCTCTGTGGAAGGTGGGACCGTGTTCTTATATACTCGTGGTATATCGTATGAGTATGATAAGAAATGGCCTGAATAGTTAGTGCCATGTAATCGTAATGTACATGGTTGTAATAACATCATATCTCCATTATACTCTTTGAAAATAGGACCGTGTCCTTGAACTCGTGGTATGTCGTACGAGCATGACAGAAAAAGGAGCCGTAATGTAGGCTAACCATAACAGTAATATACATGTAATATCTGCATTGTAAAATAAAATAACTTATTATTAAAACCATATATATATAATAAGCAAACTGAAACAAAATAGACAACCTAAGATGGTGTAAAATAAGTATTTGAATGTTTAACCGATTACTGTGCAGGAAACGTATGATTGGTTGGATCAGTACGTGTGATTCAACCCGAGTATGCATGAAAAGGAATTAAATCCTTGTGTCATGGTTAACAACAAAGAAATGAGGCCTGTAACGTAGGCTGATTTAATTGTAATGAAATGGATAATTTAAAAAAAAAAAAAACTCCAGTAAGCGTGGGAGTCCAATGTCTATACAGAAATGTTAGCTGGTTTCATACCCTGATGTAATAAGTGATACCTTAAAAATAGCATGAAAATGGTCTGTCTAATTTAACCAAGCAACTTTTTAACCAAATGTAAATACATGAAATGATGAAAATGTAACTCACGAAAAAGATCTATGTGAATACATAGCAGAATAACCGAATCTTAGTATGAAGGGAAACAGAAGTTAGCATGAATAGCTTAACCGTATGCATTTTAATGCAAACAGCAATCGTGCATAGAATATACTATGAATAAGTGCCGACCAGAAAACACAAACCGAAATGACAATCGTTTAAATGAAGCAAGGTTGTTTTTTACATGAAATGCAATAATGTCCGAGAAGCCTGTAGTACACTGAATGACCGATAGGGGTCAGTGTGTAGGCGAAAATGCAGTGGTTCGATGGTTTGTACATGAAATGCAATAATGTCTGAGAAGCCTGTAGTACACCGAATGACCGGTAGGGGTCAGTGTGTAGGCGAAAATGCAGTGGTTCGTTGGTTTGTACATGAAATGCGATAATGTCTAAGAAGCCTGTAGTACACCCAAAGACCGGTAGGGGGTTTAAACGAATGATATGCATGAACATGCAATCGTTTTAGAACAGACTTAGACAAAATGCAGCCGTAAAGTGAGGACCTGACCCGTGCATGGTGCCGTGGGACTGATGCCTGGCATAACGGGTAGGTTGACTTACAGTTTGTGAGTCACTTGGACACCATCCACGGCGATGGATTGAAGAAAGAAGGTGGTAGGCCGGAAAAGCCTGTGGCTGGATTCCTGACACAGCTCTGCTTAAAAAACCTCATGGAGTAATCAGGTAAAATGGCGTCTGGATGACCCGGAAGTGGAAATGATGCAGCGCTGACCTCGAACGATATGGAGCCAGGTAAGGGGTGTCCCTTAAGTAGGGAAGAGGTGTGTCATACGCCCCTCCCACAATTACAGGCCAAAAGGCCTTAATACATATGTTCTGAGGCCTATTCTAGCATCAGAGATAGTTGTAAACTACAATTTGTAAAATGCCAATCCAGTTTAAGTAGTTGCGGAAAATCATGATAAATATAATTGACAAATAATAATCTGGGGTGCCAAGGATGGGTATTGGTGCTTTTAAAGATCAATGTTACAGAACATCCATATTTTAGTTTATAATGTCCGTATATTGTTGCTAGAATTTCTAGAATTGGCAAGTATTGTGATAGACATTTTTTTTATTTTTTATTAATGTGTGAATTGTGGGAAATTAAAAGTGAATACCAAGGGGGGGGGGGGGTGGAGCCTGACAAGCAAGCGAGCAAGACATGCTCTGCTTGAGCTCCCGCCGATCGGACACTTATAGCCTAAAATCTGGGGGTGAACCGCAGAAGGACCCACACACTGCGTCTATAAAGCTTGGGGAAACCAGCACACACCTGCGGACACCCGACTTGCCACTCAGAATGCCTGGGAACCAAGACGGCGGATTGAGGCCTACAGGGTTGGACGGGCTGGGAAGGCGGCCGCTTCCTGCTCACCACACTGGGCCACAGGCAAGCACCCACCCCCCTGCGGACCGGGGGGGATATCCCGGTCCCCGCCACATGGAGCTGGCCCTGCTGTATGCCTGCAGTCGGGACCGACAGCCGAAACGAACAGACCGGAGGTGAGGGCCTCCAAAATGGCGGACACAAGCGACTGCAAAACTCGTGGCACGCAGCAGCAGCCTGCAACACCCATTCACATCTCTAAAGCGAGCAAGATGGAGGTGAAACAAAGCGGGGCAACAAACCCACACAGCCTGTCCACAATGGCCACCCAGCCTGTGCCTGAAATGCGGAGCACCAGCCTCAGGACACACCGGTCCTCACTGGAAACCTTTGATTGGCTCTGCACAGGCCTCAGGGAGGCTTTACACAGCCGGGGAGTGACTCACCGCCAAGCTGAATTAAAGGTGGCCTCATGGATACGTCCTGCAGCGCGGCGCAGCTACTATATACAGATACCCCGAGCCTCCAAGATGGCCGTCCGGCACAACAGATACCGCCGGGCCTTGAGGCGGGATGGGGCACCAAACCCCCCGTGCACATGAACCCAACAGCACACAAGGAACACTGGAGCTCCGAACCAAGCGACGACCACACATACCCAACCTGACCGAACCACTGGCGATAAGCGCAACACGACACGCACCTCCCTATACAAGGCAACACTGCAAGCGACCACGCGACTGCACCACATGGGGGACACTACCGGAGCAGAACCCCGAAGCGGAGGCACCGGGCCCTGTGGCAGCAAAGGCGAGTCCAGCAGACACGAAGCACAGGACTTACCTATGGATCAACCTCACCTATCAGACCTGTACCCCAAGCAGAGGAAAAGCGTCAAGGACATCTAAACGGGACTGTAAAATACCCCAGGCAGGAGTTGGCTGACCGGGACCTTTACCACCTCAGATAAGACATCCGCCCCATGCCCCATATTGCTCCCTATCTTAGCTTTCACATAATCGTTAATATAGATTCTAAAAATACATATTCCTGTCTGAATAAGCTAGTGTTAAATGCCTGCATAACGTGTCATAGAACAAATAACGCTGTTATATGCTTACCGATTATCTAGTCTAGCATGCTGATCAAGATCTACTACCATCAATAACTTGTCTTTTTCATGTTCCTAATGTTTTCAACCACATAGATTATTCACTACTAAAATGTTTTATGTCACTTAGGTTTAATGAGTACAGGCGTAACTTTACCTAAGCACTCCGGGTAGATTGATGAGCGAAAGATCTAAATCCACACAGACACCCAAGTGAGGACTGTTACCCGATACCCACTGCCTACAGGCGCAGATTACTTTGTGGTTGCTTTCAGGCCGTTAGCTACCTTTATTTTTCCTTTCACAGGCATAGTGAGGCATTAAGCCAAGGCACTTACCGTCACCCTAACCTGAGAGGATACTAGATTCCCCTTTTTTGATCTGGCGGCCGCCTATAAGGCAACTGCAATTTATTCAACTGCAATACTTTAAGTTTTTATTGTTCGATTTGTTAATAATCATTTTATGCTCCATATGCTCCCAGACAGCTGATTTACGCGAGCCCATACACTGTAACAGAGCCCAGCACCAAGCCACCTCATCAGGTCTGGACTTTAGGGGGCATGGGCTGAGTGTCCTGAACAGACCTATATCAACCTAGTGTAGCCAGGGGTCCAGCCAGATATACCATACCCGCATGTTATACCTCTGATTGTATTCACTTTTACTTTTATTTCTTATGTTTCTGCAGCACTCAATAAGCATACGCTTTAACAGACAACGACAGATGTGTTGCACGTTTTAAGTAAACTAGCACAGCCATATCATAAGACCTCTAAGTAAAATTAAGAATAAATAACGTTAGCATCCTTAGTACCTTGGGGGAATGTACTACCTCACCCTACTAAGTCAAACTAGCTAACCACCCACATGCTCAAGCTTGTAGTTATTTAATTATTCTGTTGTGTTCTCTTTATGTAACGCATTTAAAATATACTCGTATACCATTGATACTCATTTACATATGTTAAAAAATGTTTATAGCTTGTACCAAACGACAACAAAAAGAAAAATGTGCAGATCTTTAGTGCCAACTTGCAAAACGTGATGGATAAAATATGCGTGCTGTTGTGGCACATTACAAATGATTGTTATCTTCATGCACAGAAAAAAAAAGAATAAAAAAAAAAAAGTGAATACCAGGGGATTTTAAAATATTATGGCAATTTAAAATGCACTTTACATTTCCAACAATTCACTCTTTAGTGCTTAACTCTGATTGTGCACATTTTAGTGACCCAGATTATGTACAGTTTAGACGGTATTGCATGTGGATTAACATTCAGTAAACCTATGCATAGCCTAGGGTCAAAGGGCACGACTTGGAAAAGCACAGTGTACCGGAAGATGTACGTAATGTGTCTATTTTGGGATAGTACTGCAAGAGCATCAATTTGTAACCGCTGATAGACTACTATCTGATAATGGAATATCTGCAGCGGTACATTTCTAAAACCAAGACACCCAACAACAGCAAATACTCCATATTTTAAAGTGTGCTTATTATTCAAATGCATAATGACGTCATTCTAGTGAGTGTTCTATTTTTGCATTGTGCTAATCAGAGTGCTATCCAATGTGCAAATGAAATGGGATTTTTTTGTTTTCTTTAAGATGCACGTGTTTGCATTATTGTGCTATTGCAGTACTGTGCACAATCTTTATTTAGAGGCTTTAAAAATAGCATTCAGTCAAATACAAGTTATTGTCTCAAATTATAATTTAAAGTCGACCTGTCACTTTTCTGTATTTCATAAAGAGTTACACGATTATTCACTAAAGTGTGAATTTGTGAATTCAAAGATAATTTCACATTTAAGGCCAGAGTATCTGAACTTGAAGCGTAGCTGATTTAGAGAATTTTTCCAACTTTTCTCCAATCCCAACAGCCACCACGAATGATGGCTGTGGCATTTAGTCTCTGTCTATGGAGGATTGCGCGGGATCTTCCAAATACCTCAGTATTGTAAACTTGTGGCTCTTGACATCTTAAGCAACAAGAGCCAAAGGGAATCGCTAACTGTCTTGAAAAAGGTACAATTCTTTGTGAATCGCTAACATGGCGTGCAAAAGGTACAATTCTTTGAGAATCGCTAACATGGCGTGCAAAAGGTACAATTCTTTGTGACTCACTAACATGGCGTGCAAAAGGTACAATTCTTTGAGAATCGCTAACATGGCGTGCAAAAGGTACAATTCTTTGAGAATCGCTAACATGGCGTGCAAAAGGTACAATTCTTTGTGACTCACTAACATGGCGTGCAAAAGGTACAATTCTTTGAGAATCGCTAACATGGCGTGCAAAAGGTACAATTCTTTGAGAATCGCTAACATGGCGTGCAAAAGGTACAATTCTTTGAGAATCGCTAACATGGCGTGCAAAAGGTACAATTCTTTGAGAATCGCTAACATGGCGTGCAAAAGGTACAATTCTTTGAGAATCGCTAACCTGGCGTGCAAAAGGTACAATTCTTTGAGAATCGCTAACATGGCGTGCAAAAGGTACAATTCTTTGTGAATCGCTAACATGGCGTGCAAAAGGTACAATTCTTTGTGACTCACTAACATGGCGTGCAAAAGGTACAATTCTTTGAGAATCGCTAACATGGCGTGCAAAAGGTACAATTCTTTGAGAATCGCTAACCTGGCGTGCAAAAGGTACAATTCTTTGAGAATCGCTAACATGGCGTGCAAAAGGTACAATTCTTTGAGAATCGCTAACATGGCGTGCAAAAGGTACAATTCTTTGTGAATCGCTAACATGGCGTGCAAAAGGTACAATTCTTTGTGACTCACTAACATGGCGTGCAAAAGGTACAATTCTTTGAGAATCGCTAACTGGCGTGCAAAAGGTACAATTCTTTGAGAATTGCTAACTGGCGTGCAAAAGGTACAATTCTTTGAGAATCGCTAACATGGCGTGCAAAAGGTACAATTCTTTGAGAATCGCTAACTGGCGTGCAAAAGGTACAATTCTTTGAGAATCGCTAACATGGCGTGCAAAAGGTACAATTCTTTGTGACTCGCTAACTGGCGTGCAAAAGGTACAATTCTTTGAGAATCGCTAACATGGCGTGCAAAAGGTACAATTCTTTGAGAATCGCTAACCTGGCGTGCAAAAGGTACAATTCTTTGAGAATCGCTAACATGGCGTGCAAAAGGTACAATTCTTTGTGACTCGCTAACTGGCGTGCAAAAGGTACAATTCTTTGAGAATCGCTAACATGGCGTGCAAAAGGTACAATTCTTTGAGAATCGCTAACCTGGCGTGCAAAAGGTACAATTCTTTGAGAATCGCTAACATGGCGTGCAAAAGGTACAATTCTTTGTGACTCGCTAACTGGCGTGCAAAAGGTACAATTCTTTGAGAATCGCTAACATGGCGTGCAAAAGGTACAATTCTTTGAGAATCGCTAACATGGCGTGCAAAAGGTACAATTCTTTGAGAATCGCTAACTGGCGTGCAAAAGGTACAATTCTTTGAGAATTGCTAACTGGCGTGCAAAAGGTACAATTCTTTGAGAATCGCTAACATGGCGTGCAAAAGGTACAATTCTTTGAGAATCGCTAACATGGCGTACAAAAGGTACAATTCTTTGTGAATCGCTAACATGGCGTGCAACAGGTACAATTCTTTGAGAATCGCTAACATGGCGTGCAAAAGGTACAATTCTTTGAGAATCGCTAACATGGCGTGCAAAAGGTTTCTTTGCACGCCAGTTTAGTGAATGGAGAAATCCTGATTGGCTGAGCGCCTCAGTTGACCTCTCTCAACCAGTCAGCAGCACTTCTGCCAAGCGGCACTCCATGCTTCCTAAATCTCACAATTCGGAAGCCGCTGGAGGCCACTTAGGGGTTAAACCGTTCGAGAATGGTTTAACCCCTTGAGGTAAGACTGCATGCAGGAGCCTCCTGGCAAAAAAACAACTTCATTTAGATGTTGTTTTGGTGCCTGGAGTGTCCCATTAAGCCTTGCCAGGGTCAGCTTATTGGCTGAGATTGTCGCCTTATCACACTCGGCCAATCAGCTAAGCCCTGCACCTCTGTTCTTGTCTAAGAGTTGAGTGCTTTTGGCTGAGGGTAGTGCACATGGTGCTTGGAATGTTCCTATAAGTCCTAAAATGTATTGGTAACATGGTTACTCTAATCTCTGTCTTAGCCAGTATTAGAGCAAATAGCTGTACTCACTGCCCAGTACAAGACACAGCGTTCTGGGAAGTACGGTATATAATGTCATGTTTATATTTGCTTGTTATTAGCAAGTTACCTACATAATATCTTCCTTTACAGCATTGCTGATCATATGTCACCGGGCCAGAATTTCATGATAATACAGCTTCAGCTCTAATTTATCAAGCTGTCAGTTTATATAACCGATATAACCTGCTCGATTAGAACTCGGGTTCTAAAACCAGTTCTCTAATTGTAAGGTTGGTGGTATTTCTACTGCTCACGAATGTCTGTTTTACATCTTATTATCATTAAACATAAACAATTTCAAAAATGTGTATAGCCTCTGTGTATATATAGACTGCAGTGTGTGTGCATGTGACTTGGTATCATTTTTTAGATTGTGTGAAAGCTATGCGTTATCTGAGTGGCAGATGATGTGTTGGACATATTGTTAAAATTACTAGTTTTAAGACGCAGGCTTTGATAGGTATGACAGCCCTTTGTCTATTTTTCAGACCACTAACATATAGTGGGTGTCCTCCAAAACACTGCTTGTAACATAACCACTAAAATAACTTGTAGTGGTTATGGTGCTTAGTTACCTGGTCTTCCTCCCCCTGTACAGTGTGGCTTAAAAGGTGTACAGTGTGTAAAAGAAATGTAATGCTACAGCTATAAGATTGTCCCCATGGCCATTGATTATTGTTATTAGTGGCAGTTATATTGTGCTAATCGATACATGCTGGCCAGAGCTTGTGGGATGGGTTTAGTTCAACAGTATATGCAGTGTTTAGAAATAATTTTCCATCAGATGAACAAAGTATCATTGCTTTTCACACTGAACCCTTTATAATTATACAACAAAGCACACAGGCCTACAGTAAAGCACATAGCAGTCCTTAATCACAGTAAAACAAACAGCCCCTGTATTAGCTAACTAGTAAGGCACACACATCTACTGTAAGTCACATGGTATGTAGCTACATAGGCAGAAAACAGACATGCTTCCATCAAGTCAGTCTTTCACACATTTGTTTTTGATCTTGATGCAAAAAAAAAAGGAAAAAAAACAAACAAAAAACACAGTTTGAAGCAAACGTGAAAATAAAATCCTTCTTCATCCGATTAATGTCAGTCAGATCTCTCCTTGGCTTAAGAAGCTATTATCTCACTAATTACAAATTACATCCCTAATCCAGTTGCTGTATAAACATCTGTGCAGACTTTGATGAAACCACCTCTTCAGGCAAAGAAATTAACTTCCTTATTGCTCTCACTGTAAAAACCCTTTTCTTTGCCTTAGACTAAATCTCCTTTCTTTCAGTCTGCATGCGTGATCGTGTACTAAGTATAGTCTTGTTTATAAATAGATTTTTTTTCAGACATTGGTTGGTATTGGCCCTGAATATATTTGTACACTGCTATCGTAATACCTTCCTAGCACCTTTTTTGTAAACGTAACAAATTTAAGTGTGTTAACCTTTAATCATAACAAAAAATGATCCATTCCATTTATTTTGTAGCCCGCCTCTGCACTTATTTTTAGTGCCATAATATCCTTCTTTAGATAAGGGTGCCCAGAATTGCACAGCACATGCAATGTGTGATCTCACCATTTATTTATAAGATCACAAAATTACATTTTCATTCTGAGAATAAATGCCCCTGGCTGGCCTTAGCAACTGCTGATTGACATTAAACATTGTTGCCTAGCTTGTTGTCTATAACAATTCCCAAATCCTTCTTGTGTGTTGTTATCCCTAATTAACTACCATTTAGGGTGTAAGTAGCTTGTGAATTCTTTACCCGCAAGTGCTTACTTTGCATTTATCTACATTCAATTGAATCTGCCATTTGAGTGCCCAGTCCCTAAATCTATCTTAATCTCTCTGCAGCAAAGCAATATCCTGCTCACATTGTATTTATTTTTACAGAGTTTTGTGTCATCTGAAAACACTGAAACAATACCTATTTCAAGATAATTTATAAATTATGTTGCACAGAAGCAGTCCCAGAACATGACCTTGATGGAGAACACTTACCACTTTAGGTCCCCCCCCCCCACCCCCCCACCCTCAGGGCCCCCTCCTGCTGGACAAATGACCCTATAGTGCCAGGAGAACAAGTTTGTTTTCCTGGCACTATAGTGGTCCTTTAAGCGAGCAAAGCAGGAAGGGGAATTGGATTGTACTTGTTCATCTAGGGACAAATGACTTGGCTTGTAATGAGGTTTCAGAGGTAAAGGAAGTTTTTTTTTTTTTTGCCAATGATATACGGCAGGTTGCTTCCACATTGTCATTCTCTGAAGTTCGGCCTGTGCATAACACTCAGAACGACAGGCGGATGCATATTAGGAACTTTAATTGGTGGGTTGGTGAATTGTGTCGGGAGCAAGGTTTTGACTTAATTTCTCATGGTAGCTTTGTTTGGAATGGAAATAAACTGTACAAAAAAGATGGTTTGCATCTTTCTTAAAAGGGAACAAATGTTCTCAGTGAGCAGTTCAGAGATTTTGCTAGTATGTATTTAAACTAGATGGGAGGGGGAGCAAAAGGGTGATGAAACATCAATCTAATTGATTACTGTAAGTGAAAGTTTAGGATCCGGTGATCATTAGTCGGTGTGGTTTAATATAAGAACTGTGACTGAGTCACACCACACAAAAACAAAAGTTTTAGACTTAAGAAAAACAGACTTTTCGAATATTAGAATATGTGTAAAGGAGTCATTATCAGACTGGAGCAATATAAATGGAGTCCAAGAGAAATGGGATTATTTAAACGTTGCACTGCTGAAGGCAACAGCAAATTGCATTAGGCTTGTCAGTAAAAGCAAGAAATTCAAGAAACCACTGTGGTACTTCACAGATGTGGCCAAAATAGTAAAAAACTAAAAGTTACCATTTAGTAATAATAAAACCCAGAATGAGGAAGATAGACAGATCTATAAGATTAGGAAGAAAGAAGATAAGCAAGTTTATAAGAGCTTCCAAGTCACACACAGAAAAGAAAATAGCACAGTCAGTAAAAAAAGGGGACAAAACATTTTTTAGATACATAAATGAGAAAAAAAAAGTAAAACAAGGATTAGTTAGATTAAAAATGGAAGAAGGAAGGTATGTAGAAGAGGATAAAGGTCTAGCTGACTGCCTCATTTAATATTTTTGTTCAGTATTTAAAGATGAAAATTACATAAAAACCCAAGGGCAGAGTACAGAATATTTGATAGAGTCCTAACCTCAACATCTGAGGAAAGAGATTTAGGGGTACCGTATATACTAGAGTATAAGTCAACCCGAATATAAGTCGAGACCCCTAATTTTACCCCCAAAAAATGGGAAAACTTATTGACTCGAGTATAAGACTAGGGTGGGAAATACAGCAGCTACTGGTAAATTTCTAAATAAAATCAGATCCCCCCCAAATTGTATTAATTGAATATTTATTTACAGTGTGTGTATATATAACGAATGTAGTGTGTGTGTGTGTATGAATGCAGTGTGTGTGATGCAGGGTGTGTTTGTGTATGTATTGTAGAGCCTTGGTGGGGGGTGGGCATTTTTTATTATTTTTTTGTCCATAGCATTATTATTATTATGTTAATATTATTTTAATATTTTTTTAATATTATTAAGTGTTCTTGCAGCAAGACCACTTAATGTTATCTCACATATATATTTAAGTGTTCTTGCATAGCAAGACCACTTACTGTTATCTCACATATATATTATTATTAAGTGTTCTTGCAAAGCAAGACCACTTAATGTTATCTCACATATATATTATTAAGTATTCTTGCATAGCAAGACCACTTACTGTTATCTCACATATATATTATTACTATTATTATAGCCAAATTTGCCACCCTAACTCCTCTCACAGTTTTTACACTACATAGACAAAAATATACCAGAACGTGCAGATTGTTCCTGATCGGATTGCTATTACTTTGTGGAACGTTTCGCCGAATGGTTCTCGGAATATCGTCGTTCTTGTGGCGAAATTTGTCCCATAGGAATGAATGGCAAAGCTAGAGTGGGAACTGGCAAAAGCTGAAAAATCAGGACATGATTTCTAAACTGCCACCACTCCCTCATTTTCAGGCACACCTACACAAATCTTATATCAAAACGTTCAGCTATCCCTGCTGCCACTAAAAATGTCCACAGCTAAGCCATAGTCCTGATAGTTTTCACAATATGACCATTTGTTTGCAACTCACGCCGTCCATTGACATCCATTGAAACTCCACTCTGCAAAGCTCACATTTGAAGGGCAATTTCTAAACTGCGACTGTGCCTTCATTGTTAATATTGCAGATACATACTAGGCATCAAAATGTAGGCTTGGGTCATGTGATTCTCACAATATAAAGCTCTTCACTGTAGGATTTATAGTCTTTAAAATACGACCGTTTGAAGATGGCAACCGCCAAAATACTCTGACCTGTGCAAGGCTGCAGCAGCAAGTGATGTCATAGACAAAGCCTTTTTCACACCTGCTAATGTTTTTATAAATGTATGTTTTAATGTAACTGTGAAGCACTTTGGGCAACAACATTGCAATTAAATGTGCTATATAAATAAATACTAACAGTTACTCCGCCCACTCTAGTTGTAGACTACTGATGGAGGCAAGAACACTTCACACAATTTCCCCAGAAATTGTAGCTTTTCTAGTTAAGTGTTCTTGCATAGCAAGACCACTTCCTGTTATCTCACATATATATTATTATTATTATTATTATAGCCAAATTTGCCACCCTAACTCCTCCCACAGTTTTTACACTACATAGACAAAAATATACCAAAACGTGCAGATTGTTCCCGATCGGATTGCTATTACTTTGTGGAACGTTTCGCCGAATGGTTCTCGGAATATCGTCATTCTTGTGGCGAAATTTGTCCCATAGGAATGAATGGCAAAGCTAGAGTGGGAACTGGCAAAAGCTGAAAAATCAGGACATGATTTCTAAACTGCCACCACTCCCTCATTTTCAGGCCCACCTACACAAATCTTATATCAAAACGTTCAGCTATCCCTGCTGCCACAAAAAAATTCCACAGCTAAGCCATAGTCCTTATAGTTTTCACAATATGACCATTTGTTTGCAACTCACGCAGTCCATTGACATTCATTGAAACTCCACTCTGCAAAGCTCACATTTGAAGGGCACTTTCTAAACTGCGACTGTGCCTTCATTGTTAATATCTCAGAGACATACTATACAACAAAATGTAGGTCTGGGTCTTGTGATTCTCACAGTATAAAGCTCTTCACTGTAGGATTTATAGTTTTTAAGATACGACCATTTGAAGATGGCAACCGCAAAAATACTCTGACCTGTGCAAGGCTGCAGCAGCAAGTGATGTCATAGACAGGGCCTTTTGCACCTGCTAATGGTTTGTATAACTGTATGTTTTAATGTAACTGTGAAGCACTTTGGGCAACAAAGTTGCAATTAAATGTGCTATATAAATAATAACAGTTACTCCGCCCACTCCAGTTGTAGACTACTGGTGGAGGCAAGAACACTTCACACAATTTCCCCAGAAATTGTAGCTTTTCTAGTTATTAAGTGTTCTTGCATAGCAAGACCACTTAATGTTATCTCACATATATATTATTATTAAGTGTTCTTGCATAGCAAGACCACTTAATGTTATCTCACATATATATTATTATTATTATTCTTATTATAGCCAAATTTGCCACCCTAACTCCTCCCACAGTTTTTCCACTACATAGACAAAAATTTACCAAAACGTGCAGATTGTTCCCGATCGGATTGCTATTACTTTTTGGAACGTTTCGCCGAATGGTTCGCGGAATATCTTTGTTTTTGTGCCGAAATTTGTCCCATAGGAATGAATGGCAAAGCTAGAGTGGGAGCTGGCAAAAGCTGAAAAATCAGGACATGATTTCTAAACTGCCACCACTCCCTCATTTTCAGGCCCACCTACACAAATCTTATATCAAAATGTTCAGCTATCCCTGCTGCCACTAGAAATGTCCACGGCTAAGCCATAGTCCTGATAGTTTTCACAATATGACCATTTGTTTGCAACTCACGCCTTCCATTGACATTCATTGAAACTCCACTCTGCAAACCTCACATTTGAAGGGCATTTTCTAAACTGCGACTGTGCCTTCATTGTTAATATCTCAGAGACATACTATACATCAAAATGTAGGTCTGGGTCTTGTGATTCTCACAATATAAAGCTCGTCACTGTAGGATTTATAGTTTTAAAAATATGACCGTTTGACGATGGCAACCGCAAAAATACTCTGACCTGTGCCAGGCTGCAGCAGCAAGTGATGTCATAGACAAAGCATTTAACACCTGCTAATGTTTTTATAACTGTATGTTGTAATGTAACTGTGAAGCACTTTGGGCAACAACATTGCAATTAAATGTGCTATATAAATAAATAATAACAGTTACTCCGCCCACTCCAGTTGTAGACTACTGGTGGAGGCAAGAACACTTCACACAATTTCCCCAGAAATTGTAGCTTTTCTAGTTCTTATTCTTATTATAGCCAAATTTGCCACCCTAACTCCTCCCACAGTTTTTACACTACATAGACAAAAATTTACCAAAACGTGCAGATTGTTCCCGATCGTGTTACTATTACTTTGTGGAACGTTTCGCTGAAAGGTTCTCGGAATATCGTCGTATTTGTGGCGAAATTTGTCCCATAGGAATGAATGGCAAAGCTAGAGTGGGAGCTGGCAAAAGCTGAAAAATCAGGACATGATTTCTAAACTGCCACTACTCCCTCATTTTCAAGCCCACCTACACAAATCTTATATCAAAACGTTCAGCTATCCCTGCTGCCACTAAAAATGTCCACGGCTAAGCCATAGTCCTGATAGTTTTCGCAATATGACCATTTGTTTGCAACTCACGCAGTCCATTGACATTCATTGAAACGCCACTCTGCAAAGCTCACATTTGAAGGGCAATTTCTAAACTGCGACTGTGCCTTCCTTGTTAATATCTCAGAGACATACTATACATCAAAATGTAGGTCTGGGTCTTGTGATTCTCACATTATAAAGCTCTTCACTGTAGGATTGATAGTTTTAAAAATGTGACCGTTTGAAGATGACAACCGCAAAAATACTCTGACATGTGCCAGGCTGCAGCAGCAAGTGATGTCATAGACAGAGACTTTTCTACACCTGCTAATGTTTTTATAAATGTATGGTTTAATGTAACTGTGCAACAACATTGCAATTAAATGTGCTATATAAATGATAACAGTTACCCCGCCCACTTCAGTTGTAGACTACTGGTGGAGGCAAGAACACTTCACACAATTTCCCCAGAAATTGTAGCTTTTCTAGTTATTATTATTCTTATTATAGCCAAATTTACCACCCTAACTCCTCCCACAGTTTTTACACTACATAGACCAAAATTTACCAAAACATGCTGATTTTTCCCGATCGGATTGCTATTACTTTGTGGAACGTTTCGCCGAATGGTTCACGGAATATCGTCGTTCTTGCGGCGAAATTTGTCCCATAGGAATGAATGGCAAAGCTAGAGTGGGAGATGGCAAAAGCTGAAAAATCAGGACATGATTTCTAAACTGCCACCACTCCCTCATTTTCAGGCCCACCTACACAAATCTTATATCAAAACGTTCAGCTATCCCTGCTGCCACTAAAAATGTCCACAGCTAAGCCATATTCCTTATAGTTTTCACAATATGACCATTTGTTTGCAACTCACGCAGTCCATTGACATTCATTGAAACTCCACTCTGCAAAGCTCAAACTTGAAGGGCAATTTCTAAACTGCGAATGTGCCTTCATTTCTAATACTTCAGAGACATACTATGCATCAATGTAGGTGTAAATGTAGGTCTGGGTCTTGTGATTCTCACAATATAAAGCTCTTCGCTGTAGGATTTACAGTTTTTAAAATATGACCGTTTGAAGATGGCAACCGTCAAAATACTCTGACCTGTGCCAGGCTGCAGCAGCAAGTGATGTCATAGACAGGGCCTTTTGTACACCTGCTAATGTTTTTATAAATGTATGTTTTAATGTAACTGTGCAACAACGTTGCAATTAAATGTGCTATATAAATAAATACTAACAGTTACTCCGCCCACTCCAGTTGCAGACTACTGGTGGAGGCAAGAACACTTCACACAATTTCCCCAGAAATTGTAGCTTTTCTAGTTATTATTATTATTCTTATTATAGCCAAATTTGCCACCCTAACTCCTCCCACAGTTTTTACACTACATAGACAAAAATATACCAAAACGTGCAGATTGTTCCCGATTGGTGTGCTATTACTTTGTGGAACGTTTCGCCGAATGGTTCACGGAATATCGTCGTTCTTGTGGCGAAATTTGTCCCATAGGAATGAATGGCAAAGCTAGAGTGGGAGATGGCAAAAGCTGAAAAATCAGGACATGATTTCTAAACTGCCCCACTCCCTCATCTTTAGGCCCACCTACACAAATCTTATATCAAAACGTTCTGCTATCCCTGCTGCCACTAGAAATGCCCACGACTAAGCCATAGTCCTGATAGTTTTCACAATATGACAGTTTGTTTGCAACTCATGCAGTCCATTGGCATTCATTGAAACTCCACTCTGCAAAGCTCACATTTGAAGGGCAATTTCTAAACTGCGACTATGCCTTTATTGTTAATATCTCAGAGACATGCTATACATCAAGATGTAGGTTTGGGTCTTGTGATTCTCACAATATAAAGCTCTTCACTGTAGTATGTATAGTTTTTAAAATATGACCGTTTGAAGATGGCAACCGCCAAAATACTCTGACCTGTGCCAGGCTGGAGCAGCAAGTGATGTCATAGACAGGGTCTTTTGTACACCTGCTAATGTTTTTATAAATGTATGTTTTTATGTAACTGTGAAGGACTTTGGGCAACAATGTTGCAATTAAATGTGCTATATAAATAAATAATAAGTTACTCCGCCCACTCCAGTTGTAGACTACTGGTGGAGGCAAGAACACTTCACACAATTTCCCCAGAAATGGTAGCTTTCTAGTTGTTATTATTATTATTATTATTATTATTATTATTATTTTAATATTATTTTTTTAAATATAATTTACATTATGTTATTTTGTATTCGTCCCCTCTCCCTGCTTGTTAGCTGGCCAGGGAGGGGCGCTCTCACTCCCAGGTGGTCCAGTGGATGGGCTGTGTAGGAGGGAGCTGGCAGGAAGCGTTTACTTACCTTTCCTGCAGCTCCTGTCAGCTCCCGTCTCTCACCTCCGGTCCGGTCAGCTCCCCTGTCAGCTCCACTGCAAGTCTAGCGAGACTTACAGAGGGAGCTGACCGGACCGGAGGAGAGAGAAGGGAGCTGACGGGAGCTGCTGTAAAGGTAAGTAAATGCTCTCTGCCAGCCCCCTCCTACACAGCCCCTTGTCTGTATTATGGCAATGTAAGTTGCCATAATACAGTCACTCACTCGAGTATAAGACGAGTGGGGGTTTTTCAGCACAAAAAATGTGCTGAAAAACTCGTCTTATACTCGAGTATATACGGTAATTATTTCTGATAACTTGAAGGTAGGCAGACAATGTAATAGAGCAGCAGGAAATGCCAGCAGAATGTTTGGCTGTATATGGAGAGGTAGTAGCAGTAGAAAGAGGGAAGTGCTCATGCCATTGTACAGAACACTGGTGAGACCTCACTTGGAGTATTGTACGCAGTACTGGAGACCGTATCTTCAGAAGGATATTGATACTTTAAAGAGAGTTCAGAGAAGGGCTATTAAACTGGTTCATGGATTGCAGGATAAAAATTACAAGGAATGGTTAAAGGATCTTAACATGTATAGCTTGGAGGAAAGACGAGACAGGGGGGATATGATAGAAACATTTAAATACATAAAGGGAATCAACACAGTAAAGGAGGAGACTATATTTAAAAGAAGAAAAACTACCACAACAAGAGGACATAGTCTTAAATTAGAGGGGCAAAGGTTTAAATATCAGGAAGTATTACTTTACTGAGAGGGTAGTGGATGCATGAAATAGCCTTCCAGCTGAAGTGGTAGAAGTTAACACAGTGAGGGAGTTTAAGCATGCGTGGGATAGGCATAAGGCTATCCTAACTATAAGATAAGGCCAGGGACCAATGAAAGTATTTAGAAAATTGGGCAGACTAGATGGGCCGAATGGTTCTTATCTGCCGTCACATTCTATGTTGCATGAGGATGTGATGCCGTCCTTAATATTTCAGCACGCAGTATAATGTTTAATTGTAAAATGCATGGAATATAGACACAGGAATTGTAGCTTAATCTATTAAAATACTGAAAATAAAGATTCTGAAAAATGCAGTGTTTGTTGCTTTGCTGGCACTGTGAATGAATTATTTATAAACTATTTCACCAAGCAGAATGTATCAGAAACTGGGGAACTGCTCCCTAGCTGTGGAACCAGACGTGTCCTTATACGGTATCTGACCCTCTCCAGAGGTTACTTTTCATGCCTGCCCGGCTGGTTAGGCAGCTTCCCTGCAGTGATTATATCCCCTCTAAAGAAAGAGATAGTTGTAGATTCCCAAAGCAATTACCTAGGACAGTGTAGCTTTTCCCAGAGTAACATAAATATTAACCAAGTCTGAATGTAGAGGGTCAGAGAACAGTTTTTAATGGGCACAGTTTAGGGCAGGGGGTAGGCAATCTTTGGCACTCCCCTGGTTTGGACTCGATTTCCCCTGACGCTTTTAAAACATCATGGCTGTAAGTGCATTATGGGAGATGTAGTCCACAGCAACATCAGGAGTGCCGAAAGTTGCCTATCCCTGCTTGAACACCAAACATACATCATCTAGTCAGACGCTGCCCTCTGTCTTCCCTCATTGTTCTCTCATCGTCCCTTAGCTCGTTTGTCGCCTTTGATAAGATCCACAAGCTCTGCACTCCCAACACAAAGGTCTCTCCGTATGGTCTCAGTGTTTTGTTTCCCAAAGGGCTACCCTTATGGTGTCACTGGCTAGCCCTCAGGTGATCCCTTAGTGCAAGTTTCCAGTTATTGCCTCTAAAGTTTAAACGGGTTGCTGCAATATTGGTTGCCGTGGATGGCGGGGTTTATTGCAGCTACCCTTTCTTTAACTTGTGTTGTAAAAAGGAGCTCTTGAGGGGAAACGTAGGAGATAAGTCCCAAAGACCAAGAACATTCACAACAATGAGAATTGGTGTTAACAAAAGTAAAACAGGGAAAATGGCAGGAGTTATATTGGGGCTTGAATGTCCTTGTAAAGTATAGGGAGATTGTGATGCTGTTACAAAGGATTCATTGAGATGTATATTGTCTTCAAGGTAGTCCTAGGGAGCACATGCGAATACATTTGTAATTAAACTCTTTGAAAAAGATAAAACTCCATTGTTTTTATGCTTGCAGGTCTTGTAACCACCAATACAGCATAAAGAATACTCTTAAAACTCCACAACTTAAAAAAATAAATAAATCAGCAACTGTATAAATAAAATGATAGTAGTACGGTTTGTATCATTGGGGCGGCTAATGTGCTTTATGTGTATGAAGCTTTTTAATGTATTCAGTGCCAGAGGGTAGGCAATTCCTCATGTAACCCACCCTCTAGCAATAAAACGGTGAAAGGGAATCTGATTAAAATGTGTATTGTGTGCGTGTGTATATATGTATACTTATAATTTGCAAACATTGCCATACTAATATACAACATTGCCAGAAACTAAGCTTCACACAAAGTCTGTCCGCTCTGATTATCTAAATGTCTATATGCAGTGGCGTACACAGGATCCATGGGGCCCCGGTGCGAAAACTGATGCGGGGGGCACCCGCGGGCCCCCCGTCCAGTGGTTACAGTGCGTGGGCCGGGCCGCAACAGATGGCGGTGGGCACCTGGTTGCAGGGGTCCGCAGGACGGCCGGGCCCCCTGGAGTGATTAAACTGCCTATAGTTTCTCTTAAAACATTTACAGCAATCTGCGACCCCTGTATGTACACACACATACAAGCACACATACATACAGAGACACATATATATATACACAGACACACACATACATACAAACACACATACACGTATATACAGACAGACAGACAGACACACATTCATACATACAAACATACCGGCCCCCTGGTAATCCATACCTATTGGGTGTCCCTAACAGCATGGGCCACCCGATGGGCCCCTTTACCTGCGGCCCCGGCGGTTTTACCACGCGGGCCAGGGCCGCAACAAATGGCGGCGGGCACCCAGTCGCAGGGGTTCGCAGGGCGGCTGGGCCCGCTTACGACCCCTGTATGTACGCCACTGTCTATATGTAATTGATATTCTGGCTAGAACAGTGATGCATTTTCTTAACACACTATTTGCAAGGGTGGGTAAGCATCACAGGAATTGTAGCTTACAAATGTCTGCATTGAAATGATACCCCATCCTAGTCTAGATTGATACATATCCTTACAACTCCTCGTAAAATAGTACATGACCTCTTATACTACAGATTTATTCATTTTTTTTTGGAGGGACTTTCATCCTTTAAAACAATTTAATCTGAATTAAGCTGTTTTGATGTTTGGAGACCCTAGATTTTCGATCTATTTAATTCCAAACCCCAGAATCAAATCACCATGGCCGCCGCACGCCATCTTGTTCATCTGCCTGGATGACTGTGATTGATGCACTCAGCCTATGGATGGCCACCAATTGAGAGTTTTAGTACTTAAATAACAATCTTACCCCTTCATGGAGTCCCTTGGACACTCTTCTAGAGATCGACCGATATTGATTTTTTTTTAGAGCCAATCCCGATAATCTGTGAATTTTTAGGCTGATAATTTACCAATACCGATATTCTGTACATTTACCGTTTTGAAAAGAGGAAACAATTTCTACACAAATCTGCTGTTTACTGAACATGTTTATTTAAAAACAAATTTTTAAGCAAACCTTTTTAATTAAGTAGTAAATGCACAAAATGTATATGCCAGTCAGATTATTTTGTTTTCAATAATATTTAGTGTTCCTCTCCCTTCCCTTCCCTGTCCCTTAGTTTTCCTCTTCTCTCCCTGTCCCTTAGTGTACCTCTCCTCTCCCTTCCCTATCCCTTAGTTTACCTCTCCCTTCCCTATCCCTTAGTTTACCTCTCCCTTCCCTGTCCCTTAGTGTACCTCTTCTCTCCCTTCCATGTCCCTTAGTGTACCTCTCCCTTCCATGTCCCTTAGTGTACCTCTCCCTTCCATGTCCCTTAGTGTACCTCTCCCTTCCATGTCCCTTAGTGTACCTCTTCTCTCCCTTCCATGTCCCTTAGTGTACCTCTTCTCTCCCTTCCATGTCCCTTAGTGTACCTCTTCTCTCCCTTCCCTGTCCCTTAGTGTACCTCTTCTCTCCCTTCCCTGTCCCTTAGTGTACCTCTCCCTTCCATGTCCCTTAGTGTACCTCTCCCTTCCCTGTCCCTTAGTGTACCTCTTCTCTCCCTTCCATGTCCCTTAGTGTACCTCTTCTCTCCCTTACCTGTCCCTTAGTGTACCTCTTCTCTCCCTTACCTGTCCCTTAGTGTACCTCTTCTCTCCCTTACCTGTCCCTTAGTGTACCTCTTCTCTCCCTTACCTGTCCCTTAGTGTACCTCTTCTCTCCCTTACCTGTCCCTTAGTGTACCTCTTCTCTCCCTTCAATGTCCCTTAGTGTACCTCTCCCTTACCTGTCCCTTAGTGTACCTCTTCTCTCCCTTACCTGTCCCTTAGTGTACCTCTTCTCTCCCTTACCTGTCCCTTAGTGTATCTCTTCTCTCCCTTACCTGTCCCTTAGTGTACCTCTTCTCTCCCTTACCTGTCCCTTAGTGTACCTCTTCTCTCCCTTACCTATCCCTTAGTGTTCATCTCCCCCCCATTCCCTGATCCTTAGGGTACCCCCCCCCCCCTTCCCTCCCTTACCTGTCCCTTAGTGGTTCTTTCCCCATCCCTCTCTCCCTCCCTGTCCTTTAGTACGGTCCTCTTCCCTCCCTGGTGTGCCTCATTATCTCTCTTGTACCGCGGTATGCAGCACTCTGGCACACTACAAGAGCTTCAGTTTCGGGTACCCTGCCAGTCTGACAGGAAATGCCCTCTCAGTGAGCACTTCCTGTCAGTCCGGCTTTGTACTGAAGCTCCTGTACTGCGGTCAGCTCTGCTCCGCTCAACCACGCCATACTGAGTGACTGGTGGGGGGGGGGCTGTGTTCTTCCCTCCTGCCGGTCACTCAATTCTTGCGCCCCCGTCCAGAGCCGCTGCTACCTAAGACGGCCGCCTGTGCCACCTTATGGACGCACCGGCCCTGTGTGCGCTGGGCCACTGCTGCCTATCACATTCTTGGCAATATTGGTATCAATACAGGCCGATGCTGAAATTTTCCCAAATCTGGAATATCGGCCAACCGATTATCGGTCTATCCATCAAAATAACTTCATTAAGATGTTTTTAGGTTTTTCTCTTTAAAAAGGAAACACAGCACTTTTGTATTTAACTTTTGCTTCTTTAATAAAAATAATAATATGAAAGTTATTAGCATGGGCATTAACATTTATAGTGTAACTAGTTTTCCTAATATGTCCTGGGATCCAGATTATTAGAGCTGCTGAAATTATTAGAAGATTAGATAATCAGCAAAATGAAGTCATAGGATCAAATTTCCTGTACACTGAGAGATAGCAACCATTTTATTCTTAGTTGGATATACCCAAGTTTAAATAGGTCTGCAGATAATTCAAGTTGTTTTCTGCACTTACACAAGCAATTGAGCTAGGGATTACATAAGACAGATGTTAGGAAAACATTGATGCAGATATGCAATAAGGGAGTGTTTGCCAATTTGTGGTACTTGAGTGAAGCAAGCCTTGGTCGCTCGCCAGGATTGTTTGCCTATCCCAATATTTTAACAAATATGTATTTGTGAGGGTTGAGAAATAAAATGAAATGTATCGTGCTACTGGGTGACGCCTGCCAATCATTGTTAGAAGCTTTGCACTGAGCAAAGAGAATATAGAGAGCAAACAATAGCCTGAAACAATGTTTCTATTTCTTCTCCTTATTTGCAATATTTTCCCATGGCGTTGCCTTGTCTGAGTGCCGTTTGCTAGATCTTTAAAGGAACAGAGCATTACCTGTATTCCCAAAGCTCTAGTGCCCCCATCTCTAGTTGTCTTCAGGCCCCCCCCTAACCCTCCACCATCTGCACTAAAAATATTCAAAACAAAATCTTTTTACTTTTTTCCCAGTGCTGAGACTCCCTTGGCGCCACTCAGCTCTTTGCATCCTGTGATGTCATTGAGTAGACATGGCCTCCTCTGGCAAAAGTCCAATCCAATACTACTCGTAGAGGAACATTGAGCAAAACACAGACTCACTAACAGACACACACACACTCACAGGCAAACACACTCACACTTACAGACACACACTCACTCACTAACAGACACACACTCACTCACTAACAGACACACACTCACTCACTAACAGACACACACTCACTCACTAACAGACACACACTCACTCACTAACAGACACACACTCACTAACGGACACTCACTAACAGACACACGCACACTCACTAACAGACACACGCACACTCACTAACAGACACACACACGCACACTCACTAACAGACACACGCACACTCACTAACAGACACACGCACACTCACTAACAGACACACGCACACTCACTAACAGACACACTCACTAACAGACACACACTCACTAACAGACACACACTCACTCACTAACAGACACACACTCACTCACTAGCAGACACACACTCACTCACTAGCAGAGACACACACAGTCAGAGACACACACAGTCAGAGACACACACAGTCAGAGACACACACAATCAGAGACACACACAATCAGAGACACACACAGTCAGAGACACACACACACAGTCAGAGACACACTCACACTAACAGGCAAACACACACACAGTCAGAGACACACTAACAGGCAAACACACACACAGTCAGAGACACACTAACAGACACACACACACAGTCAGAGACACACACAGTAAGACACACACACACAGCCAGAGACACACACATTTTTTTTTTATTATTTAACCTCCCCCCCCAGCCTCCTTACCTTTGGGAATGCTGGGGGGGGTCTCTTTTCCCTCGTGGTCCACTGGCTGCTGGGCGGGCGGCACTGGCGGGCGGGTGGCTGACGAGGGAGAGCTCCCCCTGAGCTGTCTGCTCAGCTCTCTCGCGCGCCGCAGAGTGAGGCTGGGAGCCGGAATATTATGTCATATTCCGGCTCCCAGCCTCACTCTGCGGCGCGCGAGGGAGCTGAGCAGACAGCTCAGAGGAAGTGCTCCCTCGTTAGCCTGCCGCCAGCGCCGCCAGCCCGCCCAGCATGTCTGTTAGCCGCAAGGCTAACAAGGCATTTGCCCTGGGCATTTGGGGGCAGCGTCTTTTGACGCCCCCTGGAAAATGCCGCCCAAGGCAAATGCCTTGTTTGCCTCGCGGCTAAAACGTCCGTGACCCATACGCGTCGAGTGCCAAGCGTGCATCCAAACTTCTCAATAGGAATTGGTTTACAGCCACTAGAGGTGTGCTTAAAGGGTCATTTCAGACCCCTAAAGCACTTAAGCTTACTGAAAACTTTGTGTGTGACGAGTGTGAACTATTATTTTCATTCTGAAAAAAAGTGTAGATTTTAATAGAAACGGATACTTTTATAAATTAACATGGTTACGCCCCTTTGGCTTTCAAGCAGACAACAAGTCCTGATACTACCTGGTTTGGTTAGCTCAATTGAGCTAAACCCAAGATGCAGCAATTGTCCAAAACACCTGCCTTGTAAAGATTTCTCATAGAGCTGCATTAAGTAGTCTGTGATTGGACAGCCACAGAAAGTCTGGGCGGGGTTAGAAGAGGAGGGTTTGCAAAGGCTGCAGATGAGAACTGTAGGTTTTGCTAAATGTTTTTAGATAAACCCACCAATGAAAAATATGCATTATTAAATATGTGCAAGTTTTCATTTGGGGTATGTCTACAAAACAGTGACTTATTCATGTTGTATTTGGTCAGTGGAGTGTCCCTTTAACACTGCAGTTTCTAAAAGAGGTGCTGGTAGCTCTACATCACTAGAGAGAAAGGGGTTCAGAAAACTGCTGAGCGCGGGGGAAGGGATACATCTCACTGGAGCTAGCCAAGGCAGCAGGGGGGTAAGGGCTAATTGGAAACATCAGCCCTGCTGTTCAGAATATAGTTATCATGTGCACCATTAAGTAGATCATGCCCTTGCATAAACTTTATTGTGCTCACTCCTTAATAAAAACCATGAGCAAAAACTCAGTATAGAGATTTATAATATAGAGCGCTAAGTTCCAGATCAGTAGCCTAAATATCCCTTTAATGGCTAAGAGATGGAGGGGCATAGAATCCTAAGTATTTGTCTTGATGAGTTATATTTTTCATTTTTTTTCTATTGCCTTGAACGAGTCACACTACATTCTCTGTTCCGGTCTTAACTGTTGCTGGAACTGGTCTCTTTATAGCAACATACAGACCTCTCTTCTCAATCTCACAGTTACCCTCTTTGATCGACAACCCATTTCATGTTGGCTATTTTGTTCTCTCTGCGTCTGAAGACCGATTCATTGTTTGCTAAAATGCTCTGCTTGACAGCAGTTCTAGAATGGCAAGTTGAGTTGCGATTTAAATTTGTGGTGGTGTAGTGACAGGAAATTGACAGGAAATGTACGTAACAACGTGTTTATAATTTGAATGTGTTTTATGTGAGCAATTTAATGTTTTTTTTTTCTGTGTTTTTTTTTTTTGCTTTTAGAATTGGTTGAAGTTTACATGTATTAAATATTTAGATAGTGATTACATTCTTGTTTTCTGGTTCAGTCATCCAGCACAATGGAATTCAAATTAATTGATAACTAAAATACTGAAGTACGTGAAGTCACATGTATTACATGGACATTTACATCCATAAACCACACATAGTGTTGCAGTACAGATTTTTTTTTTTTATATATATATATATATATAAAGCCCATGACAATTGGCTGATTGTTTTTTGACAACACGCACAGCTTGGCTAATTCAATCATCCAAATTGGCAATTCAATGTTCTAAGTGCGGTATGTAGGAGTCTGCTGCTGTTATGTGTCAACGTAACGTGGCAAGAGTTATCCACTCCAGTGAAGTAGATCATCATAAGGCTGTACTCAAAGAAACAAAACCAATTAATACATAACTTGATTGAAGTAATAACGAATTTTGAAATAAAGCAGTAGATTATGAAGCTAAGATGTATTGACAAGTCCACTGTGAGTCGACAACCTGTTAGCCTACCGACCACTCTAGAAGACAATTAAACAATGTCCAGGACATAGGTATAGAAGTGCCAATGAAAACCATAGAAAGAAAACGAACCATAGTACGTAGTCCTTGAGAATGTATCACTCTATGTAAAGCACTGTCAAACAACAACCTAGAACGCTCAGGTTACTGTTCACTATTCTAATATTCTCGACTTGCCAAGTTGATATTAAGACCTGAATTTTGCTGTATACGCGTTTCGCTTTCTGAAGACGTAACTGAAGGGAAAATCCTCTCCAGAAACAGGAACTAAAAATTCTTGCAGTACGTGCTGGGCCAAGCGCTATTGGGGAAGTGATTCAGCTCTTCCAATATTTTGTAGTGACATACTTCTAAGTATTTGACACAAAGTATTAAATATAACAACTTGGTTTATTCTAGTTTTTATAGTTACATTTGGTAACTTGGAGTTATTTTTATACTCTTCGAGGTTTATGAAGGTAACAAACCCTCAGATGAAACTTAACGGAAAGTGACACTTCCCGGAAAGGTCAATGTTATGTTTCATTTTCCCCATGTTTAGTAAATACATGTGTGTGGGGGCTGAAAAAACATGCCGGGATCTACATTGCCATATTTACTTCTATCATGGCTACCTGTCAATCATTCTCTGGTCTGCCCTGTACATGGCAGTCAGATAGAGAAACGCTCTTCAAATGATTACAATTTGCTAGAAAAGCAATTCATATTTTTTATCTACAAAAATTCCCATAGACTTGGTGACTTCTGTATTTAAATTAGTTAAGTTTTTCTAAGAGTTTTGTGATAGTTTGAAAAGCTTAGCCAAATGAATCAGATTGAGGCCATTGTTGGTAAATAGCTGTTAATGTTAACAACAGGCAGTAGCTAGTAGTGGCTGCTCTCATCGATAGCGACAACATGCGGGCCAGCTGATTGCTGATGAAGCACAGAAATACATGTTGTGAAAGTTGTCACCTAAGCACCTTGCTGGTAAGAAAAAAAAAAAAGGCTTATTCTGAGCATTCAGACTTCCCCTTTGATCGCATTAGTACCACCCCGTAGGAAAGCATTGAGTCAATGCTGACTCGAGGATGTTCAGCATCAGTTAGGCGCCCCAAACTCGCCTATTGACTCAGAAAGGCATCCAGTGGCTGTCTTGAGGTGGAGTTAACCCTGCAATGTAATTATTGCAGTTCATCAATAAGTGCAATAATTAAGTGTTCTTGCATATCAAGACCACTTAATGTTATCTCACATATATATTATTATTCTTATTATAGCCAAATTTACCACCCTAACTCCTCCCACAGTTTTTACACTACATAGACAAAAATATACCAGAACGTGCGGATTGTTCCCGATTGGTGTGCTATTACTTTGTGGAACGTTTCGCCGAATGGTTCACGGAATATTGTCGTTCTTGTGGCGAAATTTGTCCCATAGGAATGAATGGCAAAGCTAGAGTGGGAGCTGGCAAAAGCTGAAAAATCAGGACATGATTTCTAAACTGCCACCACTCCCTCATTTTCAAGCCCACCTACACAAATCTTATATCAAAACGTTCAGCTATCCCTGCTGTCACTAAAAATGTCCACGGCTAAGCCATAGTCCTGATTTGTTTTCACAATATGACCATTTGTTTGCAACTCACGCCGTCCATTGACATTCATTTAAACTCCACTCTGCAAAGCTCACATTTGAAGGGCAATTTCTAAACTGCGACTGTGCCTTCATTTTTAATATCTCAGAGACATACTATGTATCATAATGTAGGTCTGGGTCTTGTGATTCTCACAATATAAAGCTCTTCACTGTAGCATGTATAGTTTTAAAAATACAACCGTTTGAAGATGGCAACCGCCAAAATACTCTGACCTGTGCCAGGCTGGAGCAGCAAGTGATGTGATAGACAGGGCCTTTTGCACCTGCTAATGTTTTTATAAATGTATGTTTTAATGTAACTGTGAAGCACTTTGGGCAACAACGTTGCAATTAAATGTGCTATGTAAATAAATAATAACAGTTACTCCGCCCACTCAATTTGTAGACTACTGGTGGAGGCAAGAACACTTCACACAATTTTCCCAGAAATTGTATCTTTTCTAGTTACAATTGCAAACTTAAACTGATGGACACTGCACCCAGACCACTTTAATGAGCTGAAGTGGTCTGGGTGCCAATAGAGTCCCTTTTTAAAGGGATACCATAGTCACCCAAACCACTTCATAACAGTGTAGAGGTCTGCGTGCAGTGGCCCTGTGCGTTTAACCCTGCACTGTAAAACATTTTTTTAGAAACTAAGGTTAAATTCACTTCTAGTGACTGTCATGCTGATAGCTACTAGAGACTGTTCAGCTGTTCTGGCTCGGTAAGTAACACTTGATTACTTGATACACTTGAAGCCCATAGGAAAGCACTGAATACAGTGCTTTCCTATGGGTAAGCTTGGGTGAGCATGTGACACTTATTACATCCTCAAATGCTCCTCTATAAGAAACATTGAATTAGACCATTGCAGAGGAGGCCCGGCCTCCACCATGACGCTACATGAGGGAGCGAAGCAGGCAGTCCTGAGAGAGCCTCGGCACTGGAATAAGGTAAGTAAATAATCTATTTTAGTTATTATTATGATACACAGATGGATGAGGGACCTATATAAAAATTTTGTATTCCTTAAGCTATAGTGTTCCTTTAAACTCATGTTGTGCATGTGTACATTTCTATGTATTTTTTAAAAGTTAATTTCTACTATGTAACGTTTTCATTTAAACGATACATGCACTTTATTTATAGCTATAATAATTTTATGTTTTCTATCATGTCTGGCCTTTTCTTTAAAAGGACACACTCTAAGCACCAGAAACACTACAACTTGGATTTATCCCTTTTTTGTTGTTGTTTTCCTTTCCTTACCTTACGCTTCCTGTATCCCTTCCCATTGTCACTTGCCTTTATTTTTTTTTAGTATATTTTCTTCCTTGTGATGGCAGGTGTTGGCCCTTTTGTGGGATGATTGTACTGATGGATTGTGAGGAAATCTGATTGGTATCTGAAACAGAACTTTGCTTTAAGCCCCACCCATTGTCAACTTGACTCCTATACGCAAAAAAAAAGTCCCTACTTTTCCTTACGTGTGTTATGAAAACTTGAAGGAACTTAGGAAAAAATAAAAAGAGATTCAGACTCGGGAAGCAATATAGAAGTAGAATAGGTGAAGTGTGTTTTTAGTGACAGATCTGCTTTAAAGGGACACTATAGTCACCAGAACAACTACAGCTTATTGCATTTGTTCTGGTGAGTAGAATCATTACCTTCAGGCTTTTTGCTGTAAACACTGAAAATGCCGTGTTTACATTACAGCCTAGGGATAACTTCACTGGCCACTCCTTAGATGGCTGTTAGAGATCCTTCCTGGGTCATGGCTGCCTAAAATGCAGCCAAACATTCAGTATCTCCTCCCTCTGCATGCAGACACTGAACTTTCCTCATAGAGATTCATTGATTCAATGTATCTCTATGAGGAGATGCTGATTGGCCAGGGCTGTGTTTGAATCGTGCTGGCTCTGCCCCTGATCTGCCTCCTTGTCAGTCTCAGCCAATCATATGGGGAAGCATTGTGATTGGATCAGGCTACCACTTCTGATGATGTCAGCAGACTGATTGTTTTTCTGAGACAAACAGCATGCAGAGTTACAGCTTCAGGCTTGAATACAAGATTGTTACTATATTTATGGAGGCATGAGGGGCCCAGGGGGGCTAGATGGTGGTTTTAACACTATAGGGTCAGGAATACATGTTTGTGTTCCTGATCCTACAGTGATCCTTTAATGTATTGGCTCTAGTGTAAAGAGTCCTTAAAGGTCCTTTTGTTTTCCCCGGTTTGTTTCCTTTTGGGTTCAAAGCGCTTGCTTTTTCTGGCATTATATATTTATTTTGTTTTTTCTTTGCATTACTTCATAAGGATTTAGAGTCCCTTGCCTGACACCCTGAGTCCTTAAAGGGACTCTATAGTCAACATATAAAAGCAAGAAAGACAGGTCCCCCAGCCTTCCTTCTTGCTTTTATATGAACTTTCATGGATTAAAAATTATTTTCGAGGTTTTTTTATATTAAAAACTTACCTCCATTCCAGCGCCGAGCTCCCAGCCATGCGGCGCCCCCTTTTTCGTCAAAATGACGAAATCGCGGGGCCCAATAGGACGCTTCTCAGAGAGAAGTGTCATTGCGATGTGGTGCGCATGTGCGGCTTCGCGCTGCACCAATCGCGTTCTTCATAGAGCGGCATTGACAGCAGCCCTATGAAGAACCTGAGCGCTTTACCGCGCATGTGCGCGGAATGCACGTTCGAGCTGAGCTGTCTGATATTTTTTTTGTGGGGGAGGGGAAGGGTTAACTAGGGTCCCCCCCCTTTGTATTTAGGGCCCCCACCCACCGCTCAGGGGTGGGGGCCGGGGGGGGGACAGTTGGTCCCCCCATATTTTTATTTTAGGGCCCCCACCCGCCGCACAGGGGTGGGGGCCGGGGGGGACAATAGGTCCCCCCTTATTGATAATTTTAGGGCCCCCACCCGCCGCTCAGGGAAGGGGGCCGGGGGGGACAGTAGGTCCCCCCCTATTGTGAATTTTAGGGCCCCCACCCGCCGCTCAGGGGTGGGGGCCGGGGGTTGACAGTAGGTCCCCCCCTTATTTTTTATTTTAGGGCCCCCACCCGCCGCACAGGGGTGGGGGCCGGGGGGGAACAATAGGTCCCCCCTTATTGATAATTTTGACAATAGGTCCCCCCTTATTGATAATTTTAGGGCCCCCACCCGCCGCACAGGCCCTATTGTGAATTTTAGGGCCCCCACCCGCCGCTCAGGGGTGGGGGCCGGGGGGGGGGGACAGTAGGTCCCCCCCCATCGTGAATTTTAGGGCCCCCACCCACCGATCAGGGGTGGGGGCCGGGGGGGACAGTAGGCCCCCCCCCTTATTGAGAATGTTAGGGCCCCCACCCGCCGCTCAGGGGTGGGGGCCGGGGGGGACAGTAGGTCCCCCCCCTATTGTGAATTTTAGGGCCCCCACCCGCCGCACAGGGGTGGGGGCCGGGGGGGCAGTAGGCCCCCCCCTTATTTTTAATTTTAGGGCCCCCACCCGCCGCACAGGGGTGGGGGCCAGGGGGGGGGAAGGAGAGTAGGTCTCCCCCCCCCCCTTCAACCACTATTGTGGCCAGATAGCGTCCCTGTGGGTTCGGGCTTCAGCTGTCAGCTGAAGCCACGCCCACAGCAGTGCTGACTGGCTATCAGCACACAAAGCGCGTTCACAGTGCTTTGTGTGCTGATAGCCCGTCTGAAGTATTCACCCATGCGTGAATACGTCAGACGTGAACGAGGCCTTTTTAGGGCCTCTGAACTCGGAAGTCCCTCTGGTGGCCGTCTGATTGACTGCAACAAGAGGTGTTCCAAGCTTCCAATGTAAACACTGCATTTTCTCAGAAAATACAGTGCTTACAAGAAAAAGGCTCCGGGTAGCTGTAGCACTCACCTAAACAACCTCATTAAGCTGAAGTTGTTCAGGTGACTATAGTGTCCCTTTAAGGGGTGAGTGGGGTCTTTTTGAGGTTTGAAAACGAGCCCAATGTTTCTATGTCTCCTCCAGTGGAATGTGTGACCTTGCTGTGCCTGGTCTAAACTGATTGTGATGTCATAAATCTTTTAATATATGTTTTAATAGAAAGTTGAGAATAACATACATTTTTAATGTTTTATTCAGTGGTATAATTTACAAATCATGGTTTTCTGTGTTCTAAACCGTGCCATCAACAACTGTATATTTAGAAAAATAAATAGGTTATAGGTTGGATTGAGTTACTTTTTCCAATCTGATATATTGGTGTAAAAAGTTTATCAACTTACCACAACTTACGGTTTATTGAATAAGCCTGCAAATACAGGTCAATGCACCAAAAATGGATTTCACTCATAGAAACTTTGGGGTCGTAAAACGTTTACTAACGTTCTGTAACCGTAACCAACTCTAAATTGTGAATCTTTAAACGTTTATTCTAAACATGGTTATTCACTCAATTGTGAATTGTCTAGAATTTGACAAATTAATATTCTAGAAAAAAACTAATTGTGAAAGACTTAAAAAAAACAACCCTGGGCAGTAGGATGTATGATTGAGCTTGTTATGGGGTGGAGAAATTCACAGCTTGAATATCTGTATTTACAAAGCCGTTGCCAATTGCATGATATTCTTTGCTAATTGCAAACTGGGCCAGCAACCCTCCCTCCTACTGCCATGCCTTTCACAATTAACCCTTCACTTTCAACTTGATTCTCAACACAAACCCTAGATCCCTAGAATTTTGAGGGGCTTACTTTGAGTCCTCTCTTATTTTTTTAGGTGAGTGTAATCTGTTAGCATTTTGTTTCTGAAGTAGTGTACACAGAGAATAACACTTGGACTTATTTTGTTTCCCCTTTTCTCTACAATTTAGTGATTTAATTAAACATTATATTAAAAGGCTTGTGCTTTCTGTTGCCTTATGTCCTCAGAGAAATTTCCTACTCAATATTTATGGTTTGCAATATCGTTTTGGCTTATATAGACTCATACAAGGATTGTTCAAGTGGGAATATACTGAATATACTCAGGACATCATTAAATGCTTTATTCTGTTATTAGATGGATAGAGTGAGTTTTTTTTGCCAATAAAATAATCCTAAGGCATGGGGATCATTCACTAAACTAGTTATTGGATGTAATCTACTGACAAATCTAATGTTTACGCTAAAGTAGTCCGAGCTGGAAAAATCGTAAAACTGAGGACGTTTTGTTAATGTGTGTCTTTAGCTCTAAAAATGTGCTATTTGCTGGTCATTTCTTTCTTCTTCTTCTTCAAAATTCCTAATTTCGAGAATACATGCATATGTGTTCTCAGAATGTTAACAGCAAGAGTATTTCAACTGCAGCAATGTGTATTCTAAGTAGATGCTTCAAAATGAGAATATCATTGTGAATAGATACATCGCAGAAGAACCCAAGAGAAGGATGTGAAAACCCTTCAGGGTACTGGACCAAGGTGTGTTACTGATAAGATGTGTCCATATTTATTTATGCTACAGTGTATTAACATGTTGCAGAGTCAACCACCACCCTTTGTAGAAGGCATTTGATAAGCTGGAATATAATTTCTGTCTTGATGAGCTCTGTAGTTTAGCAAGTGATCGTGACAGCTGCAGATTTAAATATTCTAAACACCGGCACATCGAGAAATGTATTCCAAGAAAACTATTGAACATTGACTTTTAAAGTGTTACGAACGATTGTGTATACTGTGAGTAGCCATTAGCACAAGTATAGATGTATAATTCTATGTAGGTTATGTTTAAAAAGCAATTATGGGCTTTTTAAATGGAGCAATCACTGGGGAAGCAAATAGAATGTTCCTGGTAATTATCCGAGAACTTCTCTCAAGAACTGCTAAATGTTTAAAAACTGTATATCTCTTTCGTTAAAAGGATGCTTTCAAATTTAAATTCTCCATTGTACTGGAAATTTCATAGCTAATCTGATTTGCGTCTGGTTGCTGAAATCTTATGAGGACAAACCATTTAGCAAGCTTATGTGGGTCCCCGATGGGTTTCGATGCTCCTTGGTTGTCCAGTGGCGTCCTTCTGACTTTTTTACAGAGTCGCAGAGTCCGCAGCCATTGCCAATTATTGACTGAGACCATCAGCTGACTCTCCTAGGCCAATGAAAGCAATTCTGTGCAATTACAGTTGCACAGAATTGAAATTAGCCAGCCCGATATTCTAGTTCTGGGTTATGTAAAGAAGCCCCAATGACGTTTGAGGAGGTGGAAACTCTGTATGTGCAGTGTTTTGTAGTTTAAATGCTGCTCACACAGACTATGACCACGTCAAATCACTTTGTGGTCATGGTACTTGGAGTAAGTGTTTAAATGCACACATATCACAAGTGGTATGCAGGGGGTCGACTGGACTCTGACATCATAGACCTCATTGGGCCGACCGGACTCTGAGCACCCACTTACATGAGCAGCTTTGGATATCGCTACCTGTCTCTTGCGGAAGCGATGCAATTCAGGGTGCGATGTGTTTTCATAGTCCTCTTGATGTACCTCTATTTGTGGATGATAACCTGTAAACATTTGCGGTTACTAGAGGTATTGCACAGGAAGATGCTGTGTTCTGATGAATTCGGGTTGGATATATTTACGGATATCTTTGTAAACCTTGAGAAGCCAGCAGTTATAGAGGAGAAAGTGACAGAAAATGTAACAGTCTTATTGGTAATATAATACCGACCCGATGTTTGGTCTCACTAACCTATGCAGTGTGTACCGAATATGAGAGTGTTGGTCCATTGTCCTCATCCATTTGCAGTTGCATGAGTATAGACCAGGAATTAGTATATCTCAGCTTATCATTCTCTTTCAAAATGTGATCCTGTATATGGCAATGTGCGCACCAGGACTGGCACAGCAAGCTGTTTCATTTATTTTTAATACTGTTGAATGGTTCTCATTTTTGCATTTATTGTTACCCTATTTTTTTTCCTGTTGGTTCGCGTCTGTTTGCACTATCCAGTTGTATCTAGCAGTTCTAATGCTGCTCTGTACAGACACTTCTGATGGCAGTTGCTTGGGAATGAGAGATGTCATAAACTTGTCTCTTTGACCTGCTTCGGTTGCACCCTGGCTGGGAGTGATGGGATGGAGTCAAGTTCCTTATTATTTTTTATAATGTGTCTCTTAACATTTGATCCACTTTTAAGAATGATTGACATGTATAATCCAAACGTTCACTCAACTAGTCTTACGATTTACCTTTTAGAATCTTTCATCATTCTTTTATGTTTTTTTTTGATGACTGTCATTGTGTTAAATAAGTTGCTAGTAAGTATATATTTATATATATACTCTTTTGCACTATTTTGTATATTTATGGTGTTTTTATTTGGCTTATACTTAAAAGCTAAATAAAAGTTGTTTTTTTTTAATTGTAACATTGGAGAATATTCTATTTACTCTCCCATATTATCTGGTATCTTAAAACTTTGTTAACCTACTGATAATATTGTTCTTTTAAGTGCATTACAAGTCCGTTTTCCCTAATCGCTTCAATATGGATGTATGGCGTAGAGCCTTAGATCCATCAGGTCTGACTAAGATTGTATTCCTTTTTTAAATACCAGGTTCCACATCTGCTGTCCATCAATTGTGTGGCACAAATCCAGAAATATTCTAGTCTTTGAAGCTTAAAAATAACTGTCTGGTTATTGCTGAGCTAAGTATATTGCTGGCTACTGCCTAAAGAGAGATGTGGCTCTAGGTGTACATCATCTGCTCCAGGGTTTAACTCGCCTTACCGTTAACGTGTACTTTAAAGCTTTATTCTGTGTCAGCAAAATACATAATGGATGAAATTTAAATATCTACAGCCATCTCATGTTTTCTAATATGGAATACAAATCATTATTTTTAGAAAAAAAAGTTATCCTTTGTCTGACAAGCGTGGCTTTTTTTTTTTTTTGCAAACATGTTTTTTATTAGGTTTTTCATTGTATATAATGTATGTATGTATACTGTTTTTATAACGTGTGTGCGTCATTTCCCTAGTTAATAGCATTAAAAAGAAGACCTATAATAAATTATATTTCTTCCCCCGTGATGTCATAGGTAGATTGGGTATAGCACTCATTACTGACATTATAGTGACTTGATGAGAGAACATAGGACATGGCAGTTCTTTGTGCCTTTATCTGTGAGGGGTTTTGGAACTTGTAGTGTCACTTTAAGAAGCCTATGACTTTGTGAAATTTGTAAGACCTATTCTTAACCTTCATTATTTTTTTTTTAGTTTTCAAGTTGAATCTATTGAAACTATCTAAGTGTACTGGAAAAAAAAACTTTTATTTGTATTATGTGCTGTCTCTTTAAATAGCCGAGTTCCTTTTTTTGAAAACCAACTTCAGCCCTTGATATGGTTTGTATCCTGATTAATGTAAAACAAAACCTAAAGTAAAATAGCTAAATAAATACATCACAACAAAAAACAGAGAATATGAGAACTCAGTAGCTATTATTGCTATAGCTCTCCTAGTTTGAAAAGCAATCGTTTGTACTAATGTATACCTTTTAAATTGGAAACAAAATTACACTTAATATTTTTTTTCCTGTTAATGTGACTTAAAGAATTATACTTTGAATTTTTTGTTTACTGTAGAGTTTGTTTTCATAACTCTGTTATTTTTCAAATTGTATTGGACATCTTAGGGATTGTTAATTCAACAGTGAAACGCAGCGGAACTTGCACAGAAGTTTTTTTGCAAATAGGATGTGCTGACCTAAATCAAGGTCTTTAACCACTTCATGCTGTCAATACATGATTGTCGGGGTATGCAGCCATACCCCAAGTCATGTATATATACACAATTTTAACCATTGCAAATTACATGGTAAATGCACATGTGTTTGCGTTTGGTATGTCTTCTTTCTAACTTTACACTTCCTAAGTCAATTAATGTACAAGGATACTTTGTTGACCGTTCAGCCACAAAAAAAAAGAGAGAAAAAAGTTTGTTTGAATATAGATATACAGTGCTCTATAGTGGTTATTGTACCAGGAGACCACTGGTGCCAACCTCTGGAAAAGAGTCCAACCATTTCAACTGGTTTCATACTAACCTGGGCCCCCTAGGCATACGCGAACCAGCCCATATTCAGACATAGCGTATAAATTATCAATTTGAAAAAAAGACCAGTTAACAAACCCATTAAAAAATATTTATATTTTAACTTTTAAAATTATTTAATATTATGAAAGATCTTTTCATTTTATAATATTTTGATAGTTTTTGATTTGTTAATATTATATATATATTTATATATATATATATATATATATATATATATATATATATATATCAGGTTTTTTTGTAAATTTTCATTTAAAAAAAATATATATTTTTCCAATTTGATTATTTTGGCCTGATAAATGCCTCCTCTGTTTTCCAAAAAACTCCTCATGAATAGCCCCTTTTACTTCTTCACCACATGGACATTGTGTTGTCTACAGTTTATAATCTCTGAGAACAGTCAGTGTTGGAACATTCTTGGACAGCTGGTGGGGGTACATGCTGCATAATGCTTTTAACTGGATCTAAAATCAATGCTTTCCCATACCAGTGTCCATAGTTATCACCAAAAGAGCTGTACAAGGTCTCAGGTAAAATTTGCATCGTACATTCTTGAGCGCCACTTATCACTTCTTTTCTATAAATAAGTACACAGTTAAAGAAGCTCTTTTACTTACCGTATTTGTGTAATTCCTGGCTATGATTAACAGGGTTTTAAGGTGGAGTTAGGAGCTCTTTATTCAGTCCAATTGTAACACGTTTTTCAAACATAAGGCTGCAGGGACAGGGTTCTGACATCATAACCAATACACTGAGTTGGTTATGGTGCCTAGTTTGTCCCATGAATAAACCCAAATTGCCTCTTATAATTTGCCATCAACAGACAGATTTGTAGAGTTTAGTGCACCATCCCTTTTGCAGATATTAAAGGAAAACTTTAGTGTTGGGATTATAAGGATGTATTGCCTAACACTGAAGGATCCCTCTGCCACCCCCCTACCCGGTGACAAATAAAGGGTTAAAAAAAAACCTTTACTTACCTGGTTCCAGCACTGAAGTCCCTCGGCGCTGGGTTAGGCTCCTCTGCCGTCAGCCGATGAAGGGACCTAATGTGCATGCACGACGAGTGCAGTAGGCCTTCCAAATAGGAAAGCATTGACTCAATGCTTTCCTGTGGGGTTTTACAGAGTCAAACTTTGTGAAAGCCAGGTATCTCCTCTTGTGGTTGTGGTTTGGCAGTTTTTCTGTAACTGCAATGCTTGTAGCTGCAGGGCTTAGGGGACAGGGACACTGCACCCAGACCACTTCAATGAGATGAAGTGGTTTGGGAGCCTATAGTGTCTCTTTAAGGACAATTGCCAAATGTGCATGCTGACTGTACAAGAAGCCAATAGAGGCAGCTTTGTAAAAATAAACAAATATAAATTACTAAATAACATGAATCGGGGTTCTCCCGGAGCCCCTGTTAATCAAAGAAGGTGTGGTGGAATGCTTCCTCTCCATTTTTTCACACCATGGGTGAAGGTGTAAGGATTAATGGGCGCTTATAGTCCTGAAAATATTTTTTTTTTTACAGGATGAAAGACTCCCTTCTGTTCACCTCCCCTCCCCCACGTAGAAAAAAGTTAATAAAGACTACTTTAGTTTCCAGTGCTGGGACTCCTCCGCTGATGCCACCCTCTCCACCTCAGAGAAGTGCTGGCCTTTTTTGCGATCCCTTCCAATCCATTACTTCTTGTAGAGAACCAATGGGTTGGAGATACGCAAATGAACACACTCCTCCAGCAGCATTTAATTCCACGACTGAGTTTCACTTGGTTCTGGAGGAGGAAGCGCCTCTAGAGGCTGCCAGGAAGAGGACCACTTGTGGTATATTTAACCCTGCGATGTAAGCATTCAGAGGATGTGCTCCTGGTGACCTAATGGTCCTTTACTTACAAGTATGTTTAGGGAAAATACATATTTGCAACAATCTTATGAATCTTTGGTGTCCGTTTAGATACACGTGTCTTAAGAAGAGAGATTACATTTTTACATACATTGGAATGGACATCTAAATTGATAACTTGGCTTATTTAATGCTTAGCTATTTTTTTTTTGTGTGCGCTCATCTGTTCGTTATGACATGGACACAAAGCCAGAGTATGTGCTGGATAAAACTAAAAAAAAAAAAAAATGCAAGGATTCAGAGAAACCCTGTGTTTCAGCTGCAGATCAATGTTGCCAAATAAACGAATACATGCTTGAATACCCTCTAATTTCTGATACTAGTGCACATTTTATTCACAGCAATGAAGAAAGGCCGACAAATTCACGGTAAACAGCTTTGGATCACTGCTCAGTTAATTCTTTTATTCCAGTGACATTCACGGATAGTGGAGTGGTGTTATTTAACACACGTTACCTGTGTGTTTGCTGTTTGCGGTGCATGCCATGTTGGTAAACAAGTTTATTATCATGGCATTGCATTTCTGTTCCTGTTCTTTCACAAGACGTGCAATATAAAACATTTTATAATGGAGTTATCTTACTAAACTGGGAATTTTTAAACTCAGGACAAAATTTTGATTCTGTTTAGCAGTTTTTTTCATTAGCTTTTGTACATAAGTAAAAGATTTTTCAAGGAAAGTTAAAAAACATGTTTGTTGTTTTTTCTTCAATTTTATACCATATTTTATAAAAAAAAATGTAAAGTAAATTATTTGATACAAATAATGGTATGTAAAGAAATCCCTTCTTGGTCTGAAATAAAACAATATATAATTTGTACGGGATCAGTAAATGAGAGAGAGGATAATTACAGCTAAACACAAACACCACAAAAGTGTTAAAACAGCCCTGGTACTTAATGTACAACATGGCCAAAACAGTCCAGTCCTTAAGGGGTTAAATAAATTGAGGTTATTTAGTAACTCCAATGGCCATTAGATGTAAGCCCAGCTGCCACGTCAAGGCAAACCTTGAAAAGATTGTCTATGGAACAAACGTTGTTTTGAATATAATTATTTTGATATCAGTAAGTCGGAAAGGCATGTACTCAGTGCACCTAGCACATACCCAGAATGTTTAACGGTGTACCTTACGGGTTTACCTATAGGCTACTGCATGTCTGACAAACGGTAAGATTGAGACATTGGTGGAGCAGTCACTTCTTACATGGGCAAATTTCTTAGGTGCGCTGAATATTAAAAAGGTAGCAGTTTTGTACCTTAACATTACACCCCATTGTATTCCCTTTCGCCCACTAGTGGGCACTTTGGGATTTCAGGTGGATGGTGGTGGGTTATGCAGAAAACATCCAGTAGGCCTTCACCGGCCCACTGGCTTGTAGTTTCATCTGATGGAGGGAAGGGCCTGGGAGGCTCTGTGTTCCTCCCATGAGCAGGCTGGTCGGAGCGTTACCACCATGGCAGCGCTCAAATACAGTGCTGTGCTCGCAGGAGGACAGGAGAGTCAGCCGGCAGCCAGATGAACTGCAGGCTGAAGTGAACATGACATCACTGGTCCACCAGGTCTTGCAGCAATATGTCCCTCCTCCCTGGTAAAAGGTAAGAAAAGAGGGGAGACATTTAAGATACACACAGCACAGATTGCATACACTACTCCTCTCTCACACACACACGGACTGCCCCCTCTCACACACGGACTGCCCCCTCTCACACACGGACTGCCCCCCCCTCTCACACACGGACTGCCCCCCTCTCACACACGGACTGCCCCCCCTCTCACACACGGACTGCCCCCCCTCTCACACACGGACTGCCCCCCCTCTCACACACGGACTGCCCCCCCTCTCACACACGGACTGCCCCCCCTCTCACACACGGACTGCCCCCCCTCTCACACACGGACTGCCCCCCTCTCACACACGGACTGCCCCCCCTCTCACACACGGACTGCCCCCCCCTCTCACACACGGACTGCCCCCCCTCTCACACACGGACTGCCCCCCCTCTCACACACGGACTGCCCCCCCACTCACACACGCACTTCCCCCCTCTCACACACGCACTTCCCCCCTCTCACACACGCACTTCCCCCCTCTCACACACGCACTTCCCCCCTCTCACACACGCACTTCCCCCCTCTCACACACGCACTTCCCCCCTCTCACACACGCACTTCCCCCCTCTCACACACGCACTTCCCCCCTCTCACACACGCACTTCCCCCCTCTCACACACGCACTTCCCCCCTCTCACACACGCACTTCCCCCCTCTCACACACGCACTTCCCCCCCTCTCACACACGCACTTCCCCCCTCTCACACACGCACTTCCCCCCTCACACACGCACTTTCCCCCCTCACACACGCACTTCCCCCCCTCACACATGCACTTCCCCCCCTCACACACGCACTTCCCCCCCTCACACACGCACAATACACCACTCACACACGCACAATACACCACTCACACACGCACTTCCCCCCTCACACACGCACTTCCCCCCTCACACACGCACTTCCCCCCCCCTCACACACGCACTTCCCCCCCCCTCACACACGCACAATACACCCCTCACACACGCACAATACACCACTCACACACGCACAATACACCACTCACACACACACTGACTGCCCCTCACACGCACGCCACCCCTCACACATGCACTGCTCCCCCTCACACACCCACTCACTATGCCTCTCACACTCCACCCCTCGCACACGCACTGCCCCCTCGCACACACACTGCCCCTTTCCCCACACGCACAGCACCCTTCAAACACACACGCATAGCCCCCTTCACACACATACTGCGCTCCACATCTACATACAGCACCCCTCACGCACAAACATACACACATAGAAATAAAAGTAGAATAGAAAATAGAAAAAAAATACATTAAGTACATATTTAAAAAAAAAAAAAAAAAAAACTTTCTAAAAAATAAAAAATTGCACTTGCAGTATAAAATTAGTTACTGTAGCACTGGTGGGCGGTAAAGAAATTTTAACATCAACAAAGATACTAAAGTGGGCGGGCGGTAGGAATTAAAAGGTTCACTACCCCTGGTATAGACCATTGTCACAATAAAGATTAAACAAAAGAGACAACTACTTAAAGCAAATGTATGGCAAACCTACTAAACAGTGTGCCCTCTGGAACACCAGAAAAACATTAACCAAACAAATGGGTAGGAATGCACAGGAATGGATGGTGACTTCCCAAGGTGTAAATAACAAAAAAATACAACCTTGTAGTATGGGAACGTAGTTTGCAGTGTCTATAAAAAATACAAACTGCACATAGTGTGATCAATGTATATATTAGAGGAGACACACAATCATAATGAGGAAAACTCACGAGATAAATGAGTGTCAGGCACATCATCCTTAATCAGGTGAAGTCTTCAGTATAGTAGTGAAACAGTCTTCTTACACTTAGGGGTAAAAAGAGACCAAAAGACAGTGCAGATAGAAATTAAAATAGAAAAAATGTATTACAATTGCACTTACAAGATAACAGGATAAAAAGGCATATCTCCAATGCAAAGTGGAACAGGTATAATGTGGGATATTTCAACGGAGACTGCAAGCAGAGGAAGAACATCCCTGAGGAAGTCCATAGGACGAAACGCGTAGGATAGACACTTTGGACTTACATTGCTGCATTATACCGGTTCCACTTTGCACTGGAGATATGCCTTTTTATCCAATAATGAACTAGCATATGCTGTGGTTTCTGCTCTCCCTGTCTCCCAATTCCTTAGCATTGAGTGTCTGACAAGGAATTGAGAGACAGACGGGAGAAACAAAAACGTTAAATGGGGTTGTTCTCCAAATCTATGCATTTTTTTTTTAGCAAAAATACTAGCATTCTGTTGTAGCCATAGAATTTCAAGCTTTTTTTAAAGAGCATATGTTAAAATAGCAGGACCGTTTCACTTTGAATTTGAAAGTCACAGTGAATTCTCAGTTTAGTAAATAAGCTGGTGTATCAGCTGCCTGCGATGCTGTTGGGGTTATGGTTCACACAAACTTTCTTTAGTTCACTTTATTTATATAAGCAACAAAGATGAAAACAGGATTGTTCACTCCTTGTTACAGGGCTGGTCAAGGAAGGAAACTGTGTGTTATTTCAAAGGTGCAAGAACGTTTCTCAAATTTTACTTTTATAAAAGTTGCTTTGGTATTGCGTGTTTAAATGTCTAAAACATCTTGAGGCTTGTTCATCAAATCGATGAAAGTGCAGAATTAAAAGGACACTCCGTAAAAAGGATAAATTCGTAGATATGCCCCAAAGAAAACATTCAGGTTATTTTCTCTGCATGTTTCTTTGGAGTTCTATGATATCTTAGCTGACGTGCTTTTATGTGATTTTAAATGTTCCTTTAAAAAATAAAACATTGGAGTATTTCCCAATCTAGCTATTTTTGGCACAGAAAAATCAATTTCCTTGTTAGTTTACATTATTGGACATTAGTGTCCATTGTTAAATAATCCCATTTGTGATTTGTAAGATACGTAACCACTGGGAAAATGATGTCATATGGAACTTGAAGGCACAGACAGTGGCCTTAAAGAATTACTCCTACCCCTTTTTTTTTGCCATGTATTTTTTTTTTTTTTTTAATTCGTAATTCTCTATTGAGCATTATTCTTTAGGTCCTCCTCTCCATAAACTCTAAAATAACTAATAAAATGAAGCAATAACTTAAAAGGAAGCTGTAGTGCCAGGAAAACAAAGTTGTTCGTCTGGCACTGTAACTCCCTAATAGCGCTCCAGGCTACCTAAATCACATGTGCCGGATGTAACTAGCCCCCAGCAAGTGCAGATTTCCTATGTGAGGTGCAGAAATACAGCATATGCAGACACCCAGCACTCTAACAGCAGAAATGGTCATGGTTGGAATAATTCTTTAACGGGTGAGTGCTTCCCATGATAACAGGGTTTATTTAGTAAATTACAATTCATAGTGAAATGAGGACTGACACAATTGGAAGTAGAATATGGTAGCTGGGACTGTAACAGAGTTTGTATCATAGCTGATACTGTTTCCAACATTTAAAATTTGGATTTCAATTTGCTGGTATTTGGAGTTTCGAGAATAAATAGTGTTACAGGTAAAATCTGTTCAGTAAATTGAGCTGTTGTGATTTTAATAATGACCTTTGCAATGCAGGCCAGATTTGTCTGGTTGGAAAACAAAAATCTTTAATTCCAACTCCCTCCCACCCCACTTCAAATGTTGGACATCCTTTACACACAATAATTCAATTCTTTTTTTTTTTTTATTAAAGTCATATTTTAAATTCAGCTGTATGTATTAAAATCAGCACATAGTAGAGCGCAAAATATGATAAGCAATGACAGTGAGTGAATGAATTGGGTCATTCCCACAATCAATCAAGACTTTATTCCCACAGCATAGACGGATCAGATAAAAGTAAATCATGGTTTTTGTTTTGCAAAGCAGTACAACCAACAAATAACTAAATTCGCGTGCTGGTAATGTAGAACTTGATGGCGATGAAATTAAGCAATTTTTGAAAGCATGTTAAGTTATTTTTCTTTTCTTAAAACAACAAGGCAGCTCAAGGCATGTATGACATGATGTGTCACAGTCAAAGAGGAGTGCAATATCCCAAGAAAGGTTTAACCCCTTAAGGACCAAACTTCTGGAATAAAAGGGAATCATGACATGTCACACATGTCATGTGTCCTTAAGGGGTTACGGTCTGTTTCCATTGAACAGGTTTGCTGTGTATCTCATGGGGGAAATGACTGAGATCCATGGGTGTCCACCATTCATACACCTGTTAACGGGCACTTTATATGACTGAGCAAATATACTTTTTTTTTTTTTTTTTATATATATATATATATATATAGTAAATAGAACCATCATTACAGTATGGAAACTTTTTTTTATTTTTTATTAATTTCTGAGCTGATCATCTGAAATCACATGCTAGTGATCTGGCAAAAAAAAAAAAAATACATTAAAAATCTTCCATTTAAAAATATAAAATAAACAGTTCTTTTACTGTTCGATGTTTAAATGGAATGTCCAGGGTTACAAGTGAAACATTGTATTTATTGAGAATCATCTTCGGGAAGTGGGTAAACATTAAAGAAATCTGTCTTATTTTCATGGAATTTTCAAGCCAGGGCTTGACAAATTTGCTTGTAATCTTGGAGCCAGCTAAAAAAAGTTAGAGCCAGGTTTTTAACAAATAAAGCTTCATTTAAAATACCATTTTAAAGAGCTACTATAGACGCCAGAACCACTGCAGCTTAATGTAGTTGTTCTGGTGTCTATAGCCTGTCCCTGCAGGCTTTTCAATTTAAACAATTGTTTTTCAGAGAAAAAGCCATGTTTACATTGCTACTTAGTAACACCTCTAGTGATGGTCATTTAGGCGTCCACTAGAGGTGCTTCCTAGCCCAGTGCTGCGCAGCACCTTTGTACAGCGTCTCCACACTTTGCATGGAGGTGCTGAATGTTCCTCATAGAGATTTATTAATTCAATGCATCTCTATTAGGAGGTGCAGATTAGTGCATGTGCAATAGCCTATAGGAAAGTATTGGCTTGTCTGAGATCATCAAGATTGATTATCTCAGCCATGGAGGTGGGACCAGCCACAGCGAGACTGACGCGGCGTGAGTAAAAACACCCTTCCCAATGCGATCAGAGGGGGACCGGTGACCTTAACGCACACTCATTGACTGGTACACACACACTCTCAGATAGACACAGACACTGATAGACACACACACTCTCTCTCACACTCCAGAAATTGTATATATACATTTTAATGATTATAATTTAAATCCAACTGGCCTCTCTACTTTTTGGAGAACTGTATTATTTGAAATAGCATAGTGCTTAAAGCATACTCTCATGTCTTGAATGTAAAACAGCTCATCAGAGCCTTGCCTCCAGGATGCCAGTGTCAATTTTGTCCCTATTGTGTGCGCTGTGCACACACCCCACACACAATAGGAGAGAGAGAGGCTATCCGTGAACTGCGCATGCACAATACACAGCATATCAAAAATAATGAATTACTTTGAACCAAGCTGTGAACTAGGCCGCGTATAAACTGATTGCATCAACAGTACTGTTGCTAGTGTGTAATGTTTGGAACTATTATTGAGAGACCCCCGAATATGAGATAAGATGAGTACCCATAGTTCAAAATGCCATGCCTCTGATGAACCCTTTAAAAATGTAAATAACCATTTTAATGGTTTCCATTTTAATGTAATTGTTTGGCAATAGTTTGTTTTATGTAAACACTGCATTAAAAAATACAGTAAACTATTGCCATAACTAAGCCTTTAAATAAATAAACACCTTTCTTAATAAGTACAATAAAGTATTACAATTGAATAGAGTGAAAACAAGTGTTATATTATTCATGTGATACAATAACATTCTTTATAGACGTATCATTGTGTTATTATCTGCAGACTGTTATATATTTTTTTTCAAATATATTTTTGTTGAAACCAACAAGAAAGGGAAGGGATACAGAAAAAGGGGGGAAATGTTTTTTTTCCTTGCACAATAGCTTAAATATACATGAAAAATAGAACATTGTAAAATATACATGAAACCATGATCGTAAAATACTATAGGACATCATTTAAAAATTCCGCACTAGCGTAGAACAAATGGACACAATATTCTTCATACTAGAGTTGAAAAACTGTGAATAAAAACACGTACCTTAAAAAGATAAAAGAAGGGCAGGGTGAAGTAGGGAATAGTTCTTATAAGGGTACTTGAAATGGACTCTCTGGACACCAATACAACTTTAATGCATTTACTAGATTTTGGCCCAATTAATATGCTGTATTTGCAAATCTTTATAGTTTTTGCATTGTGTGAACAGTTTTTGAGAGATTTGACAAACAAACTGCGCTTTTCTGGTTTCCACAATACTGCCCCCCATTTACGGCTGCCATTTGGTTAGATGAGCATTTGTTCATCGAAATTCGACTGGCGAGGATAGGCAGAGAGCACTGGCATATTACTGCTACACATACCTCGAACAAAGCTCTGAGAGGGTCTTACGTGTTACTTAGGGCTTCAACATCTCCACCCACATAGGATTTTATACAGTTTTGGTGTGGTTGTAACTGTGATTAGTGTGGTTGAACAAGGAGCGGCTTTGTACACAAGGAGTGCATGTATCTACTGGGTCTGGAGTGTTGCTGCTGTACTGGTGTAATTAAATTGTTTTTTCCACTCCCATGAACCCCTGCTGAGCATCCTCTCTGAGAATACAAATACTTGTATGGACAGAGGAGATGAAATCAACCTACTGTGATAGATTTGACTGAAGGGTGGGCTTATAGCTTCGGGCATTTGTGAAAATTGTTGCCATTTCAAGACACTATGGCCTTGATTCAATATTGTTGCATACACTTTCCAAATGATTTCATATTCTTGCATCATTTTTTTAAATTATTTAATATTATAAAAGATACTTTTGTTGTGCAATATTTTGCATATATTGATATTCTGAAAAATATCCAACAATATTAAATTAAGGTCAATGTATCATGAGACTATAATAGGGTGGTTTTCCTTGTAGCATAGCCTACTCGAGTATTGATGGTGCTTGTGGTATCTTAATATTTACCTCCTTGTGTTTTTCATCAGGGCAACTTGTTTAACTAGAAAAGCTACAATTTCTGGGGAAATTGTGTGAAGTGTTCTTGCCTCCACCAGTAGTCTACAACTGGAGTGGGCGGAGTAACTGTTATCATTTATATAGCACATTTAATTGCAACGTTGTTGCACAGTTACATTAAAACATACATTTATAAAAACATTAGCAGGTGTACAAAAGGCCCTGTCTATGACATCACTTGCTGCTCCAGCCTGGCACAGGTCAGAGTATTTTGGCGGTTGCCATCTTCAAACGGTCGTGTTTTAAAAACTATAAATCCTACAGCGAAGAGCTTTATATTGTGAGAATCACAAGACCCAGACCTACATTTTGATGCATAGTATATCTCTGAAATATTAACAATGAAGGCACAGTCACAGTTTAGAAATTGCCCTTCAAATTTGAGCTGGCTAGAGTGGAGTTTCAATGAATGTCAATGGACGGCGTGAGTTGCAAACAAATGGTCATATTGTGAAAACTATCAGGACTATGGCTTAGCCGTGGACAATTCTAGTGGCAGCAGGGATAGCTGAACATTTTGATATAAGATTTGTGTAGGTGGGCTTGAAAATGAGGGAGTGGTGGCAGTTTAGAAATCATGTCCTGATTTTTCAGCTTTTGCCAGCTCCCACTCTAGCTTTGAACATTTTGCCATTCATTCCTATGGGACCAATTTTGCCTCGAGAACGACGATATTCCGTGAACCATTCGGCGAAACGTTCCACAAAGTCATAGCAATCCGATCGGGAACAATCTGCACGTTTCTGTATATTACTGTCTATGTAGTGTAAAAACTGTGGGAGGAGTTAGGGTGGTAACTTTTGCTATAATAAGAATAAGAATAATATATATGTGAGAGAACATTAAGTGGTCTTAATAATGGAAATTCATTTTCTACACTGCTGAAGCTGAGCAATTTGATTATTAAAGGGGGGGTGGGGGTGGGGTGGGGAACACTATAATCACCAGAACAAATACGGTTTGTATTTGTTCTGGTGAGTAGAATCATTACCTTCAGGCTTTTTTGCAGTAAACATTGTTTTTTCAGAGAAAATGTCGTGCTTACATTACAGTCTAGGGATACCTCCACTGGCTAGGTGCTTCCTGGGGCAGTGCTGCACAGTGCGCAGCACTGCCATTCAGTGTCTTCACCCTCCATGAGGAGATGAGGATTGGCCAGGGTTGTGTTTGGCTTGTGCTTAATCTGCCCCTGATCCGTCTCCTTGACAAGCTCAGCCAATCCAAAGCTTTCCCATGGGAAAGCATTGTGATTGGCTCAGATTACCACTTCTGATGATGTCAGCAAAGCAGGCAGATCAGGGGCCGAGCCAGCAGCAGCAGACTGTAGTCAATGTAAGATTTTGCCATATTTAGGGGGTAAGGGTGGGGCAAGGAGTGTAGATGTTGGTTTTAACACTATAGGGTCAGGAATACATGTTTGTGTTCCTGACCCTATATTGTTCCTTAAATGAAAATTGTTAAGTTGTATCCAGATGCACTTGCACTTTAAAGTTTGCGACATTTCAACATTTTAAAATGTTAGAATAATAAACTATAGGCTGTTTTTTACACTGAAAACAATTGTGATTTCCCCAAATATCGTAATTGAAAGGGGAACTGTCACTTCTCTGGAAATTACACCGTTGACCTATTTGTCATGTGATGTTCAGTTTATGTACAGATTTAGGAAATAAAATCACAATCCAATTCTGTTCAGACACAACCAGGGTATAGCAAACGAGGAGAGGTAATTAAACATTGGGGGATAATTATCATAGTATTTTGTTCTAAAAAGTTGGCTAAAGTGCTGAAAATGGGAACCAGTGGAATCATCATGAACATTCCATTGGTGACTCCACCCCTTTTTACATTTTTGGGCCACTTTTTAGATCAGAACACTCGGATGAATCCTTCTCTCCCCATTATTTAACGTTTCATATTTTCTCTACGCTGAATGCCAAGTACAAAGGACAGGATTTATATAATGATTGACAAGAAGTCAAGAGGGAGACATCCACTTGCAGGATAGAGAATCGTTGATTTCTACATTTATATTTTATTCTTCACACTTGGCAAATACGTTTGGTAAATCCAGGGGATAGGCAAACATATTATTAAAAATCCTTAGTGAAGTAACTCCTTAAAATTAGGTTTGCTCCAGTTGTAGCTTATTTCGCCCAATATTTTTAAGCAGATGGACAATGGGTAGTACTCCTCTTTTGGGCAGACTAGATGGGCCGAATGGTTCTTATCTGCCGTCACATTCTATGTTTCATTGTAGCAGTACAAATCCCTTGATGATTTTACAGCCTTAATATGGCACTTTGAGTACCATAACCACTACACATCATTGTAGTGCTTATAGTGCAAAATTTACTAAATGCTTTAACCTTTTTTTTTTTTTTTAAAACTGTTTCTGAACAGCTTGACAAAAAAAAAGGCCTCTCCTGGCACTCTACTGTAAAGCTTGTCCCTCTACTGAAAATCTGATTATACATATGTTTTGCTTGCTCCTTATCCATCGACCAAACTTAAGTGACCGTGATTAGCTCAGGGCTCACAGCCTGTCATTACCACTGAATAATTTTGGATGCATTAGCTGAGCCATTGCATAAGAGCCAGGCTTTAGGTGCCAGGAAAGACCCTTTTATTGTCAAACCGCTCAAAATATGTTTTCACCATAACCACTTCAATGAGCTGCAGTGATTATGGTGCATAGTGTCCCTTTACAGGTGGCAAAGCATAAAGGATGTGGTAGATCTACCATTCAGCCATCCCCATTCTTCATAAGTCCCTACATACTCAGAATATATGGGCCCTTTTTAAATTACGTTTTAATAAAAATACATAAAAAGATTAGAAATTACTTAAAACCTTTAGATAAATTCTTTCTAGCCTTGGCACGGCAGATGTTTCCGAACTGTGATACAGAGTTCAGAAATATTTGCCTTTTTCGATGGCAGCCATCAACTGCATTTAAAACCACCTTTTCTTGCGCGTTTACCATAGCAAACACGATCCCCCCGAGAGAGTGTGATATTTGCTGTAGAGCAGTGCAATAATGATGTGTTGGACAAATGATGGATTTGTCATTAGCGAAATAACTTTTTAAAAGAAGTGAGTAAACGAAGCTGTGACTCACAGGACAGGAATGCTTTATTAAGGTTTTGGATAATGCTCCCAGACCAGTGTTTGCGTTCTTTCCTGTATTACTAGCTTGCTGTGTCAAACATCAGTTTAAGGTCACATCCTATTCTGTGGGTTTATTGTATTCCTGGGATGTCTTATCACGTGGGTAAATAATTATATTACAGAGAAGCTAGTGTCTACAGAAAAGAACAGTGCTCAAGTCAGCAAATCTAGCACACATAATTAACTTTAATTGTCTCCATAACCTCTTCACTTTGATACGGAGTGACCAAACTCTACTCTCCAATTTGCTGTACAATTTAACCATCACCCACTGCCTGTTTTTTTTTTTTTAATCATTTTTTTAAATGATTATTATTTTTTTTTTTAGAGAAGTCTGCTTTAAATATTAAAGAAAGTAACATTAAAGGTGGTTTTAAGATGTAAAACAAATATATATTTCTAAAAGATGGTCCTATGCTTTGAATTGTGAGCAAATACAATTTACCAAATCTGCTCTGTGCTCTAGCACCAATATATTATGTTAGCTAGACAGCCAGGATGTCCTTTGAGATATGACTACATAGTGTCAGGAAACAAATGCTCACCTACTGGGGCGATCTGCGTGGATCCAGATTAGGAAAGTCCTAATTCAGACCTGACCTCCCGAGATTACATTATTATTTTATTATTTATATAGCGCCAGCAAATTCCGTAGCGCTTTACAATGGGAGGTCACATGGCTGGAATGGCAGTCTTAGTTGTCAGGCAGTAACTTAAAGTTTGAAAAATAAAGGGGTACATTTATATAGTGTCCTAATCCAACTTTTAATTAAAAAAAGTACAATGTGTGGAAAAACCCAAAAGGAAATAAAATACTCACACCGTTTAGTAGCTGTATTCATAAATAAAGTGACTCCAATAAACTGCAATGGGTTCATAATCTTTTTGTCATTAGTGATGGAGTCTGTTCCATTGGCTGTGTCATTGACTCCTATGCTGAATAAGTAACGCCAAGTTGACTCTTTCACTCAAACTTGTCCAAGGCTGTTATAAATTCAGTTAAACTTGACCTTTAGTTAATATAGCGATTGGACCAGTCTTGGTCAAAATGTTTCTGAACAGTCTGTCCAATTCTCTATTTCTAGTTGTACTGTAGATGAGGTCACTTTAACACCAGGACCAAGGTTCTGTACGTGTACACAGCTCGGAATCAAAGTTCAGCTAGACATGCAAAGAGTAGCCGTAGCTGGTATCATTTTGCAATTGTGCTGCTATTGTTTTCTACATTACGTGTTCCTGGCAGACTTATACGTCTTTTTTAAATTTTTGCGTCAGATCACATTACCATACCTGAAGATTAGGGTCTTTCCTCTGCATTATCTCATTCCGACAGCCACGGATGCCTGTAGCAGTTTCAAAGTCCATTTCATTTTTTTTACAATTATATTATATATATATTTATTTATTTTTTGCAGACAAAGATCAGACTTGTCAGGACTGGTAAAAAATAGAATCGCATAATAACAAACACTTTTTTTTTTTACAATTATTTATTTACTAGAGGATAAAAATCTGTGTTAGGAAAAAAACAAAATCCATCATTCCCGATTCTAATGTGTCGTTTAAATAGTTACATTTTGTGCAGAATAAATTTTTGCTTATGCTGCCAGAATGTGTCGAGGGCAGTGTGCGCATGCTGATTTGAAGCACATCAAAACAGATGCTCTCGATATAGATAAGTGGTTTATAATTCATTAGATTGCTGATCCACAATGCAGCTGTAAGAGTTCACTGCCCGTATCCTACTTGGAGTTCTTTAGCGACTGATAGAAAACTTTCTTCCTTTGCAGCATCACAGAAGAACATCAGAGAATGAAATGGACTTTGAAACTGCTGCAGGCATCCGTGGCTGTCGGAATGAGATAATGCAGAGGAAAGACCCTAATCTTCAGGTATGGTAATGTGTTCTGACGCAAAAATGTAAAAAAGACGTAAACTATAAACTAGAGGACTGTCATTTTAGCAGCTTTTCAGTGATGCATCTCTATGATCAATCCAGATAACTCTATCGCTCTAATTCAGGTAGATGCAATGCAAATAGATCCTAGATTTCTGTTTTTTTTCGACTTATTTTTCCTCTTCTTTAATGCTCAGCTGGAATGTAAAATAATCTTCACAGTGTAGGAATGATTGACATTTCATGACCTGCAGCATTTGCCAAGCTGAGAGAACTTTCTTTCCCTATGGAAGCCTATAGTTATATAACCGTATCTCTTTTTTATTTGTTTATGCACCTCAAGGAGGAAGAATATGATTCAGATGATGATTTGTCCGAAGGAAGTCAATTCAGACACAAAGCAGAAAAGCGCCGAGCTAAAAAGAAGGTATGAAGTGCTTTCAAGAATTCTATGTTAAGGCAGAACTGTAAATTTTTAGGAGCGGTCTAAATTCAATGAAAACACATTGGCTTTATAGGAGGAGATGTAAAAAAAGGTTTGCAGGAATATACATGTTGGGCAAACTATTGAAGCATTTTTTTTAGGTTTCCGTGGTGATTGTGCCACTTCTTTTAGAACGTTGCTCCAAATATAATTTTTTTTCTAAATCTCATGGAGTCCGAGAATCAGATGGCAGCTTGTTACTATTCGCTATGCATGCTGAAAGAACTTTACTAGGATTCATATGAATACAAGGAATTGAACTATTCTGGTAAAGAATGGCATTAGAAACAGAACAGAAAAGAAGTCAGTAAATTATTGCTCTTCCAAGTCCCTGGTTAGGTGATACTTCACACGAGTTGTGGATATTTCTGGTAATGATCCTCACAGTCTAGGCCTAAATTATTGTCTGCAAGAATCTGTATGGGATTGCACGTGTATTCTCAATGGCGGCTGGTGAAGTTTTAAGAATGTGGGGGCCAGACTGCTCCCTAGAGTTTTACACCTCCCTATACAGTATAGAGATACTCATACAATACAGAGAGCGGGTCATAATACAGATATGCTCATACAATAAAACAAGCTGGGCACAACATAAGGATATCATAAAATATAAAGAGCTGAGAACAATACTAAGCTGGGCACAACACAGGTACCTATACCACACACAGAGCTTTGTAGACTTCATAGATGTCCATACAACTTGTAGATCTGAGTAAATTACAGAGACATAACACACAGAGCTGGGCACAGTAAGGAGATATCATAATTATCCCACAGAGCCAGGATCACTGTAATGGATTACACAGAGCTGCAATACAGAGATCCTCACACAATGCATATATCTGTAAAAGGCTTCAGCTCTCTCTGTCCCTCTCTCTCTCTCTCTCTCTCTCTATCTTCCTAGCCCTTTCCTAGCACTCCTTCATAATGTCATCTTCAGTAGTGTCCCTTCGATGATAACTTTAACTTTCTACTAAATATTGCTGCTGTTATGAAACATTCCAGCTGCTACATTAGCTCTCAGCACTCAGTGTGCACAGGGTTAAAACAGCAGGTTCTGCTAGACTCCTTACTACCTTTGCAGTTGGCAATATAGCTAATCTGCAGTGGTAACATGGAGCCAAGAAGTAGCTGACATGGTTTACAGAAGTAACCATTATTACAGATTAAAACTGATTGAAATCAGAATCAGATCAGTCCTCAGAGTCACAGCCCCAGTCCTGCAGTTTGAAGCTTCTCAACTTTTCAACTTTTCAGCTTGAGTGTCTCGGTTCTCAGCTGTAGGGTGACTGAGCACTTTAAAGAAGAAGGTAGCAGAAATTTCCTGGTGTGCCGCGGGGCCATGCAGCGCTCTGGCAGCTTCCCTCTGAGGGAATTAGCAGAGACAGAGATGGGCCCGCTGGTCGGTTTCATTATGTGGTGCCTGTAAGGTGAGCCCAGAACACTCAGAGGGGGGCTGGCCGGCAGCAGCAGCAGCATCCTGGATCAATAGTTACATCGTGGCCGGCAGCCTCATTTAGTGTTGATTGGTGGATGGGGGTTCCACCAGGCCGGTCCACTCTATAGTAATACAGATTAAAGAACCGCGCACACATGAAAATACATTTTTACTTAAAAATCACCTATCTCAGCAAACAAATATGGGGATTCAATTCCACCATATGGCCATAGTGTGTTAAGCCCACCACCACTCCACACAACCCAATATCGGTGGGTCCTTCACTAATTTAAACTAATCTGTAAGAGCATTGTGAATATATATAATGCAAATTCAAAAAAAATACAGCGTCAAAACTAAATAATTAAAGTAATAGTGATTTGATCTCAAATTATAAATCTGGTCAATGAAAATTATAATAAAACTGACATTACTATCCAAAAACCTCTTCAAATGCAATACCTTCCAGTGGTGAACTCCAAAAGGGGCCTCTGAAGCTGGGTGCTGGACGGTGCTCAGTTGATTAGCTTTTTTTTATTTGTGCTTTTTACATTAATTTTCACATTCATTATATATATATATTCACAATGCTCACAACAGATTATTAAAATACATGTAAAAATCTTTTGCAAGCTGTTTTTAAGTATGCTCACCATGAAAAATGCATATATTAAAAACATGCATTTTTTTTCTTGGGGTATATCAACTAAACAGTGATTTTTTAAAAAAAACAATCGTATTTGGGCAGTGGAGCGTTGGATGTTAAGTGTCCAGCTTGCTTAGTGACGTGTTTGTGCTGCTGTGCACTTTTTTTTTAATAGAAGAAAGTCCAGCAATTTCTTTCTTTGAACTTGACCAGCTGGTGGTCCGTTCTCCTACTGAAAGATGACAATTAATAGGTTGCTTTCCGTTCTCTGGCACTTGCACTCAGCATACTGTGGAGAGCGTTTTTCATGCACAGACCCACAGCGTGAAGCATTCATATATATCGCACAAACAGAATGAGACCCTGTGTGTAATAGACATCACATAGCTATTTACTATAGTAGGAATTGCAGGGAATTGAAAGTCAATTTCAAAATTTTGGTCACAGTAGGCGAAAAAAAAAAATCTCCAAGTCGATTCTGTTTTCAGTTTGACTATCTTGGCCCTAAATTAGAAATTAACATTGAATTCCCAGAAACTCTCACAATAACCCTTGTGACAGGGTCTTACATAGGATAATATTTGGAGTACACGTTCCTCACCCACCCTCGATGCCTAATTTGTTTCCTAAAATAGACTTTGAAAAATACTTGCTGTTTAAAAATATGATTAGATGGAAATTAATGGGTTTTACTGTGAATCACAACAGCTTTGAAAAGCTGTAACTGTTTGCTTTCATGAAAAACACGTCTATTTATATCACATTTCTTTTCCTTTAATTGCATCTGTTGCTGTTAAGCGAATCATTCTCTCTGCACGGTGAACAAAAGGATCTCTTTGTTTTTACCCACAGAGGCAGAGAGAACGGAAAAAGCTTGAGAAGATAAAGCACCTGGAAGAGAATGAACAGGTAGTTCGATTGCTAAGTTACTAAGGATACAAAAGTTATCTCATTTTATGTCTAAACGCTGCTCATTTCAATGTGTTTCTGGAGTTGTTTTTTGAAACATCACAGTGTCTGCAGTCCTGTAATATGCGAGCGCTCCTTAATCACTATATTTTTAGATTATCCTCTAACTGCCATCTTTCCAAACGCTCACGTTACTGACAGCAGACCTTCCTTCCAGGTACAGGTATTCCTTCTTTTTAAGCAGTTCTGTTATATTGTTGGTGGCATTCACATATTTGTTAGAACTGGAAACAAATCAACATATAGCTCTCTTAGCCATAAGAAAAAAGCTTTATAAAGTACAGTAGTCCCTTCTATGGTAATAACATAAAATGGGACAAGGGCCCTTTTTTGTGCTTTTTACTTCTAGAAGTTGAACCATTGTGTAGTGGTTGTGGTGCTACCAGGGTAGTGGCGCTATTCTATGGTTCAAGTCAAATAATTTTGAAGTAGTCTGACACAAAGAGAGTTTCCCACAGGCTTCCTTGGCCAGTGGTCTGCAATTACACTTTTGGGCAGCATTGATTGGATGAGTAATTAAATAAAATTAAAAAAAGTAGATGAAAGTGGTTCATCAATGGATTTTACATGAGATAGCCAAAGTAAATTGCCAGTAAATTGCCAAAGTGATCCATTTCAAAGCTGGATTCTGATTGCCTAAAAATGCTAAGTGTCGAGTCAAACTACATCTATAATACAAAACGTGGTCTCTCACCAGAAAATGTATAAGTGGCAAACTGTTGACGTCTCTTTATGGGATATAAAATGCAGAGTTCCATGAACAGTACAGGTATAAAATACATCAATATATTAGCAGTTATTTAAATGTGTTTTTTGTAAACTCGTTTTAAAGTGTCTCTGGCATCTCAAACCTGTCTTCCTCCTACTGCTTCCTCTTCTCTTCCTCATTCGGAATCAGTTCTTCTCTCCCTCCTACTGCTTCCTCTTCTCTTCCTTATTCGGAATCAGTTCTTCCCTTCTTCGTTTTGGATCTGTTTCTCTTTAAAAAGATTGTTTCCTACATTTGACAATCTTGATAAAGGGTGGACTTTAAGGCAAGCTCCACTATTTTTACAAAGGAAGTGGTGCATCTCTTGAGTTCCACCCTTTGTCAAGATTGTCAAGTGTAGGGAAAATAAAAAAGACAAAGTAGTTCCTACTATGTTTTAAAGAGAAATAGATCAGAAATAAAGATTCTGAAAGAGAAAGGGAAGAGGAAACCATAGGAGAAAGCTAAGTTCGAGGTGAACACAGAGAATACAGTACTGTCACCCTTTAAACTTAACCAGAGCCAACTTGCTGCAAAGAAGCTGAGAGATTTAAATGTGTGCCTCGAACACGCTCTGTTGTGTTTTGGCAGGAACCAGAGTGGGACGTAAACAGTGCATTTGTCGCCAACGCTGCCAGTCACATAAGGCCAAAGACCAGATGCAAACTAGACAAAAAGCACAATGACAACAAGGAGAATGAAGGGAAAATGCAGGAGGTAATAATAATACAATAAGGGTATGTTGTGAAATGACATCTGGGGGCCTTAAACATACAGCCATGCATGGTCCTTTTACATCATGGATACAGAAATGAAAGCCGTTCTTTGATCAACTGTAATTGTTTCACGTTATTGTGCTGTTACTGTGCCAAATCAGCATGCAGAAATTGCTTGTGACATGCACATCGGTGCAGTTACTCAGTCACTCCTTGTTTCAGATATTTCTATACTCTTTAGGTATCATTATGTGCACAGCGCATTCGTATTTCATTTTCTGAAAGGTCAATCTTTATCGAATATTCGATCACAACGAACATTCATTTTAAATCATCAACTGAATGTGTGTTGTTGTGTTTTTTATTTTTTCTGCATTGTTTTATTTAAAAACGGTTCAAAAGTTCAGGTATAGCCCAAAATGGGGTATAAGGAGAACAAACTGGTCATCCATTAAAGGAAACCCGTTTTGGAACACCTGGCACACCATATGCACACGCCAGTTTGTATATTTTTTGTAATGCCAAACATTGGTTACTGGACACACTGGGCTACTGTCATAGATGAAGGATTGAATCCTCAGGTTCATCATCAGCAGCGGGTGAAATTTCTGGCCAAAAATGTGAAACATGCCAAAATAGGTACCTTTTTGGGTACCTCATAGAAAATCATGTCAACCCCTCAAAATCATATACATCACACATGGGAGAAAAAGGATAATGCCTGTGGAGAGCAGAATAAGTGAACATTGTTAGTGTAGTTACAAATTCTTCTACCAAACAGCAGCTTCTGTCTATCACAAGTCCTGAGATGTATCATGTGGGGTCTACTCCCAACGTGAACAACCCTTGTGCATTGAGCTGTTGATGAACTACTGTTCCCATATTCCTCCATTAGTCTGTGTGCCCTTACTATTGCTGGCAATGTCATGGGTGCTGTAGTTCATCAACATCTGCAGATATCGACTACCTGGTCTTCACAGATAGGGTCTTCCACCTGGTTATGTTTGTACTGGTAAATAACTGAGTAAACGTAATCACATTAAGTGGACATTGTATAGCAAAGTTCTATCTTAAAAATTTATATTGTTTTGTATCCATATTCTTTTTTCCCTTCTGTGTCAGAGTGACTGTGCAACTTCTTCAGTACAACGAGGACGGCACCTTGCTGGTAAGTAGAATGCTGAGATTTGCGTTATATCTATGAAGGTGACCTTTGAGCCACATGCCATCCAATTAACCAATGAGTCATATCTTTTGCTGACATTTGAATACAGATCTCATTTTCTTTGTTTTTATCAATAGTGATGTCCCGAACAGTTCGCCAGGAACCGTTCGGTCTGCCCCCTATTCGTCATGGAGGTGGGAGGGTCTGGGAGGGAGGGTCTGCTGCTGATTGGCTGGAATGTGTCTGCTGACTGTGAGGTACAGGGTCAAAGTTTACTCAATGATGACGAATAGGGGGCGGACCGAACATCACGCGTGTTCGCAACTGTGAACACGCTATGTTCGCCGGCGAACTGTTCCTGGTGAACTGTTCGGGACATCACTATTTATCAACTATTAGCTCTTTTTTTTTTTTTTTTTTTTTATGGACGCATTTTTATTTCTCTTTAGGGACTTTCCATTAAGGGAAATTACTACAAAACAATTTCTTCTTAAAATATTCTTCTCATCTAAATCTCATGCTGGTCTGATTTCTGCATAATCATATTTTATGAAGAATCGAAATATTTGTGGTTTAGCATGGTTGCAGCTGCTGCATAATTTAATTCAAAGGGAGTTTTGCGTTATTTCCTTGCTATTGTATGTCCATTAATACCATTTTATATGTAAATATGAGGCTTACTTATTGATTGCTGATGAAATTCATTGAGAATCTTGATTTTTTTTTCTAACCCAAGTTCACTCACAGAATCTGTGACATGAACTGGTGATAATTCGGATTATGGCATTGGCATCGTTTCACGTGGAAACATAGAGTAGAAGAGTCAATAATGCCCCAGTTCTGCCAACTTTTGATTTTGAGCATGTCTGTTCCTTAGCCTATCTGCTTCTCCTTAAATTTATTCTGCTTTTTATTTGTTTAGAACAAGGTATTAATTCTGTGGAAGATGGAAACTACACCAAAGCCATTGAATTGTTTAGTGAAGCCATCAGATTAGATCCTAAGGATTACAGGTATATTTCTACATTTAGACTCTCTTCTCTCTGGTAGTGATAGAATGACCATAGATCCATGATATTTAATAAAGAAATTGCAGATGTACAGTTACCTATGTAAGGTCCACAAAGCATAGGAATTGTGTTTATAATGTGGTCTACGTTTTGAGAATCTTGAAGTTTAGGGAGAGTTGGGAGTTATTAACGAAAGAGTCCAATGGACCTGAGAATAACCTGAAAATTAAAATTACCTCGAATTTTTATGTGATGAGAATTTAAAGCCGTAACGGACCTCCGGTACCTGACATGGAATTAAAGGGACCCTCTAGGCATCCGAACCACTACAGCTTATTTTAATGGTTTGGGGGCAAGGAGCCTGTTTTTGTTCCTGAGCAGCTTAAACGTGCACAAACTCCCCATTGCTTCTCTTTGAGGAAGCACTGGATTGGCTAAAATCATCAGTATTTATAATCTCAGCATGGGGAGGAGTAACGTCCTTTTACAGCCCTGGGAAGATTAAGATAAGCAAAACTGTTGTTGTTTTTTTTTCCTCATATGTATATATACATGTTTTAATATTTCTAATGCTAGCGTGTTCTTTAAACACTCGTTTCTCTTTTTATTTTTTTTGTATAGCTTAAATATTTTTTTTTTAAATCACCATATTGCTGTAACACATGCTAGCAATTTATTGGAACCGTTTGGTCTTTCCGTAAACCCTTTAGAACACGCAGTGCGTAAAGATGTTGAAGACTTTCCATAATCCGGAATGAACAACTGTTTAGTGCCCACCTGAACGGAATAAAGAGCATTCTATTCAAATGTTTCAATCTTTTTGATCAGTGAAAGCAATTTGAACAATCGAATGCACACAGCAGTGCGTTTTCGTCCAGTGACAGAACTACTGCTGAAAACGAACTTCTCCGCATTGTTTTCAGTTACAAAATGTGATCCTTTTTTTTTTTTCTACTATTGGCAGGTTTTTTGGAAACCGTTCGTATTGCTATGAGCAGTTGAAGCTTTACCCTAAGGCACTAATGGATGCTGAGATCTCCATACAGCTTTCTCCTGATTGCCCAAAAGGCTATTTCAGGAAAGGAAGAGCTCTGCAAGGCTGCAATGTAAGATTGTTAGGGGGGGGGGGGTTCTCATCCATCCATTCTGTGAAATAAATTATACTTTAAGAATAGAATTATTTGAAAGTGTACTTGTCACGTGAACAATGTGACATGACGGCACTTTGTGGGAAATGAAATTTAATCTATGCATAGTGCTATCCGAATTGCTGACAAATCTACACATACAATTGTGTCTTTTATTAATGTACCCCATTTCTATAGCACAGCAGTACAATTTTGACAATTTCTGTCAATTTTTCCACCGGAAGAATGTTTGATTTCACTTATATATTTTTTTACCGAACATTTAATATTTGCCTGCTTCTTATAAAATGGATTATTTAAAAAAACAAAACAAAACAACAACAAACACATTTGGGCAGCTCCTCCCACCCCTCCCCTTAGAGTTAATGGACCAAAACAACTTTGAGGTCTCAGGCACCATCTTACCTTTACCTCAAGGGTCAAATCATTAATGATTGGTTTAACTAGCTTCCCATTCAGAAATTGGAATGGAAAGATACTTATCTTATTTTTTTATTATTTAAATACGTTGAAGACAAGCATGCATAATCAGCAAAAAGAGTGTGCACAATTGAAAGAGCAGTAACATAGAGAAAATTAAAAATATTCAGAGAGTAGTGGTAAAGCATTGGCAACTATCACTTGTGACATAAAACAACTGTGACATTCAACCAGTGATCTAAAAGGGAAAAGGGAGGGGGGGAAAGGAAAAGAAACTAGACAGATCCCCAAAACAAAATAGACAGACATACCAGTGCTCTCTGAGAGTATGTATCTTTTTTATTGGGAGCTAGTGTGAGCAACAGTGGCACCCAATCCTAGGCTTCCAGACCAAGAAAGAAAGTAGAAGGGCAGGGCAATCAGGTGCCATCTGCCAGAATTTGGAGTAAAACAATTCATAAACAGTTTATCCCTTTAAGCGAAGACAAATCCGAGACCTCGTTGCACCATTGCAATGAAGTTGTTATAATACCCCTTTAAGACTGACATGAAAATGGTTGCATGTCCATGGACCCAGACCTTGATTTTAAGGCAATTTCATAGATTTTCATAGCGGCCCCAGTTTTAAACAGCAGAGCAGTGTGGCATATATGATATCTCCTTCACTCATTCTTTAGTTCATTGCTAAATGTTTTGTGTGAGAGTGTGTCCTCTTTCTTTCATTATTTTTTCTTCATTTTACAAAAAGTGCAGATTTCAATAGAAATTTACACTTTTATAAATAAACTTTGTTACACCCTCCTGGCTGTCAATCAAACAATCTGTATGGTCACTTCCTGGTTGTTTGAGCTAAACTCAAGAGTCAACAATTGCCCAGAGCACCTGCTTTGCAAAGACTTCTCATTGAGCTGCATTGGGAAGTCTGTGATTGGACAGCCACAGAAAGTCTGGGCGGGTTTAGAAGGGAAGGGATTGCAATGACTTGAAACAAGAGAACTACAACTTTTGCAAGCTGTTTTTAGATATACCCCCAATAAAAAAAAAATCATAATAAAATGCATACATGTTTTCATTTGGGGGTCTATCTGCGAAACAGTGATTTTTTTATTATTATTATTTATTTATTTTTTATATTTATGCAGTGTCCCTTTAAGCACGGTGTAGAGAATGTTTTAGACCTATGACCTCCAATGAATTTACAGTTCATCTGCAAATAATGTCAAAGAGAATTGCAACAAATTTTATGCAATCATTTTGCATCTCCTTAAAATATTTCTAGGATATATTTGTATGCATTACAGTGGCCTTCACTTCTGACTCTTTACAATGTAAATGTTATCCTGTTGACACAAGCTCTCAAAACAAATAGATGTTGAACAAACACACTCCTTTGAATGATGAATGTATATAATGAATATAGTCTCACATCAGCTATTAGTGATGTTTAACCTTGGCACTGTAGATGCTTGTAAACTACATTTCCCATGATGCAAGCCAGTCTCCTTTCATATATGATGAACACTTCTTATAACAGGTTACTGGACCACTGCAGCGCACCGCTTGTTAAATACATGATCCAAGACAAAAATGTGTATATTAACAAATCAAAGTAAATTTTATTAAAAATAAAGTTAGCAAAGCAAAAAGTAATACATAACAATAAACACTTTTTTTTGTGGTGAGGGGCCATGATAATTCCAACCTGGAATCTGCCTTATTTGCTTAAGAAAGAATTGGGGAGGAATTATAGTAAAGAATTACGTAATGGTTGCTTTCAGAGTCATATGTATAAAGGGGTCTATTTACTAAAAGCCTTTTTATTTGAGCTAATTCAATTACTTTTATTTGCCTCAATGATCTTCAAGTCAGTGAAGAAACGGAGACAAAAATCCTTTTGGTTTATGTTCTTTAAGTTATGTTCGGTTTAAGTTATTATCAACCAGATTCAGTTGACAATGAGCCACTAGTAAATTGCTACTCTAATATAACCGCAGAGCGAACTGAACTCCCTGCTGTAATAAAAAATTAAATCAATACTAATAGACTAACGTAAGAGTAGTAATTGTGTGTTATATAGGGTTGGGAGATCATTATAGGTTTACGATGGGTTGAGTGTAGCGTTAGTGTGACACGGGGTTACATAGAAACATTGAAACATAGAATGTGACGGCAGATAAGAACCATTCGGCCCATCTAATCTGCCCAATTTTCTAAATACTTTCATTAGTCTCTGGCCTTATCTCATCGTTAGGATAGCCTTATGCCTATCCCACGCATGCTTAAACTCCTTTACTGTGTTAATCTCTACCACTTCATCTGGAAGGCTATTCCATGCATCTACTACCCTCATGGGTGCAGTTCTGCATGATGGGGGATTCACTCAAATAAGTCATATGTAATTCAGTAGCAATTCCACTCTGTGTGAATAGCTAAATTAGTAAACTTGTGTAGAGATTCCGTTGGCAAAGTAAATACAGCTGAATGCCCGAGAAGCTTGACTTTTGTTGGCATTGCCTGGGTTGCAGAGTTTAAATGTGAGCCAAACGATTTTAACCGTTTATGAATGCTGTACTAGTGATGGCTAACCTATCAATGCTTGGCTGGCCAGGTAATTCACAGATAACTCCAGCCTTTACAGGTGTATAGAATGAGAATGTCCTTCATGGTGTTGTGTTCATGGTACACTGGACACCCTTTAGTTTCCTTACCCCTAACCACCTTCATCAAAGTACCTTATGTTCGGCCCAATCAGGCAACGTTCCCTCTAAGACTACATGCAAAGCAATTACCTTAGAGGGAGCAATGCAAACAGGCTGTGTAGAAAGCAACCCCTATGAGGTGGCTTTCCCAGCATTATGTGTTTCTGTTGTTGGATGGACTGCTCCTGCTTTTTATGAAGCAAAACAACATTTTCATTATCAGGCCCCTTTTCTATGTCACAATTTCGATATTTGTTGCTATGGCAACATGAACATGCTGTGAATGCTCCTAAATCTTTTGGGTTTTATTTATGTGCTTAAAACAACACGTTGACATACCTCCTTAATTTTAATTTGCTCCATACGCCGGTACAATTACGTTTTGTCTAAGTGGAAGAGCACCTTTTACAATCGGGGCAGGCTCCCTGCGTGTGAATGAATTATCATTTTCTTTATTACTGCCTGGGACATAAATAGCTGGGAGTTTAAATTGAGTGAAAGTGTTTATCTGCACGTTTGTAACAACAGAGGATGACATTATTCTGGCTTTCCATTACACAGTTCCTTCTCAATGACGGGCATATAAAAGTCAGTAATGACATAACTATCATTCTTCCTACGCAGCCTTATTAATTCCCAGGAGATTCTAATGTGTTGTTATGACATCACCGTGTACCAGACATACTACGTATCACTCTTACTGGAACTGATGTCTCTCTGTGCTATAATCGGGGAACAAGTTCTTGCTGACCGTATGGTTGTACATTGGCATGGTCTCATTATTTCACGTGGCGCTTCTTTTAAGCAATATGCATTTTAGTTTTTTGGTTTTTTTTTTATTCCATTTTGAAGAAGCCTTACACGCGAAACGCGTTGCGGAAATGTTAAGATTGTGTATTTTGGGCTAAATAAAGATTTTTGGTCACTCTGTTGTGACAATCTTCTTTTTAAATACACTCTAATATATTTCATTTTTATATTCTGCACTCCATGATATCCTAGGTGGGGATCATACCACCAACGCTGACATCAAAGAGCGGTTAGCCTGCTCTATACTTGTGAGTACTATTTTATTTATAGACTTCTGATATTTGTATACATATCCCATAAGCGGGGATCATACCGCTGTACGCCCTTCACGCTAGAGCTGGTTATAGCTCTCATAAATGTGAGTTTATTACTATCTTTCCCGTATTAGTGTATATATTGAACTGTAAATATTGCACTATTGGTTCCTTTGGTTGTCTTTCATATAAGTGGATTCACCTGGATAAAGACATTGAAGATACTCCTGCTTAAAGCACTTTACTTTTATTTGGACTAAGTGAGATCCTTCCATTTGGACTTTTTAAACTGTGATTTATTATATATTTGGACTTCCATCTAACTACTGATGGTTTTATTTCTTGTTATTGTATTTGGCGCAGCCCTTATCTCTTTTTCTTGCTGCCCATTTAGCGCTGACTCTTCTTTTATCATGCATTTTAGTAGAGTGGCATTTGACATGTTAAATGTGAATGGCTGATGGAGGGGTTCGTGCTGCCTAACAGTTTAGGTGCGGATGTACAAGTGTCCACACAGAGGGGGATGCCCTCTGATACAGCGCTACGGAATTTGCTGGCGCTATATAATAAATAATAATAATAATATCTTATGCTTGTGGTTCACAGCTCCTATAACTGACAAGTTCTTGAATTTTCTTTCAAACATCATTTTACTCATCAAGAATAAACTGTCACTTAGGAGAATGTTAGATTACATTTAATTCACCAGAGGAAAAGTGTGTGTGTGTGTGTTAAGATTAAACCGTTTAGCCTTCCTTATTCCTGATTCCGGCACCAGTTGCAAATCAACTCATACCTCAAAAAAGATGCAAAATCACCCACCAAAACAGATGCTACAATATGTGTTCAATAGAGGGTTTGTTCAGTAAAAAAGTGACATTAAGTCAGATGAAAAATGACTTTTAAAATAAGTGCTCCAATAGGTGTTTTTATAGCTTAGTTGAGTGGATCAAAATTGAGCACATTTGGTATCCATTTCGGTAATGTTTACAATTTTGTGAGCGTACCTTAAATCCGGTCCCCACTCACCCTGCTACTCCGAGATTGGGCTAAATACAGCGAGATTCAGGGTCAGAAACAGATGTTTATTAATTAAATCATAAATTATTGTTACATCGAGAATAGTTGTGCTCCAAATACATACTGAATAGGAGGGTGTGTTCAGTCCACCTATTTTGGCCTCAAATGTGTTATTTCTTATGCTTTTAATGAACAGTTTAGTGATTAAACATATGAGTTAGCCTAGCATCCTTCTCAACCCTTAGCTACAAGATAATTTTAAGCGTTCTCACAGCCCACACTTAGTTACAGTATCTGCACTGTAATAATACATTCCTTAGTAACAATCTTTTCCTTTTTCTAAAATGATATTTCCACTAGACTACTGTATTCAAATATAACGCAGAGAGCAATTAAAAGAACAGGGTGCCTTTAACGCCCTCTGTTGTTATTTGTGATATACGTGTATATATATATATATATATATAATATACACTTTATGTACTAGAATATTGCTATCTTTTGCACGATGGTTGTTATTTATTTTGACGGAGACAGTCCAATAACTGATTGCTGAATGCTCACACTGAATGTTTTTGTTTTTTCCTACTTGTAGAGATTTTTGGAGGCAGAAGAAGCATTTAATATGGTCCTGCAGCTGGATGAAAACTGTGACGAGGCTTTGAAAGAGATACACACCTGCCAAGTGATGAAACTCATGGTATTATTACTTGATCTATTTTTAGTTGACGAGCGTCATTTTTACAACCCACAAGCAGCGTTCCATGTGGTATATGCAAAGTGCTCATTAATTATAGCTAAGTTATATTGTACAGCACCAACACACTATACAGCTCTGCGTAATGGAATAGAATGTAAAGAAAACATCCCAGGGTGGATTCAACCACTATCTGTAACAGAGATGAGGGAAAAAATGAATATTCTATACTATTTACAAATGATGAAACAAAAATGTTGCACTTTATTTGTAGCAATTTCTTGGGCTCTGATTTCCCTTCAATGGCAAGCTAGTTAAAGAGGCAACTACTTTTGTACTATTGAATAGTTAATAGGATTACTATAGGGTCAGGAACACAAACATGAATTCCTTACCCAATAATGCTAAATCCACCATTTGGGTGACTTGCCCCCTCCTATCAAAGTTGAAAACTCTCCTTATTTCCTGCGCCGCGTGGGTCCGGCAGTGCTGGCTGCGCCCCCTTTGTGACATAATAAAAATGGGCGATTTTGGATTGGCTAAAATCGGCATGGGGACGGGGCCAAATGCCGTTTTGGCCAATCACTATTTAAAGAAAAACCCAGAGGTAGACAATTGGTCTTGTCATATAGAGATTGTAAGTTTAATGCTTGCATGGCGATTTAGTTTGCTCATTCAAGTGCCTAATATCCGTTATTTATTAATAATATCTCATTATACATTAATATATTTTGTGAATGCCCTTATTGAAACTTAGATTAAATTACATGCATTTCATTTATTGAGTTCTGTGGGATGAAGATGCAAGAGTGAATAGCTCAGTGTTTGTTTTTTGTCTGATTTAACAAAAATCATATTAAGAAAAGTAAGTTGTTATTCCCAGAGTGAAAAACCTAAAAGAACACTATAGTGTTAGGGATACAAATCTGTATTCTTAATGCTATGGTTTCCCTCTCCAAATAGGTCCCTTTAAAAACACCGTATTGTGCTGATGAAACTGTGTCTTCAATGTGCTGGTCATATGGCTGGCATGCAAAGGATTAGACAAATCATTTTTTGTTTTTGTTTAGTTTTATTACTTTAACAGCTGTTTTGACATATCATATGAGTCCAATATTTCAGGAGGTGGGAGAGAGAAAGGATGGAGTTACATTCTATGAGTGGAGTCTGACGATCTCCCACCACCTTAAAAATCACCAATTGCCACTGGGGTGTAGGGAATTCTAGGAAATGTATTTGTGTACAGAATTCTCTGAGTGGGAGAACTGGTCGGACGTTCATTGTTTTAAATTTTTAAGGAACGGGGGTTTACGCAGGAACAAAGTATCACTTTACTGGAGAAATACGAGTCGGTTGCTGCTGTCCTGGAAGCGCCCATATCTGTTGAAGGTACATTCGTAGCTGATCCATACTTTTGTAAGACTTGCTAATTGAATTAAAGCGAAGTTGATACGTGTATTAATCAGCCTTCTTTTATCTTGATGGATGAATCAGTGCTACAGAGAAATGTGAAGATATTCCTAGATGAATCCATAGAAGATGATACATTTTTCCTGAATCTTCTTTCTGAGTAAGTACAACCACATGGCGTATGTCCAAACAAGGTCAATCTGCGTCCGATGAGAGTTGCTCCTGTGTGTTTAGAGAGAGCCTCTGTGTACAGATACAGCAGAGTAAACCAGTTAATACTAATCGCGGCACTGTAACCGTCTGTGAGCTACATTTCCCAAGCTCCTCAGCTGTCCTTCAGGGAACTGCAGTTCATAAACCTATGGATTACATCATAAGCGGCCATTGCCATAAACCATTGGAAGCTGTTATAGAGTATTCATTCGGGCAGCTCATGGGAAGAATAGAATTATGCGGTATTTCTTGTCTACCATAAATTTCTTAAAACTGTTTTTACTTCCATTTGCATCCTCACAATTGTGTGTATGAGCATGCAGGCTTGTTTTTTTATTTTTTATTTTATTTATTGTATTTGCAATACATACCCCCAACTTATGGGGTGAAAAGGGTAAAAAGGTGCAAATCATGTCACTGATGCCCCCCACAAATGGAGCAGTCCTGCCCAAACTGGAGTGCAGATTCACCCAAAGAATTGAAGGGTCATTAAGACTTGAATACACATCGGGCTGCTTCCAATCCAGCTGGTGAACCACATAAGGGAGGGCCATGAAGATGGAACTGTTGGGAGGCCTGACAAGATTCATATATTTAATCCGTTAAAATATAGCCTTGCACATTGTTCTGCTTTGCCCATATATCTCACTTGTTTTATTTTTCATTCAGAAAGTATTAAACCAGAAAGTGTAAATAACAAATAAAATCACACATATTTATTGTAAGCACTGATTGGTTGGTTGGAGACTTTAAACGTAAGCTATTTTTCCGGCTGACTATACTGGTCAAACAATTGCGATTTCTTTTTATACAATTATTGCTGTTTTATTGAATAAGCTAGGATAGGAAATGCCGCAGAGGCAATTATTAAACACACTCATGCAGCACCTCTAGGTGAAGTCACCCCTTGTACGTGTGACATCATCACATGTTGCTCCATTCTTGCTCTTGTGTGATATCAGTATCTGCATAGATATTCCTGTGTGAGCGTATTCCTTCCATATGTCTCTCATGTAGCTCTTGTCCGGAACACCACTGACGTTTTATTTAATTACACTGTATGCTCTGCTTGTGCCAGCTTGGCTTATAAAATAAATAAATGAAAAAAAAAATACATTTAATAATATGTAATGTATATATGACCATTTTTTTTAAATATAAAAAAAATCCCATATATGGCTTTTAGCTAGCTATTGTATTCCAGGTGATTAGTAATGTAGGCTGTGTGTGCACACCCCGGTGTCTGCCCATCTTTGTGAGTTTTACCACCATGTCAATTCTTAATCTAAGAAAAAACTGACCAACAGAATTGCACGATGCACTGGACTGCACTGGACTGCACACCTTGAAACATAAGGAGATAAAATATATCTTCCCCCTCGATTACCTGTGCATGGGGTTCAAGCTGTTGTTTCCCCCTAAGCAATCACTCCAGTACTCCAGTACCTACTTCCATGTACATGTCAATCACAGCTTCAGAGTGGAGGGCTTTGTAGAATCAATAGTAAGCATTACTGCCAGGTCAGTATTCTGAATCGGAGCACGGAGGACTAGCAAACATGAAGGAACAATTTCATTTTTATTTCTGTTAAGCCAGTATTGCCCCTGGGAGTCCTTTTAAAATAAAGCCAATAGATTAACAGAGATTGCGAAGAATCCTAAAAAATGCACTTCCTTCAGCAGCTGCCTTCACGCCAGTATTAACTTATTTCTTTCACATGTCCGTCTCTATGACTTCTTAAAATACATGTAAACATCTTTAATAAACAAGGGGGTAGTGTTACGCTGCAGAATGTGGCTTTCAGGTCCTGCTTTCTGTTTCTATATACACATTCTATACTCCCACCATCTCCTCCCAACCATGTTCAGTGTAGGCTACGACCTGACTTTATTTTGACTAAATATTACCCTTATCCCTGATTGGCTACCGCGAGCCTACAGAGAATTGACCCTTTCTCCTGCGTGTCCTCATTGCTCTACAACAGAGATCACTATATTACAAGGAAGGTTTCTACCTATGCCAGATATTAACATTTGTTTCCCTTTCGATCTTTCGATGTAACGATATATATATCTACAATCGGATATACAAAAAGATATTTACTTTTTAAGTAAAATTTGTTGTTTATTCCCCACCCTCTCCTCCCCCTCAGGCATAAGTTACTTTTTTTCAATCTAAAAGCTGAACAAAGATTGAGTTGGTGTCAGACTAAAACTAAAATGAGTAAAATGACACCTTTTTATAAACTTTGCAATTCAGTTTTCAGTTCACTATGATTCAATGCTAAGTTCCACAACTTGGCTACACTAAGAAGTTCTATTTTATTAGGAATTGTTTTTGACTTGTATTTACTAAGAACCAAACTTTTGGCTACCCATTTCCGTGCCAGAGTACAAAGCCACACACTCGCCTTGTTTATGTGTAAAGTTGTAAGACCTGTGTTGGTTTACTTTAAGAAGGAGGCCGTGAACCATACCACCATTATTATTATTCTTTTATTCTTTTATTATTTATATAGCGCCAACAAATTCCGTAGCGCTGTACAATGGGGGTACCATCTGAGTAAACACGGCCCGTGCTACACTAATCTTTATGCTCCAATAAAACAGCACTTAATGCCTCGTTTTATTTCAATCTGAAGCGAACACACGAACCATGCATGTTGAAAAGGGCATTTATACAGTTTTACTCTGATTTATTTCTTCTGTTAACTGGGATGTTATAATTGCCAGCCTGGGTCCTCGTACTTGCTATTTAACACATTATACGATTCTTAGTGTTGTTGAAGATTTCTCTCTCTTTATACAGAGCACAGAGTTCATCTTTGTGGGTTGGTAATATCACCGACCAGATTACAGAAAAACAGCTGAGAGACCTGTTTAAATGGTAAGGATATAATTGTGTTTGGTATATATTGATAACAGTTATGTAAAAATAAAAACTGATTACATAACAGAAGGATAGTGGATCTTAACATGTTCATTTTATCTGTGTTCCGATGTACCCTTTACCTCAGCAACTTTTTGTCCATTGCGTCAGTTATAGTTGGTTATATAGAGATACCCTGCCCCTGTATCCCTGCGTACAGAGATACCTTGCCCCTGTATCCCTGCGTATAGAGATACCCTGCTCCTGTATCCCTGCGTATAGAGATACCCTGCCCCTGTATCCCTGCGTATAGAGATACCCTGCCCCTGTATCCCTGCGTATAGAGATACCCTGCCCCTGTATCCCTGCGTATAGAGATACCCTGCCCCTGTATCCCTGCGTATAGAGATACCCTGCCCCTGTATCCCTGCGTATAGAGATACCCTGCCCCTGTATCCCTGCGTATAGAGATACCCTGCCCCTGTATCCCTGCGTATAGAGATACCCTGCCCCTGTATCCCTGCGTATAGAGATACCCTGCCCCTGTATCCCTGCGTATAGAGATACCCTGCTCCTGTATCCCTGCGTATAGAGATACCCTGCTCCTGTATCCCTGCGTATAGAGATACCCTGCCCCTGTATCCCTGCGTATAGAGATACCCTGCCCCTGTATCCCTGCGTATAGAGATACCCTGCCCCTGTATCCCTGCGTATAGAGATACCCTGCCCCTGTATCCCTGCGTATAGAGATACCTTGCCCCTGTATCCCTGCGTATAGAGATACCCTGCTCCTGTATCCCTGCGTATAGAGATACCCTGCTCCTGTATCCCTGCGTATAGAGATACCCTGCTCCTGTATCCCTGCGTATAGAGATACCCTGCCCCTGTATCCCTGCGTATAGAGATACCCTGCTCCTGTATCCCTGCGTATAGAGATAACCTGCCCCCCTGTATCCCTGCGTATAGAGATACCCTGCCCCCCTGTATCCCTGCGTATAGAGATACCCTGCCCCCCTGTATCCCTGCGTATAGAGATACCCTGCGTATAGAGATAACCTGCCCCCTGTATCCCTGCGTACAGAGAGAACCTGCCCCCTGTATCCCTGCGTATAGAGATAACCTTCCCTCTGTATCCCTGCGTATAGAGATAACATTCCCCCCTGTATCCCTGCGTATAGAGATAACCTTCCCCCTGTATCCCTGCGTACAGAGAGAACCTTCCCTGCGTATAGAGATAACCTTCCCCCTGTATCCCTGCGTACAGAGAGAACCTTCCCCCCGTATCCCTGCGTACAGAGATAACCTTCCCCTCTGTATCCCTGCGTATAGAGATAACCTTCCCCTCTGTATCCCTGCGTATAGAGATAACCTTCCCCCCTGTATCCCTGCGTATAGAGATAACCTTCCCCCTGTATCCCTGCGTATAGAGATAACCTTCCCCCTGTATCCCTGCGTATAGAGATAACCTTCCCCCTGTATCCCTGCGTATAGAGATAACCTTCCCCCTGTATCCCTGCGTATAGAGATAACCTTCTCCCTGTATCCCTGCGTATAGAGATAACCTGCCCCCTGTATCCCTGCGTACAGAGAGAACCTGCCCCCTGTATCCCTGCGTATAGAGATAACCTTCCCTCTGTATCCCTGCGTATAGAGATAACATTCCCCCCTGTATCCCTGCGTATAGAGATAACCTTCCCCCTGTATCCCTGCGTACAGAGAGAACCTTCCCTGCGTATAGAGATAACCTTCCCCCTGTATCCCTGCGTACAGAGAGAACCTTCCCCCCGTATCCCTGCGTACAGAGATAACCTTCCCTCTGTATCCCTGCGTATAGAGATAACCTTCCCCTCTGTATCCCTGCGTATAGAGATAACCTTCCCCTCTGTATCCCTGCGTATAGAGATAACCTTCCCCTCTGTATCCCTGCGTATAGAGATAACCTTCCCCTCTGTATCCCTGCGTATAGAGATAACCTTCCCCCCTGTATCCCTGCGTATAGAGATAACCTTCCCTCTGTATCCCTGCGTATAGAGATAACCTTCCCCCTGTATCCCTGCGTATAGAGATAACCTTCCCCCTGTATCCCTGCGTATAGAGATAACCTTCCCCCTGTATCCCTGCGTATAGAGATAACCTTCCCCCTGTATCCCTGCGTATAGAGATAACCTTCTCCCTGTATCCCTGCGTATAGAGATAACCTTCCCTCTGTATCCCTGCGTATGTTGTCTTAAAACTGCATCAATTTGTGAAAATCACTGAAGGTGTATATTCTTCCCTCTCCATTAAATATTTCATCTGAGCATACAGATACTTGTACTACTATAGCAGGGGTTTCTTAGACTTATCATTCAGCTGTCAGTTTTCTACACAAAGAGCTGAGCTACAACTTCAAGAAACCACTGGAGTTCCCATCAACGCTCCGCACTGTCATACAAAGTTAGCACAACGAGTAGGCCAAGTTACTTCTTGGGTTGAGCTCACAGCAGAAGCTGCTAAGCCTGAAAGGTTACAGGAAATTCTGGAATCTGAGTATCTTTTTTTATTTTTGTAGTATACTTAATTTATTGTTTTTTATTGTTTTGCATCTATTTTTGTAATGAAGCCTCTATTCAGTGCATTTTCCCCATAATTGTATTTCTAATTTTCCTAGATTGTAAGCTTGTCTGGCCTTCTTCGTTGCATATGTTAGTCAACATTGTTTTGCTTGTTAGTTCCATGTTGTGAAATATCCCCATTATATTGTAGAGGGCTGTAGAAAGTGTTAGAGCTATATAAATAATAATAATAGATTTCTGTATAAATCGAGGGTATCAGAACAAACTATACTTTAAGAAAACAACATGTAATACATGTGGGTGTATTTAATGAGAAAACGTTAAATTACAGTAGAACAAGCATATAGCAAAACTGTCACGACCACGCAGAATCTCAGAAAAGCCTCGATCACGGAGCGGTTAATGAATGTTAACCTGTACTGGTTTCCGTTTCTCAAAACTCTGAAATTGTGAACGTGAGAATTCTTTGTTATTAAAGTTGCTTAGATGTCAATTCCTAATGACTATTGATCACTGTGCTTGTCACTAGACATGCTTCCGATTCTAATCTGTTTATTGAGGCGTCTGAGTTCTACCTGCAGACTTTGGTAAAATGGGGTAGGTTCATTAACTCTGCTTCCCCACATAATTAGCCATGAAATTAGCACTGTCGTTATTAGTTACCATTTCTTTGCAAGAGCAGGCAGAACAACAGTGCTTCAGTAATGAATTCTTTAAATAGGTTTTAAACAGGTGGAGGATGTTTTGTGTATTTTTAATGACTTGGGTGAAAAAAAAAACTATTTTGATCCGCGTGTAGTGTTCTAACTTTATTTGTTTTTTTTTGTTTTTTGTTAATTTTGTTTAGTTATGGAGAAATCCACAGCATCCGACTCCTTGGCGAGAGATTTTGCGCGTTTGTCAACTTCAAATGTCCTGTTGCGGCGGCCCGAGCTCTTGATGCTTTGCAGGTAGGTATCTGAATGCACTGCTGACAGGCGTTGGTTGATTCTTTAATTGCAATATATTTATTGCAGTATGAGTTGGGATATCAAACAATCAATTTATAAATTAGTTGACACAATGCAAAGGAACTCTTTCTCATTCTTCATTGCTAGTTGACAATACAGAACTCTTTATACCAACCGTCATGATTTGCTCATGCCATTCCCACTTGCAGGGACATATTACTAGTCTACAAGCTCATTCAACCAATGCCTAATTTTGTGACATTTTATAGAATGAAAACTGGGCATGAATTGATGGTTGCGTTATAAGCAATCAATCAATATTTCAGGACAAAGGAGAGCATGTGTTACATAGAAACATAGAATGTGACAGCAGATAAGAACCATTCGGCCCATCTAGTCTGCCCAGTTTTCTAAATACTTTCATTAGTCCCTGGCCTTATCTTATAGTTAGGATAGCCTTATGCCTATCCCACGCATGCTTAAACTCCTTTACTGTGTGAACCTCTACCACTTCAGCTGGAAGGCTATTCCATGCATCCACTACCCTCTCAGTAAAGTAAAACTTCCTGGTATTATTTTTAAACCTTTGCCCCTCTAATTTAAGACTATGTCCTCTTGTTGTGGTAGTTTTTCTTCTTTTAAATATAGTCTCCTCCTTTACTGTGTTGATTCCCTTTATGTATTTAAATGTTTCTATCATATCCCCCCTGTCTCGTCTTTCCTCCAAGCTATACATGTTAAGATCCTTTAACCTTTCCTGGTAAGTTTTATCCTGCAATCCATGACCCAAAGATGTATTACCTACTATATTTTTCTGTACTATTCATTTGAGTAGTTTTCTCATAGCCGTTATTAAAATTTTATAACACTATACACTGTGGTTCCTAATCGCCTGCAGTGTTTAATAGATTCATATCGTCCCTCCTTTGTCACTTATGAGTGCATTCTTTGTTGTGCATTTCATGGTAAAATCGAGACATGTTGCCTTAGGATATCATTTCATTTATTTAGAATTTGGCTTATGTAACTGTTTTACACAGTCTTTTCTTCTTCTTTTTTTTTGTTTATACCCTTCGTACAGAAAATGTTTCTAATTAAAAAAACAAGTACAGTAACTTCCCATCACACTTCATTCCAATGAGGCACGTTTATTGCATTTCAAATAATAATGGAGAAACATCTTTTCTTACACCTGTCAACAGGGAAAAGAAGTAGAGAATACAAAATTATTGATCAGATACCCAGACAAGCCTTTCCGACCTGCAACTGTGAGCACTTCAGAAGCACAAACAAAGACAGCCTCAATAAAGTAAGTTGTGTCTATTGGCTGGTTCCAATTTAAGGATGTCAACACATTTACAAATGACAACCCTTACTCATTAAAGTTAAAGACCCTTTTGTCACTTACCCGAGTCTAGCGATTTCCCATGGCGCTGGTTCTGACTCCACTGACAAGAGCCGGCAGGGGGACCTTATGTGCCTGCGCAGCACGGACTGCAATCACATCAGGACTGCCCCGTAGGAGAGCTTTGAATCATTGCTTTCCTATGTTTTTTTTTGTTTTTTTTTAGCTGATGCTGGATGTCATCATACAAAGTGGGAGTATGTGTAGCGTAATTTAGCAGACCAAAAGTCTACTAAGGACCCGGAGGCAGTTCGAGTGGCTGTCTGGTAGAGGTCACTAGAGGTGGAGTTAACCCTGCAAGGCAATTATTACAGTGTATCAATAACTGCAATAATTAACACTGCAGGGTTATGGGGATAGGGTCACTGCTTCCAGACAACGTGGTCTCTGTGCCTATAGTGTCCGTTTAACGATTATTTTATGACCCACTATAATTTACAGGCATGATTCTATCCCTGTGAATTACTAGATCTGGTCTGCTAGATACAATAGCTGGCAGAGTATATAATATATCTCCATTTCACAGTTGACAAGGACGGCTCCAGACGAGCAGAAATGTGACAAAATAATAAAATATTCCTGCACCCTTATAGAAGATGCCATACAGAACTAACCATTGTGCAATTTCAGCGGCTCTGTCACCTTATTCTGGAATCTTTGCATATGATGGGGACATTATGGCATGCGGTGACTGTAGGGAAGGGTGAGTTTTACTTACCTGAAGCTGTCCCTCATGCCCGTCACCATCTACTTCCATGAGATCCTCTTAAGCTCCTCGCACGTCATTCGCCAGAAGCCTACGTCAATGGGGCAGGATAGAGCCACTTTAATGTTGGTCTACGATGGATATGTGGCAGTCTTCTAAATTTTATACACCTGTCAACAAAGATTTGGCTGAAAAGTTTAGCATTTGAAAGGCAAGATCGCATTCGGCTTCTCAAGTATTAGACTTTAGGAAGGAAACGTTGCCTGGATTATATAATATGCAATGAAAATGCTGATTTACATTTCCAGTAATGTAGCAATTTGTTCATCTACACTTGCATTTGGCGACCTCTCTATATACATACTTCAATTCAAACTGCTTTATTCACTAAAGTGTGAATTCAAAGTGAATTTCGAATTTAAGGTCAAAGTAGCTGAGCTGGAAAAATGATCTGTAGACTATGCTTTCAGTTTGGCTACTGTGGCCTGAAATTTGAAATATCACAGTAAATCACCCTCAGAGTGTCCCTCTGGGTATTCTACATGTGATATGAATCAGATACAGGTGTAGAACTCCTTATTTGCTCATTGCTTGGTTGGCTTGCACAACTCAGGAATGAAAAATGAAGGTACGTCTAGCAGGGTCTGTAGTTACTGTGTGACAACCTTCGTTTAACTAATGAATCATTTCAGCTTCCTAAATGGGGGAGTGTATTGTGTACAAGCGATTGCTGATGGTGATATTGGCAATCAATGTAACAATGCCCTATAGCAAACAAGTACAAGTTGGCAACCTGCAATATTTACTTAAGTCACAAAGCAAATGTTCTCATTTCTGTAGAATAACTGCCAGATGTTTTTTTTCCTAACCTCCTTCTGCAGTTAGATCACAGTGGTGCTAGCCTGTCCCTTGTTTGATATTTGATAATACAGGTCCTGCTTATGGTTAATGATTAGACTATATGATCAAGGATTTTTTTTTCAAACAAACCCTTTATTTTAGATAGTTCTGTCTATGTTAAGATGCGGTGGCTGTAGAGAAGGGTGAGTTTTACTTACCTGAAGCTGTCCCTCATGGCCGTCACCATCTACTTCCATGAGATCCTCTTTTATGTAGTATATATGTAGTAACTGCACCCAAATGGTCAATTTCTTTAGACAAATTAAAACATACTATATAGAAATACAAGTATAAAAGCTACACATTGTCATGGTTCCATAGAAATCTCTTTGGTTTTTGGTCCTTTCAGTATGGTACAATACCTCTTAGTGCCACTAGCTGCCTGTAGTGCTGTTGCTTGCTTTGTCAGCTTCCCTTGTAATAGTACTACGCTATGGAATTTGCTGTCGCTATATAAATAATAAAAAAATAATAATACCAGCGTTTCTCTTTTTGTTCCTATCCCCCTCTTGTCTACAAACCTCTGAAGACCTTCAAACCCTTCAGGGCCTATTATCATACCAGTTAGCAGCAGGAGTCCTAATGGCCACCTAATCCAATAGCTCAGTCTGTGGGGGAAGAGCCAGCCGGTGTGCAAATCCACCTTAGTTGATTATAGTCGACATTCTATGTCCTGGAATCCTGAGTTTCATGGACCTGGTAGAGCATCTCAAGGATCCTAAACCAATTCTTAATATCCTGAGTATCCTAAACCGAGCCTCAGTTTCCAGAATATCCTAATGTCCCAAGGCTCCTGAACCTGTTTTCTGTTTCCCGAATGTCATTGTTTCCCAAGGGTCCTGAACCTGGTCCTAGTATCCTGTATGTCCTGAATCTGGTCCTAGTATCCCATGTATCCTGAACCTGGTCATAGTATCCTAAATGTCCTAGTATCCCAAGGGTCCTGAACCTTGGGCTCCGTATCCTGAGTGTCCTAGTATCCAGAGTGTCTTGAAGCTAGTCTTATGTAACGAAAATATACCCCAACACGCAGGATTCAACACAACAGAAGACAACACAGAGGGGAGATACGTCTACTGGACCTTAGAAAGGCCGGACTCGACGTTAATGAGAGGAGTACAGAGTCAGGAGCGATCCGAGGTCAAGGGCACAAAGAGACAGCGTAAACTAAGACTAGCCGGGGTCTAGTACACCGTAAACAGCAAGCCAGCAAACAGAACCGATAAGGATAAAGAGATAACGTAGTCAGAAAACAAAGCCAAGGTCAAGTACGAAGGAACAGAACTGTCAGGGTACCTGCGGTCTATACCTCCGAAAGAGGTAGAGACTTAGCTGTTCCTCCATCCAGACGGCCTGATGGCTCCCTTTCCCACGGTCTATCCGGTCATGCAAGGCCGGCCGCGAGGGAGTGACTGCCTTTTACAGCATCTAGGCAGGAAGTTGTCATCAGGACACTCCTCCGGAACGACCTGTCACTCAATTGCTGCAGGACCAATCAGGACGCCTCGGAGGTTACTGCTCTGAACAGGGTATTTAACAGAGCTTCTTTCATTAGCTCATTGCCCTGTCGTGGTTCTAGCTTGTTCTAGTCACTCAGTGCTTGTGTATTCTATTATCCCTTTTGGTTTTGACCCGGCTTGTTTACCTTACTCTGCTTATTTCTGTTACCCTTGATTCGGCTTGTCTCTCGCTTACCTGTCTTCTGTTACCCTCGACCTTGGCTTGTCTTTGACCATTCTATACTGTACTACTTACGTTAGTCCGGCCATTCTAAGGTCCGGTATACGTATCTGGCAACTGTTTGTACTCTGCGTGTTGGATCCCTGTCCCGATCCGGACATTACGACAGGGCCAATGGATCCTGCGAGTACAAACAGTCAGCTTGCCTCTCCTGATCCTAGGTTTGAAGCCATGGATCACAGAATGGATCAGATGGCGCTTGCGCTACAGGCTCTATTATCTCGTGCCAATAACCCACCAGAGGAGATACGTAATACCCCTGTTTCTCCTGTCGGTTCAGGTCTAGAGGTAGCCACAGTGGGTGCTTCTTCTCGCATTACCCCCCCAGTACGCTATGGTGGGGCTCCTGAGAAGTGTTGTGGTTTCTTAAACCAAATTAGTATCCATTTTGAATTGCAACCTCGCTCTTATCCTACAGATAGGGCAAAGGTAGGATTTATTATCACCCTACTTATTGAGAAAGCTCTGAGATGGGCCAACCCATTATGGGAGAACGATAACCCATTAGTTTATAACTATAACGCCTTTGTAGCTGCTTTTAGAAGAACATTTGACCCTCCAGGTAGAAAGGTTAATGCAGCCAGATTACTGTTGCGTCTGAGACAGGAGAACCAAACACTGTAAAATTAAGCTTCTACCCGGGACTATGCCTCCGAGGGGCCATGTATATCCTTTGTCTGTTCAGGAAAACTCGGTTCTAGAGGAGTATATTCAGGAGAATTTAGAAAAGGGATTCATCAGGAGGTCTTCTTCTCCGGCCGGGGCGGGGTTCTTTTTCATTAAGAAGAAGGATGGCACGCTGAGACCTTGTATCGATTACCGAGGCTTGAATAAAATAACTGTCAGAAATGCCTATCCTATCCCACTGATTACCGAGTTATTTGACCAAGTTAGATCTCAGAGGGGCTTACAATTTGGTGAGAATCCAGCAAGGTCACGAGTGGATGACGGCATTCAATACCCGGTATGGCCATTACGAATACACTGTTATGCCATTTGGACTATGCAATGCTCCTGCAGTATTTCAAGAGTTGATTAATGAGGTACTTAGGGAGTTTCAGCATGATTGTGTTATTGTTTACCTGGACGACATACTAATACACTCTAAGGAGATTGAGACTCACCATAGACAGGTCAGAAAGGTGTTACACAAACTTCTGCAACATGGTCTATACTGCAAATTGGAAAAGTGCAGTTTTGATCAGTCTCAGGTAGACTTTCTTGGGTACGTGATTTCTGGGGAAGGTTTTAAAATGGATCCTGGTAAACTCCAATCTATTTTAGACTGGCCTTTGCCCAAAGGACTCAAGGCTATTCAAAGGTTTATTGGTTTTTCCAACTACTATAGGCGCTTCATTAAGGGTTACTCCTCTATCATTGCGCCTATTACCAATATGACCAAACAAGGGGCTGATACTAAGTTCTGGTCTGAGGAAGCTCTTGGTGCTTTTAAGACTCTCAAGGACCTTTTTGCCTCAGCTCCCATTCTAGTTCATAATGATACGACTCTGACTTTCTTGCTCGAGGTCGATGCTTCTGAGACAGGAGTTGGGGCTGTTCTGTCTCAAAGGTTAGGGGTGGATAAACCGTTACACCCTTGTGGTTTCTTCTCTAAAAAATTTTCTGGGCCTGAGAGCAGATATGACATCGGGGAGAGGGAACTGTTAGCAGTCATTAAGGCTTTAAAGGAGTGGAGACATTTACTGGAAGGGACACTACACCCTGTTACTATCCTAACGGATCATAAGAACTTGTCTTATATTGGGGAGGCTAAGCGCTTGTCCGCCAGGCAGGCTCGCTGGGCTTTGTTCCTCACTCACTTTAATTATGTACTTACGTATAGACCTGGTTCTAAGAACTCTAAAGCCGATGCTTTGTCTCGTCAATATGAACCATCCACTATAACTGAACCACTTCTGTCCTCCATAGTTCCTAAGGGGAATATCATCGCGAACACGAATCTCAGGATTCACTCTCCATTGCTTTCTGAGATCATGAAGTTTCAGCATTTGGCACCCAAACAGACTCCTGGGGATCGACACTTCGTTCCTGCCGCTCTCCAACTGGAGGTGCTACGCTGTCTCCATAACAGCAAGGTGGCTGGGCATCCTGGCATCCGCAAGACCTATGCGCTGGTCTCTAAAGATTTTTGGTGGCCTGACTTACGCAAGGATATTAAAGAATTCATCGGGGCATGTGAAGTTTGTACCAAGACCAAGCTACCCCATTCGCTTCCATGCGGATTTCTGCACCCTTTAGAGGTTCCTGAAAAGCCTTGGTCCTGCCTGGCAATGGACTTCATTGTTGATTTGCCTATCTCTAAAAAGCAGACTGTCATCCTCACTGTGGTAGACAGATTTACTAAAATGGCTCACTTCATTCCCTTACCTAAACTCCCATCTTCGCCCGAATTAGCGGAGATATTCGCCAGGGAGATTTTCCGTTTGCATGGGATACCTTCCCAAATTGTCTCTGACAGAGGCTCCCAATTTGTTTCCCGTTTTTGGAGATCATTCTGCTCCCAACTAGGCATCAAATTGAATTTCTCCTCTGCCTATCATCCTCAGTCCAATGGAGCTGCTGAACGCACTAACCAAAAAGTTTAACAATATTTACGTTGTTTCGTTTCAGAACACCAGGACGATTGGGTCGGTTTGATTCCTTGGGCGGAGTTTGCACATAACAATCTCATTTGTGATTCTACGCATTCTAGCCCTTTTTTCTTGAATTATGGCTTTCATCCTTCCATCCTTCCTTCGGAGTCTTCTTCTCAAGGGATACCGTCGGTGGATGTTCATGTTGCCAATTTAAGAGAGTTGTGGGATCAAACTCGACAAATCCTTCTGCACAATTCTACGCTGGTTAAAAAACACGCTGACAAACGTAGAAGGGCAGCACCGGTGTTTGTTCCAGGCGATAGAGTATGGTTAAGTACTAGAAACATTCGGTTAAAAGTGCCGTCCATGAAGTTTGCTCCTCGATATATTGGACCTTACAGGGTACTGTCTCAAATTAACCCAGTTGCGTATCGTTTAGCGTTGCCTAATGCCTTACGCATTCCTAATTCATTTCATGTTTCCTTGCTAAAACCATTAATATGTAACAGGTTCTCCTCCACGATCGCCCCTCCCCGCTCAGTTCAGGTGGAGGGTCAGGAGGAGTATGAGGTCAATTCCATCGTTGATTCTCGAATCTCCCGGGGGAAACTGCAATATCTGGTCGATTGGAAGGGTTATGGTCCTGAGGAGAGAAGTTGGGTACCTCAGGAGGAGGTGCATGCTCCCCGTCTCCGCAGGGCGTTTCACTCTCGATTCCCTTCTCGCCCTGGTGTATTCCGCCCGGTGGGCGTATCTGAGAGGGGGGGTACTGTCAGGGTACCTGCGGTCTCTACCTCCGAAAGAGGTAGAGACTTAGCTGTTCCTCCATCCAGACGGCCTGATGGCTCCCTTTCCCACGGTCTATCCGGTCATGCAAGCCCGGCCGCGAGGGAGTGACTGCCTTTTACAGCATCTAGGCAGGACGTTGTCATCAGGACACTCCTCCGGAACGACCTGTCACTCAATTGCTGCAGGACCAATCAGGACGCCTCGGAGGCGTGGTTACTGCTCTGAACAGGGTATTTAACAGAGCTTCTTTCATTAGCTCATTGCCCTGTCGTGGTTCTAGCTTGTTCTAGTCACTCAGTGCTTGTGTATTCTATTATCCCTTTTGGTTTTGACCTGGCTTGTTTACCTTACTCTGCTTATTTCTGTTACCCTTGATTCGGCTTGTCTCTCGCTTACCTGTCTTCTGTTACCCTCGACCTCGGCTTGTCTTTGACCATTCTATACTGTACTACTTACGTTAGTCCGGCCATTCTAAGGTCCGGTATACGTATCTGGCTACTGTTTGTACTCTGCGTGTTGGATCCCTGTCCCGATCCTGACAAGAACTGAACACAACAAGCGCAAACGGGAACTGAAACAGAAACCACGATAGGGCAAGGAACTAAGGGAAAAAGGTGAGTATATATACCTTAACATCTATTTTGATTGGCCCCTGTCATATCCACGCCCCCAAAAGGTAAGTGTATGGGGAGTGTGGCATGACAGGGACCAATGGGAGGCCTTTGCCAATTTAGGCTCCCACTGTCCCTTTAAGAGCGCGCCCGATACCCGCGGCACGCTCTTAGAGTCAGGCGGGACACGTGACCGCTTCTTGCGGTCACTGCCCGCCTTCCTGTCACAGACGTGCAGCAGCAGGACCGCGCGCGGCTTGAACAGAGGACCCCGTCCGGCCCCTGGAAAGGGTAAGTACCGCTACAGTACCCCCCCTGAGGACACACCCTCCGGGCGGGAAACGAGAATGGAAGGAATGTACAAGGCGAGGAGCGTGAACAGCGTCAGCGGAAATCCAACTGTTCTCCTCAGGCCCATAGCCCTTCCAATGCACCAGGTACTGAAGTCAACCTCTAAGGAAATGAGAGTCAAGAACAGCAGAAACTTCAAACTCCTCATGACCCTCCACAGAGACAGGAAGGGGAGGAGGAGTATGCCGGGTATAGCGGTTGCGTACGTAAGGCTTCAACAACGAGGTGTGAAAGACATTAGGAATACGCAAATTCTTAGGAAGACCCAAGGCATACGAAACAGGATTAACTTTATGCAAAATAGGATAAGGACCAATAAAGCGGGGGGCCAATTTCACAGAAGGCACCCGGAGGCGAATATTTCGCGTGGAAAGCAAAACCCTATCCCCCACGACATAAGAAAGAGCCGCCCTGCGACGCTTGTCAGCCTGCACCTTCTGGCGAGCAGCGGAATCCACCAAAGAACGCTGAACCTGCTCCCAAGTATTACGCAAACCAGCCAAATGCTCATCCAGAACTGGCATGCCCTGTGAGGAGAAAGCAGCCGGAAGAACAACGGGATGCTGGCCATAGACAATGTAAAAAGGACTTTTGCCGGAAGAATCATGAGTAGCGTTATTCCGAGCAAGGAAGAAGGTCAGCCCAAGTGTTCTGATGGTGGGATACGAAACAACGAAGGTACTGCTCCAGAGATTGATTGGCACGTTCAGCAGCTCCATTAGACTGGGGGTGGTAAGCGGAAGAAAATGAGAGAGAAATACCCATTTCCGAACAAAAGGCTTTCCAGAACCTGGAAATAAATTGGCTACCCCTATCGGACACAATAGATATGGGAATGCCATGCAACCGAAACACCTCTCTACCGAACATAAATGCCAGTTCCCTAGACGTGGGCAGCTTGCGAAGAGACACAAATTGAGCCATCTTGGAAAACCGATCTACTATAATTAGGATAACTGTGTTACCATTCGAAGGGGGTAATTCAACAATAAAATCCATTGACAGGTTAGACCAAGGTCTCTCGGGAACAGGTAACGGATGCAACAGCCCACAAGGAACTCTACAAGAAGATTTCATACAGGCACAAGTAGTACAAGCACCTATATAGTCGGTGACATCCTTGCGTAAGGAATCCCACCAAAAATACCGAGAAACAGCTGACACCGTTTTGGAAATACCAGGATGTCCAGCAGTCTTAGTGTCATGATACAACGACAGAATATCCCATCTCTCGGGTAAATCAACGAACAGTTTATCATTAGGCCTCTCGCTAGGTGCCATTCTTTGTTTCGCTTGTATGGCCTGCAAGAGGGACGAGGAAATAGACAAAATAGTAGTAGCTATTATCCTGTCTGGGGGAATGACAGGAGTAACATCAATCTCCTGTTTGTCAGCAGTTTCGAAATGTCTGGACAGAGCGTCTGCTTTAGTGTTGCGATCACCTGGCCTATAGATGATAATATAATTGAAATGAGACAAAAACAGTGACCACCTAGTCTGCCTAGAAGACAATCTTTTAGCCTCACTAAGGTAGAATAGGTTCTTGTGATCCGTAAATATGAGGATGGGATCTTTAGTTCCTTCTAACAAATGTCTCCATTCTTTAAGTGCTAAAATAATAGTAAGGAGTTCGCGATTACCCACATCATAATTCTTTTCTGCTTTGGACATTTGTTTGGAAAAGAAGCCACAAGGATGCAATGGCTTGTCAGGCGACTCTCTTTGGGATAAGACAGCACCTACCCCGATATCGGAAGCATCAACTTCAAGAATATAGGGCAGTGAGGGGACAGGATGCTGTAAAATAGGTGCAGAGACGAACGTAGTTTTAAGAAATTCAAAAGCCTGAAGTGCCTCGGGAGACCAGACACGAGTATTGCCATCCTTTTTTGTCATACGGGTGATAGGCGCTACAATAGAGGAAAAACCTTTAATAAAGCGTCTATAATAGTTAGAGAAACCAAGAAAACGCTGAATGGCTTTCAAACCTTGTGGTAGAGGCCATTCTATGACAGCAGCAAGCTTCTGGGGATCCATACGAAAACCTTTAGCGGAAATCAAATACCCCAAAAACTGGACTTCGGATTGGTCAAATAGACATTTTTCCAGTTTACAATAAAGACCATTAGCAAGAAGAGTCTTCAGAACTGTTGTAACATGTCTGTGATGAGTGTGTAAATCTGTAGAGTAAATTAATATGTCGTCCAAGTACACAATTACAAATGTGTGAATAAAGTCTCTTAAGACGTCATTAATAAATTCTTGAAACACTGCTGGGGCATTGCATAGACCAAATGGCATAACAGTATACTCGTAATAGCCAGACCTAGTGTTAAATGCCGTCTTCCATTCGTGGTCTTTCTTAATACGTATTAAATTGTATGCACCTCTAAGATCCAATTTAGTGAATACAGTAGCATGTTTGAGCCTGTCAAATAATTCCGTAATTAAAGGTATAGGGTATGCATTTTTGATGGTGATTTTATTCAGACCTCTATAATCGATACACGGTCTTAAATCATCTTTCTTCGATACAAAGAAGAACCCTGCTCCAGCCAGAGAAGAGGATCCTAACAAACCCTTTTTCTAGTGATTCCTTAATATACTCCTCCATGACACGGTTTTCTTGAACCGATAAAGGGTACACCCTGCCCTTTGGAGGTATAGTATTAGGCAATAAATAGATAGCACAATCGTAGGGTCTGTGATGCGGTAATTTGTCAGCCTCTCTTTTATCGAAGACAGTCTTGAGAAATAAGTACTGAGGGGGTATAACAGTAGACAAAGGAGGAGTAGTAGGAACATTAATAGAATTCAATGGGGTGACTTCAATAGTAAAAGACTCGTTGCCCTGACTCCCAGTCGAAAATGGGATTGTGAGTACGTAACCATGGGTACCCTAACACGACGTGAGAAGAGGGAGAGGTGATGACCTGGAACCGAATGGTTTCAAAGTGTAAAACCCCTGTATACATGTGTAACGGTACAGTTTCATGGGTAACAACTGGAGAACTTAATGGTCTGCCATCTATGGCCTCAACGGCCAAGGGTATCTCCTTCTCTCTTATGGGAATGTTGTTTTTCTTAACAAAACCAGAGTCTATGAAATTATCAGCTGCCCCTGAGTCAACCAGAGCTTGTATGTGCTCAGCTATGCAACTCTCTCCCATATGAAAAGAAACAGGGAGAAGCAACCGGTTAGGAGGCAATTTAGGAGACTTAGATATCACACCCAAGGCCAGTCCCCTATAGGGTCTTAGGTGCGAGAGTTTTCCGGAAGCACGGGACATTCTTTTATCATATGGTCTCTCCTACCACAGTATAGGCAGAGTCCATCCCTTCTCCTATGCAATTTTTCAGTATCAGAGAGTTTGGCAACCCCTAATTGCATGGGTTCCTCCTCAGATACTTTAACACTCTCAGGTTTATCAACTCTGGGGTTAATAGGTGTAACTAAACGTCTATTCCTGTTTTTAGTATAGAGCCTGTCACAAATGCTATTATCTATATCAATGAGGTAGTCAATAAGGTCCTCTAATGCAATAGGAAGCTCCCTAGCTGCTACCTCATCCAATATAGTGTCAGATAAACCTTCCATGAATGCAGTAGTTAACCCATTGTTGGTCCAATCTACCTGTGAAGCAAGGGTACGAAACTGAATGGCATAGTCTGCAACAGACCTAGAACCCTGTTTAATTCTCATTAATGTTCTGGCGGCATTCTTTGACCTTTTAGTTGTGTCAAAAGTTCTGCGAAAAGCTGTAAGGAAACTATTGAAATTATGTACCATAGGTCCATTAGCCTCCCAAATAGGATTTGCCCACTCAAGTGCTTTATCGGTAAGTTGGTGCATAAGGAACCCTACTTTAGACCTATCTGTGGGAAAGGAACGTGGATACATTTCAAAGTGGAATTCTATTTGATTAATGAATCCTCTGCAAGTCTTAGCTTCCCCTCCATACCTAGGAGGGGGTGTTAAATGGGCCAAAGCATTAGGCAAAGTAGATACATCAGGAAGAAGAGGAGCAGGAGGATCCGGTACGGTTACTGAAATAGTTCTAGATAAGAGCATTTGGAGAGCCTGGGCTATCTGATCCATACGGTGATCCTGCTCTATAAATCTAGCCTCATGAGAAGCCATCTGCTGAGCTAAATCTGCGGGGTCCATGGCCCTATCGTAATGTAACGAAAATATACCCCAACACGCAGGATTCAACACAACAGAAGACAACACAGAGGGGAGATACGTCTACCGGACCTTAGAATGGCCGGACTCGACGTATATGAGAGGAGTACAGAGTCGGGAGCGATCCGAGGTCAAGGGCACAAAGAGACAGCGTAAACTAAGACTAGCCGGGGTCTGGTACACAGTAAACAGCAAGCCGGCAAACAGAACCGATAAGGATAAAGAGATAACGTAGTCAGAAAACAAAGCCAAGGTCAAGTACGAAGGAACAGAACTGAACACAACAAGAGCTAAAGGGAACTAAAACAGAAACCACGATAGGGCAAGGAACTAAGGGAAAAAGGTGAGTATATATACCTTAACATCTATTTTGATTGGCCCCTGTCATATCCACGCCCCCAAAAGGTAAGTGTATGGGGAGTGTGGCATGACAGGGACCAATGGGAGGCCTTTGCCAATTTAGGCTCCCACTGTCCCTTTAAGAGCGCGCCCGATACCCGCGGCACGCTCTTAGAGTCAGGCGGGACACGTGACCGCTTCTTGCGGTCACGGCCCGCCTTCCTGTCACAGACGGCGGATGAGCCGCGCGCGGCTCGTGCAGCAGCAGGACCGCGCGCGGCTTGAACAGAGGACCCCGGCCGGCCCCTGGAACGGGTAAGTACCGCTACATCTTAGTATTCTATTCTTCAATAACCTGGCACTAATATATGGATTGTCCTGAACCTTGGGTTCCGTATCCCAAGTGTCCATAGTATCCCAATTGCTTAAATGTCAAGTTTCTCCTGTTCTATTTTCTCACATGGCTATTCACTAAAGTGTGAAACATTGGGAAATCAAAGTGAATGCTAAGTAATTTTCAAATTTAAGACAAGAGTAGCTGATCTGGAAGCCTAGCTGGCTTGGGAACATTTTCCCATTCAATTATTTGGACCTTAAATTTAAAATGTACTTTGAATCCCTGCGATGTATACTACAAAACTTTCAGATTAATAAACAGCACACCCAAAAATATATGGTTTTAAATTGTGCCAGGATACTTAAAATCACGTATCTTTGCAAACAAATATAAAGATTGAATGACACCATATGGCCATATTGTGTTAAGCCCACCATATGCGTTTGTTATGGCAGGTCATTTTAAGTAGCTCTGTAAAATTTAAAACTTAATTATTTTTTGTGTGTGTGTGCTGTTCTCTTATCTGTATTTTGTATATACTATTGTATTTACACCTGCACCGCTACTTAGAAATGTATATTCTGGGTGTATTCCCCAATTACCCTAGTTTCTGTATACAAACAACTGGCAAATGTGTTAGAGATCCACTGGATTACCCCAACATCTTGCTTAGATGGTCTTCAGGGAAGATCTTTGAACACTTTCATCAGCAGCCGATGAGACGGTCCTTAGAACTATACTCAATAAAAACATGCTGTCATGAATATACTTTTCTCGATCTTGTATAAATGATGATGAAAACGCACCTTTCTACTGGAAACACATAATGCTACAAAGAAAAACTGCAAAACTGCCAACGCACTTTTTCCTTAACCATTTCTTTAAAAATTCTTAAATAAATGATCATATAGGCCTCCGGGGAGCAGCTGTTAATAAACAAGACACCTCTTTAAAATTCTTTTCATTTTTCTTACCTATAGTCTTAATCGGTTTGGCTTTTTTATCTTTTTTATGCTCAGGGACGAAGCTAAACCTATGTCATATAACGTTATTTACACATGTTGTCCTTAAATTAAGTTTTTTTGAACTTAAGCTACTGAGTCTTGTTATCCATATATTGTACATAATGGATTGGCAGATATATATTTAAACATAAATGTTTAGGCCAGGTGTCTCAAAAGGTCCACGCAGCTGTCAGGTGAAAGAAGTTTTGTTTCACGCTTGTCCTATTTATTTAACCCCTTAAGGACCAAACTTCTGGAATAAAAGGGAATCATGACATGTCATGTGTCCTTAAGGGGTTAATTGGGACAAGGGTGACCAACTAATGGATAGCAAACCTTCTGTTCTTCAGCAAACATGTCATACTATCCAGTAAAGGTGAGCACTTCATTATGATGACCAGCACATTTTCTTTATTAGCACATTAGTATAGATAAAAAAGAAGCAATGTTTCAGTTCAACAATATTCATCGTGTGTGTCCGGTATCTAGATACACAGAAGTTCTGTGTGCATGTGGACCTTGTCTAATTTAATCTACAATTTCTACTGGGATGCTTTTTTGGGGGGGGGGGGGGGACAGAATGCAAAGGTTGCCCGATGCGGCACAAACATACAGAATCTTACTGCCATAGCTTGAGTTGAAGCACCTGAGAATTGCATGGGGTAGCAATCTCATTTTTGTTAGATCTATTGACTTGCATAGTATTGGCTAGCACAATGTGTAGGCAACATTTTCATCTGAGAAGCTGTGGAAAGTAATATTTTATTTCTTTTGGCCCTTAGTTCCAAGAAAAAAGGAGCAGTAAAGACCAGCGAATGTTACTACTGGAGATCCAACGGGTGCAGTTTTGGAGATAAATGCCGCTACAGACATATCCCTGAAAATAAAGGGGTAGACAAAAAGCAGTGGAAATGCTGATCTAATCAATACTCCGACACAGAGCAATTTCAGATAAAATATCAAGAACCAAGGCCAAATGATTCCAAGATGGATGTCTCTAGGTCTGCCAGTGATTTGATGAAACTTTCTGCAACTTATCAAATGTTCTGAAATGAATCATGGTTTGCACATCTTTATTGCTGTGGAACTTCCTTGGCTCTTATTTCTTTGTGTTTTAACGTCTCCTCTTCGGCTCGTCACAATGATGATATCTAGAAGCGTGGATCTGAACATGCACTTTAATGTAGAACACTGAACGATTGCATGAACTGCTACCTGTTACAAATCAAGCCTTTGATATGCCTTGAAATACTGGAATTACAGTAAAACCATCCTCCAACGTTGCAGAACATGACTTGCTTGGGAGAAGAAGAATACGTTACCAGCTGAATTCCGGGTTTCTAACCCATTGGTCCTAGACTTCTCCTTTCACTAGGGTGACTTGTTTCAAAAATATTTATTTTCCAGTAATTACACAGCCAGAGCATATATTTGTTCTGTTTTAATTTAGCATTATTTTGCCATCAGGCGAAACTATTAACTGTAATGGAAAAGGGGCCAAAATGTAACACCAATCATTCTCGGAAACATTATGGTCTAAGACGGTAGATAATATTTTCTGAAGTGCCTTATTTTATACAGATTTTTGTACATTTGGAATATTCACACTGTATTATTAATTGACCAGGGGGTGTTTTAATTGTGTCATTCTTTGCTAAGTGTTGCTGTATGTTTTTGGCGTAGAAATTTGTGACCCACTATCAACAAGTGATGCCAACTAGTAAAGAGTCTGCAACGCCCGGTCAGTCTTTGCCAATGTAACTAACTTTCTTATAAACCTGTTTATTTATTATTGTATGTTTTAATTGTTTGCACTAACTGCTGCTGTGTTTGTGTGCTGTTATGTTAATTACCTGTACACATGCCAACTTGGGGTGAAGCCGATGGCTTTAAGGCTTAATAGAAACCTGGGACTGGATTGAATATGCCATTATCGGCAGTACCGTGGAAGTAAACTCACAGTTTGCTCACCAAATTGTGAATTCTGTAGAAATGACAAAGGAATGAACATTTTAGGACAACATGGGCCAAAATAGAAAAATGTGCCTTTTTATTTTGCTTGCCTATTTTGGGCTGAAACTAATTCTCCACGGTTCTTGGTTTAACAAATAATGGCCGCTTTTTAATTACTGCTCAGGAAAATCCCAGAACATGCTGTGTCATAGAACAAATGGATCACTAAAGCATCTTGCTTCGATGGGCTTCAGTGAAGATGTTCGAACACTTTCATCAACAGCCTAGTTGACTTAAAAAAAAAAAAGATATATAAAAAACAGAAACCCCATTTATGACTTAAGTGCTAAGTTTTCTTCATTGCTGACCTCAGTGTACAATGCCTTGGATTCCATGTGATCAATAGTAAGACCCAGTAGGGATTTTCAGAAATATATATGAATATCCCATGAATTTCACACAATATATTTTCTACCAATTAACCATGCACATATACAATGCACACCAATGTTTCTGGCTTTCATAGTTTTTCAGGTTTTAGATTCAATGCATTTTTCCAAACAAATGTCATTATTGTGTTTTAAATGACTTTTCCAAGAACTACAGCCCACAGTAGTTGCTATGTTGTCAAGATTGCTTGGCACCATCCCACGGATGTAGTTAAACGGTTTTGGTAAAGTTTGAAAACTTGCAGGAGAAGCCAGATATCTCCATAGAATGAAGCCTTCTGAAGTAGGGAAGAATCAGCTAATACTCTCATCCAGTGAACGCTGACCCATAAGGCATGTTTTGTTCTACGGAGCAATTCTAGTTCTCCTGCAGGCAAAGATTGGATGAAGGGATTGCTGGTAACCAGGCAAGTTGGCAAACTGTACTAAAACATGTTTGCCTGCTTACTATGGTATGGCTCCAGGGCACTCTTGGCAGCATAACCACTGCAGCAGGTTGGTATGGTGCTTGAAGTGTCCAATCAAACCATACGCAAACATTTCTAAGAAATTCCTGCAGACATTGAAGAATAACAAAAGGTGAACGTCTCCACCCCGATATTCATTGGGTAGAAATTTGAATAGTGTCATTATCTTGGTATCAATTATCTGTATTATTATTACACACTGATTCTTATAACAATTATCTGTATTATTATTACACACTGATCCTTATAACATGTTCATAAAATTCTGATATAGCTTTAATTCCAGCAGGGCAGGGTGACCAGAACCATACTCTTTCAGGTTATGCTGTACCCAAATTGAGACATCTGTCCCCATCCTAATTCCCTCCTGTCCCCAAAAAATGTCAAATGGATATATTTAGGGGAAATCAGGAAATATTTGAAGACTTGGACAGGGATGTAAACATACATAATGGGTATGTGATTGCACACATATAACACCTTTCCTTATCACTTTCTCTGTGATTTAATGTTTGAAAGATTTATGGATAATTATTAATAGAAATTAACTGGTAGAAATGTTCATATTGGCCATTTTAAGGTATTTATCCAGTATGATTTAAGGAAACCATTTATATATATATATATATATATATATATATATATAGTTTTTGCTTCAGTAATAAAAAAAAAAAGTATTTACGAGGCCATCTAAATGGCAGAGAGCCAATGGAGTTATATTCTGTTAGGATTCATTTTAATATAAATAGAAACCCTGTTGTGTTTCGCAGATGGAAGCAGTAAGTTGCAATTCTGATCAGACTGCATGCTTTGTTTGATGTTCATAGGGTCATGTTTTGATTAGTCTTTATTTTATTTTTCTAAAGGATATGCTTGATATTTCATATTACCAACATGTTAATTAAATTGCATTAGGGAACATAGTGACAAGTAGCCTGCTTGCGTTGGGCTGCCTTACAATTTACTATAATAAAGCATAAAGCAACAGATGACTCACTAAGCAGGTCATTATATAAAGGGGGTTATGCAGGTGCTTGTCATACAAGGACCGATAACGTACAACAAAAATACCTGATACTATATTGCATTAAAAAAAAATGTTTGGCCATAGACTGATGTTATAAAATTCTGAACAGTTTATTTTACATCTACCCTTTAAAAGATATTTTTCCAAGTATTCCTTCAAAGTATATTTATGTCCGTACATACTATTGATTCATGTAATTTTTGTCACATTGTAAAAAGAAGTGGACATGTAAACAGTGTATGTCTATTGAATGGGTCATGTATACTGAATTGTCATATTGATAATTTATGTCATGGGGTAGCAGTCCGCAATGGCTCTTGTAGTGATCCTGTGAGACCAATTTGTGACATTTACTCATCTATTGAAGCCTTTGGGTTGAGAAAGGAGTCACGGGAAGGCCTAGTTGACATGCATTACATGTCAGAACGGTGCCTTGTCTCAAGACATTTGTGATATCAGAATGAAGTTCTATCAATCTAAATATTACAAAAATGAAACCATACATAAGATATGTGAAAAGTATGTACAATCTAGCTTTATTGATTGATTTAAAATAAAATTACACTTTTAAAAGTTATTACATGGTCCAAAAACATCAAGAAACCCCCCCCAAAAAACAGTTGAAAGTGTAGAGAGTCCACAAATGTATTTTTAGATTCATCCTACACAATAGCCCTTACTTAAAACATATCCTTATAAAACAGACATTTAGATTTTGCCACCCATCCTATAGTACTGATCTAATTTTATAGCTAGCACAAGTGATAGTAGTCTTACCTGAACTATGCCAGATTAATTGTATTATATGAAATACATTGTAATCTGTTTACATTCAGCTGTGTATGAAGCTTGGACTTTGGCAAAGACGTTGTTTTTGGTATTTTATTAATATTTAAAAATAACCAAAATGTCCAACAGTGTTATCCAGTAGTTACACAGAAGAGAATAGCAATTGGTAAATAAATGGCTCACCATTAAAGTGCCAGAGTGGCTTATAATATATAATTATAATATCTTAAAAAAATATATTGCTCAGAATTTTCCATTCTAATTTTGTAACAAATACCCTGAATTATGAATTCATGATGTCCATATTTTAAAATTCCATGATTCTGATGCATCAATATTAAGAACTGAAAGCTTCATGCTGTGCCAAATTAAAGAAGACTTCATGTATTGTTACTCTTTATAAACACACACAAACGTTGTGCGTAAACCAGACTCAGGATTCATGGTTTCCATAAAGCAATGGAAAAGGAATCCCATCCAAGGCCTAAAGGGACACTATAGGCACCCAGGCCACTTCATCTCATTGACATGGTCTCAGTGCACTGGATGCATGAGGACCTCTAGGTTTTAACAGAGTGAAGCTATAGTGTTAGAATACAGTTTCACCTTAATTTACACCGACTGGAAATCAGGACACAAAGTTTGCTTAAGTAATATGTCGACACAGGTTGTTTGACAAAACCTCACATTCCCAACATTTTAGTCTACTTCTCCACTTCCAGACTTTTGACCCTCTCAATGATGTTCTGTAGCAGCTATACAGGGGATTGGCCTACACTGCTCACTGGATAAATCTGCTGTGATATGTCAGCTCTCAAAACCTAAAAGTAGGCGAATATTTAAAAGAACACTCCACATGCCTAAAGCACAATTTTGCTGGCTTGCTTTATGTGTAAAGAGAGTGTCCTCAATGGAACTGATCTCAAGAGCAAGCAATTGTTCAGAGCACCTGCCTTGCATTGAGCTGTACTGAGAAAATTGTGATTGGACAACAACAGAAAGTTTGGTCGGGGTTAGAAGGGGAGGGTTTGCAAAAGCTGCAGACAAAGGATCTGCAGCTTTTGTAAGACATTTCTAGATGAACCCAAATAAAACCAATTAATAATTAAATGCATGCATGTTTTCAGTGAGGGCAGATGTACTAAATATGGATTTAGTTTTTAGGGCAGTGGGTGTACCTTTAAAGATATCCCTCACAAGGAACATATGTGACTGTCCATATGACTGCATCATAAAACATCAATGTGTCGTTCAGATTGGAATATTTTTGTAATCATTGGCATTTGGTAGTCTTCGAAATTCAGAATTAGCCACGATAAGCATAAGACCTTACTAATGGTACAGATGTATTGTTAACACGATGATAATACATTTCCTCTTGGCTCTCTTCCAGTTAGGGCTGCTAAGTTTTGAATGCTTTTCTTCCTGTGATGCCCACCATCAGGCTGATAATCTCATGACCTGCGGTTTGACTACAACCTGGATTATTTGACCAGAAATAAGTTTAAATCTGGCAACCGAATAGCAATTATCTGAGTCTACGGATAAACTGTGATTCAGTCTGGTCGTAGAATCTAGATTTAGATTTTAACGCAGAGCACATTCCTATATCCACCTCTTACTGGATGCTTCTACATTCTAAAACCTGTTCTAATAAAACAAGTTTATGGGAAAGGAGAAATGCTATAAAATGTGTCTTCTGAGCTGCTAATTTAATTCATTCAATTATAGATTTATTTATTTTTTTCACAAAGCGTAGAGGCCATTTCTGCTCTACTCATTGGTAATGATCAGTATAGTTAAACAGCATATGGCTCCAGTTTAAGTAAATTAATATACGTGGTCTGGTTATTCATTTTTTTTTTTTGTATGAACATAAAATATTTTAAAATACCAAACCACCACTAGATGGCAGCATCATACACAGATTTCATGATGGTACACAATGTTGCTAAAATGCCACTGTGGGATCTCGATAATGTTGTGAGTTGCAGAGTGGTGTAAGTGTGTCATATTACAGATGGTATTTCTTTCACATCTGTTATGATCTGTGTAATAACTCCTGAAAAATCCCATATCTATGCCGCAAGGATCATTCCTCGAGCATTTTAAAAATTGTAATTCTTATGCTGTAACATTTTATGTATGTTTTGTTTTTCGTAATTGTATTTTTAAACTATTTGTGTAATAACTGAAAGTGTTATTTATATCAGTTACTTGTCTTGACAGATGTTTCCTTATAAAGAAAATGCTTATGAAAATGTGATTTTATTTTGCTTTACACGTCTGTTCCTGCTGTAAAACTAACAGTCCTACACTGCATTACTGCATCTAGGTTGGATGCAATTGAGATAGGTAACGTGGATATATACATTCCTTAAAGGGAAACTATAGTGCTATAAAGTTGTATTCCTTGCACTATAGTACCCTATAGTGCCCTCTTGCGTGTGCCCCCCCCCCCCCCCTGCCCACCGCTAGCCCCTTTTGTCACTTATCAGAATCCAGCCTCGATGTTCCTTGGCAGTGGGTCAGGCTCCACCTCCGCTCCTCCTCCCCTGACATCAACCAGCGTCGGGGATCTAATGGTCTGAAGAGCCGCACTAGCATTAGACTACCCCGAAGGAAAGCATTGAAACAATGCATTGCAATGGGCTTTAGCTGATGCTGGATGTCCATTGTGATGATGTTCAGCGTCAGGCAACCAAAAGTCGCTTAGTAGTCCCTGAAGCGCCTCTAGTGGCTGTCTGGTAGACAGCCACTAGAGGTGGAGTTAACCCTGCAAGGTAATTATTGCAGATTCTCAATAACTGCAATCATTACAATTGCAGGGTTTAACTGAGAGAGACACTGTACTGAGATCAATTCAATGAGCTGAAAAAGACTGATTGAAAAAGAAAATAAACAAGCTATACATTGGTCTAATTATTTTTATACTGCTAACATGTGTAGGTGTCAGGTGAGATACTATAATGAAATGCATCATCTTGTACCTGATAATAGTCTGATAATATTTTTGGTATTGTACAATAAATCCTAATTAGAGCCAGACATCAATTTTAAGGCCTCTACTTTTGCAATTTCACCCCAAGAGTTCTGTCATGACTTGAGCATAAAACATTTAAGTATTTTCAAGAGGTACTGCAAATTGCAAGGTGATGGACTGGTCAAGCATGTCTCCAGACCTAAACCCTTTTTACCATCTGAGGGGAATCCTCAAACAGAAGGTGGGGGAGTGCAAGGTCTCTAACATCCACCAGCTCTGTGATGTTGAGTGGAAGAGGACTCCAGTGGCAACCTGTGAAGCTCTGGTGAACTCCATGCCCACGAGGGTTAAGGCAGTGCTGGAAAAAAAATGGTGGCCACACAAAATATTGACAATCTAGGCCCAATTTGGACATTTCCACTTAGGGGTGTACTCACTTTTGTTGCCAACGGTTTAGACATTAATGGCTGTGTGTTGAGTTATTTTGAAGGGACAGCTAATTTACACTGTTATACAGGCTGTACACTTACTACTTTACATTGTAGCAGAGTGTCATTTCTTCAGTGTCGTCACATGAAAAGATATAACAAAATGTTTACAAAAATGTGAGGGGGTGTACTCACTTTTGTGAGATACTGTATAATAGAAACATTGTACACTTTGATATTGTGCTGGAAACATTTTTTGGACCTGGTTTAGATTTATGGATGAGAACATCAATGAAATTCAGCATTTGAAAAAGCACAGATCAGATGCGCATATCCCAAATTTCTGCGTTAACTATATTTTATATATAGTGGAAAGAAAATTGAAATTTTTTAAGGGACATGTAAGGTAAATGCATGGTGGAACATTCTCATCAACTCAATCCAACCCCACAGGAAGCAGCATGCTCTCTTAATTAAATGGGCAGCATGGCCACCTTCTACAGTGCATCTCTTTAGTGAGAGGTCAGCTCTACGTCTCTGAAAATTAAAGGGATACCGTTACTTCTCTAAATGTAACACCATTGAATAAAACATGAAAAAAAAACCTTAAAAAAACTCTGTTTTCAGCTAAAAGTATATCAGAGATTTAACAATTGATATCATAATTCACTTCAGTCCTGACACAGATTCCTCCATTTATTTTGTTCCCTCCTGGCCATTAATTAAAGGAATACTCAAAGCACCATAACCTCTCAACATACTGTAAAGGTTTTGGTGCCATTACTGGCCCAGTACCCTCATAGGGTCAGTAGTCAAAGGATTTGTCAGTTGTTTTGCCAAATTACCTGCAGTCCACTGGAACCATGTCTCCTACAAAGTGCTTCCACTGACCTCCACTGAGCGAAGTCTTGCAGTGCACTGTTCAGTAGTGGCTTGACTACTTATCCAGGGAACTCTGAGTCCTGGCACCACAATCACAGGAGGCTGTAGTGATTAGGATGCTTGGAGTCTTCATTTAGCTCCAACTCCATGAAAATATTTGAAGCAAGTTGGGGAAATCTCCGTGTTGGTTGACAGGTGGGAACATTTCATTTCCCCTTGACGCTGGGTCAGGCTCAGCCTTGGTGCCTAAATCCCAGTTTCCCCCCATTTCTTCAAAATTTTGCTATGCAACATAGCTTAATGCCTCGGGGAGGTAGAAAGAAAATGTCGAGCATCAATTTTATGCATCAATAATAGCTGAGCAATCTATATTTGACACAAAATCAATGCAGCCAATAGACCCACATACATAGCTTGAACGTTTCCCTGCCATGCATTGATAGCCAAACAGCATAGCTGTTTATTTCAGCGTTCTCAATTACTCCACAAGAGCAGACACTTTAAATAATTGTGTCCTTGAGGCACTCCGGGTGAGCCTTAATGCTTAAGTGATTTTATGTAATTTATAGTAGGTGGGAGGGGTGTGTCAGAAAAAATAAAAAACACAAACATTAAACGTGGCTATGAAAGCATTCAATACCAAAGCACAATTTTTCATAGATTAAACAATACAGAATTATATATATATATATATATTTTGCTGCATTCCTGACTCGCAGAACTTGCAATCGAAGTGAAAGGCATTATGATTTGCCTGAAATCGTGAGCCAGCTATGGTATTAAACACATGCCGAATTTCCTTTCATTCAGTGTCATTGCTTGGGGTTATTAATTTACAGATTATGCGGCCTAATTTCATGTATGTAAGCAAAATAATTAATGAAGTTGTTATTTAAAATGTTTCCAATTAAATGGAAATCAACAAATGAGTCTAATTGAGTACCAGCTGATTAGTAAAAAAAACAAATCACATTGTCTGCATCATAGTATGCGAGATTTTTAAAACTATGTTCAAGATCCATACATTATTGAAATTCAGTTGGCCACGGGGGACAATGATCGCTATATAATCACATTTATTAGATGATTGATCAGTCAAAAATGGCAGATGATTTCCAAGGCCATCTGTAGTTTTGGACAGCATTATCCAGAGAAACATGTGATGATCTAGATGACCTGTTTTTACAAAGAAATTAACCACTTATCTGCAGTAGAACAGCACTCTAGAGATTGCTCCTTGGACACATTATGGACACATCAATGGTATTTGGCCGATATAACCCCTTTTATGTCTGCAGCTTGCAAGTCAACTTTAGAAGCGTCAACTTTAGAAGGGTTATCCATTGGTGTTGGGGCTTGGATTGGTTGGGCCAAATGCACAACTTACAAACATCGGATCATGATTTATCCAATTCCCACTTGTATGAGAGACTAAGTATTGGCTGAGTTAGTTTAGTCACTTCCTTGTTGCATACGTTAGAAGCATAATAGAAAGTGTCAAAATACCCCCTCCCCCCACACAGTTCATTTTTTTTTTTAATATATATTTTTATTTAGGCATATTGACGAAGGAACAAACAAAATAACACATAAAAATAAGCACAAATCAAATCAAAATAATACACGTCAATAAATAATGCATCTAGAGTTAAAAGCATTACATTGCAGAGAATTTAAAAAAAAATAATCAAATAATAGAATATGACTGGACATAAGAATATTAAGCAAAAAGCAATTGCCCTTCCTTCACATCAACCAAGGACACAGGAAAAAAATATAAAAGTGATAGTATTACTTTAAATAGAAAAAAAAATGGAAAAACGGATATATAAAAAATAATAATATAAGAAAAAAATTAAAGAAGCAAAAATCAGTAAAGCATTCATAGCAAATATTTTTGAAAAGTGCTGCAATTTTAAGACATGCAGGGCAGGAGCCCTTCTTGCACCATAAATAGTCTAAAGTGCATAGGTTTTTATGGTGCTTGGAGTGTCTCTTTAATTTGCTTGCTGATAGCATGCAGGTAAAAAGCAGCAAACCTCAGAGGAGTCCAATCATCTGAAGTCATCATTATGTGTTCCAGGATAAAACACAGGATGAACAGCTATTATGGCAATTTAAAATGACTGGGGTCCCCACAATCTATATATTAAGCTGAAAGTCTATTATCCTCAGATTCCGGGATGGATGCACAAAACAGCAATTCTTAATACATTTCTCTGTGAACAAAGAACGTTATTTTAAACCGCATTGTGTAGTTCTGTGTATTGTTCATGTCGAAAAAGGCACCATTTACATTTTATCTTAGAAAAGCCATGGCACCATTTTTCTCTTTCTGTAATTAAATCTGTATTATTATGATTATTATTATTTTTTTTCATTAGCATTTATTCTGCGCAGTAGCCTATTTATAATATTTCTTTTTAATCACAGACACGAGTCAGTTCGTCGACCACATCTGTTAACACAAACAAAGTTTTTGGCTTTCATCAAATGTGGTTTGCCAAACTGCCTTGATGGTTCCCACTGGCGGTTCTAGTGACCAAATAATGTGGAACAAACCAAATTTGACTCTGTTCTCACAGCGGAAGCCCCTCTAGTGGTTGCAAGGAAGAAGACTACTAAAGGGTTAACCCTTTTATGTAAATATTGCACTATCTACTAATCAGCAATGTTTTACTATAAAGGGTTAAAATGAAAGGAACCCTGTATTCAGACAACTTCATTAAAGGGACACTCCAGGCACCCAGACCACTCCTGCCCATTGGAATGGTCTGGGTGCCAGCTCCCACTACCCTTAACCCTGCAAGTGTAATTAGTGCAGTTTTTCATAAGACAGCCACTAGAGGAGCTTCCGGGTTCTTTAAACACTTTTAGTATTTTAAGAGATGCTGGACGTCCTCACGCAATGCACGAGGACCTCCAGCGTCACTGGAATCCCCATAGGAAAGCATTGAATAATGCTTTCCTATGATCGGTGTAATGCGCTTGCGGCCGCAGCCGTTGCCATGCGCATGCGCATTAGGTCTCCCCTGCCGGCTGACGTCGGTGGGGGAGGAGAGTTGTCGGAGTCTGACCCAGCGCCGAGGGACATCGGCGCTGGATACAGGTAAGTCACTGAAGGGGTTTTTAACCCCCTCAGCAACCTGGGATGGGAGGTGGTACCTGCAGTGCCAAGAAAATGGTTTGTTTTCCTGGCCTTAGAGAGTCCCTTTAAGATGCAGAGATTGGGGTGCCTTTCGTGGTCGTTTAATGAATTGATTTGCTTCCTGCCTTACACATAATAAACAGCAGCAGTTTTCATGTGTTACCCAACAGAATGAAAAAAATTCAATGTGTCCAGAAAACATTGTGGATCTCACTGCCAACCATGTATTTCATAAGTGTTTGATTGAAGAGGAGCTGTGACTTCCAGAGAAGTGAAACCACAAATGCCAATGTTCTCTACCCACAGTCTGGGACACAAGTCGGCAAGGAAGAAAACAAGTTGCACAATGGGTGATTTCAAAATGTAGGACAGGTCCTGGGACTTATTTTTGCTGGGACAGTAACCTAAAGTGCAGGACTGTCCTGGTAAATTTGAGACTGTTGGCACCTATTTGACAGTTCCCTGTCCTTTTACTCTATTAATTTCCATTACAGTGTCTACTGAGATACACTGAGTAAGTAAAAGCCTTCTTCTGCGTGAATTTTTGAGGTTGTGCCCAATGATTTAAAGGCACACATTGCACCATGCGTACGCTACTGCAATAGTTAACCAAATCTTTATGAAATACTCATTAAGTATTCACTGAAATTCCAACTCAGTCAAAAAGATATATTGAGACAAGTCAGGGACTACTTTGTCTCAGTATTTTTCTATGCTCGACATCAGGCGGAGCTACTGCCGTCAAGAAGCGTCAATCTCCCAGGCATCACCAGTAATGGCTGCAGGGAATTGGCTCAGTCTACGGGTGCTCCATAGACCTCAATACTGTATGTTCGTGCCAGGAGCAGGAGCTGGAAGAGGATGGTGGCTCTTGCAAGGCACAGGTTCAGGTTATTTAGACGCACTTTATGCTGCCCCCTTGAGCCACCTGACCTCAGCGGTGATGTCACTGTCAGGGGTCTTTGCAAATTATGCAAAGTCCCCAGACGGTAACCGTGTCAGTGCCAATGCTGCTTTAAGGGTGAATCATCGATTCTATGGAATTCGCCATTGAATAAAACTTTAAAAAAACAAAACATCCTATAAATTCGCTTAACATTTTATTTTTTTATGTGATTTTTTTTTTTTTTTATGTAACCAATTAACATCACAATCCAGTTCATTCCAGGGATAGCTAGGGCACACATTGAATTGCAGAAGGAAAATGGAAACGTTTCTGGTTTTGCTCCTCATTGCTCTTTCCTAGCCAATCATTGTAGTTTTCTTCAGCTGCAGGTTGGGGGAAGGCCGTATGCTGAAGGACAGGTGACAGGTGAAGAACAGGAAAGGGCAGGACTCATAACAATGATTGACAGGGAGCCACGATGGAGGTGCACTGCTCCAGAACAAAGGTAAATACAGCTGTGTGGAGTCTTAGATATAATTTTCATGTTTCAAATTACATATTTGTTAAATATACAGAATAAAATCATGGAACGTGACAATTCCCCTTTAAGAGTATTTTGTATACTGCTCTGTACAGAAATAAAGGAACCAGACCCTGCAGTTTGCAAGTGGTTCTGCAATGCACGCTCACCGCCCTTATACAAAGGGTTAACTGTGGGGAAATGTCCTTTAATTCAGTTCAGCAAAATGGGTGTAGATCAACCCCCAGGAAAAAGTGTTTGGAAGAAGTGATGGAATCCGGCAAAGTTTTCTTTTAATACTGAGAATAGTCATGGTCGTTAAGGTCTGCTGGCAGGTTAGTGCTTTGGGATTTGACTAATTAACAAGTATTTAACCAATTAACTTTGTTCTTTACATCGCTAAGCAAAATGTTTGCATATCCATTGCCCTGAAAATCTGGCCTCTCAGCATCTCTCTGCGATATGAGTCAATGTGCCCAAATCCCAGGGATGGCTTGCCTCAGAGCAGTCACATTGTTACTGGTCACTACCTTACCATATGTCTGATTACCGACATGCCAGCAGAACTCTTGGAGAAATTCCGATTGAAATAACGGTATTAGCTCATCATAAATGAGCTGGCACTATTAAAAATTAATAGTTAGTCAAGTTATTGTATGTGGGAAAAAATACAAATATTGAGGTTCTTAAAGATTCTTAACAAAAAAGGAATTGTGTAAAAATAACTGCAACTTTCAGGTCAAAAAAGTAAAAATGGAAAACAAATCTACATCTTGGCCTTGCAATCCTCCATATTTGGTTAATTAACTTCCTGTTACTTGTTTTATAGAAAATTTTAATTCTTAAAGATACTTCAACACTTTCCTCACTGGAAGCAATGGGGAATGCCAGATTAATGACCTAGGCAGGTGGAGGGGGTCTCATATCAGGATTGTCCACGTGGATTTGAGAAGGAAGTTTTTTGTTTAACCAAAAAAAACAAAAAAACTATTTTGTGTTCTGCTGCAGTCTCTCTCATTCTGATTTGTCTTGTTTGTTCTGGTCAATGTTTGTCTTTACCCGTAGAGTGTAATGCTCTGTGTAACAATATAATATTCTACTGACGTTCTTTCAGTAGATATAAGTAACAGTTTAATTCATTAACCCCATGAATGAAACTCCTGCGGAATGTCTGTGTATGATGCGAGTTCTATAGAACGTTTTGAGCGCTAAACATAGTGGATGCCCTGCATAATCCGAGGCATCTAAAATCATAGAAAGGAAATGGTGGTTGCCTGCAGCGTCCCATTTCTCTGGGAATACCAGGTTTCCTTAGGTGCTCCATTTTCTTTTAACATTCTACATTTAATTTAAGAGAACACTCCAAGAACCATAACCACTACTGTACGTTGTAATGGCTGTGGTGCCAAGGGTGCTCTGGTTCCCCCACTATATAAATAGTCAAAATGTTTGTTTTCTTACATGGGTCCACTCTCTGCAGTCAGGGGTTCTCTGTTCTGAGCCGAGTACGGCAGTGCAGGGCTTAGCTCATTGGCTGAGAGCAATCAATTGATGCTCTTCACTGGCCACCATGTAATCAGGGCAAATACCAGGTGGGCCACAATGACCATGGGTTGAGGCTAACAGAGGAAATCAAATGATCTCTGCAAGGAGGCCGGAGCATTGCTCCTTTTATGGGATGGCAGAGAAATCAAAGAGCTGCCTCAGGACACGCAGATGCTGTAGGGCAGGGGTGGGCAACCTGTGGCCCTCCAGATGTTTTGGACTACATCTCCCATAATGCTCTTAGGGCCATAATTCTAGCAAAGCATCAAGGAAGATGTAGTCCAAAACATCTGGAGGGCCGCAGATTGCCCACCCCTGCTGTAGGGGACGGGGGAGAGCTGGTTGCTTGGTCCTGAAGGGAAGAAACTTTATTTATTCTTTTAAATGTAATTGTAAATGGTATCATTTCAGAGCCACTATACACACAATTTCCAAGAGTCTTGATTTTGGTAAGACAGTTTCTATTTTAGGCTCCTGTCCACCCCCCGGATTATGTACCCTGGTGTCCTGCATTCGGGGATGCTAGAGAGCTGTCTTCGATTAACACAACACAAGTGCATCATTAGATTAAGAGCCCAGTGGGCCTGGTGCTGATAATTATGATGGGCCTAATTACAAAATCTTATTGACCAAAAACACTAAAACAGTCCTACCTCCTAAGCATCATGTATCTGATGGAGATGGTGCTGGAGGGAAACTCATAGGATGCAACTATGAGAAAACACTACCCTTTGCTAATCTCACGCTTTCATCTTTCAAGTAAACCCATACCCCCTAACAGCAGTGTCCAGTAAAGCAGGAAGTCTATGGAAGCGGTAAAAGGGTGGGCCACTGACACAAATCACATAACCAGAACGTCCGAAAGGGTGAACATACACAAAAAGGGGGCATGTCTGTGTCCCCACATCTCCCAGCCCCTTAGTGTCTGTTTCCCCATGTCTCCCAGTGTCCCCATGTCACTAGGACACTGGGAGACATGGGGACACATATACTAGGGAACACTGGGAGACCTGGGGACACTGAGACTCATGGGGAGACAGACACGAGGGGACACTGGGAGACATGGGGCACTGAGACACTGTGATATATAGGGGACACTGGAGACTTGATAAAGACCTGGGTACAGGTCAAAATATTGCGGTGTCCAATAAACATGCTTAACCCCTTAAGGACCAAACTTCTGGAATAAAAGGAGGATCATGACATGTCAGACATGTCATGTGTCCTTAAGGGGTTAAAGCTATCACAGTGAGTGCCTGAGATTTTTTTTATTTTATACTAGACACTACGGTCACAGAGACACTACGGTCACAGAGACACTACGGTCACAGAGACACTACGGTCACAGAGACACTACGGTCACAGAGACACTACGGGCACTGAGAGACATGGAGCACTGAGACACTCTGATACATAGGGGACACTGATACATAGGGGACATTGGAGACTTGATAAAGACCTGGGCACAGGTCGAAATGTTGCGGTGTCCAATAAACCTGCCTAAATCTATCACAGTGAGTGCCTCAGATTTTTTCTTTTATACTAGGGGACACTGAGACACTAGGAGCCATTGGGAGACTAGGAAACACTGAGACACTAGGGACACTGGCACACTACAGACACTGAGAGACATCAAGGACACATGGGGATACTGAGATACTAGGGACACTGGCTGGGAGACATGGGGAGTGCCCCATGTCTCAGTCGCCCAGTGTCCCAATGTCTCCCTGTGTCCCCCAGTGTCTCCATGTCTCTCAGTGTCCCCTAGTGTCTCAGTGTCCCCATGTTGCCCACTGTCCCCTAGTGTTTGTATCCTCATGTCTCCCAGTATCCCTTAGAGTCTGTGTCCCCATGTCTCCCAGTGTCCCCATGTCATGAAAGACATGAGGACACATGGGAACACTGGGAGACATGGGGCCACTGAGACACTAGGGACAGTGGCTGGGAGACATGGGGACACACACTAGGTGCCACTGGGAGACATGGGGCCACTGTGTCCCTAGTGTCTCAGGGTCCCCATGTTCCCCAGTGTCCCAATGTCTCAGCGTCCCCATGTCTCAGAGCTGCTGTCTGGACTCTCTGTGCAGAGCTGCTCCCTCGCGGATCAGTGAGTAGAGAGAGGCAGTGAGGGAGATGCCGTAACTTCTTATCACTGCCTCTCTCCACACAAACAGCGACGCCTACTGTCCAGCGCTGGTATCGCAGAATAATCTGTTTATACTGAGACAGATATTTGTATTGTCGGTATTACTGCAATACCGGCACCGGCTAGGCAGCCTCAAATACCTGAGAAATACTTCTGAGAAATACCTGGCAACCCTAGGAATTACATGAGAAATACCTGCCAACCCTAAGAGTAGTGTGTAAAAAAAAAAAAAAAAAAAAAAAAAAGTTTACTTTTTTTTTTTTTAAATCAATGGGCCTATTCCATGGGCCTGGGCCTGGAGCTGCAGTTTCATCAGCCCCTATGTTAATCCGGCCCTGGCTAGGACCATGCAGAGAGCACTTCAGCAGCACTCTGACTGGCAGTAAGCCCCTTCAATGAGCATGATTGCCATCAATAGTAATTCCTGCCCCCCCACTCAGGTCTCCTGTTGGGAGGTACAGACACACTTACACTCTACAGCCCCTAATACACTCTCACTAGAGCCAGTATGTACACACTTCAGCTATTATACACACTCTACAGCTGCTACACACACACAATCCTTTACAGTCTCTAAATACATGCAGGTGCGCACACCTACCTGTTCCACTTTGATCCTCTGGCATCCCACTTATTGTCACTAACAAATGCAGCGCACGTGTGTCATTAAATTATCTTGTGCTACGCAAAGAACAAAACACAGGGCCTTTTCCTATCCGATTCCTTCAGCAGTACAGATGTTGTGGACCACATCTCCCCTGATCCTTTGCCAGGATTATGGATGTAATCTTTAGCACCGAATATACCCCCTTCCATAGACGGGTCAAAACTAACATGCTCAGCTTGGGGCAATCTGCTTGCCATTGATGAGGACATGACACACCTCTCGGGCCGCATTACCTCCTATTGGTCTGAAATAATTTAAAATGTCTTGACTACATTTTTTTTTTTTTGCAGTGCAAGGGTAAGTATACAAGTTGATAAAGACATACAACCAGGACAAAGATAAAGCGTATCCGACTACGTCACATAAAATACCACACTTTTTAGTGTTTTAGTAAACACGCTATATCAACAAGAGTGACCGTAAGTCCAGAGGAATGTGATTTGGTATACAATAATCTTATACATGTAATGAATTTCCTTGGACTATGAAAAAGTTAATTGCACAAGCATGTTACAGGAATACATAACTAGCTAGGTAGTAATACTTGTGCCCACCCAGGAGGCCCTGCTTTGGTCTAATGGCGGTCCAGTGACTTGCGACTTGTGTAGCGCCACAAAATGCACATATGGTGCAGTTAAAACAAATGAAACACATGAACACCATAGCAAAATAAAGAGCAGAATGTAAAATAATCAGGAGCTGAGCTCTAGCAGATGTCTTGCTGCGACATGGGTTGAGTGTAGGACTGTTAATCTTGGTCTATGCCCTCTGATGGCAGCTTGCCTACCCACTGGAACCATAGACACAGTCCAGTACTCCAGAGAAATTGCTGGGGCGATGCCCATACATGAGCGAGGGTTAGGTCCTGTGGTGCCCCAGAGGAATGGTGGCTTCATTCTCTTAAGTCGGGTTCCCATGGGAGTTGCAGTTGCTCTCTCCTTGATGACACAGAGCAGTAACCTCTGGGTTTATCCGCCTGTCAGCTCTTGGCGTTTAGGTGAGAACACCTGCTTGTACAGCTTGCTCCAGAACTTTGTAAAAGTACGATTCAGCTTAGTGAGAATATCATCACTTTCGTCGCTGGGAGCCAGTGAGCAAGAGGCGTCATCACAGGTGTACTCCAACTCTAAAGAGCTTGATATTAGGCTTTCGAGTTGCAAAGGGGCCTCCGGGATGCAGAGTGGGGTCACCCCCACCGGTCTAGAGAGGTGGCGGGGGCCTGGGCAGACAAAGGTTTTAGCTATGTTCCAGTTCCTGGCTAGTCGGGAGAGTGGCCGTCTCTCTAGCCCAGCACCCACACCAAGCCCGTGCGTCCTCTGCGGATTGTAAAGGCAATCCAGAGTTTAGAGGCTCCAGAACAGACCAGGCATGGCATGGCAGGTTAGCGGTAAGATTGCAGGTAGCTGCAGGATTAGAGCCCTGAGGGGCAATAAACATGGGTAGTTCAATGGCTAACCAGCAGCTCTTTCAGAATGCGTCCATCTGCCATGCTAGCCAGGCCCCTCTCCCCTGCCTTGACTGAATTGTTTTTTCAGTCCATCCCTGGTGTTGGCGCTTAGCTCAGGTGAGCTAACAGATGCTTCTATCAATAACTGACTTGTTTTCATACTAGAACAGGAAAGGCAGGGTGCCTGGTGGATCCCACGTAACAAGTCATACTTGTAGGATTTCTACAATCCAGTGATTTGTGAATAAAGCATACTTTTGCATTGCTGGCTTATATTATGATGGTTATCTAAATAAATGTTAATTGCAAAGGAATTGAAATATTAGTCCAATTAGGCTTTAACTAGTTTGTATATATTGATATACAACTGGAAATTCCCCTCTCAATTCTCCAATATTCTAATTTTAGTGAGTAACCCAGAATGTGCTCTTTTCCATTTATAGCAGTAAACCATGCTAGTTTCTTCTTCTTTTTATAGAGTAATTTCAGTAAATGTCATTTATGATCATCATAATTAATCCACATGTTGAATGGCACCCAGCTAATTTTACGCTGAACACTGGATGAAATTAATTTCTGTTTTTGATAGGTTAATTTTAAGGTTCAATATCTTATTAAGCATAGAATATTTTATAAAGGTGATGTTCTATATGTGGTTGTTTAAAGAGTTCTTAAATCACTACTCTCCTCTTCTCCGGAAAATTAAAGTGTTACCATCACACCGGGTCCATCGGGGTGTAACATTTACCCTACAGCCTCTCCTGTTCCCTGCCCTCCTACACCCACCCTATCATGCATATCTGATTGTCACTGGCATCTGTCATTCTATTTCTATATTCCTCTGGCAAAGTCCTAGTTGTGCTTGCTAAAGGTGTAATCCCTTCTTCTGACTGACTGGTAAGTCCCCACCCATTATCCCCTTTTTATTCACTCACCAACTAGTAACATTTGTACACCCTTTGCCCCTACCCCTTATTTCTGGCAGCAGTCATATCATTCCTTCCTTGGATTTCCAGGGAGGTGCCATCCAAAAGCAGAAAGCACAAATTACTGTTGTGCATCACCGGCACACCTCACGTTGAGCTTTGAAATGTCCCTTTGGACATAGAAACTCGAGAAATTATGTCTTCAAAGCTATCCCAGAGTTCCCACTTATTCCTGATTTCCCACTTCTTTCTGTTTTTTATTTTATTCAGATATATGTGAATTTTGGGAGAACTGTTTGCATTAGTCACAGGCCACATACGTTATGGGAAAGTGATGAGGTACAAAAAAAATAAATAAAAAGATATCAAATGCTTTATTTTTTCTTTGCATCTATCACGTACAGCAATTTACTAATAAAACCGTGAATTGTCAGTAAGTGAGTAATTTTATAATGGAGTAAATGTATTCACCAGTGAGATACTTTACCCAGACTGACCTTGTGTTCAGCATCGCTTTTAACATATTTTTCAGATACTCTGTTTTGTAACAAGGAATATTCACCATGTGCATGTTTAGTCACTATTTATCCAGCTGAGAATTATATTCCTTTTCTTGGATTTTGACTGTTAAAACTGAAATTGTACAGAAACTGAGACATTCTTACCATTGTCCTGCTACATTTCTCTATATTGCTTGACGCCATTTGCAAATCATACTCTATATGTAATATATAACCGCACTAAAAAATGATTTAAAAAAAAAAAAAAAAAAAGCAAGCTTGGAGATCCTTTGAAACTTTCCGAATATAACAGACATCCTTTTTGAGAGAGAAACCTGTATTTATCACCCGGCTCATGGACTGGACCAGACTTTTAAGTTTCTTTTTTTTTTTTTTATTCTAGTTACAGTCAATTGAGACATCCAAATGTGAATTACACAGAGACTTTACTAAATTTAAACTGGCAAAACTGCTATTTCACTTAAAGCCACAGGCTGTGCGCGCACAGATGAAAATAAAATATGTTCAACCAAATGATTAACCTCCTGTTTTACTTTGAAATGCTCCACACGGGCACAGTTAATTAACAGTGTTACAGAGCCCTATTCAGATCACACACATTCCACTGAAAACTCTATTACATCATTGCTGTATTCAGGCGTGTTCCTACTGAGCTCGAAAGATTTTTTTTTTTTCTACTTTTGAGATATTCCAAACACTTTGTGCTGGCCTGGTAAAATACAGAGGACATTGAGGTAAATATCAAGACACCTCCTTAAAGGGATAGTCCAACCTCATAACATGGGATATATCGCTAGAGTGTTATTAATTGCACTGGCCCCACATTTTCTCCCAGTGCCTGTACAAATAAGCTGTTACAAACCTCGAATTCAGCATCAAGAAGGTCTCTTTGCTGCTGTTCCCCCTCTGGGAGGTCACACTAGTATCCCCATCAATGCTTGGAGTGTTTGAGAGTTTTAGTGTGTTCCTTTAATGAGCTTAAAATTATCATTGCACATTAGCAAGTGAGATTGGCCCTGGGTAATAGAAATTTGAGTGTACCATAAACCCTCCATGCTTGCAGTGGTGTATGCATTTTAGGCCTGGCAAGTAGTGTAGCACTTTTAATCTTTTTTTAGATCAAATCTTGTGCATTAACCAGGATTGTCCAACAGATGGATCCCAGGCTGTTGCAGACATCCAGCTTTAAGCCTGGCAAAGGATTATGGGAGTCAAAATTCTGTAGACCAAGCGATTGCTCACAAGTACAGTAGAGTAGAGAACCAGTGAACCACCATTTTCAAACAAACCACACATTTCTGACCAAATGGCAGAGCTGAATATCTCATAAACACTTCACTTTACAACAAAGGCATTGAGGTATGAGCGTGAAATTTCAAGATAACACCATAATGTCATTTTAAAATGACAAGTGCAATTTAAAAGGCAGTTTCCAAATGGGCAGGTTTTTTTTCAGGTCACCTAGAGGGTTAATGTACACTGTATACAACATTAAGATGTTGCTGTTGTCTGGACTGGACTGGTGGTCCGGTGGAGAAGCCCTCATGGTCCCAGTGGTGAGAGTGAACTCTAGCAGCTCCTGAGGCTAGAGTTCACTCTTGCGGGATTCGGAGCATTGCCACGGTAACCTCTGCAAAGCTCCGAGCTCGTGAGAGGAGAACCCAGCGGAGCTGCAGGTTAGAGCTCCCCCGGGTCTTCTCTCCCTTCCCTGCCAGCATTACACTGCATTCTGATCTCCCCTCAAGTCCTGCAGAGCCAGCGAGAGAGAGAGAGGCACAGCCCCCCGGTGCTATGATTACAGCACCGGGGAAACATTTTGCAGCACCCCTGTGTGCCCGTGGTGGCACCCCAATGTGCTGCAGCACACAGTTTGGGAACCGCTGATATAGCCTTTACACCACACATCAGATGGTCAGAATGTAGGGGGTAGAACCTTTATAGCACAGCATTCAGCTATTTATACACCACAATATTGACTCTCTCCATATAAAGCAATGTACAGTACAAGTGTCGATTCCCGGCACCACTCTGGGGAATTAATTACATTACCCCAGCTATCACAATCGGCTAACTACGGTTTCCTGACAGTTGTAGAGGCACAGCACACAAAATGTCAGCAAGAACTGTCCCCTTTCCCTGGACTGTACCCTCACATTATATATATATCTATCTATCTATCTATCCCTGGAAGCTCTTGACTGAGCATCCTCACTGTCCCACTGTCCCAAATAGCGCACAGCTTGTTAATGTTTTACTGGGTTCTTACTATTCTCCTGGTGAGGAGTTCCAGGTGTGCAACCGCTTAGTACCAATCTCACAAAATGTGTTCCCAGACCTGGGGAAGGAAATGCTTGTGCCCCAGGTATCCTCAGATGCCTCCCTGACCTCCCCTCCAAATAGAGCTCTAAGCGGTACCCAGACCTCTGCCGTACCGATCCGATGTACAATTCCAGAGTGTTTCAGGTTCGCTAGATGTGTAAAACTAGTCCAGGCGATTCCCAGAGGCCCTTAAGTCCAGGTAGTGACAATAGTGCCTATGAGGGGCTCTTGGGACCAGGCCCATAATATGTGGACAAGAAGCTGGCCTTAAAGCCTCTCCATAATTCTGTGGCATGGCCGTTTTTGTCCTAGTAGTGTTTTTCTAAACAGATATGACTTTATGATGCAATAATAATGATATTACTGGATCACTATAGTGTCATTGACTTCTAAAACCTGATGTTTTCACAGTGATGTATTACATTTCTGCACTTTAGTAGAAAAATTATCGCGATTTACCAGCAATATCATGCACCCAGTTTTTTGTTTGATTTCTCTCTTTAAAATCAAGGGCTCCTTGCTTGTTAAAGTTTCTAAAAATATACCCAAGAACAAACACGATTCACATCCTGCAAGTCCTACTGACCCCAGCAAGCCCACTCAGTGTCCACAGGAGGTACTCCTCAAAGGCCCGAGACACAGATAAACTTCTAAAGACAAGTTCTTAGAGCTGTTTTATCATTTCAGTCTGTTCCTGTGATTCTGGTGTCAGCTTGTGAGACAGCAGGTGTCCTGCGTTGTTCCAATCGACAGTGGCTCAGATAATGCAGAAGCCTCTCTTGGAAGTTTTACCACCTTGAATTACTGCCGAAGGCTACAATGAAATGCCAGTATTGGATTCCAGCACGTCTGTCCAATACCTGACTCAGGCACTTCAGTCAGTGTGAGACACAGCTCTGAGTAATCTACACCGGATGAGTTTGCTCATAGCATAGGAATGATGGATAAAGCAGGCTCAGTGGTGGACTAGAAACATGTACTTAAGCATGCCAGGTCAGGTATTTTTGATATTTCCAGGCTGTTATTTTTGGATAGTTGGGGGGAAAAAAAATATACCCTATCTGACTTGTTCCGCAACTAGGTCAAAACATATTTATATTTAGTTATTTTTAAAATGAATACTTGTTCATTACTTGGGAGGGAAATTTGCAGATGAAAATGACTGAAGTTTATAGTTGTAAAGCAACACGCTAGACACCATAATCACTTCATCTTGTTGGAGTGGTCACGCTGTGCCAGATGCATCATGGGAAGCGTAGTCTCCAACAGACCATGCCAAAGGTCAGCCTAGCCATCACTGCATTACGCTGTTGATTATTCTGCTGTGTCTTGTAAAGAACAAATATGAACTAGAATTGAATCTTTTTAAATGGCTTTTAACCTTTTTAATTGATAGCTTCCTTTTTTTTTTTTTAAACATGGAATGCATAGTTAGCACAGACATGTGTGGAGAAACACAGTTTTTTTTCAATGATGTATTTAAAACCTATTTATAATCACGCACTTTTTGATTAGAATTTGTTTGTTCAATATTTACAGAAATACTGGGGTATGGAAACGTTTTCGACTCTATACCGTTTCCCCTATCTTGCAGGTTTCACAGGGTCTGAGATATTGACATTTTCTGTTGCAAGCAGTAGGTGTGACATGTAACAATTTTGTCAAATATCCTGCTTATAAAGATTCAGCAGGATTCTGAAGGTATTAATATTACAGCTTTATAAAAAATGGCAACAAACAGGATTATTCAGTAAAGTGAAAAGCCAAGGGGAATTTCACATTTTAAGGGACACTTTATTATCACCAGAACCACTACAGATTAATCTAGTGGTTATTGCGTCTAAAGTATGTACCTGCAGTCTTAGCACTGCCTTTTCTAAGAGAAATCTGTTTATATTGCTGGCTAGTGGCTTTCACTAAGACTGCTACCAGAGGTGCTTCCACAGTGTGCAGCACCTGCGATGGGCATCGCCATGCTTTGCATGGAGACGCTGGATGCTCCCAATATAGCTGTATTGATTCAATGCCTATCTATGGTGCAATGCTGCAATTTGAACTGCACGTGCAACAGCTTTGCAATGCCTTCCTATGGGAACATTGGATTGGCTGACATCATCAAGATTGAACTCAGCCGTGGAGGCGGGCCAAGCAGCAGCAATAGGGGGTTGGGGGAGGAGGTAAGTAAAGCTACATTTTAACTCTTTACTGAAGGAGGCCAGAAACCTAAATAGGTAGACCAGCACTAAAGTGTTTGGGTTACTTTTAAGATCATAATAGCCAAACCGGAAAAAAAATTCTGTCAACTATGCTTTTTATTTTGGCTTTATGTTTGAAATTCACTTTGAATTTACTTTAAATTTTCGTTTTAGTAAACAACGATGAAAATTTAAAATTGTCTGAATGTTTGTTTGTATAATGGACACGTACAGCAGGAATCAGGAAATCTACTGGCAAAATACAGAGATTTGACATGGTATTCTAGCAACGTAGAATGGTCTCTGTATTAACATTCGTGTATTCCACCTGTTAAGGCATAGCATTAACGTTCTTTGAAGTTTTCTTTATAGCATGATCCGAGAGAGAATGGTATAATTTTCATCCTATTTGTGCAGCCTATTCAATGGGTCACAATGGCATCCAGGCAGAGGATGTGTTAAAGCTATATTAGACTGAAAATCATTTCTGACATGTAAAAGGTTAGTCGGGCTTTACGGACTACGCTACATCTCATCATTGCTAGGCACAGCAAAGAAAACATAAACCGGCTTATTTGCTACAGTGTGTATTGCTGGGAATCTAAAGTCAGCGATGCTATCAGTTTGGCAATATTTGCCTAAAATTATAATTTCACTTTGAGTTTCTGACAATTTACACTTTGGTAAATAACCCTGAAAATGTCTGTGCATGTGTTTTGCTGTAAAAAAAAACAACAAAAAAAAAAAACAACTACATTACATTATGATTGCCGTGTGAAAAAAGACTCTGGCAACTTTCTCAATGATTGATTGCAATCTACATAAGAATGTAAAGTAATGGCAGTTCTTCTTCTTTTTTTTTTTTTTTTTTTTTTAAGTCAAAGGTGTTTGTTTTAAGAGCCTGGTTCAATGTAATCATTGTCCTAAGAATTTCCTGAAGAGTTGAATTTTAGAAGTTTCCATAACCCTAAAGGTTAAATTTTTTTGAAGGGAGGCTAGTTGTTGGGATCTAAATCTTTAATGGCCTCAAAAGCTAATCACTCCTGTCACTAAATTCTACAGTTTTGATTCTAAGTTTTATTTTTCTCATTTGCCTTCTACGTTACCATAGTATGACTGATACGTTGCCAATGGGAGACATTAAAAAAAAAAGGCAGACATTAAATGTTTTCCAATCTGTTTCCTGGGAAATTACCCCTTAATTGCAATAGCACCCCAAAAAGTTCACAGGTTATCACAAGTTATGTCATGCCGGACTTAGGATGAGCTTCACTTTGGGAGCTCAACATATGGCCCTGTTCTAAAAAAAATCTTGCAAATTCCTGCAGCTAAGTGGAGAATTTGGGGAATGGTCACTTACCAACAGCTGGATGGCCTAGGTTAGATATTCTTGATTTCAACCTTGTAAATCTCTCAATCTCTCAAAAGAGAAACAAGCGAAGTGCGCTGAAAGGTGTTTTTTAGTTCGAACACTGTTCATGAGAACATACTAGGCACAAGTCTTGTCATTTTGGTAAGGCCAGTGTCTACCATGGGTCTGTTAATTACCGGCAAGTAAAACTTCCCCCTTTTGATTCTGTTTTCTGGATATACGAATAAGAGTTGTGTCTCACCCTCTCAAAGCATCCATTCAGCCAATGTGTTATTTTTGGATATTGCTTCCAAGTCTCCACTCATGGTAAGCTCCATTGTTACTTATTTGCTATATTCACTTATTCCAAGAGATTATGTTCATATACTTTGTACCAACTGCATGTCCACGTTAAGCCACTCTGTTGCCTGGTTGCTATTCACTCCTTTAACCCTTTAAGGACACACGACATGTGTGACATGTCATGATTCCCTTTTATTCCAGAAGTTTGGTCCTTAAGGGGTTAAAGCCTGTTGTTGTTTAAGCCTATCTGCTGCCTCTACTGGGTGACCCAAGAAGCTCACGTCTCATTTTATTAACTGCTTAAATTGTATCCTCCAATTATTACAAAATATTGCACCATCACCTCCAGTAATCCTGACAGAGACAGTGATTGCGTTTGATGACTATTATGTATTTTTGATTGAATATGAAGACAAGTGACCCTCTCTTCTGGTCATGGCCAAAGACCAGTTAATTCCTGGCCACAGAGTGTGAATGAGACTCTATATGCCAATGACTTGTTCTGTTCTAAATTTCAGTTTAAGTCTGACAGATGTTCCCTTTGAACCACAGACTGCCTGAAGGGGTCTACCAGGAAAGCACTTACTGGTAGGCAACCTTCGGCACTCCAGATGTTGTGGACTAAATCTCCCACAATGATCCTACAGATAAAATGCTGGCAAAGCATCAGGGAAAATGTAGTCTAAAATATCTGGCGTGATGAAGGTTGCCTACCTTTGGACTAAGATCAGTGAAGACAGAACCTAACTGGTGATAAAGGCATTATACCTTAAACAATATGTCCAGCAATACCACACTGCTATGTCAATATCAAGGAAATCTAGCAAGTACGAGAACTGATGGGAAACACACACTGCCATTGTTATAAAGATTAATAAACCAAAATGTTACCCCTTCCAACAATGTGATACCAGAGTCAATTTGATGGCCCTCTCTGAGATACTGTATAACTAGAAAGGGGATCTCCACAGAACTTGTGTATATCGCTAACTTACGCCTCTTTAATACCTTTGACTTTGGGTATATGTTTAATCCACTTTTTGTTAAGATTGGCAGTTATGTAATTCTACTTCTTTTTATACTTCTTTTTTTCAGTCTATTTCTAAAATAAAACTGAATGTTCCAGCAGCGAAGCAAAGTACACGGTAAGTGCGCGAACATTTCCCTTTTACAAACAGATCGATATTGATGCTACCGTGTCTGCCACATCAAACAGGTTTTTATCTCTTCTCTGAGAATGCCCAAACTTATTGATTAAATGCTGGAGAGGGCATGCTTCCTTTGCTTTACTGAAATAGCAAGCACATCTCCAAAACACGCAAACCTGCTGTCGGGCTCCGATAAATGGGCACTAATGATGTAGTATGGAATATTACTATGGCTTTCTCAGCGCATGGAGGTTGCAGTGAATTATTTGATGCCATCCCTTTTTATGGAGGGGTTGAATGGGATAGGAAGTGGTTATTTGATCATTATAATAGTGCCAAGAAATTTTATTTTATGTAACATTTTTTAATGGTATAGTAACGTTAAATAAACCGTACAGACAAGCTCAAACTTTAACCTTGTTTACAAAACTGAAGATTCGCTGGTAGGGATGCTTTCCTTTTTTGCCCAGTTTCGATCATGTTCCCTTACCACTCTGTCTAAGTAACACCAGCTCCAATGACCCGTTTTAAAAGGATTTCTCACTTTAAATTAGTTTTTTCATGAAAAATTTATAACATTTTACAATCTGGTAATAAGTCATTCAGAACTTCTCTGAACATTCTCTGAAGTGATTAGAAGTAGAGAATTTTATCCTTCCTCTATGCAAGGCAAGCACAGCACCCCCCCCCCCCCCCCCCACATTTATTTAAATAGGAGCAATTCATGCACATCACAGAGCAATCATTATTTTGGTTTTCAGTAGGAGTATGGTGCAGGTGTATTGCTCATTGGAAAGAAAGATTGGAAATGCATTATCTCAACTTCTATTGTAACATGCAGAACGGCTCAGAATTCTTGGCTCTGCCCTGTCTTTACCCACTAGTGATGGTGTAATGATGTGTGGATAATTTAATTGGCATACATCAAGGACCATAGTGCCAAATAAGCATAATATAAATGAAAGTAAATTGGTGCTGACCAAGCGCATTTGTGTATGGCCATCCATTTAAAATTGGTATTTCTTGTGCGATAAAGTAAAATGTCGAACAGTATGCATTGGCTTTTTCAATGCCGTAAACACAGGGTTAAAATGATAAAAAAAAAAATATACATAATTTAGCAATGAAAGAATATGAAATTTAAAGGTTGGTGCTGTCTTGGGAAGGTAGCATCAAAAAGCCATATATTAGAAATCTTAATTGTCCGCTGGTGTTTTGATATCTAGTGAGAGGACCCACCAGAGCAATGAACTAAGCATGATTAGTGATTGACTTTGTCCTTCTGCCTTCTTCAACCATTTGACCTATTTAAGCACCGCTGTTTTGGATCTCTGGTGATGAGGAGACATTAAATACATGTATATCCTGCAGATGTTGTGATCCACTGTGGTGGAGTGCTCTATGAAGCATGGTGCAACATTGGAAGAATGTATATTGTTTATGTTGGGTACAAATGTTAATTTCTTGAGTTTAAAGGAGCACTAATGTGTTAGAAATACAAACATGTATTGTGTGTCCACATTGTTTAACTACAGACCCCCCATTTTCTTTTTCTTTTTAAAGGAAAAACTATTTTAGTTTACCTTTGTTCCGGTGATACAATTCGCTTGGTGTAACCATCACTCCTCCTCCCGCATCATTCGTCATGTCACAGTAATTAAAGAGTTCCCATGATTCCTCAAAATAACCTTCCTGTTAAGCACCTGCCTGGTGATGGTAACTGCATGTGAATACGAGAAGTTCCAGCTCACATAGAGAAAAGCCAAACCAGGTAAGTGTGCAAAGTTTGCAGTGTAGATCAAATTGGTATAAACTACACCTGTGCATTTGGTTTCAAAATGAATTGTATTTTAGGCAGGATTTCTTCTTCTAAATTCTGTAACTTAAAAAAAAACTATACGGATGAAAAATGAAGCAAAACTGACGATGGAAGAATAGTTTTAATTGTTTTGAGATTTGAAGTTCTGTCTGACAAAATAAAATAAATGATTGATGGGATGGAGGGGGGAGGGAGGAGGGAGGGGTTGATGGGGTAGGCAACAGCCACTAAATGTTGATTTTTATCATCAGGTGAGATTTTTTTTTTTTTTTACTGCCAAAATAAACTGTAGATGTGAAAGTGATAATCCTTTGTGGGACACCGTATGGTGGCACAATGGGGCTGGAGCAGCTTTTCCACCTGACTTCGATTCTTGGGTGCAGCTGTTTACGGAGGAGTTCCGAGTTCTGCTTCTTGCTCTTACCTTCTCGACTGATAATGGCCTCAATTTTCATTCTTTTGCATAAGCTATTCAAATAGTCGCAATCTGTTCAAATGATTTATCTACAAGCATTCCTATAGACTTTAATGGTGACTGATAAATCATTTGGAAGGATTTTCTTCAGATTGTGATCATTTAAAAAACGTATCCAGAAAAATAAATCGAGGCCGGAAATGTTAAGGAACCCTGTACACATCAGTCACACAGTGAGTGGGAAATGTCCTGTGACCATTGCTTATACCATCATATCAAGATATATATATATATATTAAGGAGGGCAAACATATCTTACCAGGAATTATACATTTAGATATCACTCAAGTGGACTATAAGCTTCATTATTTCGTAAGTGTCCCTTGGTAAGAGACCTAATGATATATATCTGCCTACCTTTAAGCCTCATAGATTGTAAACTCATTTGAGCAGTGCTCCTTCACCTCTCAAATATCGCCTTTCCATAATTGTAAATCTCTGCGGAGTATGTTGGTGCCTTATAAATGCTGATACTACTAATAATATTAGCCAAACATAGTGGCATTAATTGTGGGAAAGAGGCTAACATTATCCTGTAAATAATACTGCCTGCAGCCCTGGGGTTTCTAAGTATCCGATGCATTGTAGTTGTTATATAAACCAGCTGAGCTGACTTTACCGGAGTTCTACAGCTAGTGCAAAATTGTTCAGCAAGCTCCTAGACCATGGGTCCTCAAACTCCGTCCCCCCAGTTGTTGCTGAACTGCAACTCCCATGATTCTTTGAATTACATAGATTACCAGAGAATCATGGGAGTTGTAGTTCAGCAACATCTGGGGGGGCCGGAGTTTGAGGACCCCTGTCCTAGACTGTAATTTGAAAGTTTCTAACCAAAGAGCAAGCCAACTGCATGCTGAGTTTCTGTCCAAACTCATTTAAACCCTGTCATTGCTTATTTGTTTATGACAAGTGTCTCTAAGTTAAATCTGCAATCCAGAGAAAGACCCCTTTACTCACTGTACCGAAGGTGGTACCAGCTGCTTCTCGTTTACTAGGCCCAAACAATTGTCTGAGGTTGCTGTATCTCTCGAACACAGGGAACTGGTTGGTTGGCATTTTTCTTATGGGCTGTCATTTTGGATTGGACCAGTCTGATATGCAATAGCACCAGAAAGCTAAAATTAGTCTAGCCAAAGTATGCTTTAGCAGAGTTTATTTTTATTTATTTTTTTCATGTACTCTCACAAACTCTTTTTGGCTGTCCTGTACAGTAAACCTCAACATCTAAAGCCAGACACCCCACCCATATTATATCTGGTTTGCTTTTGCTGTCATTCAATGAATGGCATATCAATAAAGTTCAGTTTAAAATTCAGAAAATCAAACGCAGAGCATTTTTAACCTCTTACACATTCCAGACTGCCATACATCCTGCTACCTTTTCAACACAAAGTGGCTATTTGTTCTCGCATCCACTTACACAGGTGTTGGCATCCAGGACCGGGCTAATCTCAGAAGCGAAGTCTAAATAGGACATGTTTTACGTGCTCTCTTAAATAAACACATGTCTGATGAATGGAGAATTGAAACAATCCACACAAATTAGAGGCAAGGAATGGACCCTGTGGTTTATACACGGGGCTTAGATGAAAAAGACTGCGGTCTGACTGCCGGACACCCTGACTTTGCCTATATTGCTTAATTTCCCCATGAGTAGGAAATAGAAGAGGTCTTGTAAGCCATTTGGACAAATAGTCATAACAGCTATATTATTTTACTATGTACAACATCAGAAACATGTCCAATAAATATCAGTGTCTTGAAATGTGTAGCCAAGAGGTAAAGCCAGAAAACACCAGGTTGATCGGAAGTGAAAAGAAAATGTAGCTATGTACAGTAAATGGGCAGTTGCCCACTTGTCACCTCTAAGCATGTTGCGTGATGCTGACTAAGCGGAAAGAAAACCCAGTATCAACAGTGTCGTCTAGCTATCATACAGTTTATGATCGTACTAGGCTAATTGCGGTGTGATGGGGAGGAGTAACGTCTTACTTAAACGAACACCCTGGGTACCATAACAAAAGTGCGTACATGTTCTCATGCATTTTTCTCAATGGGACGCCAGTCTGAGGTTTACTCATTGAAGCCAGGGACCTGAAGGATGGATGCTATCAGGACCACTTTGGGGTTAAACTGTCCTAATGCTTTATTCCCTTAAAGTAAGACAGCGCCCAGGACCTCCAGGTAATAACTTTATTAAGATCATGTTTTATGGGGCCCGGAGTGTTCCTTTAACTGTTTCAGAGCTGATCTACTCACAAATGTGCTTACAGGGAACATTGTACAAAATAATATGGCAAGCTTCTTTACTAAAGTGAGAATTAGCAGGAATTGAAAATGAATTCATAGTACATTCTTAAAGGAACACTATAGTCACTTAAATTACGTTAGCTAAATAAAGCAGTTTTAGTGTATAGATCATTCCCCTGCAATTTCACTGCTCAATTCACTGTTCCTTTAAATTGAAAATTAACCTTAATTCCAATTTTCACTGAAAGATGTTTGGGACTTGGGACAACTTGTTAGGATTTGCAGAAAACCATCTAATCTAGAAACTAACCCTGTTTATTCATAAGGATTGGCATGAGCTTAGAAAACACAGATTTTTTACACATTATTTTGTCTTCTTTGGTTTTCCCGAGACATTACTAAGAGATTATCCACCAGGGTGTCTGTGACTATAACAAGCTAGCGGCAGCTGTTCCGTTCATATTCTCTTTGTCAAATTACATAAGTTAAGAAAATGTCACAATAAAGTTTTGAATTCCTTAACAATAGTTACATGGACTTTCCTACTGCCAACGCCAAACAGCAATCTGTGAATTAGCTGTATTAAAATGGGTAACGACCCCACCATATATCTTTCAAATTCATAAAACTGTCATGTATTTAATCCACGGCTCGATAATTTATGTAAATTGTTTCCTCGTCCTAGACAAGTCCTGAGAGAGGATGACTTGGCTATTTAATTCTGCTTTTGATTATGAATGCAATGTCCTCTTGCTGCAAATATCCGGCCCTTCAGATAACATGTACATGAATATAATGTCGTTGTGTTTTTTTGTTTTTATTTTAATTTTAAAAAATGCATCTCGCATCCGATCTATATCCATTTAATCATTGTAGTCCAGAGTTATAGGGGTTTAATGAAGGGGGCTCCTAATGATTTGGAAGTGCCCTGGTGTTGTGCATTTTAAAAAAAACGACTGGAAACATATGTTTATTAGGCGGAATAATTGTCGAAGTAACAACGGAATCAGAATTGTGTTCTTGGTTTGAGAAAGTGCATGAACTAAATACAAATTCATCGTCCCAGTCTTTGTAATCTTTTGCATATTAAAAATATCTTGAATGAGACCCCAGTTAATTTCCTTCGAGACAATCTGTCGTAATTTATAATTCATCATTTTGCCATCTCAACGCCTTCACGGTGTCATTTTCTTAACCCTTTAATGACGTGTAAGCCGATATTATACTGGTATCTATTGTAAAATCACGTAGCAACAGCACCGTTAATAATACATAGACAGAGAATTCCATGCTGATAAAAGGTTTTTAGGGACCAGATTTTGATATCCGCAGAAAAATACCATTTGTTCTTCTTAAGGGGGTTAAAGTATACCCCTTAGATGTTTATTTCTCACCAGTCCAAAAATCTAGCACCTAATTTTATAGGAGATAAAATAAGAGAGACAGAATTGCTCCATTTAGTCCTATATAGCTGATCTGCACGTCCGCAAAAAGTGCCTGCTTGTCTCAGAATTATTTAACCCCTTAAGGACCAAACTTCTGGAATAAAAGGGAATCATGACCTGTCACACATGGGACCACCCCTTTTGGTTATTGATCATGACATGGCTGCATTGGTTTTTCCAACTCACCTAGTGCCCCTAGGCCACCATCTGTGGAGCTCCTAGTCCTGGCAGAGCTCCCTGCACCTCTGGAGCCTGCCACCATCACTACGTTGAGCCTGCCCGCCTCCTCTGCCACCCAGTTCTTGATCCGCTGCCATTACAGACCTGAATGCCAATGCTTCCATAGCCGTGCTCCTCCCACCTTGCCCTCTGATTCACCTTTCGATCCACCGGGCATGTCCACTAATAATGGTCTCCTCTTTTGCCTCCTCACTAGTGCTTAAACGCTGAGGCAGCCTTGTTTGCCTTGTGGATCAATAGGCTGCAGTAGGCCCAAATGATGTCATCGAAGACCTGAGCCCCTACTGCGGCCACTTCATGTTTCGCTACTGCACTGACGCCCTGATACCTGTAATGAATGCTGCAGCTAGACTGATTTTCCTCTCTTGTCGCTCCTCTCACACCTCTCCCCTCTGTCAGTCCTTACATTGGCTTCCTGTATCCTATAGGAGTCAATTCAAGGCACTAACCCAAACCTATAAAGTACTGACCGATTGTAGCCTCTCCTATATCTCTTCACTGATCCACAGGTATGCCCCTTCTCTGTGTCTCCGCTCTGCCTGTGACCTTCTTCTGTCCGCTGCTCGCACCCATACGGCCAACTTACACTTGCAGTACTTCTTGCAGGTGGCTCCTTTCCTTTGGAATAGTCTGTCTATGACCATCAAGCTCTCCCCTAGTCTTCAATAATTTAAAAAGTGCCTCAAAACCCATCTGTAACGAACTGAGCCTCGTCACGTGTTCTTGGAGGGGCCTGCTGGCCAGCCTCTAACCAAAAGACTATGGGCCCTTTCAAAACCTATGTGAACATACTTGGTTTGTGGCATTTTATATTTGGTTTGGGAACCGAACAGCCGCACAACCGGAGAGAACACCCTGGAGCATGTTAAGCCTAATTGCCACTTTGTAGAAATTTCCACCGCAGTGTTCTAAGTGTTAGTCTGGGTGACCGCAATTCCTATGGACAACCACTAGGTGGCGGCCATCTTGTTCACATGAAAATAGCAGCGGTGTTTGGTCGTCGAGTTCATGGAACTATTTTCAGACACTGAAACCCCCGAACACCGCTGGACTTCCATGATTGCCTGCGTTCAGTTCTACAACACTTAGAAAGGCGCTATTCGGTGGAAACATTCCCACGAACAAGGGGAACAAGCTCCAGGGTAGGAACATTGACTCTAATTGGTAGTTTGTAAAACAATTTTAAACTACTGAACTAGGCTGACTGCAAGCCCTGATTCTCTGGAACTGTTGTGGGCAGGCGACCATGCAGGCAGGCGGTCAAATTATGAACCCCTGAACCGATATGGGTGATTTTTGGATATGTTAATCACCCAGGGGATGTAACTGAGGGGATTTTGTGTGTTTTAAGGTATTTTTGGAGTTTTGTAAAAATTTAGTTTTCTGTGCCTGGAGATAATTGAGTTTAATACAGTGGCTGACTCGATTATCTCCCAGGCATAGGGGAGGGATCGACCTATTTTGTATGGGAGTGTCCTGGACCTGAGAGCCAATGTAATAGTGTATATGTTTTTACTGTAGTCTACTCTCAGGTCCAGAGGGGAGTGCCCCTTGCATGGGGACCTGCATATAAGGCCAGTTGTGGCTGCCATTAAAGAGTTTTGTTTTACACTTTGTAACGTATCACTTGGTACCCCGACTTGGTACCTCCGTTAATGGATGCTCCTAGCGCTTCCTGAGGACTCCAAGCACTCTGGCAGACACCACAATCACCAAATCCGAGAAACCTTTAAATTCTCCCAAGCATATGAATGCTGTAGACAATTGAATAGGAACCATACGAATAGGCTTGTACTCCTAGCAGTCAACTGGAACAGCATGCATTAAATCCTTCCCCCAATAATGAGACGACACATCACTTTGAGGGTAAAACAGGAACTCTCGACTGGCTCATCCAGCCTGGCTTTTATTACACTTGTACACTTACAGGCCACACCCAGGGGGAGGCATAAAATAACCAATCACATACATGGTACAACCCACACATCCCCTCCCCTCAGATAACCAGTTAACATAATTATACAGCCAGGAAAACTACAGTTTTTATACATGTGCTATAACTTTAAATCCATACATCCAATCTTCCAAAAACTACATATTTAGAATCAGCACACTTTAAACATACACCCTTCCAAAAATCAGCCAAATCCCTCCAGTGGATCAAAAGTTAGCTGGAGGTCCCTTTATGACCGACCGCAAGCACATTTTCCTGCCCAAAACAGTTCCATAGATTTGGGCTGTGCGGCCGGTCAATTTCATGCCGAAAAACGACTAAGTCCCATTTCGAACGGAACTTAGTCTCTGGAGCTGCAAGTTCAGTATGGAAGAAGGTAAGGGTCAGCGGTGTTCGGTAAAATGTGTAGCCGATTTCAGTTCCACAGAATCTTTAGCATACACCGCTGACCGCGTTCGACTGAACAAAGATGGCCGCCGCCACGTGCAATTAACCTGCAGTAACCTCACAGCCTGGGAGGTAAATTGCCTGCACACTTTAGCTTCTGGGTGGTCCGCCTGTGTGGTACTTGGTTCAGTAAGCCCTATATACTGAACCAAGTGGGGGAAAGCCAGGGGCAAGTTATTTTACAGGTCTGGGGACATAGTCTTAAAGGGACATTGTTCACCAAAGTTACAAGATGTCCCCAGACAGTTCTTAAAGGGCCAGCAGCAGTACAATAAAATACCATTCACTGTGTTTAAAGGGCCAGCAGTCGCACAATAGAATACAATATGCCCCAAATAATCCAGGGGCCATAGTCAGCAGGTAGGAGGCAAGCAACCAGGCTTCTCCAGTTCTCAGTGGCGAGGTTGGTTCCGCCACATTTCTCCCCTTTACCAATTAGACTAAAAGGGTACCTGACCTCCTGCCGGTCAGTGCCCTGGCTAGTCCAGCAACCCACCCACAAAACAGAAGCAGCAGAGCAGCCCACCCACAATAAACAGTTACTACACCTGGGTGAGGGAGAATCTTGTTCAGGTGCCTCACCACGGCTGTGTGGGGGACTGGTAGGCTGCCTTGGTGGGTTGCTGAGGGGGCAGAGACCAGCGGTACTCTGTCCTGTTGCCAGCACTACCACGGGAGTAGTCTGGTTGGAGCCTGGTTGCTGGAGACCGACTGTCTCCCCTTGAGTTACACCGCTCTGCTGCTGGAGACCGACTGTCTCCCCTTGAGTTACACCGCTCTGCTGCTGGAGACCGACTGTCTCCCCTTGAGTTACACCGCTCTGCTGCTGGAGACCGACTGTCTCCCCTTGAGTTACACCGCTCTGCTGCTGGAGACCGACTGTCTCCCCTTGAGTTACACCGCTCTGCTGCTGGAGACCGACTGTCTCCCCTTGAGTTACGCAGCTCTGCTGCTGGAGACCGACTGTCTCCCCTTGAGTTACGCAGCTCTGCTGCTGGAGACAGACTGTCTCCCCTTTGGCTAAACAGCCCTGTTGTGGGGGGGCAGGACCGACCGTCCCTACCCCCTGTGCTGGAAGTGCAGAGACCACGGTCCCATCTGCACAGGTGTGGGGCTTACAGTCTCCCCCTGGTACATTAAGCTGCCGCTGGGGAGAGGTGGTAACCAGCTCCTCTCCCATTAGAACACTCTGCCGCTGGGGAATGGAGACTGGGCTCTCTATTCCCTGTACATTAATGATCCGCCGCTGGGGAGAGGTGGTAACAATCTCCTCTCCCATGCATACTTCCCGTCTCTGCGGAGGGAGACCGACTGTCTCTCCTCCCAGCACAGAGTCCTGCTGTGGGGGAAAGGGGGCTGGGCTCTCTATTCCCTGCTGGATACTCTGCCGCTGGGGAATGGAGACCGGGCTCCCAATTCCCAACAAATCACACTGCCGCTGGGGAGGGAGGACGGCTCCTTCAGCTCCCTGTAACTTGGGCGCAGAGACCACGGTCCCATCTGCGCTGGTGTGGGGCTTACGGTCTCCCCTTGGTGGGTTAGGCTGCCGCTGGAGAGAGGGTGTAACAAGCTCCTCTCTCTGAACTGTAACCTGCCGCTGGGGATCTGGGCCGACTGCCCAGCATCCCTGTTGGGCCGGTAGAGAGACCTCGATCCCATCTCCACCTGCCATCTGTGGGTCTCTCCAGGACCAGTCTATGAGGTCCCCTACTTCTGCAACTGGTAGTGAAGCAGGGGGTACCTCTGCCGCGTTTTCCCAGCTATAGGCTAGCAGGTCTGGGTCTGCCACCCAGTTTTCCCGGTCTGCGTCCCTGCTCTGCGGCTGGCAGGAATTTAATAGTTCTACATAGTCCATCTCCAGCTCTCGTTCCATGGCAGCGAAACGGCGGAGGTCTTCTCCCAGTCCAAAAGATCTCGGGCCCTGTATCATCTCACCTCGGTAATGAAAGATAGCCCAGTACCGTGACTCTGCTGGACTGCCGAAGTCGACATCCTCCACTAAGGCTTTCCACAACAGGCCAGGGCTCGTGTAGTTCTCCCCCTCTGGCTGGATGCCCTCTGCCCTCCACGTCTCTGGCTGGACAGTGCACCACCACAGTGCCCGGTATGAGGCGTCCAGGCTCAGTTCCCTTTCCACGAGGTACTCGAGTTGTCTTACCCGCTGGCCTCCAGGTTGGTCTCCCAGAAGCGGCATCCGCCAGGCCATTTGTTCCTCCAACTGGTATGCGACACCAGGAAGGCGCTGCTGCCGTTGATACTGGACTTCCTCCAGGGCATCGTACCATAATTCTTTCCGGGGATTATCTCTCCATTCTAATTCACTCTCTTCCTCAGGTGTGTGTGTTGCCCAGGGGTCTACGAACCCCATTTTCCCAAATCTTTGTGTAGACAGGGACGCTGTAGGCACACTAGCGTCGCCCTCAATTTGTAAATCCAAACTTACTGTGTCTCCGAGCTGCTTTACCTCGCACTAGGACGCCATCCCACCGCTTGCCACCAATGTAACGGATCACCTGGTACCCCGACTTGGTACCTCCGTTAATGGATGCTCCTAGCGCTTCCTGAGGACTCCAAGCACTCTGGCAGACACCACAATCACCGAATCCGAGAAACCTTTAAATTCTCCCAAGCATATGAATGCTGTAGACAATTGAATAGGAACCATACGAATAATGTACTCCTAGCAGTCAACTGGAACAGCATGCAATAAATCCTTCCCCCAATAATGAGACGACACATCACTTTGAGGGTAAAACAGGAACTCTCGACTGGCTCATCCAGCCTGGCTTTTATTACACTTGTACACTTACAGGCCATTTCGAACGGGACTTAGTCTCTGGAGCTGCAAGTTCAGTATGGAAGAAGGTAAGGGTCAGCGGTGTTCGGTAAAATGTGTAGCCGATTTCAGTTCCACAGAATCTTTAGCATACACCGCTGACCGCGTTCGACTGAACAAAGATGGCCGCCGCCACGTGCAATTAACCTGCAGTAACCTCACAGCCTGGGAGGTAAATTGCCTGCACACTTTAGCTTCTGGGTGGTCCGCCTGTGTGGTACTTGGTTCAGTAAGCCCTATATACTGAACCAAGTGGGGGAAAGCCAGGGGCAAGTTATTTTACAGGTCTGGGGACATAGTCTTAAAGGGACATTGTTCACCAAAGTTACAAGATGTCCCCAGACGGTTCTTAAAGGGCCATACACACCAAATAAAAGTCCATACATTTTCAGGGGCCATAGTCTTAAAGGGTATTGTTACCCAAAGTCTCAATATGTCCCCAGACAGTTCTTAAAGGGCCAGCAGCAGTACAATAAAATACCATTCACTGTGCTTAAAGGGCCAGCAGTCGCACAATAGAATATAATATGCCCCAAATAATCCAGGGGCCATAGTCAGCAGGTAGGAGGCAAGCAACCAGGCTTCTCCAGTTCTCAGTGGCGAGGTTGGTTCCGCCACACCCTTCATGAAGTCTAGGCTCATGTTTGGGGGATTGGAGAGCTATATTCACTCTGGGGATTGCTATAATCACTATACTCCCTTGGATCACAACCCTTGCTCTTGTAAGAGCAGCCTGCTTCACTCTCTGGACTAGGAGAGGTATACCCACTGGAAGCTGGATCATGGTCTTGGGTCCAGGGTGTGTGGAGGACAGTGAGACCCCAACAAAGCTGTGGTGGTTATAGTGTCTGGTGCGGTACTTATGGTACTCAAGGATACTAGGAAGCAGTGATTGACGGAGGTACCCAGTCAGGGAGCTTGGTGGTCCATCACACCATCTCTTTAGGAAAGCTTATGGCCTCCCAGAGTAACCTCTACCTCACGTACCTGTCCCTTGCTCTCTCCTAAAGGGCAGCACTCTATTCTCTACTCCAGCTCTGCTTCACTCCACCTTGTTTGATTGCTGCCTCCTGTCCTGTTGGGTTTTACACCCCACCTCCTGTAGACTGTAAGCTTGTTTGAGCATGGCCCTCTTCAACCTATTGTTCCTGTAAGTTTTTGTAATTGTCTCATTTATTGTTAAATCTCTCCCTTTGATAATATTGTAAAGCGCTACAGAATATGCTGGCGCCATATAAATACCAGTTATAATAATAATAATGGTTGTGTTTTCTTGTTAGTTGGCCTTTTGGGATAGTTTCTAACCATTTTTCATGGTGGCAACTTTTTCTGTGTATATAACTATTGCCTTCAGTTTTTTTGAAATTATATTTTGATTGTATAGTTTGTATTTCTACATAAAAACAAACATCCATAAAATTTATTGTTTTGGGATCGATCCCATAATCATTCTTATTAATATAGTTTAGGAAAAGTTGAAATTTGTCATGGGTTCCTCGCCAAATCATTAAAATATCGTCAATAAAACGGTTCCAGAGGTTTGTATATAATAATAATATCAACCAGCAAGGCCTCCACTCTGCCGTGAGAAGACCCAGGATCTATTTGAAAGACATACCCAGACCTGAAGAGAACAACATGGCTAAATGGTTATACAAAAAGAGAAGTCCTGCGCTTACTCCCATCACTACTGGGCCGGCAGCAATGACTACAGTACACATCAGCCCCAATATATAGTAAAAACCAAAGGAAAGAAAAAGTTACCTGCGCTCTCCTTAATCCCTATGTATATTTAGACAAATGGAGGTCATTTAGTTGCTCCAATGGCCATCGTAGGGAATGCCCGTCTGCCAACGTCAAGGCAGACCCCCCCTAAGCGGGTCCTAACACTGACCCTTCAGCCTGCTTCCTTGAGCTTCTGGCAAAGATATCTCTAATGAGACAGGGAGGGGTATTTTTTATATACACCCCTATATACTTATTAACCCTTAATAGGGAACACATGGGATGGGCGGCAGCATGGCTAAATGGTTAATTTTACAATTGCTAATTTATATACATAACCCCGCCCTCACTGACCCTTAACCAGTTAGGTTAGTCACTTCTAACCTATGTGCCTAGCTCTGTCAAGGACCTATTTCCTAAGCTTTGCTGTTCCATGGGCTACACGTGGCTTCCAGCTTAGCTGAGTGATTTTTTTTTTTTTATAAAGTGGAAATGTTTGACTAATTATACACATTTTTTACAGTTTAGTTAATGCATTTTTAGTTATCTTTATTATTCCCTTTAGTAAGTGTAATGTACATAGTATGGACATAGTATCTTATTCTCCTAGACGGTGTCTCCTTGCAGGAACCTCCTACGTTCTCCAACCAATCAGATTGCAGGGAACCAAGATTCCCCTGTTAGGGACATAACCTTATATAGAGCCAACAAATTTTGGAGCGCTGTACAATAGAAAAACTAAGACAAGCAATTCTAACAAACAGGAGCGTACCAGGAGCATTTGGAACCTGGGGCGGATCCTATATTTGGTACCCCCCAACTTTAAAATGTAAAAAACCTGACCTGCAGTCTGTCACTGGCATTCCCTCCTCTTTGACAGTCTCTCCTCTCTCTCATCCGGTCTCTCTGTGTGTATCCCCTCTCTCTCTGAGATCCAGCTTGTCCCTTACTGGAAGTCTCTTTGACAGTCTCCTCTCTCTCTTTCTGACATCCTTTCTGACACACTCTCTGGTTCTAGAATTGGATTTATACGAATTATTCCTGTAATCAGATTTATTGTTGTGATAAAAAAATGTATAGATAGTATTTTTTTTTTTTTTGCCCCCCAGCCCCATGCATTACCTGACTAGGGCTCACTGTCCCCTTCCACCTCTGACCATAATCTCAGTTAAAGGCTCCAATCTCCAAACACTTTCAACAATACCCAGCACTAGCAGAAAATCCAAATCAACTTTCTGGGGGGTCCTGCTTCTCAAAGACACAATTCCAAAATGTGGGGGGCAAAGCCAGGCTGTCCCAATGCCCCGCAGCTGGCAGCCCACCTCCCTTACTCTTACCTGTGTACAGGGAGGGGGGGACACACTACATTCCCTGGTGGTCCGCTGGCATAGCATGGTTGTCCAGAGAAGAGGGGCCCGGACTCTCCATGCTCATTTCACATCCAGCAGCAGCAGGTCCTCTGTTCTCACAATCGGAGAGAGCGTTGCTATGCTCTCGCGGTTCGCAAGAACAGAGGATCTGCTCCTGCTGCTGGATGTGAAATGAGCGTGGAGACTCTTGTAAGTGGTCCGGGCCGATCCCTTTACATAGGACACAAGGCCAGCAAAATGCTGCCACTGTGAAAGTGCGCCACGGGCATCTCCCTACTGAGTGACACCCGGGGCAGACCGCCCCTCCCCCCCCCCCCCCCTTAGTACGCGGCACCACTTCTAACAAAACACGTTCGACAAATGAGAACAGTAGGTAAGAAGGGCCCTGCCCAAACAAGCTTACAATCTAAAAGTTACAAGCCAGGCCACAAAAAAATATGAATTCTGAAATATTTTTGGGATTTCTACTTATTTGTGAAATATTGAAATCCATAAAGTATGCATTCTGTAACTAACAATGTCCTTTGAAGAAAAATCAATGGTGCCTTCCATGTTAATCGTACAACCTTTAAATGATTGAATGAAGACTTGAAAAAAAAAAAGAAGAAACAAAACTACTTACACCCACATAGTGTGGTCCTTATGAATTGGATCAGTCTCTTTTTACATACTGAATGTGTATATTTGTGCAATAAACAAAGCATTGTTTCTAAAATAAATTGTGTTGTCCTGTATTTCAAGAGCCGAATTCAGCAAAGCAAAAGGTAAAAAAAGCATTGGTTAGCAGTTTTGACCTTAGAAAACCAAACAAGAAAACAAGCTGATGAAAATCCCCAGAAAAGTAACAGATTCTGCTGCCAAAGACCGTTATGGAACAGTTTGTTTTTTGAGTATTTTTATTTTTGATACACCCTAGAACTCCACTGAAGGCTTCCTGTGCAGAAACGGAGAAAACGAATCAGACCAATTATGTTCTCGGATCAGGGTCATGTTGGCTAACCATGTTTGTTTCTGTGTGTAGTTTTTATTTAATTTTGTTATTTGGAGATATAATGTAAACCTGGGTGACTTCTTATTTGAAGCAGGACTGCTAAAGTTGCACATTATCTAAGTAGTATATATATATATATATATATATATATTAAAAAAAAAAAAAGATATTGGCTTAGAAATGTCAATCCTTTGCAGGTTTCCCATGATCTAAGTCTGGCAGGGTGATTTACTAAAATCACTTATTTTTAGCAATTTAATTCCAAAAGGTAAACATTCAATTAAAATAGCCAAGATATAACTGGTTGGTAGAGTGAGATAATTTAAATTTGAATTGACCGTAAAGGGACTAGAAAGTCACCTTGGATTTAATACTGTTTCTTTGTTCCCATATTTTGATGAGCATGTCGGAGGACCCTCTGATTGGTGTCTTCTTTAACCCCTTAAGGACCAAACGTCTGGAATAAAAGGGAATCATGACATGTCACACATGTCATGTGTCCTTAAGGGGTTAAACATGTCATCTATGGTGGCTTTAGGCTGTCCTCATTGGTACTTGACACCAGCTATAAACCAGACAACTCAAGTTGAGTTGAACATTACTGATGTTGCCATGATTGCTTTTGGTTTCATATCAGTAACAATAAATGATGTCATAAACGGTTTTGTGTTGCGCAGGGAATCTCATTGTTTCATGCATGCAAAATGTGCAGTCTATCAACAGTCACTCAATCAACCAGCCAATCTGCTATGAATGATATCAATGTAGCATTGATGGAGTCCTTAATGGGTCCCCTGTATTGATTTCATATTAAATCATTTTTTAGTTTTTTGCTACGGTAGTAGTCTTCTTTAACATGCATCTAAATAAATACGGGCTCTCACATTTATGCTGGGATTAGACTAAACCTTTTTAATCAGGGGTGCCCAAAAGTTAGAAAACAAGATGTAGAACTACAACTCCCATGATGCTTTGCACACCTTTGTAAATGTCTTTAGAATGACAACGCATCAAGGAAAGCTGTAGTTTTAAAACATCTGGGGCATCTACCTTATGGGCACCCCTGCTTTAAATACATCTGCCAGGAATTTCATGTGACTCTACAATGGTGCCATCCATGAGATGTCCCATCAGACATGCTTTAACATTAATATGAGGCCAAAACCTATAGAATATTACTTAAAGGAACACTCTCTTACTTCAAGGATACAAACATTTTTCTCACTATTTAGATATATTTCCCTGTCCCCCAAAAACCTTAAATTGTGAAAGAAATACTATTTTCTTACTTGTATTTCCATGGTGTGACCATTTCCGGTCTCGTCGCAGATTCCACTCCTCTCCGATTTAAGATCATCTTTACAGATGGACAAATTAAATGCTTCTGGTAGTAGTTCTGGTGCTAACAGTCCCCTTTAAATTGGGTTGTTGTCCTGAATATCCCTGATATTCTTTTATGAGTTAAATTGCTGTTTGTGCGTCCACAAATTTTGTGTTGTATTTCCCTCCATTTAACGCTATAGTGGAGTCCTTTGTTTTGCAAGATTTTCTTTTGTATTTGCATGTGACTGTGTGCGTCTATGTATACGTGTGTCACTGTCTGTCTAGGTTTTGATATGTTTAACATTTGTATATATAATTTTTTAATTATGTACTGTGTGTATCCATGTTTGTATGTGAGTGCATGTATGATGGCATGCCACTGTTGTATGTGAGGGGACATAAATGGTAAGAGGGTTAAATCTCAGACAAGAGGTAATGGGGTGGTTAAGAGATTCACAAGCTCTCCCTGGGTCACAATCTCTCATTACAATTTAGCTCCAACTTATTTTGACACGGGCATCTTATCCATCAGTCCCTTCCCCCTTCTGATCTGCCATTCTTCCTCTTGAGTCTCTTTAACCCTTTGTAGATTGCAAGCTCCTTTGAGTGGGGCCTTCACCTCTTCACCTCTTGTCTTGTTAACCCCTTAAGGACACAGCTTCATAAATAAAAGGTACGTAATCATGAAGGAATATATTTTTCATGTATCCGTAAAGGATTTTCATTATGTCAATTACTTGTTGTCAAATATCCCCATTCTATTATTGTAAAGTGCTGAGAAATATGTTTGTGCAATATAAATAATATTAATAGTAATAATAATTGTGGGTTTCTCAACCTTTTTCAGAGAAATACCCCTGCCATAGTCGTGCGCAGCCTATTGCATTAGGGTGTGCACCCTAAAGCGCAATCACACGCCGCGTGTATATGTGTGTGAGGGTGCTGTTAGTGTGCTGTGTGTGTGTGTGTGTGTGTGAGAATTTGTTTGGAGTGATTGTGTGTGGGAGTGGGGGGGCAGATTAGGAAAGGTAAGTAGGATCCCCCCTCCCTTCTTACCTTTTGCCTGGGAGGGGAATCCTTGCTGCCATCCCTGATCCCTGGTGGTCTTAGTCAGTGGCGTACACACAACCCATGGGGCCCCGGTGCGAAAACTGATCCGTGGGCCCCCCCCCCCGCGCTTACTCTGCGCGGGCTGGGGCCGCAACACATGGCGGCGGGCACCTGGTCGCAGGGCTGCGACCCGTGCGACCGCGGTATGTACGCCAGTGCATGCATAAACACATACACTTAAAGGACCACTACAGACACCCAGATCAAATCAGCTCAATTAAGTGGTCTGGGTGCCAGGTCTCTCTAGTTTTAACCCTGCAGCTGAAAACATAGCAGTTTCAGAGAAACTGCTATGTTTCACTGAGGGTTAATCCAGCCTCTAGTGGCTGTCTCATTGACAGCCGCTAGAGGATTTTCTGCGATTCTCACTGTGAAAATCACAGTGAGAAGACGCTGAACGTCCATAGGAAAACATTGAGTAATGCTTTCCTATGGGCGGTTTGAATGCGCGCGTGGCTCTTGCCACGCATGTGCATTCGGAGCTGAGAGGCGGATCGGGATGGAGAGATCCCCAGCGCCAAGGGAGCCCGGCGCTGGAGAAAGGTAAGTGCTTTAGAGACACACACACACACACACACTCTCATGAACAGACGCACACATTTACTGACAGACACACACTCTGTGACAGACGCACACAAACATACTCAGTAACAGACACGCACACTAACACTAACACACACTCTAACACACACTAACACTAACACACACTCTAACACACACTAACACTAACACACACTCTAACACACACTAACACTAACACACACTCTAACACTAACACACTCACTAACACACACACACTAACACTCTCACTCACTAACACTCTCACTAACACTCTCACACGTTTTTTTTTTTTTTTTTAAATTTAATCCCCCCAGCCTCCTTACCTGTGGGAGAGCTGAGTGGATTCCCTGGGGTCCAGTGGTGTTGCTGGCCCTGCTGTCACCCGGCTGGCTGGCCCTGCTGTCACCCGGCTGGCCGGTCCTACGGGTGCGCGAGGGAGCACTGTCCCCTGAGAGCTCCCTCGCGCGCCGCGTACTGATACCGGAGCCGGAAGATGACGTCATCTTCCGGCTCCGGTTTCAGTGCGGTGCGCGAGGGAGCTGAAGAGGGAGCACTCAGGGGACAGTGCTCCCTCACGCGCTGCCAGCCGGGTGACAGCAGGGCCAGCCTCGGGGGGCCCGGAGGTGGCCAGCTCCTGGGCCCCCCAGCAGAAGAGGCTGGCCCTGTGGGTACATACCTGGGTCGCAGGGCGGCCGGGCCCCCTGGTGGGCCGGGCCCGGTCGCAGCCGCGACCCCTGCGACCCTGGTATGTACGCCACTGGTCTTAGTGGTGAGAGTGAACTCTAGCCTGCAGGGCTAGAGTTCACTCTCGTGAGATCTGAGTGTTGCCTTGGCAACGCTCCTGCCTCGCGAGAGGAACCCAGAGGAGCTGCTGGCTAGAGCTCCCCGGGTCCTCTCCTGCCTCTGGGCCGGTGAGGGAGATCTTTATCTCCTCTCTGGCCTATGGTGGCACACAGCAGGGCCGGCGCTCGGATAGCACCGGCTCTGCATGGACCCACAGGGGAGATCCTGTGATCTCCCCTGCCGGCCTCGATCCATGAGCAGGCCACGGGGTTTAGGGTGTGCCCAGGCACTCCCGGCACACCCTGTGCGCACGCCTATGATCCCTGCAGATCCTACGTACCCCTGCCTCGAGAAAGTGATTTCAATTGTCTGATAGACAGTCACTGGAAGCAGTCTTAGTACCGCAAAGTAATTATTGCTGTTTTTCAAAAATGCCAATGATTTACATTGCAGGGCTAAGTGGAGCAGGGACACTGCACCCAGTCCACCTAATGAAATTAAATGGTCTGGGTGACGATAGTGTACCTTTAAAGAATAGTACTCCAACTTAAAAGTTTTAAAATTATATTAATGCAAAATGAGCCAATGAATTGTGTTTTAGACATATTAAGGGAAAACTGCTACGTGAATTGGTATATTTGGCAACCAGAAGGAGATGATGAAAAAACACCTTAAATTAACTTGCATATTTATTTAAATGTATGCAGAGAGAATAATAGACAATCCCAGGTAAAGCAAGATCTATTTTGCCATGTTTTGCAATAAAAATGCAGACAATTGCAGATTATCCTAGCTTTAGTGGAGAGATAATCTTAATTTTAATAATGAAGGGAGGTGATTATTTGCTTTAACTTTCTTTCCCTTAGCTCCATAGCGGCAAAACCAAGTAAACCTTTTTTAATTTTTTATTTTAAATTCTTTAATTTTGTAGGTGCTTTGCAGAAACATATTTAATAGTTAAGACATCAGTAAGTTGAATTATACAATATTACAAGATAGTATTTTATGTCATGCAGTCAGCACCATTTTTTAAAGGAAAATAAAACAAGATTGAACATTGAATACTCGGGTCAAGATTACACAGCAGGAGAGGTGAGGCAGGACTCGGTCTAAACATCCTATGAGCAGTATATGAAGAGCAGGAGTAAACTAGGAAAGTAGCGTTGGAGTGAGATTATGGAACATGACTGGCGGTGTCATTAAGGGCATGAGAGAGGCAATAGCCATTCCTAGTGGGGATAGTGTAGCCCTAGCCCTAACACCTATAGTGGTAAAATTCTCCTTTGAGTAGGATACCCCTAACCAGGGGGTGGGGGGAAGGCTGTGAGAAAATTAGTTGCCAGCGGGAACAGTGGTTTGTTAACCACAGGTATGTACGGTTTATTAGGTGCCCAGGGGATCATGTCGGGCTGTACCTCTAGTTTAATGTGTGTGTGTGTAGTATGAGAAGAAATTGGGTTTAGCCAAATGGTCCAGGGTGTTAGAAAGCTATAAAGTAAGTATGAACAACAGAAATGTAACCAGTATGGAACGAAAACATAATGTAAGGAGCAGATTTAAGGTAAGTTGCTGTAGCTTCATGCATAGTCAGGTTGGCGGAGGTGCGTCTTCTCCAGTTCTCAGTACAAATGGCATGATGTGAGCCGGGTCCCAGACTCCAGGGTTCGGCATCCTAGATGAGGTGGCGGTAGACACAGTCCCAGTGCGGTCAGGAATGTTGGGCCTTTGGTGACCGTTCCAAGCTTGTGCGTGATCCCTTTATGTGACACCAGTAGGGATCTTGGTGTACCCCATCTGTAGCGTAGCTGAAGTCTGATGTGTTGTAGAGCTCTACAAAATTGTAGCATGGCTCTTGTGAGGTCCTGGAAGACCGTCAGCTGGGAGTTCTCAAAAGTGTATAGGGTTTTGCCCCTCAGAGCTGTCAGCTGTCAGCAAGTGTCCCTTGTCCTAAGAAGACAAACAATGGAGTATAATGTCCCTGGGGTCAGTAGTTTGTGTCTTGGTGTATTCCCCATCTATGGTGAATTTTCTAGCCACTGAGGCCACTAGGCGCCGCAGGTAATGGGGCAGTTCCTTGGCCGTAACTGTGTCCGGGACCCCGCAGATCTTGACCTTTTCTGCTTGTGGTGATCTTCTAGCACTGAAAGCTGCAGGATAAACACCTGATGAGCAGATTGGAGTTTGAGTAGGGAGTCTTTCATGTTTGCCATCTCTGTGCGGACATCTTGTGTGTCATCCTCTGTGACCCTGGCGCGGTTTGTGACTTGCTGAATGTCTGTTTTAACAGCTAGATCAGCTGCCAGTAATTTCTGTATGTCGAGCAAGAGGTTTTGTAGATCCTGCTTGGTCACCAGGTTACTGGTCAGGGAGTCGAAGTGTGTGGAGACTGCCCTATCCAGCTCTCGAGCTTCCAGCTGGTCAGAGGAAGCCGACATGGCAACATTCTCCTCGTCCGCCGTTTTGGTTGGTGCCTGTTTCTGCAGCATGGTGCTTTGTCCCGAGTGCGCGGGATCGTCACTGTGTGAGGGCTTTTGCTGCTTGCGCCTCATGTCCGCCGGAGTGGCTGTGGATCTCTGTAGAGGCTGTGGTCAGCGTCACTGGTAAGTGTTGATCTGCCAACAGCTAGGAAAGGCTGGTGCGTTGTAGACCCCAAACCTGCGCTTAGGTTTAGCAGTCTTCGGTGGCTGAAAAAGGGGCACCGATGGATGCGGGATCACTCTCCGAGCTAAGGGAGGTAGTGCCGGGATGGCCCCTGGTTCGCCCAATTTGCCACGGATTAGTATGAGGTTAGCCGGAGCCTAAAGTGATGGCATTCGCTCTGCTTTGCTGGCAAGCTCCACCCCAAGTAAACATGCAACCATTCCGAAACCAGAAAAAATCTAGGAATGCTCTAAGATAAAGTGACACTAATGAAGAGAAGCAGACAGTCTTGCCTCTATTTCCTACTGTAATTTAACACTGTGGTACTATAGCCATTGTTTTCCCTTTAGAGCAGGACAGAGAGGGCCACCTGAATCGCCAGACCACGATATGTAATACATCGCTCTAACAAATTAGCCACCACTTTTGTATAGTGACACTCATGGCTCTAACAAATTAGCCACCACTTTTGTATAGTGACACTCATGGCTCTAACAAATTAGCCACCACTTTTGTATAGTGACACTCATGGCTCCAACAAAATGGACACCACTTCTGTATAGTGACACTCATGGCTCCAACAAAATGGACACCACTTCTGTATAGTGACACTCATGGCTCCAACAAAATGGACACCACTTCTGTAAATATTAACTAAATCTGAACTTAAATCAAATAGAAGGAAATGTATAAAGACAGAGCGGGTAGGTAATAATACTCTGACCTGTTCACTGGTATGGAGCAACAAAGAAAGACCAGATCCTTCCTGTGGGGAGGCATTTTATACCTTTTGTATTTTCTTGTTTCAGATTGGTTAAATGTTTACTTGGTTTTGCTGCTTGGGAGCTACAGTAAAAGAGTGAAATTAAATATGAAGCCCCCTGTCATGTAAAATTATCCTCAAAACAATACCTTTCATCCAAGTTCATAAAGTTCAGACATTTTTATCGTTCAGTGAAAAGAAAGCAAAATAGACATTTTGAATCAATTATGCCACAAAATAGGAAGACCTTTCTTTTTGGCTCCAAAATGGTAATCGTAGGTTTCTTTGGATTGAAAACCGTTACCCTATCTATTAACTATTATATCTTTCAAAATTCAGGGTTTTTAAGAAAAAAGTGTGCAGATCAAAATTAAAAAAAAAAAACTCTACACAATATAACACACATATTTAGGCAGAGAATTACACATCTTTTATTTACTTACTGTTACGATCTCTTTTCTCTGTGGCAGGTGAAATCTCCTTTCTTCAAGGCTAATTGAGTGAGCTTTTCCCATTTGTACACTCCTGTTAATGAACAGGTTGCACGCGAGCTATTTGTACTGACCCTCAGTAAATTTGTTTAATGAGATCATATCCCGTTTGAGGGGCCTTTCTTTTATAGCAAATTCAAGTTGCCATGTAACTGTTTATTTAATGTATCCTTTTATTAAATGTATCCTAGTCCACCACATGTGTAAATCAAAATCAATCACTGTTTCTAATTAACCAAATCCAAATTTGCTGCAGCAATCTCTTTTCAAGCCAATTTAAATGGGAAAGCTTTCTGAAATGTGTTTTTTTTTTTTTTTTTTTTTTTTTTTTTTTTGACAGCCGATTTCGAAGCTTTTATTTTTATTTATATTTTTTAACCCCCCCCCCCTTCCTTTTTAAGGAAAATAAATAAATAAATAAATAAATAGACCTTAAACAGACGTTTTTATACAGAGACCAGGATTAGCTTGTCCAAATAGACAAGGGCATTATTGTTTATATAAGAACACTTTTACCATGTGAGTGCTGTGAAATTGTTTGTTATCTGTGCCATTAAACTTTAATAACTTGTCACATCCATACATTCTCTTTTTAATTTAAAAAAACCAAACACAGATATAAAACCGTGACGCCTGTGCTTCTCATTCCTGCTCCCATTTAGACTGCAGGTAATAGAAATCTGTCCTTGAAGCCTTTGCTGATTATACATTAGTTGTTAGGTGCGTGATTTGTATGTCTCTTGGCGCAAACACCTAATCATTTGAAAGCAGAACCCAAAGAAAAATGAAGACCGCAGCTTTGTGTTTACTCAGATGTTCCTCCAACCGATGCAAACAATAGTTCACAACATTTTCCTTTTCTCTACTTTGACAAATATATTCTGCTCTCTTGAGCTACTCAACAGACTACGATTCTTATTTGATTTGATTATTTAACAGGTTTCCTCCAAGAAAATACGTATTTCCCTGCTTTTGCATCGATGTAAGATTAATCCTGTTCTTTGCCAGAAGTTGTCCTCTGTGCTAGTCACTCCTGCCCAGAAAGAGAGAGATCTAACAATACCTAGAACTTGAGGGAGCTCCATCGGGAAGCTGAGTTATTAAAGAAAAATGGCATAAAGACAGCATTATATTGAATTTGATGCCCAGCGTATGTATTAAAATGTGTGATCTGCACACAATAAACTATCAAACCATGCAATCTGGGAACAATAGAGGACAACTTTGGATGCATGTGACGTGTGGTGTGTTTACTGTTTAAACTATAATGTGTTTAAAATACCCTGAGTTTCTCTAATAAAGGTGCATTTCTTCCTGTAGTGCATTTTTACAACCTAATTAATATGTTCCATCACAAGCCCTCTGTATACATGGGATTGGCGTAAAATTAGTCTTATAGAATAAAGCCTCATGTATCTTCCCATACACTCTGGTGATGATTACCCAGAGGAGAAACAGATTATTCCACTGATGCACACATTAGCCCTTCTGCATAAGGGGCTGTAATGCAGCTCTAACCACATACACACTATGTACAGGAGCATGTATGGCTCCAAAGTGTTGAGCTGCATTCTAGTCAACAGAGAAAGGGAATGACGGTCTGTGAGCAGAGGCGCAACTAGAAACCACAGGGCCCTGGTGCGAAAATTGCCCTGCCCCCCCCCCTCCCCCACATGTGGTAGTTCCACCACTGTCTGTGGGCACATCTCTGGGCTTATATGCAGCTAACCAGCACTTTAGACTGTTTCAGAGGCAGGCAACGCTCTGCACTTTAGATGTTGTGAACTATATCTCCACTGATGCTTCCCAAGCAATATGGCTAATGTAGTCCACAATATCTGGAGTGCCAATGGTTGCCTACACCTGGTCTCTTTGCAAGACTTCATTACATTACGAACGGAAATTCATCCAAATTTGGGCCGACCTGGTGATTTTCCGAATCCTCATACACTGGTTCGAAATGTAGCCGAATCATGAACCCAATGAAACTCGCAATTGTCGAGCATGTCGTATTGATTGATTCTGACTTACACCCATGGCACCGAAAGAGAGATGACTGATTGGAAAGAAGATTATTGATGGGTATGGGGCAGTCACTGAATGGTTTTATTCACAAATCAAGTGAGAAGTTGGCTATAGAGGGGGGTAGAAAAGGAGCGGTAGAAAAAACCCTATATCTATATTATTTTAATACATTTAGAAGATATCATTTATTGTTTTACGGCTCCTCCTGTTTATCCCTCTCTTGCTCATTTATCACTTGATGATCTGTGACTTTCTCTCACTTAATCTATGAGCCAAATAACATTGCCATTATTGGGAATTTGACCTGTACGGTCAGGGGTTTATTCCGTAAACCGTTTATTGTAGTAAAATGAAATATTACAAATAGTAGATTTGGGAAATTTTTAGTCCTAGATACAGCTAGTGATAATGTTTTTGAGATGTATCTGTTGGAGTCCTGTCTACCATGTTAAGTCACCAGCATAGTGTTCTTACTATATTGCGACGATTTGCAATCCTGTTTCATCTCCCTTTCTGTAGGAATCGCACATTCTCTCCCAATGCAAGGCACTTGTGTGATTCACCTCTGAACTAGTCGGACAATTGTTTCACTCTGCTCTGGAGGAGAATGCGCCTCCTGTTTATTAATGCAATGTATGTAAACATTGTAGTTTCTAGAAAACGACAGGACCAATGCTTCCAGACCACATCATTGAGATGAAGGGGTCAAGATGACTTTAATGGGCCTTTTAATAAATTAAATGTATCTAGAAATCTACCCGCAAGAAGACTTGAAAATTAATATAGTTCACACATGTTTACATTTATTCAATGAGGAAAAGATTACCTCCAGATTGTAAACGCGTTCGAGCAGAGTCCTCATCAAACTATTATTACTGTAACAGTTTGTAATCGTCTCATTTATTGTTAAATGCTCCCCTTTTATAATATTGTAAAGTACTGTGGAATATGTTGGCACTGTATAAATACCAATAATAATAATACATAAAAAAATAATCTATATAATTTTAGATGCAAATTGGCATCTGAACATCAGAGAAAATCAAACATAAAGTGTTTTAATGATTTGGTCCTAAATTCACTTTACCAGTAAAATGCATTTGTTATAGGAATTTTGACCTTGAGGGGGCAATAAGAGGTTGCAGTATGATCATCACTGGAACATCTGACTCTCTACCTTGAGTTAAATAGGAGGGCACCAAACTGTACACTGAAGCTGTAGGAACAAACCTCTCACTGAAAGCCAGCCAGTCATCGCTGGCTGTGAGAGTGTATATTTGGGGAAGAGGAGAGAAGCTAGAATTTTGGCTGGGAACAAGAATCTCACTGAGCTACTCAGCTGCTTCTAACCACTTTCTGGTGAGTTAACATTTTTAGCATTTTTAGTCCTTTTTTTTATTTTTTTTTTATTTAATAATTCAAATGGTGATATAACTTAATCACAAACCTTTTTTTATTTTAATAATCTGTAGCAAATATTCTATGTGATCCTCATATTTTCACTGCTTACAGAGAAATATTTCACAAACTTTAATATTCAAAGGTACAAACAGGAATACTGATGTAGGTTTATGAGAGGGAAGGGGATTGTAATGATTTTCATCTGAATATATGGCTACAAATTGTGCTAATAAGAAGATACTTGTAGCCCAATTTGATACCTTTTATACATTTGTATGATTCAGTAAATGAAATTAAAAAAGAAGAAATTAATATGCATGTTCATGCGTTCTTCAACCTTGCATTGCTGTGCATAAGTTATGTTGATAAACAACTTTAGATTTAATTTATTCTTGGGACTGGTGATTAAATCATGAAATAAAACCGCATCATGGCAATTTGTTATTAGCTCCCTGATAGAATGAAACACTGTTTGTTTCAAATCATTTATTCAAATGCATTAACCTGTTTACTGGCAGAATCAATCACTAGAGTTAGAATTCAAATAGAATTTCAAATTCAAGGTAAAAAAAGCCGAGCTGGAAAAATGTAATCAGCGATGCCTTCAGTTCTTCTAGTTTGGCCTTAAATTTAAAATCCGCTTTGGATTCAGTTTGAATTCTCACTTAAGTGATTAATCCTGTGAATATATAGAATGGCTACACTTTGCAATTGATGTTTCCCAAACCTGTCTCATTTGACTAATGTAGGTTCGAGGGGAAAATATGAGTAGCACAAAGTTAAAATAAGGCTCCGGGCTAAATAAATACATCAGATGACCTGTATGGTGTTTGCAAAGAGTCTGAAAAGAAGTGATTCAAAGAATCTTTGTGTTCTATCTACAGTCAGCTTGCAAGTGGAGATCTACACATATTGCAACCTGATACATAGAATTATTATAGTGATACTGCTGGCAATAGGAGGCTAGTGTATAGCAAACTTCAAATGGCAGATCAAACCACAGTCACCAGTTGCAACTACTTCCCAGTAACCTATTGGTAGATGTTGAGTATGCACCCTTGTCTGTCTCCAGGGTTCTAATGGACACCCAAGTAAGATTTTGTTTGGACATTGTCCTGCCTTAGGAATCTAAGGAGATTGGTTGATGTGCAGACATCAAAGGTTATATTGCACAGTTTATTTTTTAATAATAAAAAAATAAACATAAATTATTTGTTTCACGTTTCAATTTTGTATTGAAGGTTTTCAATAAAATACAAAAGTAACATATTTTAAAGTCTCTGTAATCCGCAATCAAGCATTTTGTTTTAAAGGCTTGTCTTCCAGATTGATATATTTGTATGGCTTTATATTTAATATTGCTATGAGAAATCTAGGTTTTTAAATCCTTCTTAATTGCAAAGGCAACCTTCCTTGCGGAGTTATTTAAAGTCCCTCTCACGCTAGTGCATAAGGCACATTTAAACTGTACAGCGTGTTGTCAATTTTATTGCTATTATATTTACTTGCATAGAGTAAGCCCATGCCTCAGCAATGCATGTCAATGGAGTGCTGGGTCTACCAGTTTCACATGTCAGTGCATCTCTTACTCTGAGCTTTGACTGCTGTATCCTTGACAACATTATCTCATTAACTCTACTGCTACCCACATACTGAGTGATCAATGGAATGGACACTAAATCTCTCTGCAACCTTGCTTTGCTAAGCTATACTGCATCTGAGATACTTAAATAACCATATATGTTTTATGTCTTCCATAAACTGGTTATTGTACAGGGGGGGCCCCGTATGAACAAGACATTAACAATTATTTTCTCTTCAATTTGTAAATGACTTGTAACATGGAGCCCAGTTTAAAGGCTGAGCACTTTGGCTGTGGTAAACTCAAATTCATATCATCCTCAGCCAGCTGGGTTTTACAGCAAATATTGGGCTAAGGTGGACCCTTCCTCCTATGACTGAATTCCTCTGGATAATGTGAGATATGTAGTTACTGATCATTTGAGGAAGAAACTGTTACATTTTGTTAAATTGAAAAAAAATAATAAAAAAAAAAAAATCCCCACCATTGAAACATAGAAACAGATGTCTATTTTGGTTTAACTTTTAAAAACAAGCGAACACAAAACCCATGTTTTTGCAAGCAGAACCACAACAATGTAAAAATGATTTAAGTTAATCTTTACGGTGTGAATGATCTCCTATAAACACTTAGCAGTTTTTTCCAAAGTTTCCTGTTTATCGTTACTATAAAATTCCCTTATAGTAACAAACGTATAAAACAAGTCAACAGGTTTTAATTTAGAAACACACCCTTCAAAGTTGGGCATCTAATTACTTTTTATTAACGTAACATAAGATCCTTAATTGGAAAGTAATATTTAAACATGATTATAACTAGACACTCCCATATTTTGCACACATTACCATATGTTGCATTTCTATATGTCAATGTAATGTTCCAAATACTATAATAATAGAAATTGTCTTTTCTTCTACGAATAGGTGTAATATCAGCATTTATTTAACCTCTGCATTCCTTCGTGACGTGGAACCATGACCGCCTCCAAGCCCATCCTCTGTTTATTTATTACGTCACTTTCATGTTTGATTGACCTATGTTGGCAGCAGCGCCAGGCTGGAGCACCGCAAATCCAGTTACGTTTGGCCGGGACAAGAGTTCCCAATGAAGGACGTCTAGAAGTTCTCTACAATGGTCAATGGGGCACAGCCTGTGATGATGACTTCAACATTGAAGTAGCTCATGTGGCCTGCAAGCAAATGGGGTATGAGCTGGCTATGAATTGGGCCCACAGTGCCAAGTATGGACAAGGAGCAGGTAAATATTAGAACGGCTTTCTTCAAAAGAACACCTGTGATAATGCATTGGATTATATGCCATTTTCGGTGTTTATATTATGGCATTTCAATATTTAATTAAACATATAGATGTTTTTACTGTTGACCATTAGACAGTGGTGTACCCAGAATGTTACACTAATGGGAGCAATGCATATAAAAGCATGACGCTATGGTCAACCTCGAGGGAATGAAGTGCCATCTGGGAGCAGTCTTGGCATAGCACCCGGTCATTTACTACTTTGCTCCAGTATATTTTTAATTTACCTTTTAATGTAATGAAAAGACAATACTTGTGTAAAATGTGTTCATGAAATGTGACCGTCTACTCCATTGTTAGCTACCCCAATGTTATTAATGACCGGCAAAGAAAGTTTGCCAATCGGCGGATCTTCTGAATTCTGTAAATCTGAAATGGCATATGGACAAATCACAAAGCAAACAAAACTGACAATGGATTAACTATTTTGTTTGTTATATATAAGTTCTATCCGTGGTGCCAAAAGCAAAATGAAGGAAAAAAAGATGATTAATATTTAAGAGGCAGCACCCTTTTGGTTCGTTCAAGTCATTTTTCCAAAAATAATTGAATGGACAAAATTTGTCTGAATTGAAACACTGTATAAACACATTTCAGACCACCCAAACTAATTTTAGTTTTTTTGTTTTTTTACAATTGGACAATTGTACTTGGCCAAACCATTCCCCCCTACCATATGTTCTGCAGCCTATGTGCTGACATTCTACCTCTTGCTATCCAGAATGCTAATAGATGAAGACACACAGGAGATGTGAAGTTGATTGATATCAGTTGAGAGTGCATCGCATCACTGAGAGCAGTCATATTGTGAACTTTGTAGACTGGATAGGTGGGGGATGGAATAACAGTGTAAAAACTATTCAAGTTCATAAAAACACATTTCAGGAAATAAAACAATCATCAGGAGAGCCGTAAATGCTAATGGTCCTTAGGACAGCAATATCCTATAATACCATAAGACAGAGAAATACTTTACAAGCTATTCGTTAATTCCTCAACTATGCTCTTTTTTTTTTTCGTTACAGACTCAGAAACAAAATATTATTACTTTTGTTCCCTGACCTATAGTGTATGTGTTTTGAGACCATTTTCACTGGTAAATTGTTTATTTCTGTGTATAGTATATAATAATTGGATACACATTTCTAGATGCTAGAGGGTGTAGGACACTGGTATCTAGGAAAGGGCATTGTTGCATTCATAAACAGACAGCGGTGCCGAAATGTTTGTGTTTAGGCAGGTGTTCCAATAAGTTAAGGTTTCACCAGTGGGCTGCGCATTGTATTTTTTATTTTCTTATTGGTGTCTAGGAAACCACATTGGGAAACAATCATTGTTACTGATGTCTTCAATCCAGAAATGTAAATGGGACAGTTATGATGATAAGTGACTTAATTTCCAAGTTGTATTATTATGGTGTTATAGGTAACTTTGGACATATATACTGTATATACACACATGTTATCGTGGCAAGTGTGTTTTTTGTATTTAAATCAGTTCTTGAACTTTTTTGGTAATGTTATTTCCTGTGCATGGTGAGATGCTAATCCCTAGTGGTCTACCTTGAAGTGGCAGGAGATCAACCACTTCCCCTACGGTCACTAGTATAGCATGTTCATCAAGGAACCAATGTAAGACAGATCTGCTCATCAAGGAACCAATGTAAGACAGATCTGCTCATCAAGGAACCAATGTAAGACAGATCTGCTCATCAAGGAACCAATGTAAGACAGATCTGCTCATCAAGGAACCAATGTAAGACAGATCTGCTCATCAAGGAACCAATGTAAGACAGATCTGCTCATCAAGGAACCAATGTAAGACAGATCTGCTCATCAAGGAACCAATGTAAGACAGATCTGCTCATCTACAGTAATCTGTTGGAGAAAAGGACATGCTCGAGGATGACCAGGGCTCAGTTTTTGTGCTAACTGGTCCCCAGCAAGTAGAGTTGCATATGTCTGTGTACTGTAGTTAATTTGTGCTCCAATTGTTAAATATAAGTGGAAATCCGTGGCCACTAACCCAGCCACGACATGGACCCCTCCACAAGCTGTGAGGATCTTCAGTGCTGTTTGAAATCAGCAACTTATTCTAACATTGGGTGGACTGCACTTCCTGTTTCACTATTATAGTGTCAGGAAGGAAATACATTCTGAGAGTGGACCAGGCCAGGGTGGCTACTTTGATGTTTAAACAGTAGGAGAGGGCTCAGCAGTTTAAAACTCATCAGAAATTGTATAAATCTGCTGGCCAGCACTCGCCACTACTTGCACAGCCTTCAACACAATGACTGCTCTAAAGGTTGCAATAAAAAACCTGCTTACACACGTCTCAGAAAGGCTAAGAGATTTACAAGGGATAGAGATCAACAGCAAGTTCCTTTCTCCTATTGGATCTGTAGGACACTTGGAATATAAGTAATAATCCCAGTGAATTTAATAATGCACTAATCCCCTAAAACATGTGACTTACCTTATAGATCCTGGGCTACATGGATACAATTCAATCAATACATTGTGCTAGGCAAATTGCTTGCAATTGTGTAACTGAAGAGTTGCCACTATATTATTTTTTTCCTATTTCCTCAGATTTTGTCAGGTTAGAACTAAAAGTTACAGATCTAAAGTGCACCAGCACCTACATACTAGGATCTACCTGATAGTGCAGAGGTCATATGTAGGCAGAGAACTGTGTATGCATTCTCTGAGGTTGTATTGTAGTGGCGAGTAAAAATTTTTCACTTTTTGAACATTTCGAAATTCTGTATGCCATGTTCAAAGTTCATAGTTGTAGCTGTTGATACTTGTAAAGAGTTAAACAAGAACACGGTTTACTTCTCGGAGAAAATGGACTGCAGATCTTTTGTATTGGAATGTTACGTGTGATGTATAGCAGGAAAAACCCAGCTGTCTGGACTGACTGTGGTGGACCACATTCGCACATTCTTAATGTTGAAACACAATAGCTATGGAAGGTCGAAAACCTGCAATCTGAATTTAGGTTCTATCATATTGAAGAAGGCGTATTATGACATGACTTCCTGCCTGGTCTGCAGATTTTAATAGCCCTGGCAGGACCTGTGTCAAGTGAAGAACATGATGTATTTGCTGTACCAGTATAGGCAACTTACATACGATATCATAGAAAAAAACAAACCACATACTAAAAACATAATATATCAGAGACAAAACTGCCTCTGATATATTATGTTTTTAGTATGTGGTTTGTTTTTTTCTGATTTTTTTTTTTTTTTTTTTACGGAGAATATGCCAAGTAATGAAAACCAAAGTCCTCTTTCTTCTTTAATTCTTTCTATTAACGGTGTGGTCTGGTGTGCCGTCATCCAGTATGCAACCTGGTATTTTGGCACGGAGTCTGCTAACCTGTTTCTTTACAAATTTAGCCCAAACTGCGTAAAATATGTGTCTTGGTCAAAGAAATCTTTAGATTTTTTATTTTTTTTTTGTATAATTGTATATTCCCTTTAAATGACACCTGACGGCTAATCCAATATAGTAGTTTAAAAAAAAAAAAAAAAAATTTTTTGGGTGATTACACACAATTTTAACATTTAATGTGTGTATATTACAACTTGTATATGGGTATTGTATTTAATATAAAACTATACTGTATGCTCCTGTATGGAGAGTCCTCATTGAAAAGATGCATTCTTGTCGTGTTAAAGGGGAGAGTCACATATATACACATTTACACATTATTACTGGCTTTCACAGGTCCCATCTGGCTGGATAATATCCGCTGTTCAGGAGCAGAGAGTTCCCTGGCAGAATGTGAATCTAACGGCTGGGGTGTCACTGACTGCAAACACTCGGAAGATGTTGGCATACTTTGTTCAACAAGCAGACTGCGTGCCTCTGAGCAGCCACTGACACTTACTGCCCAGGTAACAATTAAACTAACCAAGGTTTCTATGTCTGGTTACATTCTATTTATGTCAGCAGATGGAACATTGTATTTGTTTCACTCAGTAATTCTTCCTTACTGTCTCATCCTGCGTAGCAGTTCTGCTGTCCTTTCAAGACCTTGGCTGTCTTCTACTGCCCAGTAGCTGTTTTTTGGACAACATGTTTTTTAGACACTCAGACTGCCCAAATATAATTTTAGGAATTGTCATTCGGCGAAAGCTAAACAATTGTGGGTGGAGGTAGTGCAGCAGAAATAGTATTTAATTAATGATTTAAAAGAAATGGAACTCATTTTTTTTTTTTTTTTTAAATAACAACGTTGGCAATATTTGGTAACCTTTGGCTTTCCGGCCAGTATGGAATAGGCCTCATATGATGCTTAATTTAGTCTATATTAGTTGGAGTGCCATAGTGTAGTCATCCCAATCCAATGATATAGCCAGTTACTGCAATCCTAGAACAGGAAGAACTCCAATATCTTAAAATATACTAAATGTTCACATTATATATTTACTACAATCTATAAAATATATGTGTCATGATATTAAAGGACACCTGTTATACCTAACATAAATTGGTGTTCCTTTTAAGAGCTTTACATTTTCCCTCACCTGTCAGTCAATTCTTGGAATGTAGAACTTTGACAATGAAATAGCTCATGTGCCAAGTACTGACTAAAAGGTGAGAGCAGGAGAACCTTCCTCTGAGTTATTTCCCAACTCGCCTTAACAGCTAGCAGAGCAAATGTGTTTGTAGTCTTGCTGTAACAACAGCAACTACAAGCATAATATGCTTTGTCTGTGGATTATAGGAATGGAGTTACAGATGTCACTCTATTTATAGATTGATGTAGTGACATTGAATTCAGGGTGACCGCATCATAAGGGATGCTTCAGTGATCCTTGATATGCTTCCAAAGTAGGGCCAATCCAATAAGAAGAAAAATTGACTTCATTCATCTCTATGGGGGGCATTTAGCATCTTCACAGAGAGCATGAAGACTCTGATCATTGACCCTGCAATATTTGCAGGATCACAACCAGGAAGCCCATCTACTGTCTGTCTGAGTGAAACACTACTGAGTCTATTGGTGCCTTTACTGTCCCATTAAATACTGCATGTCTGTAACAGGAGAATTCAATATGGTAATTCCAACTAACTTACAATACCTTCTAAGAATGGTATCAATATTACAATTTACTAACTGGTAAATTTAACACGTAGACAATAAAATCTAATGTGTGCGCATTGCTGTTCTAATGTTAACTTGAATAGAAACTACATTTAAAAAAAACAAACTTTTTATCCGCTTATCCCTAAAAACTATCACATATAATTGACATAAATAATGCTAAATTATATATTTTAAACTTGATGTGCCAAACATACAGAACACGTCTGACCAATGTATGTCTGTAATGACAAAATGAGTGTTTGTGTAAATTGAAGCCTTGCATTTTTTCCCCAAACCACAAAACTGTAAATGTTTATTCTAAGAAAACAAACACTCTCTTGAAGGAACTTGAAAATATTCAAAATGCTCATCTCAAAAATAATTTGAATTAAAAAACAAACACGTTTTTGTTGCCTGTCCAAAACCAGATGTATTATTAAAAGGCATTTATCAATTCGACTAGGCCTATGAATTACTCCTGCTATTACTAAAGAGATATATTCTGAGCTTCTCTGGTGTAATAATAAAGATGTGTAACTTTCTCAGTATCTGGATAAAACATTTGTACAGGTTAGCCAGAACCAGCTGTACCAAATCACTGTTAAACCCTTCAGTGATGCCAAATCGAGCTCCATGTGTTCCATGTTTCTTAGCCTGAAGTGAAGTCTGATGGAGAGTGATACATTTTAAAGTCCATGGCATTTTGAAGCAGACATTTACAAACCTTCCCTCCTATCTCTAAAAGGCTGTAACAACCCCTAACTATCCCTAAACAGACTACACAAAGTACTCTGCTGTACTCTAGGTCAGTACAGCACCAGGTACAGCCATGATGATTATCATTAATGTGGAGCTGTAAGGCTGCCACCATCTTCCATGCAGCAACATTTAGAAGCGGACATTTAACAAAAAAAAAATACAATGTGTATTTTTGATTTCTTTTATTGCTTCAAGAATTCTGCATTTTATAGGATATCGGCAATAATTCATTCTAATTTGTGGATTTCCTGTTCCCTAACAGTTTTTAAATTCAAGCTATTTTCTGATTTATTTAAACCACCAGGCAACCAATCAGAATGCTTTGGATTTACCAAAATACACTTATTTTTCATCATTTATCTTCCTGTAGCTCATGTAATTTCTTTAAAATGCCGTTATCCTTGCAACAGTAAGAAGCAGAGCAAGCAAATGCCAAGCCTTTTTTAAATGTGTGTTTTGTTGAAGGATTTGAGTCCCACAAAGCGAGCATATAACATCACACAGTGTACAAAAATGCAATTTTCAAGAGAACTGGAAACAAAATAAACAAAATAACAGAAATAAACTAGGATAAGACGAATGATAAAAAGGAAGAGTATTGACGGAGAGAGTGAAGGAAGAAAAAAAAATGAAAGGAGACAACTGGATATGTATTTCTATAGACGGGAGAACCTATTAGAGAGCCAATACTAACAAATTGCACATTTACAAAACAATTTGGCAATGCCCGCATTTTCAACTTCAGATTATTAGGGCAGCATGTCAATAGATAAGACTTAATGTGAAGAAAAAAATGATAAAAATGGGATTTTGAAAAAAAGACACATTCATAAAACAGACCTTTTAATTAGTTTTATATCCATACATTCTTTAGAGTACTTTATATAGCTTGAAATCTATTTGTTTTTATTTTACATTGCGAGTTTAAACTGTGCAGATATACACAGGACAGATTGTTGGTGTTCCCTTTAGCTAAGTGCTATAAACACTACAGTGCTCTGTTGTGGTTCTGGTTCTGGCAGACCTTGGTGACATCACACAATTGTTGTTTTCACTCATTCTTTGCATGTTTACAATCTGGGCTTCGGATATTGTTAAAACGGAAGTTCCTACTTCCATATTGCATGACAACAGTCCCACCAGTGGTCCCGTATTTGGATGGAATTAATTGGCTGAGAGCATTAGCTGACATTCTCTGTCAATGAATTGAGATATAATTGATAGGTTTGAATGTTTAACTACTTTTCCCATAATTTAGTGAATAAATATGGTTATTGTAAAGTGCCAAGAATTAAAATTGAACGTTAAATGTAAGGCCACTATTTCCAATCTAAAAAATTCATCAATTAAGTATTCAGTTTTTGCTAAAATTTGATTTCACTTAGAATTGCCAACAGTTCAAACTTTAGTTAAAAACCCTGTAACTATCCTGTTTTCTCCCTGGCTTTCTTAAGTTCACCCTCTGTGATGTGGGTGTGTCAAATGAGCCCTGAGACGCCTTCTTAATATCATTATAACTTCGTTAAGTGACCCTACTAGTAAGTGCACCCATTTTCATAGTTATGGAGGCTAAAAAGAGACCTGGGTCCACAAGGTTCAGCCTTTCTCGCATCTGTTTTTCTGTTGATCCAAAGGAAGGCAAAAAACACCGTTTGAAGCAATCTCCAATTTTGCAACAAACTAGGAAAATAAAATTCTTCTTGACCCCAGAATGGCAGTCAGGTCTCTCTTTGGATCAGGAAGCTATTACCCCAATAATTAAAAATGATATCCCTGAATAGTATGTTTTTGCTGTTTAAACAGACTCTGATAAAACCACCTCTTCAGGCAGAGAATTCCACATTCCATTATTCAAAATGCCTACATGGTTTTTTTTTGTTTTTTTACACCATTGCACTATACCTAACCCTATTGGAGTTCTGAGCTTGTGGCATAGTTTGCCAGCTTTATCCCCAGGTGACTTCATCTAAGATTCACCTCACTGCAATTTGGTGTTTGGAGTCATTACTAGATTAGCAAAACATTCTTATCTCACATGTAAAAACATAACCTTGAATTAGTGCATGTTAAACAATATAACAATCGTAACAAGATATATTACAGCATCAGCTAAACATAGGGATTTTCTAACACATGTACATATAATGCTTAAATGGGAAGTGTCACTCATTGAATAAGACATTGGAAATACCTATAACTGTATCTCTTTCATATGATGTACTATTGTCTTTTAAATATACATTAACCCCTTAAGGACACATGACGTGTGTGACACGTCATGATTCCCTTTTATTCCAGAAGTTTGGTCCTTAAGGGGTTAAAGGGACACTATAGTCACCACAACAGCTACAGCTTAATGTAGTTATTCTGGTAAGTATAATCATTGCCTTCAGGTTTTTTCTTTTTTCAGAGAAAAGGCAGTGTTTACGTTGCCCCTAGGGACACCTCCAAGAGGACACTCCTCAGCCACCGGAGGTGCTTCCTGGGGCAGTGCTGCACAGTAGACAGCAGTGCTGTTTAGCATCTCCATGCTCTGCATGGGGATGCTGAATTTTCCTCATAGAGATCCATTGATTCAATGCATCTCTATGAAGAAGGGTCTGATTGGCCAAACCGACGTTTGGCCCCGACCCCATCCTGCCTCTTTGCCGATTTTAGCCAATCCAATGCTTTCCCTCTCAGGAATCATTGGATTGGCAAAAAATTGGCAATTCTGATGATGTCATTAACGAGGTGGATCAGGGGTGGTGCCAGCACCGGCGGACCCACGAGGCGCTGGAAATAAGGTGAGTTTTAATTCCTCCTACGGGGGCTTAGGATGGCAAGTCACCTGAATGGTTGATTTAGTACTATATAGGGTCAGGAACACAAACATGTATTCCTGACCCTAATGCTCCTTTAAAGATTTATTAATTGACATCACAATCCAATTCTGCCCAGGCACAGCCAGGGCACACAGGGCATTGGAGATGTTGAAAGAGAAACATTGTTTCTGTTTGTCCACTTCTACATAATATGACATAAAATGATCCCTCGGCGCTGGCTATATCTTCTCCTCCCGTGGCAGCATGACGATGGTAAGACCTAATGCTCTTCCGTAATGCTCGCTATGAATGTTTTAAAGCTTCCCCATAAGAAATCATTGAATCAGTGTTTTCCTATGGGGTGTTTGAAGATACTAGACATCTTCGTGCAAAGCATTAGGATGACCAGCATCATTTCACGGAGTAAAACTGCACTAGGCACGAGGAGGTGCCTCTAGTGGCCATGGCCATGGACCATTCCTGTGTGACATAAATGACAAGTCCACAAAACAGACATACAGCTGGCAGACTAGTATAAAGTCACAAATTCATAACCTAGATTCTGGCTGTTAAATTGCAATTATCTTCTGCAAGTTCATTCATCTGTTTATTATCAGAGATATTTACTAAACTGTAACTTGTGAATTTATATTGAATGCAAAGTTAATTCGAAATAAACAAAAAAATTGTAAGACTGCAATATTTTTAATTTCTGCTATATTGCTAAAAAAAAAATGGGAATTTAATAGGAATTTCTATATTTCAAAGTAAGTAAATAACCCTGAATGTGTGTGGGTTTTCTTTTTTGCTAAGTGGCTTCTTTTTTAACCCATCTCAGTTAGCCATGTTCTGCAGGCCTCATTCAGACATTTTTTTTTTATTATTTCTTGACCATTTTTCTTAAGCACACGAAGAAGATTGAGGAAATTCGAATTAAGCCAATTTTAGCACGTGCCAAAGCAAGCATGCCTATCACTGAAGGTATAATTGAAGTGAAGCATCATGGGAGGTGGAGGCAGGTGTGTGACCAAGGCTGGACACTCAACAACAGTCGAGTTGTGTGTGGAATGTTGGGTTTTCCAGGTGAAGTTCAACCTAACATCAAATTTTACAGGTACACTTTCTCAAATAAATTTACGTTATTTTCTATTTTAGTTTTTCCTTTCGCAAATCAGACTTGCTCTCTTTGAGCTCTTAAAATTGCTTGTAAGATATATTTTTTTTTACATTTTTCATATAGCAGTGTGAGTTGCATTTAGTTCAGTAGACGTTCTATTAGTCATCATACTCAAAGGCAGTTGAAGATTGCATTATACAATATCTAGTTCAGCAGAGAACCTTGGACGGACGTTGAACATAGTAGCTGTTCTTAAATTTGGGGATTTTACAGGATTAAATGTACAAAAAACACTCCGTAGGCGCTTTTTTTTTTGTAGGTCAGGTGCTTTATAGGAACATTTTATTACAAGTTTGAGATTGCACAACAAAATAGGAGCCGTTTCATGCCACGTTTATTGTCCACAATTTTGCAAACCCACTATCATAAGCAAAGTCTGATTATACATTGCTATCCCACAGGAAAAGCATGCGGTTGGGGAAAAAGGAATATATTTCATTTCTGGATAGGGCTAAAGTGCTATTCTTATGGGTAAAGATATATAATTTACTTTGGTTTTTATGTTATGTTACATGTTTTAACTAAACATTCCTGGGATGCTGGCTATGACTTCATCTCATTCTTGCAAGTTAGTTTTTATTTGTGTCAAATTTTTTTCATTAATGTGGTCTTTTGAGGAGATTAAATTATTTCCGGTTCACTTGTGACCAGCAGCGCATGGGGACTTCTGTAGAATGGTGAGCGTTCTCCGATGCCTTTGTTCCAAGTGCGATTCAAACCTACTGTACAAAAGCTGGGTGTAAGGTGAACAGATAATCTACTTTCTAGGTACATTATCCGTTTAAGGATCGTAGCTAGGGTACTGACAAATATAATTAGGTGACTTCATGGCCGCTTGAGAGGTACTGATGTGATGGAGTAGGTATGGAAAAAACAAGACCGGTGTCTGTTATGTACATCATGGTGGGGTGATTTAGCAAAGTGTTCTTTTCTGCAAAGTGGTGCAAAAAACATGAAGGGGAGCAGTCGCCAATGAAATACACCTGCTGATTCCACTTGTTTCCATAGTGATTGCCCCACTTTTAGTATTTTAGGCCACTTTTTAGAAGTGAACATTTTGATAAATGTATAGTATATTCTAACAAACCTTCCCGCACCATTGACTCATTGACATGTTTTATTCTTATCCATTCATGGAAGATGTACAATGTCTTGCTGAGATTTCATATTAATGAGCACAAATACAAGTATGTTTAGAGAAACAAAATAACGGAGCTATAGATACGTTCTAAAGAGTTTAACATCTTTCTGCCCAAAATAAACCCCCCTAAAAATAAACGTATTTCCAGGATTGCTCCTCCATCTTCAAAACTTTTGCAGTGTTCTAAGCATCTACCTCTTTTTTTCCATTACCTTTTTAAAACTCAATGGGTATTTAACAAAAATACAAGCATTAGATCTAACTGTAATCCAAGTACAATTTGAAGGGAGTGTGGGAATGGGATGGGAAAGGTGAGGGCAATGGAAAATAAGTCGTCTTTGCAATAGAGCGAAAACTGCGACCATCTCCCATTGGAGTCCTGCAAAGTGAACAACACTTCATCCACTACTGAATTTGCAATATAAATCTAATCCGACAGCAAGGCAGGGTTCCAGGAATTTGTCTATCCAAGGCCCTGTAGCTTTTGTAAGTATGTTTTCTTCCTTTGTAAACGCTAGGTAACTCTCGGGAGGGTTCCATGATGGATCCACAGAAATCCCCCCAACAGCATTGACTGGTGAAGATGTGATGAGAAAAATAAACTCACGGTCTTCGAGATTTAAATTTTTAGACTGTATACTTAAAAGGAACATGGGGGCATTTCACATTATAGAGTAAAATGTGGAGTGCTACAGCATCACTAGGAAATGTGCAGTGTGTGAGGGGCTTATTACATCTAATTCTTTTCAAATTCTTTTATTTAAAGATTTTAAATTTATACTACAATATATTTTCTTATAACATATATAATACAACAATAAGGGAAAACAAAACGATGGGGAAGGGGCAAAAAAACTAGAAAAGACAAAGTGAAAAGAAAATTAATTTGTGCACAACCATGACCATAATTAGCAGTCAAAAACAGCTATTGAAAATACATACCGTGACCCACATGCATACATTTGATCTTATTCAAAGTAAGCAAAATCATAATATAGATAATAACTATTAATTGTCCAAATCCAGACATCTCCCCTACACTCTGTGAAGCCAATATCCTAAAACGTCATCCAATATGGAAGACTCTCCGTCAAAGGATGTCCTCTTTCTCCCCAGTGGGAATAATCCACATTTTCTACACAAAGGTCTAAGATCTGTTGTTTTAACCTGGTCAGAATTTCATGGGTAAACATGCATTTATCTAGCTAAACAATTAGGCTTTCTTTGACCGTAGCAATGCTTATTGTGCATTGGGATATAGCATTGTGCTAACTAGCACAAAACAAACGTTTACCAAAATTCTACATTTCACATCCTTTTCGAGAGCCCCCACCAGAAAACAATGCTGAATATATTAGGTGTCTTTACATGCTTTCTCTAAAATACAAAACTTCTTAAAGCAGTTATATAAATGTTGTAAAACTCTAAACACACAAAAGCATTTAATGAAAAATAAATTACATTCAATTGTTATCATGTCGGGGAAATCGATCTTAAAAAAAATAAATATATATATATATATATATAGAGAAGAAGTCCTTATCTGGTTTCATCCTTCGCATAACTACGGTAAATATTTTTTTTAAATTATCTTAATATATAATAATAATTTTTTTTACTCTAACTGTCCACTGCTCTCATTGATCACTAGTTTTATGTAATATATCGCACTTCTTTTAAAAAACCAGGAGCTGAGAAAGAGACCCCATTCTTTAAAGTATTCTGGATAGTCGCAAGTCCTCAATCATCCTGATACGAGTGCAATCAATCCAAGACATAACCGCCACATATCACCGAAAATTACTATTTTTAAAAATCAAAGTTCACCTCTCTAGCTGACACAAACTTTTCCCCTTAAATTGCTTAAAAGTGGATTGCCATTCTTTCACATTTCATAAACAACAGCCTGTCAGCTATAGTTGGTGATTTTACTCATCCTTTTCTCACCGTTCACAATCATTTTTAGTCCTCTATCCTGGAAGTTAATCTTTAAAGCATTGATTTGATGGATGTGTTACAGAATACAAAACTAGACTAAAGTTCGCATGAGATATATCTTACTCTCCATTCACAAATACTCTGGTCCATCACATGTAAAAAAAAAAAAAAAAGATGGTTACCGATGTGTTTTTAAAATAAATTATTCCACATCACACAGCGTGTTGTTACTGTGTATTGTAAATAGGCTTTGTGTGATTAAAATAACAGCTACTATTATTTTTACTGCAGTCAGATTTGAAGTGACTGCCAAATTCTGAGTAAGCAGAAAAACGAAGATGTACATTTTCAATACTGTTGCCGAAGACAGGTCAATTTCTGTCTAGCAGTAGATAACTCTAAGCAAGACTGGAACATTAATTATCTGAGCAGGCTTCATAATTGTTCTCAAGAAAAATAGATTTGGCTACATTATAGGTCCCTCGTCCTCGATTCATTGCAATATCCGTAGCATTTATTGTCAAGCATGAAGCAAAAAAAGTGTGTAGGAGTGTGTTGGACGTTTGTGTTTAATTTTATTTTTGATGAATGTGATTGTAGTTTTTCTTCAAATAAAAAGTTATTTAACTGTTCTATTGTTTAATGATGATGAAAGTGTCAGGTTTGGGATTTCTGTGTGGAGGTCACCTTACTGGTCCAGGTAGAAAACATATATGTATGTATACAACAAGAAAAAGAGGGAATAGGCGCTCGCTAAATAAACTAGAGGTGGGCAGCAGTGAACCGAGCAGGGATTCCCAATACCTACTCACAATAGTAAAACAAACGAGATAAAGGTGGAAAACCGCGCCCAAACAGTGCAAATAATAATTGAAATATATACATACAAGTTATTCTATCATAAGGCGTGTATGGAACCTTCAATAGAAAAAGTACAGAACAATAATAGTGCAGTATGTCAGACAAAGTAAGAGTTTAAAAAACGTATAAAAGACTCACTCACACTTTGCAGAGCTACTCAGAGCTCTGCCGTATAGCGCCTAGACGGTACAATCCCCGTCTCAGGATATCAAGTGGTGATGTAGTACGGTATCCAATCCTCCACAGTAATATATGGAAAAAATAGGATCCAATAGTATAGTATGTCTATCAAACAATATGTGAATAAAGGAAAAGTATCCTACTTACAGATTTCCGAGCAAATATCTTGCTCTAGTATGTACAGCATATGGTGGTATAATCCCCACCAGAGGATATATGTCAGGATTCAGGTATATCAGGAACAGCAAATAAAGTAGTAAAAAAAACTTTAACTTTATTTGAAATAAAAAGTATATATAATAAAACAAATGGATATAAAATCTTTCTATTGAAGGTTCCATACACTCCTTATGAAGGTTCCATACACTCCTTATGATAGGATAACTTGTATGTATATATTTCAATTATTATTTGCACTGTTTGGGCGCGGTTTTCCACCTTTATCTCATATATGTATGTATGTGTGTTAAGGCTTTGCCTGGAGTTGTGAGAGGGGCATATGGTCATATATAAGGGACTCCCCCCTGGCCCACCACAGTCATTGCTCTGGCGATCTGCATGCCCCTCCCTCCACATCCTTTATTCATGATACTCTACCTGTGGGGGCACACTTTATTTGCCGCATACATCGGTTCCGGCACACAAGAGGGCTGCACTTACCTGAACATGCATACATTATAAGGGTGCTGCTGGGGCCAAGTCGTATTTATATTTTTATATATATATATATATATATATAATCAGCCAATTATCGGTTATTGGTTATAAATATCTAGGATTGAATAAGCCCTTCTCTTGCATAAAAAACGCATGCTTGAGTACAGAAAGTCATCTTGCTGAGTGAACAGCTAAGGTGGACATTGTTCTGGCCTTTTCCTCCCTCTGAGTTCTTCCCCTCTCTCTCTCCGCCTCTTCCCACTGTTATTTAAGTCCATCCTTCCACTACACTCCTACAATTGCTGCTTCTTATCTTATTGCTTTTTTTTTTTCTTTCTTTCTTCCACTGACTGGTCTTTATCTTTGCTTTTGATTTCTCTCTCTCTCAATACGTTCCCTGCTCATTGTTCTTTCTCCTTGCATTTTCCCACCACCACTGAAATGGTTCTTTCACCCTCCTAATTGTTTTTGGAAAAAGGTGATCTGAGTTCTGGTGACATAGATCAATCATTCCTGCTACCTTATGTTAGTATTGGCGTCCTACAACAAGTCAAAATTTGTGACATTTAGCAAAAGAGAGAGCGATCTGTAAACCTTAATTATGCTTGCACAATGTCCCCCATCTGACTCCATATACTGAAGATCCCTATCAGCAATCTACTTCCTACTGTTCATGGGACATTGGAGGGTTAGTGGCAAACCTATATTTTCAATGTCCTGGCTGAGGGGAGGAGCTTCTCACCCAAGATTTGACAGTACATGGCCCTGTCCATCGTCCCTTTGATGCGGTGCACTTGTCCTGTCCCCTTAGCAGAAAAACACCCTAAAAGCATAATGTTTCCACATCCATGTTTGACGGTGGGGATGGTGTTCTTGGGGTCATAGGCAGCATTCCTCCTCCTCCAAACACGATGAGTTGAGTTGATGCCAAAGAGCTCGATTTTGGTCTCATCTGACCACTAAACTTTCACCCAGTTCTTCTCTAAATCATTCAGATGTTCATTGACAAACTTCAGACGGGCCTGTACATGTGCTTTCTTGAGCAGGGGGACCTTGCGGGCAGGCAGGATTTCAGTCCTTTGCGGTGTAGTGTGTTACCAGTTGTTTTCTTCGTGACTATGGTCCCAGCTGCCTTGAGATCATTAACAAGATCCTCCCATGTAGTTCTGATTCCTCACCATTCTCATGATCATTGAAACTCCACGAGGTGAGATTTTGCATGGAGCACTAGACCGAGGAAGACTGACAACTATTTTGTGTTTCTTCAATTTGCGAATTATCGCAGCAACTGTTGTCACCTTCTCACCGAGCTGCTTGGCGATGGTCTTGTAGCCCCTTCCAGCCTTGTGTAGGTATACAATCTTGTCTCTGACATCCTTGGACAGCTCTTTGGTCTTGGCCATGGTGGAGAGTTTGGAAACTGATTGATTGCTTCTGTGGACAGGTGTCTTTTATACAGGTAACAAGCTGAGATTAGGAGCACTCCCTTTAATAGAGTGCTCCTAATCTCAGCTCGTTACCTGTATAAAAGACACTTGGGAGCCAGAAATCTTGCCGATTGATAGGGGATCAAATACTTTACCACTCGTTGACATGCAAATCAATTTATAACTTTTTTTGACATGCGTTTTTCTGGATTTTTTTTTGTTATTGTGTCTCTCACTGTTAAAATACACCAACCATTAAAATTATAGACTGATAATTTCTTTGTCAGAGGGCAAACGTTCAAAATCAGCAGGGGATCAAATACTTTTTTCCCTCACTGTATATGAATGAAGAATCGTTATACTCGACACAAGTTACACAGGCTGTAGCTGTTGCAAGACTTGGTTACTGAGAACTGCAATGACGTTGCAGAACCTACTGTGCATAACATGATCTTTCCCATTGTAAATGTCTTTATGAACTTGGCTCATGCCGTTCCTGGAAGTATTTTTTGTTTTGACTAAGCTTTTGTAATCGGTGATTAGCGGAGACCGGGTATCAGGCTTGACAATTAGAAGAGTTATTTGGCAAACACTGAGAACATTTACACAATCTACTTTAATTATATATATTATCTGCATTGTAATACATTAGCAAATATTAATTTTAACAAGAATGATAATTTTCTTTTCACTCGTTTGTTTGCTATTATTTAGTGTTAACAAAGTAATTTATATTACTAAAAATACAAGTTTTGAACCAAATGTTGTTATATGAAACCTCCAGCTTTAGAAATAAATACATGCATTTTTACTGCTGGAGTGTTCTATGTTTTTATTAAATTTAGATCTCTCCCCTCCTCCACTGCCCCTTTTGGCACAACATCCTTCCCTCTGCAATGGGAGACCACTGCCATTTAGGAGTTATATCACTTTTGTTTCTGTTTATGCAGCCCTTGTCGCACCTCCCCTGGCCGCGACTTACAGGAAAAATATGCTTTAATTGATATGGTTTCTTTTTCAATCTGATGTAACTTCAAAAGTTTTGCTCTGTAAATTTGAACTTTAATCACATACAGGAGGCTCCTGTAAAGTCTAGCAAGCTATTAACAGAGCATGAAATAAGAAATTCTAAATTAAACATAATTTGCAATACAGGAAGTGTAAACATGTGATGTCTCTTTACAGGAAGTGTTTAGGAAGGTTGTGTAAGTCACATGCAGAGAGGTGTGACTAAGGTGCATAAACAAAGTGATTTAACTCCTAAATGGCAGAGAATTGAGCAGTGAGACTGCATGGGTATGCTCTATACTAAAACTGCTTCAAGCCAAAGTTGTTTTGGTGACTATTGTGTCCCTTTAAGTATGAGATAACATCCAATGGTCAGAACCAGCCTTTGTAAATCTTTGTCTCCACTGGCATCAATGAGCTTCAAATGGAACCATCAGTTCAGTGGAATTTACACTACTGATTAAAACATTGAAAAACACACATTGTGTTAAAGGGACACTCCAGGCACCCAGACCACTTCTGCTCATTGAAGTGGTCTGGGTGCCAACTCCCACTACCCTTAACCCTGCAAGTGTAATTATTGCAGTTTTTCATAAACTGCAATAATTACATTGCAGGGTTAACTCCACCTCTAGTGGCTGTCTACTAGACAGCCACTAGAGGTCACTTCCTAGTTTCTAGCACAGGTTTCCTGTGCTAGAGCGTCGCTGGACGTCCTCACGCTGTGTGAGGACCTCCAGCGTCGCTCAAAACCCCATAGGAAAGCATTGAAATGATTTTCAATGCTTTCCTATGGGGAGACGTAATGCGCATGCGCGGCATTTCCGCGCATGCGCATTACGTCACCTCGGCCGGTGGGCGAGATCAGTCTCGCCCACCGGCCGACGCAATCACTGGGAGGAGCGTCGCGGAGGCAGAGACAGCGGCGAGAGACATCGCCGCTGTCCCAGGTAAGTGACTGAAGGGGTTTTCACCCCTTCAGTAACCGGGGATTGGGGGGTGGGAGGGAGAGGGACCCTCCAGTGCCAGAAAAACGGATCGTTTTTCTGGCACTGGAGTTTCCCTTTAATCTTTTTTCATGTGATGTTCCATTTTCTTCTCATGGGCACAGTAAACATTGCTTTTTAATGGGCAATCTAATAGACTGTAACATAGGAATTTGGTATATAATATATATATATATATATATATATATACCTTAAGTGGAGCGCTATATATGTTGAGGAATTACCTCACAGGGTCTTGATTGGGTTGTATATGTCACATATAGATATGGAAGATATATAATATAGTGCAGATTGTAAAACACTTGTGCAATTTCAAATGAGGCAGCTACATGGATCACTCACATTTTCCAGAGCCTATGTTTTGGCTCTGTAAATTGGACCGGTATGCTTTTTAGGGCAGCATCCCACCATTATTTCCTGCTGAAATTTTTCTCTGGGAAGATAAAAACAATGGAACATATTTCTGATAGAATGTAAATAGGTATTATGCTGTTATAAATCCTTAAAACCCTGGCTCTGAGGATGGTAGGCTTTGTGCCACCGTAAGGGGTTGGCACTTCCCCAAATTAAGGTACTTGAGGCTTCTATGGACTTAGTAGAAAATGTAATCTATTTATTATACAAATATGCTAAAAAGTAAATAAAAATGAAATACAATGATTAAGATAAAAAGTCCTGGTTGCCAATATGCGTTTCACTCCTCCTGGTGCTTCCTCAGTCAGCTGTGTTTTGAATCTAATAGACTGCGCTAAGATGGAGGCAGTCCGTTCTATTACAGGAATAAATACAGCGGTGTGGACATAAACATTTAAATGTTTAGACCTACACCCAGGTTATTGTTGTTAAATATAGGGGCTAAGTAAATAAATAAAAAAAAAATATATATATATATATATAATATAAATCCTGGTAAGTGATTAAACCCTTATAGAAAGTTCAAGGATAACTAAAACGGCATGCCGATTTCCTGTAAAAATAATAAGGGTTAATCTTCCAATGAATTAGAGAATCAGGCACAATTTTTACCTTTAATCCAAGGTTTCAGTATCTGTCAGGAATCCGTGTTATATTCGTACAATTAACATTTAACATGCGCATGATTGCAACTAGATTAAATATCATGAGTCTTAAATTTTAATATGCCTTTAATTAAAAGTTTAAGGACAGCAAAATGTTTATCATCACCATTAAATACCAGGCAGGCTTCGCCATATGATAGTCTATAGCTATAAGTAAAAAGATTAAACTACATAAATAATGCATTTCTGTGTTTCTTGACATTAAATATCTCAAACTTTCTAGTACTGAGACTGCAATCCTATTCTGTGAGTAAAGATTAAACGAAGGGAAGAAACGGCCGTGGAGATTATTGTAAAAATGGATTAAAAGCATAGAGGCCGTCACTTTTGCCTTGTGGTTTGGCTATCTCAAGGTTTTTTTTTTTAGCAAGTACTTGCATTAGTGAATTTTCAGAGATCCTTAGAGGGACAACTGAACTCGGTTGAATGACCTCACTAGCTGTTGAAAATCTGTGAATGAGTATATTGAAGCGTTCTCTGTTTTACAAACCTAGGAATAAGAAAGATGCAGTGTGAGATGGTCAGCAATTAGAAACAAGCACTAGAAATTACGGTTTAGAGCAAATATTAACTGTAGGCAGCAACAAACATTGTGGAATGATGAGTATCCAATGTTTGAATTAACTCAAACACAACACTAAGAATGCGTCACAGTTATTTATTGACTTATTTTCAGGTTTTTTTTTTCCCTATGGATTCTTTTTTTTTTGCCTCATATGGAGTTATAACCCTGAGCGTATTCTGATTTAACCATACTTCCCTCCATCTTGTAATGTCTGCCATTTTTGTTCCAGGAAACTTTGGAATCTGAAGATGAAACAACCTAAATCTAGGTAATTAAAGACAATGTATGACTTTTACAGACTACTAAGCAGTAAGAAAATCACTTCTACATTCTCTTATATCATAAGAAACCACTACTACCATCAAAATATATTGTAATGACAATTTATAAAAAAAACAAACAAAAAAAACCCCATCTAATCAGACCTGAGATTGTATTCAGGCATTGAACCATTTAAGCACACAAGAATATTTTTCATGCAAGAGAAAACGTTGCCATGCAAATATTTTTTTTTACTTTATGTACCGCATATAAATATTTTAGTTCTGTATGTATGATGGATGACCATGTAATTACCAGTAGACCATAAAGGATGAAACTTTCTCTGAGCATTGACATATTAAAGGGACACTCCACTGGCAACATACAAATACACAACTATAAAATAAATTAAACTCACGGTTTATATCCCAAATGCAAACACAGGCATTTAATAATCCATTTTTCTATTGAGGGTATATCTTAAACAGCTTGAAATGACTGCAGATCTATTGTCTGCAGCCTTTGCAAGACCTATCCTTCTAGCCCTGCACAGAGTTTCTGTGGCTGTCCAATCACAGATTTCCCAATGCAGCTCAGTGACAAGTCTTTGCAAGGCACGTGCTCTGGGCAATTGCTGCCTCTCATGTTTAGCTCCACTGAGCTAAACAAACCAGGACTGAGTGTGTGACAGTCAGCACGCGGAAATGCTTTGAGTCTGGATGGTCCATTTAAAGGATCCTATAGCATACCTCCCAACTTCGGCATCTTGTAAAGCAGAATGCTATGGGAGGGGTAAAAGAGGCAGGTCAGTGAAGTGATTTGTTTATCCTTAGAATTGACAAGTCATTGACAATGCACACCAGGCTGTCTACCAATCAAGTAGGCTGGTCTGCCAAGGGTGGACAATGCATGTAACACCATTTCATAGCTCTCTGCAGGGTTCCTAATGTCCTGAGCATAGTGCTATACTATCAGGGCCTATCCTAGTGTTACTAACGCCCGTGTGCATAAACATTTTTGGTGCCTCAGGTGGGCATGGTTATATTGCTACCTTCTGCCCTTCACAAACATACCACTTTTAGCCATCCATTTGCGATGGAAACCATTCCACCTCTTTGGGCCCCCCAACATACCCAGGTAACATGTCACCCACTTCCTATAGTGCCCGCTTTGTCCCCAAAAGCTTGTCAGCATCATCTTTGTGCCCAGCTTTCCAGCAACATGTTTGTCCCCACACAACTGGTCAAGGCAATCTCTGTCACCACATAGCTTGTCAGGGCCTTCTCTGTCCCCACACAGCTGGTCAGGGCCTTCTCTGTCCCCACACAGCTGGTCAGGGCCTTCTCTGTCCCCACACAGCTGGTCAGGGCCTTCTCTGTCCCCACACAGCTAGTCAGGGACTCAGGGCCTTCTCTGTTCCCACACCACTAGTCAGGGCCTTCTCTATTCCCACACCACTAGTCAGGGCCTTCTCTGTTCCCACACCACTAGTTAGGGCCTTCTCTGTCCCCACACAGCTAGTCAGGGACTCAGGGCCTTCCCTGTTCCCACACCGCTAGTCAGGGCATTCTCTGTTCCCACACAGCTGGTCAGGGACTCAGGGCCTTCTCTGTCCCCACACAGCTGGCCAAGGAAATCTGTCACAACATAGCTACTCAGGGCCTTTTCTGTCCCCACACAGCTGGTTAGGGACTCAGGGCCTTTTCTGTCCCCACACAGCTGGTCAGGGACTCGGGGCCTTTTCTGTCCCCACACAGCTGGTCAGGGACTCGGGGCCTTTTCTGTCCCCACACAGCTGGTCAGGGACTCGGGGCCTTTTCTGTCCCCACACAGCTGGTCAGGGACTCGGGGCCTTTTCTGTCCCCACACAGCTGGTCAGGGACTCGGGGCCTTTTCTGTCCCCACACAGCTGGTCAGGGACTCGGGGCCTTTTCTGTCCCCACACAGCTGGTCAGGGACTCGGGGCCTTTTCTGTCCCCACACAGCTGGTCAGGGACTCGGGGCCTTTTCTGTCCCCACACAGCTGGTCAGGGACTCGGGGCCTTTTCTGTCCCCACACAGCTGGTCAGGGACTCGGGGCCTTTTCTGTCCCCACACAGCTGGTCAGGGACTCGGGGCCTTTTCTGTCCCCACACAGCTGGTCAGGGACTCGGGGCCTTTTCTGTCCCCACACAGCTGGTCAGGGACTCGGGGCCTTTTCTGTCCCCACACAGCTGGTCAGGGACTCGGGGCCTTTTCTGTCCCCACACAGCTGGTCAGGGACTCGGGGCCTTTTCTGTCCCCACACAGCTGGTCAGGGACTCGGGGCCTTTTCTGTCCCCACACAGCTGGTCAGGGACTCGGGGCCTTTTCTGTCCCCACACAGCTGGTCAGGGACTCGGGGCCTTTTCTGTCCCCACACAGCTGGTCAGGGACTCGGGGCCTTTTCTGTCCCCACACAGCTGGTCAAGGAATCGGGGCCTTTTCTGTCACCACGCAGCTGGTCAGGGACTCGGGGCCTTTTCTGTCCCCACGCAGCTGGTCAGGGACTCGGGGCTTTTTCTGTCCCCATGCAGCTGGTCAGGGACTCGGGGCCTTTTCTGTCCCCACGCAGCTGGTCAGGGACTCGGGGCCTTCTCTGTCCCCACGCAGCTGGTCAGGGACTCGGGGCCTTTTCTGTCCCCACACAGCTGGTCAGGGACTCGGAGCCTTTTCTATCCCCACACAGCTGGTCAAGGAATCGGGGCCTTTTCTGTCACCACGCAGCTGGTCAGGGACTCGGGGCCTTTTCTGTCCCCACGCAGCTGGTCAGGGACTCGGGGCCTTTTCTGTCCCCATGCAGCTGGTCAGGGACTCGGGGCCTTTTCTGTCCCCACGCAGCTGGTCAGGGACTCGGGACCTTCTCTATCCCCACGCAGCTGGTCAGGGACTCGGGGCCTTCTCTGTCCCCACGCAGCTGGTCAGGGACTCGGGGCCTTCTCTGTCCCCACGCAGCTGGTCAGGGACTCGGGGCCTTCTCTGTCCCCACGCAGCTGGTCAGGGACTCGGGGCCTTCTCTGTCCCCACGCAGCTGGTCAGGGACTCGGGGCCTTCTCTGTCCCCACGCAGCTGGTCAGGGACTCGGGGCCTTCTCTGTCCCCACGCAGCTGGTCAGGGACTCGGGGCCTTCTCTGTCCCCATGCAGCTGGTCAGGGACTCGGGGCCTTCTCTGTCCCCATGCAGCTGGTCAGGGACTCGGGGCCTTCTCTGTCCCCACGCAGCTGGTCAGAGACTCGGGGCCTTTTCTGTCCCCACGCAGCTGGTCAGGGACTCAGGGCCTTTTCTGTCCCCACGCAGCTGGTCAGGGACTCAGGGCCTTTTCTGTCCCCACGCAGCTGGTTAGGGACTCAGGGCCTTCTCTGTTCCCATGCAGCTGGCCAGGGCCATTTTTGTTCCCAAACTGCTAATAATTGCCATATTTATCTAAAAATAGCTAATCAGTGCCAATTTTACCCCAAAATAATCAATGCCATCTTTGTCCCAAAATAGCTTATACATGCCATTATGTCCAAATGGCTTATGGGAACAGGTCCACAAGTGTCCCCAGTCTGATACCAGGGAACAAAAGTTGAAAAAACGTGACCGGAACCAAAAATTGGGACATTTGGGAGGCCTGCTATAGTTAGCATGTTTCTGCTTGTAAAGGTTTAATATAGTAAGTGGTGGGTGCATTCCTAAACTGAGACTCCGTTAGAGATTTTTCCTTCTCCAACAAATGGGCAGTGGAGGTGACTAACCAATAAAATTGTGTTGTTATCAAATCTTGTTTTAATATACAAGAGAAACTCCACAACCATTCTACACTGAGAGGTGTTATGAGTTTTGGACAATATAATATCATCATTAAAGCTTTGTGAAAAGAAAAGTAAAGGTTTTGAAAGGTAATTACGGTAATCTGTACTTTGGGCTGGATATAAAGAACTCTCCTTAGTTATTTTTCTTTTTGTATCCAGTAAAACAAATGTTTAAAATACTTACCGTAATTTTCTTTTCCTTTTAGATATTCTAACCATGCACAAATTTTCTATTTTATTTTCTGTTTCCTAGGGTGAAAATGCTAAGTCAGAAGAAAATGTACTGGATTCATAAAGTAACTTGCTCAGGAAAAGAGCCGCATCTTGCTTACTGTAATGTGACGGTGTCTCCAAAAACGTTAAAGCCTGTTTGTAAGAATGGGATGCATGCTGTAGTAAAATGTCTCACTGCAACCCAATCGACTAAAACAAATGGAAAGAATTCCAAGAAAGTCCCAAAGATGACGGTAAGAAATACATGAGACAGTGGGTAAAATGATATTGCTGCCAATACAATAGCGGGGCACTTTATCAAGTTTTATACGATAAACCAAAAACTTGATAGTCTTGAATACGAAGGACTAATTTCCCTGCTTTTTGTACCAACAAATTGATATTGCTAAAATTGTTTAATTAATGGTAACTAGTACGGGCTGGTTTTATGCTCCAAAACGTAACTGTTAATGACTGCTAATTTGCATCTGTTGTATGTTTGAACACCTCCCATAGTGATCAATAATAGAAGATTAATATTAAGTGACACTTTTTTTTTTTTCCATGCAAGATGGTAAAAATTACCACCCCTCCCTTGGTGAACCGTTTATAGTGTCTTGGTAGGACAGCTATGGCAATTCGTAATGTCCTTCCAAGTTGCTAAGTGATGGTTGGTATCAGTGGAGACGAATGTGGGCAGGAGTGGACCACGGAAGCCTCAACCAGTCAGTATTTTTAGCTGCAGACATCTACCAGCTGTTGGTACTAACAATACTTAAAGACTGTTATTTACCAAAAATCATAGACACAGGAACCTTTTTCTGGTGTTGTGCACAGCATGTCCATTTAACAACTAATTTGTATTTATCGTGCTCTCCAAAATCTTATATAAATTCCCTGAGGCTACATAAACCAAGTGCAAGCAAACTGTATAACACAAAGGTAAAATACAGTACAGGGTGCCACAATCACAAAATACGAGTTGGTTATAGTTACCAAAATGCAGAGTTAAGGATCAAACTCACATGAAAAAGAGAGAAATTATAGTGCAATCTTTAATACACACAAAATATAAAAAAAAAGAAAGTAGGAACACTCACGAAAGTAAAATAAACCCATTCTTTATTCATTAAAAGCAGTTTGTATGTAAAACAAATAAACGGTCACTGCTTATGAGTTATATGTATGCATTTTAGCTCCACTCCACATCTGTCCCGAACACCACTGAGTTATTTGCTGAAGTGCTTTATGTGTAGAGTGTTGTAGCTGTGCATATTTCATTATAAATTATCACGTTTACAAATTAACCTTGTTACACCCTGCTGTCACTCACACAATAGGTTCCTGTTACTTCCTGGTTTGTTTAGCTCAGTGGAGCTAAACTCAAGAGGCAACAATTGCTCAGAGCACCTGCCTTGCAAAGACCTCTCATTGCACTACATTGGGAAGTCTGTGATTGGACAGACACAGAATGGTTGGACTGGGGAGGATTTGCAAAGGCTCCAGACAAGAGATCTGCAGCTTTTTCAAGTTGTTTTAAGATATAAGTTCAATGAAAACATGCATGTAATTTATTATGCATTTTTTTCATGCATAAAGAGATGCATGCGTGGTTTCATTGGGGTATATATACTAAATAGTAAAGTTTTTATTTATTGTCAATTTATTTTTGAATGACAGTCATGACATTGATATCAAATATTTGCATATTATCAATGGTATTACAAGTCAGAAACAGTACATTGACAATCCTTTGGGTGATACCCCTGTCACAAACATGTCCCATTTATATGTATATGGTAATATTTTACAGTACGTAGAAATGTATATTGGGTATTAACATAGTATAACATATCTATTGGTGCTACATGTAGCTTGTCTTATGACTAGAAAGGAAGTGCATTCCATTCAAGAACTCTATGAACTCTCGTAATATTGTTGAGAAACTAATGGAGATTATCATGTCTTGGTTTACCTCCTCTCTTGAGAGAAAAGGTAAAGAAAGGAAATGGAAATGTAGAGTCTAGGAGAAAGGAGAAGAGTGGACAGGGTATATAGGTCACCGGGTGGGGGTAGGGCCACTCAGGATTACGGTCCACACAGCTCCATCCCCAACGATAGTTGCGGGGCAGGTGGGACAGGGCTACCACAAGAAAGCACAAACAGTTTCTTCAGCCTCAGACTGTAGCCCTATTTAAGAATTATTGTTTAAATATATATAAAAAATGTATTCAGAACAACAGGCAATTCCTCCTATTTAGTCTGCCAGATCTCTATTTAGCCAGGGTTTCCAAATTTTCTCAAATTTCTTCACGGATCCTCTGACCCCAGCGGTCAGATTGTCCATCATATATGTATCTCGTAATTTAGTCAGTACCACCTGATGAGAGGGGACTTCTGCTAACGCCCGCCTAGCCGCTAAGCTAACCTTGTGTATTAACAATTGTTCGTGCTTGGTCCAGCCCTCCAAAGGTTTGCTTAATAAGTATACCCATCGGTTTCATTGAAAGATTTGACCCATCAAGTCCTTTATCCTTTGCCAATATATTTGTAAAGATTTCATTTTCAATTATTATTATTATTTTTTATTATTATTTGGGTAGTGAAGTTTAAGCTGCATCTCTTACCGTGCACTCTCTTTGTAAAACAGACTCCGTAACACAGAATGTCTGGACATAAAAATTTAATATTAGAGGGATGATACTCACAATGTCCTTTAATGTTACATGTACCCTCATGTCACAAATAAAAAATTATATTTCTGTGTTTTTACTCTCTTAGGAGCCTGTGGTGAGACTAAGGGCTGGACCTCATGCTGGAGAGGGAAGGGTGGAAGTGTTAAGAAATGGAAAATGGGGGACTATCTGTGATGATAAATGGAACCTCATATCGGCCAGTGTTCTATGCCGAGAACTTGGATACGGATCTGCTAAAGAAGCTATATTTGGAGCCCAATTGGGACAAGGTAATAATCTTATTATACACTAATAATTTAACCTGTGATTAATATTTTGCCAATTATCATTTAGTAACCCAACACGTTGAGCTGGAATGAATTAGCAGTGAAATCTTTATGAGAATATAATTACAATGCTAACATCATACTTGTTAATGCAATCTAGTAATTACACAAGTAATAAAGTATTTGACTTGGCAAGAGATGTGAGAGGCAAAAATTATTTCTTAAAATGGTTTATGCAAATGTTTCAAAGAAAACTGATGAATTGAATAGCATATCTCTCTCTCGTAGATATAGAGTTTGCTGCCAAGAAATTGGGTTTTCAATCAAGTCTTGTTTCTGTTTCTAATTGTATTGCCTGACTGAGAATAATTTACATATTAACAAAAATAGTTGCCTCGTTAAAATATATTAAGTAGCTACTGCTTTACCTTGTTAATCTAGTGCTAAACGTTGGATTGGAGATGCATTTATGTTTTCGCACAAAAATAGCAGTATTCAGTTCCATGTTCTGAATTACCATCATTTTTTTCTCTCCTACAATTGGCTATAGATCCTTGATCCATCATGTACTATCTTGGCATGGGTAATATATTTAATTAGAACACTGCACTTTTCTAAAAAGAAAACCCCATAACTGGTATCAGAGCAGATTTTGGTAGTGATGCATACATTTCTTTATACAATCTAACCACTTGACCCACTTCTGCAAAGCTCTACAAAGCCAGCTTCACTGGACTTGCGTATGAAACCCGTCATACTTCATCAAGGGAATTTTATCTAATCCAGGTCTTGGCCCAATACATATGAACGAGGTGCTCTGCAATGGATGGGAAAAATCTATCACAAACTGCAAGTTCAAAGAGGCGAGTGTAGCAGGATGTCAACATGAGGAAGATGCAGCGGTAAAATGTAACATACCGCAAATGGGATATAAGAACCAGGTGAGGATTCCATTTCAATCTCCACATGTACAATATGCAGTATGTTAATTCACTTCATATGTCTTCAAATACTCTTCTCACACTACTCAAATACTCTACTCACACTACTCACATTACTCAAATACTCTACTCACACACACTGCTCACACTACTCAAATACTCTACTCACACTACTCAAATACTCTACTCACACTACTCAAATACTCTACTCACACATACTACTCAAACTACTCAAATACACTACACACACTACTCAAACACACTACTAAAACACACTGCACACACTACTCAAATACACTACTCAGGCTACTCAAATACTCTACTCATACTACTCAAATACACTACTCAAATACTCTACTCACACTACTCAAATACTCTACTCACATTACTCAAATACACTACTCACACATACATAATACTCAAACACACTACACACACTACTCAAATACTCTACTCACTACTCAAATACTCTACTCACTACTCAAATACTCTACTCACTACTCAAATACACTACACACACTACTCAAACACACTACACATACTACTCACACTACTCAAATACACTACTCACATTACTCAAATACACTACTCACATTACTCAAATACACTGCTCACATTACTCAAATACTCTACTCACACTACTCAAATACTCTACTCGCATTACTCAAATACACTACTCACATTACTTAAATACTCTGCTCACACTGCTCAAATACACAACTCTAGAGTTTTGTTTATTGTAAATCTGGTTTTATTAGGAAAAAGAGGTTAAACAAAACATCACAGTCATAATCGCATATACAGCACATATTTCCAAATAAATACAATTAAAGTAATCTTTGAAAATTTTAATATAAACAAGCTAAACCCTCACTCTCCTTTTTTTGTCTGAAACTCCACCATATGATTGGTGTGCTCAAATTATAAAGAAGAGTTAAGAGAAAAGGAGAAAATAAACAGATGGATGAAATCGTTTGATAGAGGAAGAGATTTTACATTTGGACATTGTCAGAAAAGGCAATGACGAACACAACAGTAGTACACATTAAGAAACCGTGCGTACCCACAAAAATACAGGTTTAAAATTTACAAGGCTCCTTAAAATTACCTATCTCGGCAAACAAATATGGGGATTTTGTTGCACCATATCCACATATTGTGTTAAGCCCAGCTCTACGCCACAGTACCACAATATTGGTGGGTCCAATGCAAATTTTAATGTGGTAGACAAATTAAATAGTGCTAAATGAACTATGTATTTTAATAATCTGTTGTAGGTTATTGTGAATATATATGTATTGCATAATGAATGTGATAAAAATCACAATTCAAAAAATAGTGTCAAAACTAAACAATTAAAGTGATAGCGCTTTGATGTATATACCCACAATGCAAATAATTTATCTGCTCTATATCAAATGAAAGTTTGAAACACAACCGTAATAACAAAACTTACAAGGCAAGGAAACGGCAAGTTAGGGGGAGAGAGAAATCTAAGAATATTTAGAAGAAGACAATGTATTACACATGACAAAGGACATTATAGGAAGTTAAAGTTGACCGCTTGGTATTGTTTTATCTACAGAGTTACCAACAATTTAGCACAATAAAGATTTAAAGGATCTAACAAGCAAAGTGTTTAGAAAACAATATACAAAAGTTACAATTGAGAAATAAAAAGCCCAAATTTCTTATACAATGATCACTTGCTGCATGTATTTTAACTTTCAGTCCCATAGTAATTTTGTCCTTAAATTAATTAAAAATAACTTAATTTTCATCAACAATTACTTGACACCGTTTTATTGCAGATACGCTTGACTGGAGGAAGGTCACTTGAAGAGGGCACTGTGGAGGTGCTGGTAGACGTTAAGGGTGTTAAGAAGTGGGGGGCTATATGTGGAGAGCTCTGGGGGATGAATGAAGCCATGGTCGTGTGCAGGCAGCTGGGATTAGGTTTTGCCAACCATGCCCTACAGGTAGGTAACAAACATGTCTTGCATTATTTTTATCTTGGCCTTTTTCAGTGTTTATTAGATGGAACAAGCTCAGAAAAGTGCACCTTGCCAAAAACATTGGTTTAAAAAAATGTGGTACTCCCAGATGTTGTTGGATTAAAATTGCTAGGATGCTGTGCTATACTGTGGAAGTTGTATTCCGACAAGAGATTTGGGGTGCTAAAATGTGATACTTCTAGACTCTAGAGACATTTTGGCAAATTCTATGTTATATATTTAAAGAATCTGCATTACATTAAACCTATAATGGGTCCTCAAAAGCCTTGTATGATAGAGTACCATAGGATAAATTGTTTGCTAACTACTTTTAGTTACCAAGGAAACTGTGATGGCTAAATAGATATATATTTTTTTTATATGATGCATTTTTAATGAGTCCGATCCGAGTTTCTCTATATGACAGATTTTGCTTGTAATAGTTCTTGGAGCATAATTTAAGAAAAATATAATATCTCACGTATAATCCCAATTATTTTATGTTTCCTACGTTTTGGTGGATTCAGTCCTCATTTAAAGAAAAATGGGAAGAATTGCGAGTAAAAACAAGCATACACAGGTTATACAAAATGAGATTCTTCGTAGGAAATGTTAATCCAGGGAAATATCTGATTGTCTCTAAAGAAAATAAATCCTCTTTTTTTTTTTCCCCTCTTGAGACGAATTGGAAACAGCAGATAATAACCACAGCTCAACAAATTTCCCACTTCAATTACAGGTTTGTCTCCAACTGTAATTATATAATAATGAATTCATGAACATAAAACATATGTTCCCAGGTCCACAAGGAGGCATCTGTCCTTGAATGAGTATAGTCGATAGCTATACATGAACCTATAAGTGAGAGACAGTAAACACATACTTAAATAAATCCCAAAACATCAGTGTTGTCTTCTGCAGTGTGAAAATTTTACATACTACAGGGCAACAACTTCCATGTGGTGCCCATCAACCTCGAGGAGTGATATTTGTGGGTAGATGTATGTGGATGTAAGAAACTGGAAGATCAGTGCCCCTTCAATTCTAATTTGCATATGTTTGCTCTTGTAGTTAACGAGTGCATTAGAGTATGATGCCAACAATTCTCCTGCTTCTCCCCAATAAACCACAAATGAATGTAATCGTAGACTCGAGCATCCAAGGTCCTGACCAAACAGAGTACCTTGTGATGCCCATCGCTATGCCACTAACTAGGTAAGGGCCCCCACAGGTTTATTGGGAGGTTCAAATCAGGGGACTGGGGGTGGCCATGGCAGGTGGCATTGATTTTATGGCCAGTAAGCCATAAATTGTGTTGATTTTGATGAATGTTTTGGGTCATTGTCCTGGTAGAAGATCCAACCATGAGCCATTTAAAACTTTCTGGCAGAGGCAGACCGGTGTACATTTAATATCTGTTGATATAAGATAAAGTCCATGTATCTGAACAAAATGTCCAGGTCCTCTGGAAGAAAAACTGACCCTAAAATATTAAAGAGCCACCACCATATTTAACCTTTGGCATGAGGTACTTTCCATATGGTTACCTCTCTGTGTGAGCCAAACCCACCTCTCATGTTTATTGACTAGAATTCTCTATTTTGATTTCATCTGAGCATAGAACCCGATCCCATTTGAAGCTCCATGGGTGTGTCTGGAAAACTGAAAATGCTTGAGTTTGTTTTTGGATGAGAGTAGAATCCCTTCCAAACAACGTGTGGAAACGTGGGGTCAGAAAGTCTCCAAGCTGACGTCACCCAAGGCACAACTAACTTATGCAATTCTCCAGCTTTGATCATTGGAGGTTTTTTGGCCACTCAAACCATCCTTTTCACAGTGCATTGAGACAATACAGACACATGTCCTCTTCCAGGTTGATTCATTACATTTCCAGTTACCTGGAACTGCTAAATTATTGCAATGATGGCAATTTGTATTTTCAATGCTTTTGCTATTTACTTACAGCCACTTCCCATTTTGTGAAGCTCAACAACCATTTGCCACACATCACAGCTATATTCCTTGGTCTTACCCATTATAATGAATAACTAAGGGAATTTGTCCTCTTACCTCATATGTATACCTGTGTGAAACAGGAAGTCATGGTTGAACAATTTACAGTTCATAGTCACCAAGGTGTACTACATTTTCTGAAAAATATTAATAGGAATATACTTTATTATAATGTATATTTACCTCTTATGAATTCATAGGGGTGCCACACATATATTTAACAAACATTATTTTTCACAGCCTGTTTGCTCATATTTACTAAGGTTGCCAATATTAGTGGAGGGCCCTGTACATTTATTGAAAGAGAACGTGAGCATCTAAGAAGTCTTATTAGCTTGTTATCAACGTAAGTGGTCTGAATGGTATTTACTTTCTTACTCACAGGAGACATGGTATTGGCAAGGGACCCCGGGTGCATTAGACGTGGTGATGAGCGGTGTCCATTGCATAGGAACGGAGATGTCAATACTACAATGCCGGCATCATAGTGTTGTGCATTGCCCTCGTGGTGGAGGCAGACATTCTGCTGGAGTTACATGCACAGAACGTATGTTTCATTGCCTTACATGCAATCACTTAACGCAATAAAAGGCAGCTTTTCTAATTTTTGTGCAACAATATATCTATGTTGAGTGCTTTATGGCTTGACCTGTTTCATGTAATACCACCTTGAGTAGGGTAACAGCACACTTTGGAAATAACAATTCTTTTTTGGTTTTTTTATGTAGAGCAGTGGTTCCCAAACATGTCATCTTGCCCCATCAATAGTCCAGAATTTATGTATTTCCCCTTTCTATTCCAATGGAGATACTGACAAAACCTGAACGTTTGGGAACCCCTAATCTAAAGCTTATAAGTCAGTTGTTCAAGGACCACCAATAAATTAGAACGTATTATTTTTTTTTACATCCTGTTTGAAATAGAATTGGGTATTGTCAAAATCCTTGGAAAACATTTTGTTCTTGAGCTCTGTTTTGGGAACAAATTTATCATTTCTACTTGTAGATCACTTTTCATTTGACCTGGTCATTTACAAACTGGATGTCCTATTGTGGTTGGGTGTGTCCTTTATACATTGGTCCTTTGTTTGGCCATGAGGACTGGATTGAGATTACAACGTTTGGCATATGTACACTTTAACTAAAGCTTCTCTGTCAGATACATGGCATTATTGCTGTTTAAATTCTGTGTTTTATCCTAGTTTATATTCTCGTGATATCCAGTGGTCGCCACACTTATTCATTAAAACATTTTCAAGGTGAATTATACCTGCCATTTCCAATGTGTTGTTTCTGTAGATGCACCAGACATCATTTTAAATGCCGATTTGGCTCAGGAGTCTGCTTATTTAGAAGATCGGCCACTCAGTATGCTTGAGTGCGCCCACGAGGAGGAATGCCTATCCAAGTCAGCAGATGATATGTCCTGGCCCTATGGTCACCGAAGACTACTGCGTTTCACATCAAGAATTCATAATATTGGGAGAGCAGACTTTGTCCCAAGGAATGGAAGGCACACATGGGTCTGGCATGAATGTCATAGGTAGGTGATAACAAAACGTTTAATGTTTGCTTCCTAATATGGCATTTAATGGAGTGGAGTAAAACAATATATGAATACATAATAACCACTACGTTGCATCCTGTGGTAAATGGAACATTTATTTTAATGGTGGTTTACACGGCTGTCTGATGCTGCCTTTGTGATGATAACCAGGGATGAAAACATCTTATCTTTCCACTTTCTAGTGCAATAAAAGGTCTACTAAATGTACCTAAGCCATTTCATCTCAACGAAGTGGTCTGGGTGCAGTGTCCCTGTACTCTTAACCCTCCAATGTAAAATATTGCAGGTTGTTTTTAGAAACTGCGATGTTTTACATTGGAGGGTTAAGTCCACCACCGGTGCCCGTCAGCATGGCTGCCAGTACAGGCGCTTCCACTGCACTGACAGAGTAAAATGCCATCATGTGATGTGAAAGCCCCAGTTTGCATGTTTGTGCTGAGCTCACTTCGCGTGTGCAATAGGTCCCCTCTAACGAGCATTGCGTTGGACCATCATGGAGAAGGCACTGCTAGGGGAGGAGAGCTAAGCAGAGGCAAGGCAGCCTCGATGCTGGAACAAAGCAAGTAAAAATATATTTTAACCCTTTCTGTGGGGGAGAGGTACATGATACCACTAAGGACAGTAATACAGATTTTTATTCCAAACATTATAGTGTTTATTTAGCTGAACATGTGACCAAACATCTCAGTCTCAAAAGACCGCCATAGAAACGTAGAAAAGACAATCTGTTTTATCATCTAGTGGTTTCATATTTTTGTTGTATTTCCTTGTCCTGGTTACATTGTGTCCTCACGCTGTACTTAGGAAAGAGAAGCTTAATATATATATTATGCATGTATAAGTATTTAATTATTGATATAGAGACAAAAAATTAGGTTAAAGAAATACATTGTACATAATCCATAAGAGCCAAGGATTTACGAGGTTTTCAGTTTAATTTAGGCTGCCAAATGTTTCATTTCCAGAGAGAATCACATTTGTTTAACCCCTTAAGGACACATGACATGTCTGACACGTCATGATTCCCTTTTATTCCAGAAGTTTGGTCCTTAAGGGGTTAAAAGTTGACAACTTAGAGACTGGATGGAATGTTTCCAATTTGAATCAATAATATTTTTTGTTACAGCCAAAATTCTAATTATTAATTTAATGTCAATGGATAATTATGCCTCAAATTACTGCATTGAGAAAGAATAACTGGGTATACACTAGTCATTTCATGACATGTGGCTCTCTAAAGGTTAGAAAATGAAGTAGACATATTAAGTATCCAATATCTGCTAGATTAAAGATTCTGTGTTAAAACATGCATTGCATTTTGCAGAGCGGTTTATTTTCCCTATTTGCCATAGCATTATAGGTGTACAGTAAAGTGGTGCCTGCTGTATTGGGGAATTGTAGATCTAGACCATGGGTTCTCAAACTCCGGCCCCCCAGATGTTGCTGAACTACAACTCCATGATTCTTTTAATTACATAGCCAGAGAATCATGGGAATTGTAGTTCAGCAACATCTGGGGGGCCGGAGTTTGAGGACCTATGATCTAGACTGTCAAGGATTATGGGAAATTGGACCCCAAATATCAGGAATAGCATGGTTTCAGGGGAACCGATAGCCAAACAAGCATCCTGCCGCAGAGCAGTTTGCAATATTAAGAGGGGTATTTTAACACTTTATTATAATTCACTAATCACTACATGCAAAATGATTGTTTGTCAGGCCTTGATACATATTAGTAGGTAATTACTATTGATTTCTGTTTCTACCAAGACAATCTGTGGAGAGAATTAGAAATTGACTTTGCCTTCATCCTCTGGTTACAAGTGATCCGCAATAAATAGAATCTTGAAGCCATTAACCTATCTGAAGGATAGTGATGATTATATGTAAATATATTACTCCTAAGAGCAGAACATCGCTTACAAATTTGGGACTTTGTACAAGGAGGATATGGGGGGCTCCAAACCTTCATTCACAGAAACACATACGTAAATTGACACACATACATAACTAGCTATTTCTAAACATGTAATTAGGTATACATAGTTTCTAATTTACATACATGTATTTAGCCTGATCCATATATCCATGCAAATAACTAGCCACACCAACCTAATCAGCAACACACAGTATGACTATATATGCATGCGTATTGTCTAACATGCATACACAGTTACACACTAACAGACATACATTAACATGCCTATGCATCCACACAACACAGACAGACTTATAGACACATTAAGAGAGATACACTATATTTATTCAGACAATCTAACACTATCACCCATACCAGACGTGGAGATTTATTTTGGTTCAAACTGCAATTCATCTGGAATTGCCCTGATCAGGTGATTGGTCAAATACCTGAACTCCTAGCCAAAATGTATCCGAATCATGAACCAACCGAAACTTGTAATGACCGAGCAGGTTTGTTTTGGCACATGATTCTGGATTGTGCCAATAAATAGAGATGATGAGTGGGGGAAAAAAAGATGATTGGCTACGGGACAGTCACTAAATGTTGATTTTATTCACATTTTTCACAAGTGATCAATATAGGGGAAAAAAAATGAAAGTATATATATTTAAATATATAAGATATAGCATTATTTTATTTTCTCTTTTAGCTCTTCCTCCTCTTTTTACCTATAGTTGTTAATTTTTCTCACTTGATCTGTGAACCAAATGGCACAAACTTTTCCTTATCAGAGTACTGCAAAATATATAAAGTACATTAATTATGCAATTTTTGCACCATTTTGGTTAGCCTAATTCGGTTCCCCAATCAGCTTGTTGATCTCAAAATTCTGCTGAGTCAAACTGACATATGGCTAAAATGTGGTCGTTCCGAAGATTTTTGGCCAAGCCAAATCTTCTCACTGTGCATAAGTCGAACACATTCTAAAACACATATACAGTAACACGCATAATATTGTATAATCCTTCCCTCTCAGCCTGCTTACCAGCTGTCTGTGGAGGGAGAGAGTAGAGAGGTTCTGGTCTGCTGTCCCTAGTGTCCATGTTGGGGGAACAAGAGAGCTGTGCATTGACCAGCACATTCTTTCCTCCTGCTTCCCCTCAGCAATAGCACAGGCTGTGGCTCCAAGATATGATATCACATGACTGAGCCCCACTTCCACTTACATTTGCACCTAGAATGTCTGTCTGTATGAGCACCCAAGTTGTCTTGTGTGAGAGCTACTCCATCATGGGACCTTTCACAGAAGAAGTCCCACTACCACCCAAAGGCTACCCAGGATCTCTGTATGATAAATCAGCCATTGTTCAGAATGTCGTGCGTAGTCTTTGACATTAACAGCCAGCAGAATTCCTGAAATTCCATAATTTTTTTTTTTTTTCTGGAAACATATTTCACTCAGGAAAATAGGAGCTGGAAAGATTCTGCAGATTTCCGTATGGAAAGCATTTTATGTATGAAAGACTCTGTAAGGGGAATACATGACTTCTATCATTTTATATATGAAGTCTGAATGCCTCCATTGAAACTCACCTTTGTAAACATGGTTATGTTTAATTAATGTGATACGTATTTCATTGAAATTACCACCGAGTCTACACGAGGTGAGGAATAATGTAAGTGCAGGCAGGGGATCTCTCCAGCACCTCTCAGACTTTTATTTCAGATTAATCCATAGAAAATAACATTTAAGTGATTTTTTTTTTCTTATTGGATCTCAAGGCTGACTAAAGAGGAGTGCACGCTTGCAAGAAGAATAAAGAGTTGTGATAATGTCAGATGAGCGTCTCTTTAACGAGCCCTTTCTCACAGCAGTATCTTGTCTGCACCAGCGGGTAGCAGCTAAACATTCTGAATGGGATTTCTATAAGCAAGAAAAGCAGAACACTTATATAAACTCCCACCCATGTTCTGCAGGAGCCCAAAGCCCAGGGCCATCAGCTACAGCAATCAAGCTTATAGTGATATGCAAAATAACAGTGCTGGCATTATTGACAAAACTGTTCATTCTTACTAGAAGCCCATCGATACATCATAGGCTAGATGCAATAAGCTGTGCAAAAATTCAAAGCTAGCATCTCTGCTCCAAGGAAACAGACCTTCAAACAATGGCTCCAAATCATCGCACACTTTTTTGTTTTTTTTTAATATATGTTGATGCAATTAGATAGAGTGGTGGGATCACAATAGTCTGGACGTATTGAAATAATGAAAACAAAAGAGGGGGAGGTGGATTTTTCAAATAATTTAAAAAACAATAAGTAGCCAAATTACGTTAAAAATGGCAATCTATTTAAAATACACAAATAAAACCAAGCTTCCAGCGTTTTGTGACATTACGTGGTCCTATCCATGCAGTGTTAGAATGGTCAAGGGGCTTGTTACTACAGGTTGTCTAACTCCTACTTAGTTACAGGTTACTTTTTTTTTTTTTTTTTTTTAATCTAGTGGTGCGGGGCCCACCACCCCCTTAACAGAGGTATATGCTGCATGATGAGAGTATCTCTCATAGCGCAACAGGAGTGTATAACTACGTGGCGGGAGTATATAGCTGCATGTTGTGAGTATTTCATAGCTTGATGGTGCATGGTGGGAGTAATACATGGATTAACCGGAGCTGCATGGTGGGAGTATAATAATATTTTATTTGGACGGAAGTGCATAACTGTATGTCGGGAGTACTTCATAGCTTGATAGGAGTATTTAACTGCATGGCTGGAGTATCTTGTAGCTTGACGGGAGTATATAACTGCAAGGTAGGGGGTGTTTGCCATGATTGCTGGGTGCATATGGAACAGCTGCAATATAACTGTATGTCACTTGGTAGTGTCGCTATGTTTTACTTTTAATCTTTTTGTGGTTGTCGTTTGTTTTGCTCTTGTTATTTCCTTGCGGCTGTGGATTGTTAAAGAAATGATTGTACAGCGGCCTTCTTGTAAAGAATGCATTACATTTATCTGAGAAATTTCAATTTACATTTTACAATTTTCTGAAGGGAAACTAAACCTACATCACAAACTAATAACTTTTTTTTATTAAAGGAACACTATAGTCCCCTAAATTACTTTAGCTAAATAAAGCAGTTTTAGTGTATAGATCATTCCCCTGCAATTTCACTGCTCAATTCACTGTCATTTAGGAGTTAAAGCACTTTGTTTCTGTTTATGCAGCCCTAGCCACACCTCCCCTGGCTATGATTGACAGAGCCTGCATGGAAAAAACAAACAAACTAGTTTCACTTTCAAACAGATGTAATTTACCTTAAATAATTGTATCTCAATCTCTAAATTGAACTTTAATCACATACAGGAGGCTCTTGCAGGGTCTAGCAAGCTATTAACATAGACGGGGATAAGAAAATCTTAATTAAACAGAACTTGCAATAAAGAAAGCCTAACTAGGGCTCTCCTTACAGGAAGTGTTTATGGAAGGCTGTGCAAGTCACATGCAGGGAGGTGTGACTAGGGTTCATAAACAAAGGGATTTAACTCCTAAATGGCAGAGGATTGAGCAGTGAGGCTGCAGGGGCATGTTCTATACACCAAAACTGCTTCATTAAGTTCAGGTGACTATAGTGTCCCTTTAATGTAAATATTACAAATCAAATCAAACCGGCACAATGAGGTTAAAAAGGTAGGTATGTTGGTTTTGGGCAGGTGAAACATTAAACATTTAGGTCCTGATTTAATTCTTTTGAATAATCTTTTCAAATCACAATCCGTTCGAAAACCTTTCAAATTATTTATGTACAAAAATTCCCATAGACTTTAATGGAGACTTCTGTAAATAAATATTGTAATACGGTTTGCTAAGAGACAGTGATCATTTAAAACGCTTTGCTAAAATAATTAAATCAAGGCCTGAATTCGGTACTATGAACAAAGTCGCTCTTCTGGGTCCAGTATATTCAATTCAGGTAGAATAATGTTATAGACGCTCCAACAGACCTGGTTCGGGATGTATGGTAGGTACCAATCAATCTTAGAGAGCCATCAGGACGCCAAGTGCCCATTCAGTGGTCCTTGCCAGTATATGGACTGTGTTGAATCTTCCATGCATAACCTTATTAATATTTTTGAAGGAAGTCAGTAGCCAGGGCTTGAAGGGACATTCGCAGTCTCCTGTGGATTATTGAAAAGAAGTTACAGATTGAGTCCATAATGGGGGCGAAGGAGGGGGGTAAAAAGATAAAATATTCAGTTTGGAATTTTGCTCTGTAAGTAAAAGTTTAAGAAAGATTCCAGGCTGCAATTTAGCATTTTTAGCGCACATGTGCAAACCTTAGAGTGCTCCTTTAAATAAATTAGATTTTTCATTGTATTCTCTTACAAATGGCACTCTGCAGCTGGCAAGAAATTGCAGACCAAAACATTTCGGCTAAAAGCTGGTTAACCCCTTAAGGACACATGACGGAAATATTTTGTCATGATTCCCTTTTATTCCAGAAGTTGTGTCCTTAAGGGGTTAATGATCAATCAGAATGAAGTAAACAATTCTCAGTGAGACTTACACATTTCATGGTGTCAATACATCAACACATATGTGATTGATAATCTAAACCTGAATTCCTGTTGGCAATTAGAGTTTTAGCGTAGCAGGCAGAAATTCCAAAATCCCAGTGCAACAAGCACTCCCCTCCATAACACAGACATGGAGCCACTGAACCTTAAACCAAAGGGGCACAATAAACATATATAATGGATATTAAATCAAAGTGTAAGACATTCACTTACCATGATGGTGGGTTGTCAGTAAATGATTCCATGACTTGTGGAAAGCTGCTGAATATTGTGGCAGGATCCAGGGAATCTCACACGTCTGGGTGAAGATGGGTAACTGACGCACACAGCCTGAACACTGAATGTGGGTAGAAACCACTGATGTTTTACCTGGAAAAAATTCTATGGTGATCCAACCTAAATACGTGTGTCTATAACTTGCATAGAGGAAGAGAAGAAGCTGGTATTAGTGATGACATTGAGGAATTGACATGGGAGAAAGACAGTAACATGTTTGTTTATTACATTTATAAACTAAGTGGCCGTTTTAAGGAATTCTTAAATAATTGAAGCTAAGGAAAAAATGTCAGGGAAGGGAATTTTTTACTAATGTTATCTTCCTCATTTTCTGCAATAAAGACCTTGAATTTTGCCGTTATAATAGAATCTAAAGATGCAATTAATTGTCGTGTCCTTGTAGATACATTTACATGATGTACCAATTCTTCCTTGTACAGACTAACCGTATACTTAATGGTAAAAAAAAAAAGAAAGTATTGGAAACATTGAAATTAAATGGAAAATCAGCCTGTTATCTCATTTTATAAAGAAGGAACTCAGATAAGGTAACATGTAGTAAGAGCTTAGTGAATAACCTCAAAAAAGCCTCCTTAGGTGGTCAACTAGCCTAGCAGGCTAGACAAGGGGCCCCAGAACCATTCATTTACTTAGACTCATTAACCATCCCTGTGTGAAGAATGAGGGGGGGGGGGGGGGGGGGGGGGAGAGGGGGGGGCAAACTAATAACTAGTCGAGATCACCATGGGATCTTGGGATTCAAAAGGCCTTATGTCTGCCAGCCAGAGATTAATTTTTTTTTATTATAATAATGTGATAAAAAATTAAATATGAGAAACAACTGACGGGGTGAAACGTCTAACTGTACACTAGTTCTTGACTGTTGCTCACAGTTTAAATATGGCAAATAGTGTGTGTATTTGAATCATTTTAAATCTGAGCACCACCCAGTAATTATTGTGCAATTCTGGGTGTTTGAGCAAAGAGCTGCAATTATACCAAGATCCCAGTCTGTGCTTATAGTTACAACTCTGTTTACTGTAACCTGTTACATTTATATCGGTGTACGAGTGAATACAATCTATACGCAATGTCCTATATTTTCTGATAGACCCTGAAGAATTGTTGTCCCCTTACTAGTAATGACTTTGGCAATTCCATGAATCAGATTATTATTGAAAGAAAGAAATCTGAATATAACCTTCCTGGTAAAATGGTTTTAAAATAATCATCCATGCATTGATGAGAATACAAGATTATTAGCACTCTGAGTATCTCTGAGCAGTCATAGGTTTGGCTGACTGGCTTGCGACTTACTCCTGCATCTCAACACACCTAAAGCAGTTTAGCTGAAGTGCTTTATGCGTGAAGAGTGTCCTTTTATTTTTTTCACTTTACAAAAATAAAAATCAGATTTCAATAGAAATTAGCACTTTTTATAAATTACCTTGTTACGCCCCTGGCTGTGAACCAGACAACAAGTCCTGTTACTTCCTGGTTTGGTTAGCTCAATGGAGCTAAACTCAACAGACAGCAATTGCTCAGAGCACCTGCCTTGCAAAGACTGTATTGAGCTGCATTGAAAATCTGTGATTGGACAGAAACATAGAATGTGACGGCAGATAAGAACCATTCGGCCCATCTAGTCTGCCCAATTTTCTAAATACTTTCATTAGTCCCTGGCCTTATCTTATAGTTACGATAGCCTTATGCCTATCCCACACATGCTTAAACTACTTTACTGTGTTAACCTCTACCACTTCAGGTGGAAGGCTATTCCATGCATCCACTACCCTCAATAAAGTAATACTCCCTGATAATGTTGAAAAATAAATCTCTATATTTTTCTGTTGACCGGTTCATTGCTTTCAAATCTCTTAATAAATGTATTTAAATGTTTTTGCAGTCTACATTCCCACTATAAATTATATTTAGGGGTGTTTAAAAGGTGATCCTTCAACTAAAATAAGACCCTATGATGATTTGCCAACCTTAATGTTAGCAAAGCATCGTGGTAACTTTGGTGAAAGGTAAGGTTGATCTCCCAATGTTTGACATAATAGTAGCCTTTAAACAGTAACCCGCTGTAATGATTATAATGCCAGGAGAGTCGTGGACCCATTTTCCAGTAATGGACCAAACTGCTTTGCAATGGTTTCCTCTCATACCTGGGGGTCCTCACAAGGCGCCAATGGTCCTCTATGGCTTGTGACATGCATCCAGCTTCTGCAAAGCTAAGTAAGCCAGATGCTGATGTCAGTGGCCATTCATTGACCTGAGATCATCAAGTAACCGCTCTCAGGCAATGAATGCAAATTTCTGCATAGAAATATGCACTAAACAGACATTGGCCCATTCGGAACTCTTGTTCCTAATGACACCCTTTCTGGGCTGTGCAGCGCGTCAAAACGCCAGGCACCATCAACACTTCAAACCACTAAAGTGATCATGGTTCTTCGAGTAACCCTTTAATACCATTTGCATGCATTCAGTTTGGTAATTAAATCCCTGCGTGTCCATTAAACTAAATAGAATTTATCATTTGTTTTCTCCATTTCCTCATATTCTAGACACTACCACAGCATTGAAGTTTTTACCCACTATGACCTATTGACACATAATGGTACCAAGGTCGCAGAAGGGCACAAGGCCAGTTTCTGCTTGGAAGACACAAGCTGTGGCAAAGGTACATCTCTACACCTCTCACATATATTAGTAAAACTGTCCGAGAGTGTTCATTGCCTTTGAATGCAAATTCTAGGCTTTAACTGTAACAGAAAGAAATAAAACACAAACTGTCTTGACATCCTATTTACATGTAGGAATACAGAAACGCTATGAGTGTGCAAATTTTGGAGAACAAGGAATAACCGTAGGGTGCTGGGATACATATCGTCACGATATTGACTGCCAATGGGTGGATATTACAGATGTGAAGCCCGGAGACTACATTTTCCAGGTAACGAATACTCTTTGCCAATGTAATACTTATTGTGTTCCGCACACAGAGTTGCTGAAGGCAACCTTTGCCACAAGAAATTCCGGGATAGCTATAAGTTATTTACGGATTGTTTTAAAAAAATAAAAAATAAACTACTGAACAGATTTTGCTAAAATATCAGCATAAAATGTAAGTAGCTGTTATAATGCTATACATACACTGTGAGGACATTTTCTGATGACAGAGCCATTTAAAGCTGTACTCCAACAAAAAATAGACAGGGTCCAAAATTTTCAGGATGACATCGAGATTTTTTTGAATGCAATGAGTGTTAAAGGAACTAAATTAAATTAAATTAAATTAAATTAAATTAAATTAGGATCTCAGCTCATCCAATCCTTTCTCGTAGGAAAGCACTGGAAGACTAGTGTACATTAACGGCAAAAGGCCACACTGCACAATCAGATGGACTCGTTGAGACCATCGGATTGAAATAGCCAAGTTTTAAAGTATACTATAGTGACAGCAATACAATGATGTATTCCTGGCACTATATCTCGTTATGCCTCACCCTCCGTGGTGGTAAATGGTTAAAAACCCTTTATATTCTTACCTGGTCCCAGTGCTAAGGGAAATGGCTCCGCCTCCTCCAACATTACTGACAAGGGGGCGCTAATGCGCACGTGCCGCACGCAAATTAGGCTAGCCTCATAGGAACGCGTTGAATCTATGCTTTCCTATGGGGAAACAGCAGACGCTGGATGTCCTCATGCAGAGTGTGAGGATGTCCAGTGTCAGATAACGGACCAAAAGGTAAACAGCCACTGGAGGCAGACTCAGTGCTACAATGTAAACATTGCAGTTTCTCTGGAACAATAAGAACACTGCACCCAGACCACTTTAATAAACTGTGATATGGGTGCCTATAGTGTCCCTTTAATTCAGCGACTTCTTCAGAAGCGCCTCTAATGGCTGTAACAGTGACAGAGGCATTTAAACCATGCAATGTAAACACGGCCGTTCATGCAGAATGGTAATGTTGTGAATTGCAATGTTAAAGGAACACTATAGCGTGAAGAATACAAACGTGTATTCCTGACACTATAGTTTTCGAATAACCGTTTAGATTACCAGCACCCCTGTCAAAATAGTTAAAGGTGCGTTTACTTACCTTTTTCCATTGCTGCATGAGTCTCCTCGCAACTGGCCCAGCCAACATTCCGCTCCCCTTGGCTGAAATAATCAGACTTGATGATCTCAGCCAATCCGATGCTTTCCCATAGGAAAGCATTGGGAGGCTATCACAAAATGCTACACTGGGACAATCAGCATCTCCTCACAGCAATGCACTGAATCAATGCATCTGTATTGAGAACCTTTATTGATGCACATGACCCAGGAAGCACCTCTAGTGGCTTTCTGACTGACTGCCACTAGAGGTGTTACTAGGCAGTAATGTTAACTGCATTTTCTCTGAAAAAAAAAACCTGCAGTAACAGGCAGTATACACCAGAACCACAACCTTACACTGTTGTTCTGGTGACCATAGTGTCACTTTTAAAATGAAAGGATATGACACCCAGACCATTCATTGAGATAAAGTGGTCTGGGTGCCTACAGTGTCCCTTTCAGTTTTAATTTAGGTTAAATGAGTAAGACTAAAACCTCATTTTACTAGCACCTACTTTGCCAGGCCATCTTTCTTTATAAATCTATAGTCATTACACAGAAGGTCACTAGTTACAACTGACCTTCTGGCAGTTTGATGTATAACTAACACATTATCGGAACACTGATGTTGACCTTGTGCATGGGTCTAGTATTTAGAAGTTAATTGGACCATTCTGAAAATAATTTCCACTAATTAAAATGATATAATTAGAGTTTATATATATATATATAAATTTTTTTTTTTCCTGCTTTTTATTTTTTTAATTTTTTTTACAAGGTGATTATAAACCCAAAGTATGAAGTTGCGGAATCAGATTTTCGAAACAACATGATGAGATGTCGATGTAAATATGACGGTCATCGGGTCTGGCTACATAATTGTCACACAAGTAATTACCACCGTTTCTTTACATTAGAGTTCCTAGGTTTATTAATCCGACTAAGAGATCATTTTATGGGAGCGGAAATCTAGAAAACATGTTATTTAGAAGATATTTCTAAGTGTGCCTGCCCATTAACCATGACACTGCTTGTTTACTCACTAATCTATTAATAATAATTAACATTGTTTGCCAATATAGCCAAATTGGAATAACTTGTTACATATAGTTACAAAGACTGTAAAGAGACATGCGTCCATCAAGTTCAGCCTTCCTAACGTGTTTTTGCTGTTAATCCAAAAGAAGCAAAAAAAACTGTTTGAAGCGCTTCCAATTTTGCAACAAACAGCAAAAAAAAAATCCTTCTTGATCCCAGAATGGCAGTCCGATATCTCCTTGGATCTAAAGCTATTACCCACACTACTAATAATAATAATAATAATAATAATAATAATAATAAATATCCCTTTATATTATGTTTTTGCAAGTATTCATCCAGTTGCTGTTTAAACATCTGTACAGACTCTGATAAAACCACCTCTCCAGGCAGAGAATTCCACATCCCTATTGTTCTTATTGTAAATAGAAACCTTGCCATAGACTAAATCTCCCATTAACAATGAGGATCTGTCTGTTCGTTAGGAGTCTCAGGAAACCTGCCCTAATAATGAACAGCAATAATGGTTTCTTGATGGCTAGTACACATGCATTAAAGAGACACTCAGGGCTACCCTTATTAAAATATGCATGTTCTGAAATAAAATGAACCCAGGTTTCAATGTCTCAGCTAATATTGGCACTTTTTATGGCAACACTGCATAGTGTGTATACAAATCCCATACAAGTTATTGTACAAGGGTGTGGGATTATAGTTTTTCCCTGTGATGTATTTGCATTGTATGTAACTGTATAGTTGATGATGTATGTATTGCCAATGTATGTTTCTACATTTCTCTAAAATTCCACCCACTGAGGACAGCATCTATAAGGTGAGTGTGCTGGGCTGCCCCCTCCTTAGCACGTTCAGCCTAACACTGGCATTAAGATTGGATGGTATTGACATTTAATAATTCCATATTATCAAGGCAAATTAACTGGTGGCAGAATAGGAGTCCCAGTATTTCATTCAAACCATTTCCCTAATATTGTGACACAAACTGGAGGATCTGTGCACTTAGATGATCTATCATAAACGCTATACAGAACTGTAGTGGTTATGGTGCATAGAGTGCCCCTCTAAAGGACCACCATAGGCACCCAGACAACTTCATCTCAATGAATTGATTGGTGCAAGGCAGTCTTTAATTGATTGGACTCTGGGCAAGCATTTGCTTGGGCCCCTTGGATCCTGCCCTCCCACTATGTTTCATGACTGTGCGTGCGTGTGCGTGCGTGCGTGTGTGTGCGCGTGTGCGTGTGCGAGAGAGAGAGAGAGAGAGAGAGAGAGAGAGAGAGAGACAGGGTGGGTAAAAAGGTGGGAAGGTTATTGTGACATGGCCGGAGGGATGAATAAGGCAGGGTTGTTCGGTGAGTGTGAGAGGGTGGGGGGAAGTGATTGTAACATGGTTGGAGGAGTTAAGTGTTACAGGATTATGGGGGTTAGTTTGACAATGTTGTATGGCCTGGTTGGAGGAGGGAATGTGGCATGGTGGGGGGGGGGGGTGTATGACAGAATTGTAGGGGTTAATGTGATTGGATAAATGGCAGAGCAATGCGAGGCAGGTGTGACAGGATTGTGGGCGTTAATGTGAGTGGGGCAGGATGACAAACATACAGACCCACACATACATATAAGCAACACATAAATGCATAGACACAATACCACATATACAGACAGACATACAGTGACAAATTCAGATGCACAGGATGACACTCATACAGATACACACAGATAAATGCACAGACACACAGATATACAGACAGATAAATACACAGATACACATAGAAACAGATACACACACACACACAGATATACATAAAAAAACTGTTTAAAGGGACACTATAATCACCAGAACAACTACAGCTTATTGAATTTGTTCTGGTGAGTAGAATCATTACCGTCAGGCTTTTTGTTGTAAACACTGTCTTTTCAGAGAAAATGCAGTGTTTATATTACAGACTAGTGATAACTTCACTGGCCACTCCTCAGATGGCTGTTAGAGATCCTTCCTGGGTCATGGCTGCCTAAAATGCAGCCAAACATTCAGTATCTCCTCCCTCTGCATGCAGACACTGAACTTTCCTCATAGAGATTCATTGATTCAATTCATCTCAATGAGGAGATGCTGATTGGCCAGGGCTGTGTTTGAATCATGCTGGCTCTGCCCCTGATCTGCCTCCTTGTCAGTCTCTGCCAATCCTATGGGGAAGCACTGTGATTGGATCAGGCTATCACTTCTGATGATATCAGCAGACTGTTTGTTTTTTCTGAGTCTAACAGCATGCAGAGTTACAGCATCTGACTTGAATACAGTAAGATTTTGCTATATTTATGGAGGCATGAGGGGCCCAGGGGGGCTAGATGGTGGTTTTAACCCTATAGGGTTAGGAATGCATGGCAGGAGGTCTGATAGAGACGGAGGCAAAGCTTTTCGGCACTGGAAATGAGGTAAATAAACTAATATTAAGTTTTAACTTTTTACAAGCAAAGTGGGGTGGATAGAGATCACAACAACAGATGGGAATCCCTTTAAGTTTCCACAAATCTTAATCTTAACCTTTTACCTCTCACTCTCTTATTTGTTAGCAGTTTACAAACATTTATTCATAACATTACATGAGATGAAAATATGCAAGAAACATTGTTTAGGTACAAATACATCTTATCCAAAGGCCTTTTCGTGGAAGAATTACCAGCGAAGCCAGAGGGAAAAGAAGAAAAGTATGGATGATGCCAAAGGCATAAGACAATGTTCTTTGTATTTTAATTTTAACTTTAAATAATTACCGTATTTTCAGCATCATCAAGCAGTTAAGTCCATGTTGAATAATTTATGTTCTCTCTTTTGCCAGGCGATGCATACAGCGCAGATTTAGAAGAAAACTTTGAGAATCAGCAAAGACTCGCCAGTAATATTGTATAGATCATTTCCTGGGATGGAAAAGATAAGACAAAAGCTACAAACCACACACAAAAAAAAAAGTTTTTGTAATAATTGTGTTATCTCGGACAGTCCTGCCATTTTTGGTCATGGCCTTGCTATTTGCCAATATTGGGTCCTTTATTTACCAAGGTTCGGAATCTGCCCCGTTGGAAAATTCTCAGTGCGATCTTGGCCAAATGTAAACTCTTTCAGGATCACGATAACCTAAACGTAAAACAAAAGAACCTGTTTAAATGACATCTAATTTAAGCATTGGACAAGACCCCATGATCCTGAATACAAAACCATCTAGCACAATCCATCCATAAAATGCTAAGAGGCTTAATGCGTTGGCCAGCAGAGCACAAAATGACAAATCTATATAGTTTAAAATATTTGTTAAAGTGGAACGTCCGCTTACAGAGAACTGAATATTCCTGGTTCCCTATAGGACTGTTTTCTGTGGTTAATCAAGTAGGGGAGGGAAATATCCTTACCTCTGCCATTCGTCTGCATTGTAGGCACTAAAGCTAGCGTTGCAGAAGTTAATTTACATACTTTGCCTGGGGTCCACAGCGCATAAAATATTCTAATATATATAATATTCACTAATATATATATCAAAACAATTTTTTCAAAAGCCCAATTTTACTTAGAAGCTAAAATACCTTTTTAGTACATGACTTACATTATGTAGCCAAACGTAAGCCCCTGCTGAAAGATAATTCTGTGCAACATTCACACATTATGAATTAACACTTCCAGAAAAATGCAAATGAACACAAATTACATCATCATGTCAATAGGTTCGTTTAGCAATACTACATTCTAATATGGGAAGTGTGGTTTGTATTAATTTACATATCTTGCTTGGGGGGGAGGGGGATATTTGACAGGTAGGCATGATGTGTCAATGTAGCTTTACAGCAAATATAAATGAGTGGAAAGTTTTGTCACCATTTAATTTCACCACAATTAGCTATATTAATACAAACATAGATTTATTCTAATTTAACCCATTAAGGACCAATGGCGGTGAACGCCATCATAACAATCTGTTTTTTTTATGGATCCTATTTCAAAATGGTATGACCCACTCAATTACTTACTGTAGTGGTGCATGGAACAGCCACAGCTAAATAAGTGGAACATTCCATTATGGCATTGGGTATACAGGTGCACGATTGTGATACCATGTTGTCATATTTGGTTTAAGGGGTTAATTCTAGAACATAATTGTGACAAAGCAATCATAGCAAAAACGAACAAAAAACTAAAATCTTATTTTTAAAATGTTTTTGTTTTGACCATCATAATTGATACAGACACTAGAACTGTAACACTGCGCATGGAAAAATATCACACACATGGAATGTTGTGTTATAAAAAATACTTTATATTTTATTTTAACCAGGGACCAGCCAGTGCGTTCTAGTGGGTTGAAGCTGTGAATATATGTGCACAGTTTACTAAAAATGTGGCATTTTATTAATTGCTACGAGTGCTAAACACAAAATTTAAAATTTTTGCACATTATTAGTACAGGCCTCCTAAATGATTTGCTCTCGCTTGCAAAATGATCTCTCTTAAAATAACCCACGCCTTTGGTTTACAGCTGATATGTTCTTTGACTTTAAGACAAAATGTAACAGAGTTTAACGGAGGGCAGTTTAGTAAACATATTTTGCATTTGCCACATGTACAAGAAGGTAGGAGGCAGAATTTACAGAAAAAATATTGAGCCAAAGCGAGAACATTAGTTTTTAAAGATATAATTATAGGTGGTTTCTGACAGTAAATTTAAAGAGTCAAAAAAATGATAGGTGATGGATCCACTTTACAATTTGATTTATGTTTACACATATTTATTTTTATACCTGTAGACAAGGTATGGATGTTTATAGGTCTAAAAGGGAATTATCAATATTTATATTAACTGAAAAATAATGAAACAGTGTCATGTACTGTAACAATTTCTCAAATGTACCATTCATTGTGGTTTTCATGGGAAGCATGCATAATCATAAGTATTAAGTGTTTTGTTTACATTATACCGTACGTTAAAAGTTATTTGGCACTACCATAGTTCTACACATGTCTTATAATACTAAGCACCAGCTGATTGTGATTGCTAAAATTGTGGCAGCCGTACGTTCTGGGACATTTAGTGTGACTGTTCTAGTTTTTAAGGATTAAACCATTTTAATTGGGCTTTGGTGAACTATCCCATTTTTCCTCTCAAGCCTATGTAGCAGATATGTTAAATTATGGCATAGGTTTCTTACCTATGTTTGCCAGGTAGCCAGAGGCATGGGTGGCCATAATTTTATTTCCTAAGCATTTTAGATAGGCGATTAAAAGGGTGAGTTTGTGATGCAATTTTTTTTTAAATTTTTTTTTTGGGGGGGGGGGGGGAGCTGCTAAATATTTACTGCATGTTTAACTATGCAATATGCACTGTACAGCAGTGCCAACAATACATCTACTTTATTATACATCAGTGAACCAACGTTCATTCTGAATCATTGGGGAAATCAGCTAAACTTTAGCAGATCTTGGAAGCCCAGAAATTAGAAGATAAACCCTTAAACACTTTATCGTACCTCGTGATTAAAGATTGTTTTGCTTATCACTGGGAGGTAGGCTTATTCTGTTTTATGAATACGATGGACTATATCAGAGATCAGATTATCATCCACCAATCGGTGCAATTAAACTTTCTTTGGTGGCTAATCTAGAGTTGCAAAGCCATCATTTTTAATCACTTTTGCTTGAAAACGGATAAAACCCAGGTAGAACTCATTTGTAGCAGACTACACAGTGTGCAGCCTCCCTTGCAGGTGGAATATCCTATTACGGGTATAGACAACCTTCAGAACTCCAGATGCTGCGGACTACATCTTCCATGATGCTTTGCCAGGATTATGTCTGTAAGAGCTTAAGGGGAGATGCTGTCCACAATATCTGGAGTGCTGAAGGTTGCCTATCAAAGTGTTATTGATATATAATTGGTAGAGCATCATGGCCATCAAGAGCACAATTTGACTATAGGTTTCATAAGATATTGTCCCCAGGACGTACGTGAAAACCAGAGTAATCTGAATGTACCTTTCCTGGTTAAATACTTTGCTATTATAATTATTATTAAGACAGAATAAACGTTTCACTGAGAAATTTTACATCGTTATTGATAACGTTTCTGAGATAAAGCGATTGGAATCTGTGTCTCTTGCTGATGGTATAATTTTACATGAAACTTATACCACAATGGTTCAGAAATGTCTGATGCGAATTGTAATAGTGGCATTTTACTGCATTGAGCTGTATGATTTGCCAATAATAAGGCAGAGGCTAATGAAATGATCGGTCACGGCAAAAATTGGCCAATACAGGGCTATGTGCCATGCTCACTGTCCAAACAGCGGACTAGACAGATATTACTGTATGTAAAATGTTGATCTTTATGAAAATAGGAAGGAGAAAATTGTGCATCATGGTATCGCAGTAATAAAGTCTACAACAGCTGTATTCTGTTTAATAGAATTTAATGATATGAGTACCGGTATATAACGCGTCATTTAGAAATTTGCGGAATCAGCCAAAATGTAGAAACTAAGATGAAAAATGGAAAAAGAGCAGTCAGCATTCCTTGCACATGCATACAATGTCTTGATATTCGTGTTTAGGCCTTTTTTTCCTTTTAGAACATCACTAGATCGATATGACTATAATTACACAGAGATCTGATAGAAAATGTGGTCACTGAGCTATCCCTGCTAATTTGATTTATCAATACTGTTATCAAAACATACATATTTATTTAAAAAAAAAAAAAATTGTTCTCACAAATCACCAGAGTGTTTATGGGATTTAATTCTACTAGAATCTAAATCACACACCATTTCAACCTCAGTTAAACATTAACATGTAGGGTCAAAAAATGTGCTGAAGGTAGATATGGAGAACATCTACTGATTGCACAAATGGACTGAGCGCAAGACCTTTCAAACAATGACCCTTGGACTGCTGAAGAATCACATACTTTATTGGTGCTTCAATGAGACTTTCAAAAACCTTGTGTTTGGTTCTGTTAGTAAAGTCTTCATTTTCTCTCAATTTTAAGAGCTGATAAATAAAGGTTTGTCATTTTTAACACCTGAAATGTATTGTATTTTTGTGACTGTATTACTTGAAGGCAGTATTTGAAGGGACATTAAGCACCATAACCACTGCTGGAAAATAGTCTGGGTATCATCCACTGAACCTAACGCCTGGTCTCTCTATTGCAACAAACTTCCACATTAACCTGTTTGCTCTTTGGTTCCTTTAACCCCTTAAGGACTAAACTTCTGGAATAAAAGGGAATCATTACATGTCACACATGTCATGTGTCCTTAAGGGGTTAAACAATATTTGTAACAGAAGTGGTTCAAAATCAGAAAGGTTGGGGATGTCAGTGGGAGAAATAAGTATAACAGGCTTCAATGTTATGTTTTCCAAAACATCCCATAGTGCCTATTGACTTCTGAATTAGACACAATTAGTTTTAAACCCTTAAAGGAATACCCCACTGTAGACATACCTCCAACGAAAACGTGTGCATCTAGCATCTGTATTGATTTTTTTTTTTTTTTTTTTAACTGGGGTTATATCTAAAAACAGTTTGCAAAAGTTGCAGATCTCGTCTTTAGTCGTTGCAAGTACCTCCTCTTCTAACCCCACCCAGACTTTCTGTGGCTGTCCAATCACAGACTTCCCAATGAAGTTCAATGAGAAGTCTTTGCAAGGCAGGTGCTCTAGGCAATTGCTGCCTCTTGAGTTTAGCTCCACAAGCTAAACAACCAGGAGGTAACTGGATCAGTTGTCTGACAGACAGGGGGTCAATATATAAAAGTAACAATTTATATCAAAATCTGCACTTTTTGTAAAATTAAAAAAGAGGACACTATACCAAGCATGTCAAACTCAAAGGCTAGCACAGGCCAAATAAACGAGGTTTAAGTTTATGTGGGCCGCAAACAAAAACCCCAAAATAAAAAAATGTTCATAGAAACGTAGGTTTATTTTGAAAAATGAAAGTAGAAAATAAATAAAACAATATTCCCCTCTTCTAAACCCCAGCCCCCCCCTCTATTCTAAATCCCAGTCCCCCCCAATCTATACTAAATCCTAGTATCCCCCATCAATATTAAATCTCAGCCCCCCCTTCATCTATACTAAATCCCAGCACCACCCTCTACTAAACTGTGACCCCTGCAGACTCCACTCACATTTTCGCTGCCAGTATTCGACTCTGGAGTACAGCCTCTGGTATACCCCCAATGGCGTCATCCGCACCCTGTGCCAAAGCAGGTTTTCCTGCTACTCCTTGACACCCTGCGAAGGTGAAGCATGTTGACGTCACGTAGGAATGTGACATGGCGTTGTTTGCCTCCGTGCACCTCCAGGTCCTCCACTGTCCAGCCGCGGCCATCTTAACACTGACCGAAACACGCACTGACAGACACACACTCACTGACAGACACACATTTACACGTTCTTGCACACACTCACAAATCGTTTTGTCACTCTCTACCTTTGGGAACTGGTGTGGGGTCTCCCTTTCTGCTCCTACTCTGCCTTAACACGTAAAACTCGCGGCTCGCCTGGCTGCAAATATTTATTGTGGGCCACCTGCGGCCTGCAAGTTTGACATGCTTGTTCTACACCCATGAAGCACTTTAGCAAAAAAGTGCTTTAGGAATTCAGTGTCCCTTTAAATATCAACTGCTACAACGTCCCCATGGCTGAAGTATACAGCAAGTAATAGAATGGATCATTCCATTTTGGAAAATGATATTTACAGAACACATTAAGACAGCACAGAAGGGGTTAATAAGGGAAAAATATTCGTGATGGCCCCAATATCAAGACAACAATGTTGGTTGGATAAAACAACTAACTAGAATAATAAACTAGTATATTAAAGTGGCTCTGTCACCGGCTCGAGTTTTTGCATAATTTGCAAAGGCCACTGACGGTGACTTCTCCTCTCGCATTGCAGTGGCTGCGACATGCAATGAAAGGTGAGTTATGTGAACCTATCCCTCACGGCCACTGCCAATTTCTTTCTGGTGATCATCTTCAGCTCCTGGTGCTTAAGCTGCCGATATCCGCATTGGGACTCCAGATTATGCGCAGGTCTTATTATACATTTTGACTGGGTTGTAATTTCAGTGGTATTACAACCCAGTCAATGTGATAATGTCATAAAGATTTTATCTTTTATAAAATGCTTGTTTTGTACAAGAAAGAGCCACTTCCAGACATTATATAAACTGTCAGGTGTTGAATTTCATTAGTTGGCATCTTCATCCCCTTATTACTATTAACAAATGCTTTACAGCTTCATTTAGTTGTTCTGTTGAGTATAGTCAGTCCCTGCAGGCTTTTTAATGACAACACTGCCATTTCAGAGAAAAGGCAGTGTTTACATTGCTGCCTAGCGACACCTCTAGTGGCTGTTGCTCAGATGGCTACAGAGGTGTTTCCTGCATCAATGCACCTTCAGGGGCTCCACGCTCTGCATGTAGACACTGAACTTTCCCTATAGAGACCTATAGAGAGATGCTGATTGGCCAGCGTGGCATTTGGCTCTGACCTCCACACCACCTCTTTGGCTGAGATCATCAGACTTGACTATCTCAGCCAATCCAATGTTTTCCTATAAGAAAGCATTTGATTGACTGAAGTCAGTTATGATGATCTCAGCTATGGAGGCAGATCAGGGCGGAGTAGAGCCAACACTGGGGGGGACCTGTATGGGCGCTGGAAAAAAGGGACAACTTGGGGGCTAACATGGTTTCTTAACAAAAAAGGGTCAGAAATGCACGTTTGTGTTCCTTACTCTATAGCAGGGGTAGGCAACCTACGGCACTAGTGCCATGCACGGCACTCGAGGTGTCTTTGCACGGCACTCAAGGCTGCTGGAGCCAAACAGGCTCTGGCCTATCAGGAGTCCCAGTAAAACTTCAGATATCTGCTAATCCGCAAAGGTGGTGAAAAACAATCCTAAATTTATGCATTGCAGCACGTAGAGGTAGTGATCTCAGAGCACTTCCTCCCAGCACTTGTGAATAGGAATCCACACTGTAGTAGAGCAGCCTGCAGCTGCTGTTGCAGCTCCTGTCCTTGACCTGTACCTGGCCAGCCTGGTTCCCACTGGAACCCAGGGAAGCCACCCACACTGCTATATATACACAGAAATGCAGAATAAGCCTCCCCTCATACAAATAATACGGACAGCCCACACACAAACATACACACAATCCGCACAAACGAAACACCACTAACAATCCACATACATGCACACAACCCCACATGCAATACCCCAAACAGCCCCCACACACTACCAAACACACACTGTGACATATCCATCCACACACACAATTTCACAAGCGCCCCCCATACACAGCCCACATTCATATGTATCATACACAATACCAGAAACTACTCATGAACATAAACAATATAATAGCTCATATACGCAGGGCTGTCTTTAACGCGGGGCAAACTGGGCAGCCCTGCTGGCCTCAACTATTTCTAACCCTCTGGCCGGTAATCTGCACACTAAGGAGACCCACCAGGTGGCCCATGCACAAAGGACCACCTGGTGGGCTTCTGTCAGCAGAGGCCCGGTCGCACGCTGAGGTGCTTTAACAGCGTGAGCGGTCCCCTTGCTTTTCGGCAGCAGGCTGGGAGGAACTGACTGACGCGCATCACTTCCGCCCACAAAGAGAGGAGCGCGCGGGAAAGAAGAGTAGGCAGATTGGAGGGGGGCTGACCGAGAGCGCTAGACCCCAACTCCCAACACCTTCAACCACCAGCAGGAAAGGTAGGAAACTGGAGGGTGGGTTTTAAAGTGTATTTCTGTGTCAGTATGTCTGTCAGTGTGTGTGTGTGTGTGTGTGTGTGTCTGAGTGTCAGCATGTCTGAGTGTCAGCATGTCTGAGTGTCAGCATGTCTGTGTGTGTGTCAGCATGTCTGTGTGTGTGTCAGCATGTCTGTGTGTGTGTCAGCATGTCTGTGTGTGTGTGTCAGCATGTCTGTGTGTGTGTGTCAGCATGTCTGTGTGTGTGTGTCAGCATGTCTGTGTGTGTGTGTCAGCATGTCTGTGTGTGTGTCAGCATGTCTGTGTGTGTGTCAGCATGTCTGTGTGTGTCAGCATGTCTGTGTGTGTCAGCATGTCTGTGTGTGTGTCAGCATGTCTGTGTGTGTCAGCATGTCTGTGTGTGTCAGCATGTCTGTGTGTGTCAGTAAGTGTGTCAGCATGTCTGTGTGTGTGTGTCAGTAAGTGTGTATCTGTGTGTGTGTGCGCGCATTTCAGTGTGTATATATCTCTGTGTGTAAATGTGCATACATCTCAGCATTCACACACTAACACTACACACAAATACACCTCTGCATTAAAATCTCAACACTACGTACAAACACATGTCTGTGTTACACACCAAAATTATATGTAAATACACCCCTGCATTCAAAAACCAACACTACACAAATACATGCTTGCAATCACGCCAACACCAAGTACAAACAAATTCCATACAAAAACCTGTTTACAGTCAAACAAACAAAAACTGCTTAGTGCTAAATACAGACCTGCAAACATGGGTAAATGGTAGAGCCCCAGCTATCAATGCATTTCTGGAGTTGCACGACAGATGGGGATCTACCTTTTAACCCCTTAAGGACCAAACTTCTGGAATAAAAGGGAATCATGACGTGTCACACACGTCATGTGTCTTTAAGGGGTTAATCACCCGTGCAACAGGGAGACCCACAAAAATTCTTGCACCTCTCTACTTTAGGTCCGCCACTGCATTGAGGTGGATGATGTGATTACATGCCTGGGAAGGGGGGGCAGGGTCCAGGGGGCCCTAAGCAAATGCTTTGCCCAGGGTCCAGTCACTATTAAAGACGGCCCTGCATATACGCACAAATACAAAGCAATTACAGTAAAAATAACGCAAGCAGAATACGGCAGCATACACACCTGCATTAAAAAAAAAATAGGACCGGCACGCTACGGGACATCACAATCCTATATCGGCACAGTGCTGCTAGAAGGTTGCCTACCCCTGCTCTATAGTGTTCCTTTAAGCTTGGAGTGAGTGTAGCTTCCACCAAAGATGCCAGAGGCAAATTCTAGCACCTGGCAAAAAACGAGCACGCACAAAAGCAACATCCAATTGGATAGAAAGCCTGCTTTGTAACTCCGAGCATAATACCTATTTACACCATCAAGTACACTGCTGCATTTAATACAAGAAACTGAACAGTAAGGATAAAAAGAACAGGCAACCCAGACATCAGTCATATTCCTGAATACTGAATGGTTCAAAAGAAACCTTGTATTGAACAGGTAAAAAGCAAAGCAATCCTTTATTCAGAACAAAGCATGCCAGAATGACTGTATGACTGTCCTAGATTCATTCTACATTACCTTGGAGCTATTGTGATAGAAATTATGAACCATTACATTGCAGAAAGAGTGATAATCTATCCAATTGCAGAAAGACAAATACAATAATCCTTTAGAACTAACTAATAGTGCTTGTTCCATGAAATTGACAATATATTTGTATGTAGAAACAGCAGTGGAAAACCCATCTTTTTTTTTTTTTTCTTTTTGTTCGCTAAGAAGAGATTAAATAAATTAAAATATCAAGTGAAAATAACATTTCACCTGGTTTATCCATGAACAGGTGGTTTGAACTGTGCCTCTGCTCTGCTAGTCTACTTTATCATACCAACTCAAACGTTATTAGAGAAACATGTCGTTTAAAGTGTTTTGATGGCGATGGGGATACAAGTGGGTATATCTCACTTATTTCACGCTGGACACGCTGATATTCTAGGCACAAATGAGAAACTAAACATGTGAAGACCAAGAGATGATGCAAAACATCTCAAGTGTTGACAATGCTAAATCTTTAATATTAACTTTCAAAGATAATGAATCATCACGTGATAAAAGGTGAACACTAGTTCTAGGTGGATTTCAATGTTTATTTTAATTTTAGGCTTCTATGTAATTTTAGGCTTCTATGTAATTTTAGGCTTCCGGTTTATTTAGAAAGTCATAGTGCGATTGACTTTCATTCCTCGATATGCACTGCAAAAGCTATTTTCTTCAACAGATTTCATGGTTGATAAGAGACCCTCATGCCATGCCAAATCGTTACAAAAATTCTAGCACAGGGGCAATTACCAGCTGCTAGCCTGTAATTAGTATGAGATGTAGGACTCCAGCCTAACATTATACTTTTATAAAATGCATTCAGAGACTTATAATAAAAAACCCACAAATCTGCTAGCAGAGAAACAAACTGACATACAAAAAAAATTAAAAAAAATTGCTTTGTCTTCCACAAATGGTTTCTCAATTGATATGCAATATACAACATATGTTTTTTTCCCTATTACAATTTCCTTCTGATCTTGGATGCACAGATATGACAATGCATAGAGACAAACATGAAAACACACAAATGTAAGCTCGTTTGAGCAGGGGCCTCTTCAACCTATTGTTCCTTTAAGTTTTTGCAATATCTAATTTATAGTTAAATCTCCCCCTCTTATTATTTTGTAAAGCTCTACGGAATTTGTTGGCGCTATATAAATGCCAGTAATAATAATAATTAAGAGGATGCCAAAGCAGAACACTTTGGGGGCTTACTCACTAAACCAGAGATGGTGGAAAATTGACAAAGGAATCACAAGTCTGAAGTCAGAATAGCCAGATAGGCTAACCTAGCGGAGATGTACGAATAGCAGGGTGGTAGACTTCTCCTAACACTTGCAATTCTTATGGGTTTGATTACAACCTTGTTGCTACTGTCACAATTAGCAACAGGTTTCTGCTACAGACAGCCATTCGGTCAATAACCACAAAAAATAACAACTGAAGCTAAATCCGTATACATCCTTGTGAAATAAAAGTCTTTCCCAACCTTATCACTGAGTTTTATCGGCTGACGCTTCTTGTCTGTCGCTGACGCTACTGGCCACCCAGGTTTAAGTGCGCATGCTCCAGTGTGTTCCTTTGTTTTACAAGCATGCAGTTAATATACAAGTGATCGGCAATTGCAGTTATTAGCAATAGGCAACAAACATGTAGCAACACGGTCGGAAACCTGGTAGTTGTTTGTAGCTGCTACAACGGACAGCTTACGGCAGCTAATTACCGACAAGATTGTAAACAAGCTTTTTGTCGGTTATCCACAATTGCCAGTTTACCAACTTGACACAGTAGCAAAACATGTTCTAGCACAAAGCACACAGATAAATACACATAATGAGTCTGTTCTATCCAGATAAACACACCGATACAAAGCAATCGTTACATAGGTCACTACCATATAAACAAAATAAGCAGCTGCTCTTGTGCCACATTGATCAACCGGACCAACATGACACCATAATGGTTCTATTATCAGGTTGCTACACTTAAACACGTAGGAAAATATGCCAAATGTGGGCAATTATTAATTTATAGACTTGTGCAAAAAAATCATGAGTAAGTTTGTCTGAAATAAATTCCTTTTAACCACCATCTCGGAACTCATCTATACTCATCTATACACAATTACCAAAGTATGCATTCACGTAATCGTGTATACTGTACAGTATATGATTTGCATAATTACAAACTAAATTAGTTTATTGGATAGAGGGCTGTCAGATCTGTTCTGTACTCAGCCAGGGAGCTGATGGCAGACCAATGAGGCTGATAGGGGCTGCGGAGATGGCTGAAGGCAGAGTGATGTAATGGGCTGTAACTCCTGGCAGTAGGCATCGCACTCTCCCCTGCTCCATTACTGTGGCAAGTTACACTACATATCATGATGGAGTAGGGAAGCAGCATGATGGCTGGTTTCAGGACTTACAGCACACAATCACCACTATACCACCAGGGTAAATTTGTGTGTGTCTGTCAGAATGTATGTGTGTGTGTCTGACAGTGTGTGTTACTGGCAGTGTCTCTGATAGTGTATTTTAGTGTCTGTGTGTGTATATAGATGTCTCTGACATTATGTACTGTACCTGTATGTAGGTGTTAGCAGTCAATATCTGTGTATATGTATGTGTGAATATCTATCCATTGTGTCAGTGAGTGTGTTTGGAATATCTGTGTATATATATATGTGTGTGTGTGAGTGCCTGTGTATGTGTGTGTCCCTGAGTGTGTCTATATACGTGCATGTATTAGAATGTGTGTGTCCAAAGAAGCAACATGACGGCAATGAGGGTGATATGATATGTGCATTGTTATGGCAATGTGAAAACAAATATTATAATGATAAAATGTATATATTTATTTACTACACCGTTTCCTTATCTGTTACTTTATTTGGTTGATTATTATTATTATTATTATTATTATTTTTAAATGTTCTGTCCAACCAACATTTTTGTTTTTGTTTCTTTTCAACAATGTGCTATCTACGTATACTGAAAATACATTTAAACATTGCTTCCCAGGACACCCAAATTACTCGGATCCTGGAGGTGTTTTTTTTTTTTTGCGCAAAGAGCTTGGTAGTGAATGGGTTAATCCACATGCAAACTAATCAATTCTCCCAGGATTTACTCATTGAATAAAACTCCACAGGTAAATCCCCATCGGAACGATTCCTTCGGGTGTGTATTAAAAGGAATTTGCTTTGATTGAACCGGCGCAAACTAATTTTTGCAGAACTCTTAATTAGGCATAGGTCTCGCTACATCTGCAGACTTAATAAGGCTGAAAATCTACAGCCACTATTGCACACGCATACATGGAACAGAATTTCAGAACAAACTGTACCAAGTCTGCCTTAACTAAACATTTATTCAGCAAAAAATAAGTGTCAAATCTTTGAACTGGCAATATAAAGCCACTGGCAATACTGCTCTAAAGTTAACGAAAAAAAATCCAAAACACTCATTAAATCGATTCAAACATGTAAAAAAAAATAATAAAAAGCACTAGCATATACAATCCAGTTAATAAGACCAAGAACTCCAAAAAAACTCAAACTGTAGGAAACTTAAGTAAAATGTCAACGTATTTAGATTGTATGTTATACAGATTGTGAGTTATGTTACAGTCTTCTACGAATATCCTAAGGTAATAATTCTGTTATATGAATGAGAATGTGTGAGCTCTGGCCCTATTTAGAGCCAAACAAAGTGGCGTGACTTTGTGATATATTCCAATTCAAAGAACAATCACATTTCTATACCACATTTATGTAACAATAATAAAAATTAAAGAAAGACGCAGTTGTTGTTTGAATCTTCAAAAGGCATAGCATAAAAAACAATTAAGAAGAGCAGGGGTCTGCAAAATCCCTTGACAACACAAGGCTGGAGTCAGATTCAGAAGATGAGAGGCTGATGAAACAAGAAGGGATCGATCTAAAATAAGGTAGGAGCACACTCCTTACACCAATCCTATCAAGCAAATAAAAAAAAAAAAAAAAGGAAATTGTAAATATGGGTCCACATGACCTCTGTTATTGGAGATTGCAGTTTCCTCTTTTGTAATGTAAAATCCAGGGTCAATATAAATAAAATATATCCTGCAGCAGCTAATGTCTCCTACCCCTGAGATGTGTAATGGGGGTTATTTACGGATTGCAACAGCACAGAGAATGGGAATGTGTCACAAGAGGTGGTGATAGGATATGAGAGGGAAATTAAATGAAAGAAAGAAAAAAAAATAAAAATGATTACACAGACCACACCATGTCCATCTCTCAGAAAACTCAGAAAAGAGTTCAACAGCCATAATGTATCCAGCTTTTATTCCCACACACTACTAACGGAACATATGAAAAGCAATGGAAGTTGCATTCCAAAACCAGAAAGCAACAGTTAGATGATCCTTGAACTGATGCACACAAACACCACTTACGGATGCTTTTTAGTAAAGTGTCAGCTTAATGGTGTAGAATTCTATAAAAAGGTCAGCATCCATCGATACGACATAGACAAAATGAGGAAAGCCCATATAGAACCGTTATGCAGTTGTCGACTTATTGTTTATCTATCCTGCTAATCAGTTTCAAGGAAGCTCCCATAAAGTAGATGCAGTCTCAGCTAGCTAGATATGTAAATGAAGTAAAATTTGCATGGTTATACGTGGAAAAAATGTCTATGAATGGTGCTAAGACTACTCTGGTAATAGCTTTCCATCCACCCTGGGCATATAAATGTTCTTTTGGCGAGTAGCGGAATAAGGGACATGTTGATTTAGGCAGCTGTTCAGATGTGATTTAGTCGCAGGGAGGATTAACGGAAAGGCAAATGAATGCATTGGCAGAAAGCACGGTTTGTAAAAGGAAAGCAATCTACCACATCCCAGACAGAAAGCGAGCATCGCAGATTTCTACGCAAATTTTTTAGATGATCTGCATTCCTGAAATATCCCAACACTTATAGAAGCCAATGCAAAACAGAAGCCCTTTTACTTAAAAGTTACACCTTTAGAATCTGAAATTTCCTACGTATTTTTTTCTTAAGTTCGGAATTGCATTTAAGTGGTGCCAAATAGTACTAGACCTTTTATATTTAAAACATTCTAGTTACCATGTTCCTTCTACTACCAGGAATAATTTCTATAAAAACGTTTTGTCTCCAAGGAATGGTCTAACAGGGTCTTGCCTGAAAGGATGCTATACATGCTACAGCCACAGAGCAAGGCAAGGCAAGTAACTGAACAGGCCTTTATTGAGCAGCGACCACCAAAAACAAGGCATTACTCATTAAATATAATAGTGGGATCTGTGCCAAATGTGAGGGGACTTGCATAAGACACTGCAGCCAGAAAAAAAGGGCTCTGTATTTTACACCATTACATAAAACATTAAAATCACCTAATTTGTTTTAAATCCTTTTCACGTGGTCCTCCGTTTTCTTTTAAAGTTTATATTACAGAGTTAGCCAATTATAATGTAATCTGGTTCTGACAAGGCAAAGTCTGGGCAAATCTTAAACATTTTGAGAAATGGAAACATTATTTCATTTATTTTGTTCTCTGTATGCGGCCTGTCAGGTGCAAATGACAGAGCTTATAACAATGACAGGGAGCCAAGATGGAGAAGCCCATCGCAAGATAAGGAAGTGTGAATTTCTATATTTAAAGGAACACTAGAGCTTTAAGAATACATAGAAACATAGAAAGTGACTGCAGATAAGAACCATTCGGCCCATCTAGTCTGCCCAATTTTCTAAATACTCTCATTAGTCCCTGGCCTTATCTTATAGTTAGGATAGCCTTATGCCTATCCCACGCATGCTTAAACTCCTTTACTGTGTTAACCTTTACCACTTCAGCTGGAAGGCTATTCCATGCATCCACTACCCTCTCAGTAAAGTAATACTTCCTGATATTTTTAAACCTTTTCCCCTCTAATTTAAGACTATGTCCTCTTGCTGTGGTAGTTTTTCTTCTTTTAAATATAGTCTCCTCCTTTACTGTGTTGATTCCCTTTATGTATTTAAATGTTTCTATCATATCCCCCCTGTCTCGTCTTTCCTCCAAGCTATACATGTTAAGATCCTTTAACCTTTCCTGGTAAGTTTTATCCTGCAATCCATGAACCAGTTTAGTAGCCCTTCTTTGAACTCTCTCTAAGGTATCAATATCCTTCTGAAGATAGGGTCTCCTGTACTGTGTACAGTACTCCAAGTGAGGTCTCACCAGTGTTCTGTACAATGGCATGAGCACTTCCCTCTTTCTACTGCTAATACCTCTCTCCCTATACAACCAAGCATTCTGCTAGCATTTCCTGCTGCTCTATTACATTGTCTGCCTACCTTTAAGTCATCAGAAATAATCACCCCTAAATCCCTTTCCTCAGATGTTGAGGTTAGGACTCTATCAAATATTCTGTACTCTGCCCTTGGGTTTTTACGTCCAAGATGCATTATCTCGCACCAGGGCCGGCCTTAGGTGTTCAGGCGCCCTGTGCAAGCCAATTTTGTGGCGCCCCCCCCCCCCACCATTTTTGTTTGACCCCCTCTAGACAATTTCAGGCACATTCACAATCTGTCGCCTGCACCCTCTTCAACAAAACCCTGCCCCTTTATCAGCCCCCTGCCCCCCTTCATCAGTCCCCTGCCCACTGTTTATCACCAGCCCCCTTCCCCATTATATCACTAGCCCCCTGCCCCCCTTTATCACTAGCCTCCTGCCCCCCTTTATCACTAGCCTCCTGCCCCCCTTTATCACTAGCCTCCTGCCCCCCTTTATCACTAGCCACCTGCTCACTTCAATTAGGCTGCTGCTCCCTGGATCCAGCTGTCAGTTTTTCCTACTGTGCCTGACGTTGCGACTGAAGAGCACCTGCCACCCTGACACCCACTGAGCGGATCCTTCCGACGTCAGGCCCCCACGCTCCTCCTGCATTCCAATTCGGGCCGGTTTGTCAGTGACTGACTGCGAGCTGTGTTGGCCACCTGGCACCTCTGTTGCCATGGCGCCCTGTGCGACCGCACAGCTCACACACCCCAAAGGCCGGCCCTGGTTACAGTCACACAAAAAGGCAGACAGTCAGGCACAGTTACAATCAGGTACAGTCTCACACACACAGACAGTCATACACAGAGTACAGTCTCACACACACACAGGCAGACACTGCTACAGACAGTCACACACAGAGTACAGTCTCACACACACAGGCAGACAGTCACACACAGAGTACAGTCTCACACACACAGGCAGACAGTCACACACAGATTACAGTCTCACACACAGGCAGACAGTCACACACAGATTACAGTCTCACACACAGGCAGACAGTCACACACAGAGTACAGTCTCTCACACACACACACACACACAGGCAGACAGGCAGACAGTCAGACACTGTTACAGACACTCACGCACAGAGTACAGTCTCACACACAGTCAGTCAGTCACACACAGAGTACAGTCTCTCTCACACATGCACACATACAGGTAGACACTCACACACAGAGTACAGTCACACACAGAGTACAGTCTCTCTCACACACACACACACAGGCAGACACTCACACACAGAGTACAGTCTCTCACACACACACACACACACACACACAGAGTACAGTCACACACAGAGTTACCTGGAAGGGAGGAGTGGAAGCAGGGATTCTTGCTTAGCAGGGACACTTTCATAGCCCCCGGTGGCAAATAATGAACTCTCTAACCGGGGACTTGCTTCAGCTCCCCCTGCACTCACCCGGCCATGTGCGAGCTGTGCCGGCCACATGGCGCCCCCTGCTCCATGGCGCCCTGTGCGGCCGCACATCTCGCACACCCCTAAGGCCGGCCCTGTTTCGCACCTATCCACATTAAATGTCAGTTGCCACAACTCTGACCATTTTTCTAGTTTACCTAAATCATTTGCCATTTGGCTTATCCCTCCTGGAACATCAACCCTGTTACATATCTTAGTATCATCAGCAAAAAGACATACCTTACCATCAAGACCTTCTGCAAAATGACTAATAAAAAATATTAAAGAGAATGGGTCTGAGTACAGATCCCTGAGGTACCCCACTGGTGACAAGCCCAAGCTTTGAATATACTCCATTGACTACAACCCTCTGTGGCCTGTCACTCAGCCACTGCCTCACCCATTCAACAATATTGGAATCCAAACTTAAAGATTGCAGTTTATTGATAAGCCTTCTATGTGCAACAGTGTCAAAAGCCTTACTGAAATCTAGGTAAGCAATGTCTACTGCACCATCCTGATCTATAATTTTAGTTACCCAATCAAAAAAATCAATAAGATTAGTTTGGCATGATCTCCCTGAAGTAAACCCATGTTGTCTCTGATCTTGAAATCCATGTGTGTTCAACAATCCTATCCTTTAACATGGTTTCCATCACTTTCCCCACTACTGAAGTAAGGCTTACTGGCCTATAGTTGCCCGACTCCTCCCTATTACCTTTCTTGTCAATGGGCACAACATTCGCCAACTTCCAATCTTCTGGGACTACTCCTGTTATCAATGATTGGTTAAATAAATCTGTTAATGGTTTTGCTAGTACACCACTAAGCTCTTTTAATAGCTTTGGGTGTATTCCATCAGGTCCCATTGACTTATTTGTCTTTACTTTTGACAGTTGAAAAATAACCTCTTCCTCTGTAAACTCACGTGTAATAAATGACTAATTTATCCTTTTTCTTAACTGAGGTCCCTTTCCTTCATTTTCATCTGTAAATACCGAACAAAAATATTAATTGAGGCAGTCAGCTAGACCTTTATCCTCTTTTACATACCTTCCTTCTTTTTTTTTTAAATCTAACTAATCCTTGTTTTACTTTTCTTTTCTCATTTATGTATCTAAAAAAAGTTGTCCCCCTTAGTGCCATAGTGTCCCTTTAATTTTATTTTTCACAATTCACAAATACATTTATGAAACATATGGGTAAGAAAACAAACAATCTAAGTTAATGACAGTTCCCTTTTAACATATATAAAAAAATGAAACATGATGCAATTAAATATGGATATTTTACCTCTAATCTTTGCTTCAGTTCCAGAGAATCCAGTCACATTCCTTTAACACTATGTGAACCCTTCTCTTCTTCAGCCAAACCAGCAGCTATCACAAGAAGAACAATAGACGTGCACTCAGTAGGAGACTTGCAAACCTGTGCAGTATAGGGAGGACAATGGCAAGACCCAAGTGAGGGGTCCCTTGCATCCAAGGCTGTATTTCTGCTACTGTTAATGTGTAATTTCCAAAATCCAAGTTAGAATTCAAATGCTGACCACTGAGGATGAAAGTCACAGTCAATTAGCTCTGCTTTTTATTTAGAAATTCAATTCAAATGGATCATTAAAATCAAGTGGATTTACAGGGAAACAATATTTGCGGAAGTTCAAAAGCAAGTATAGCTTACTTTAATTCTATTCGTTGATCAAGGTTCTCCTCATCCTAAAGTGCCTGGTAATTTGTAGTGTAAAGTCATTGTAAATCCCCTGGCCTTATCTAAGCTGGTAATGCATTGGAGTCCAACTCTGTGCCTCCAGGAAACATGGACATGCCTGATTAACCCCATTAATGACTGTTCATATGCCATGTCATGAAATAAATACATTTCACTAACCCTGGCATTTCAAGGATTTTAAAAACAGATGAGGTCTTCATTTCACTAACTGTGGTCTACTAATTACTACATACAAAGTGCTGCCTTGTGATATGTAGAGGCTATATACTGCGGGATTCCTCATTGATTAATGAGCTGATTTTCTAAATACTGCAAGGCAGCAACTTTCCTGTGCTGCTCATCAATACATACAAGGGATGACAATGTAGTCCGGGCACTCAGAGTCTTTTTCAAACAGCTGTTTTTTGTGGGTTTTTTTGGAGAAAAAAAAAACAGTAACATTTCAATCCACACTCGGATCTTTGTCAAGCTTGAGAAAGATCTGAGTGTGGAACGAAACGTTGCTGTGTTTCTCCAATAAAACTGCCCTTTGAAAGAAACCCTGAGTGCCCAGACTACATTTTCTTTACAATATGGAATGGGAGTTTGCCAGCCCTATGTACAGTGCACCGAGGTCTACAAGTGATGAGAGTGCCGATCCCTCCTTTGTTTACCTATAAGGGACGTCTGTTCAGGAAAACACAGCGGATCTGGAAACGCTATACATTTTAAATAAATTCTGAGATCCGGATATAATGATCAAGACTAATTTGTAAATTCAGATATTACATTTTTTGGTTATCGCTCTGGTACAATCTAGTACTGTAGCATTAATTCCACTAACAACATGGGGAAAATAAATCAAGAAATCAAGGTACAATTATACTACAGGCACTGCATTCATTCAGTGTCTTCAAAAACACTTCTGCATTGACACAAATATACTTATCTCTAGCAAGTTTACTGCAGCACCGAACATTCTGGCACAGTCAGGAATTTATAACCTTAAGGGAAAAAAAAATTGGAGTTTTTAAAGAGAAATTGTATCGATTATCCAGAGATAAGGAAACTCACTAAAGAACATTAATTATCCACCCGTTACATTTAGGGAAGTGGAATTAACACCGACCAAAAAGCAATTTCTGATAGAGCATTGAACTGTCATTTATAGACTGGAAGTAAATGCCCTGAAATTGCAACCAATATATATTTGTCTTGCAAAAGCTGTTAGAGAGCCTTCGACTTTGTATTGATGACACGCAACAAAATGGAATTACTGGGAAAAACATCAATCTGCCCATAGAAGTATAGATTATGAATTCTTTACACATATCCATATGGAAAAGCTACACTACAAGGCTTGGCATACTCCGGCGTTACATGTGCAAAGCCAGTTAATCCACTACATGAATTACTAAAGCCTCCATCCAATACACAGCAGGAATATTAAAAAGTTACCGGTCACGTGTATTTACATGACATTCATAAACACGGAATATCACCTATAATTTATGTTAAACTTTTTCATTTGATTTTCTTTTTGAAAGAATGTAAAAGATTTGTCAAATTACCTTACAATCCGGGTCCGTCCTGGCACAGCCAAGGCACACTGTTTCTGCTTCTCCTCCATTCTCTATGCTGACTGCCTGGTATAGAGGGCAAAGCTGGTTATAAATGATTGACAGGGAGCCAAGATGGAGACGGCGCTCAGTTCCAGGTTATTGACAAGTATTCTGTATTTCTACATTTACATTATATGTTTTAGATCTTACACATCTTGTTCAAAGTATGTGACAAGACCCACTGGTATAACAAAAGTGTCAGAATGCAATTCACAATCATCCAATAAATTAAATTTTGTTTAAATTTGTCAGAAATTAAAAAAAAAATCCCCCCCTCCCCAAAGAAATCCATGTAATATTACCCAACAGCGATCCAGTGAGTACCAATACGTTATACAACAGGTTTTTATTTTGGGTACAAAGGGATTGTGTGTGTGTGTGTGTGTAGGTTAATATTTTGTGCTTCATTTTCCTTTAAAATATCATAGTATTCTAAAATAAAAATAAAAAACCTGTGGCTACAGCATGTTTCGCAGAGGTGGCCAAGAAGTATCAGACTTGTGACTAGTGCGAGATTTTTTTTTTTTTTTTAATTATTTGTAAGTCTGTAAGATAACCTACATAAAAGGCAATAGAAGATGATTAATAGTGTTCAAACTTTGCAAATCGCATGTATTAATATAGGGGTCAACAGAAGATAGAAAAGGTTCAGTGTCATGCGCCCCGCTACAGCAAAATAAATGATTTTAAAACTAGCTGTTGAAATTAAAGAACCACTTTGTCTGGGTGTAGTGACCCTGCATTATTGCTGCGGCAATGATTCGTAGATACAGGAATGCATTATTTGCTAAATGCACCTCCAGTGGATGTCTCTCTGAGCGATGCTTCTAGTTCCAGAGTCTGACTCTGTTCTTGGCATTCGACGTTCTTGAACATTGCATGAGGACGTTCAAATGCCCCTTGATGCTTTTCATAAAGTAGCATTGGATTAAATGATTCTCTATGATACGCATTTGATTGGTGCAGCACAGCGATTGCAGCTCATTCACATTACCCACAATACATCTTAATGAGAAGCTTTAGATTGGACAAAATAGTCATCAAGCCTGATGACCTCAGTGCAGGTGCTCCAGGCTGCAGAGAGGAGGCCGTCTCCTTCATTAAAGGACCACTCCACACCCCAAAAGCACTTCAGCTTGCTGAAGTGCTTTATGGGTGAGGAGTAGCCTAGTTTAACCCCCTGTTTATAAAAGTGCTGATTTCTTTGAGAAATCAGCACTTTTATAAATTAACTAGGGAACAACCACATGGTTGTCAAACAGCCAGGGTGGATTCCTTCCTACTTCCTTTGGCTCCCCTGAGCTAATGGAAGTGGAAGGCACACTATTTGAGCTTGCCTGCCTTCCCCTCCGTCACAGACCTCAAACAAGCTCCTCAGCGTCAGAATTGCACAGGCGACGAGGTGTGCGTGCGGATGCAACAGTATGTAGAAGCGGGCACACACGCTTGCGCTTGGGGACCAAGTCAAAGGCTTCTCAGTGAGAAGGCTCTGATTGGTTATTTCCCTGTAAATAGGAAATCTTTAAGTTTGGATTCCAATATTGTAAGCTGAGTGACAGGCAACAGAGGGTTATAGTCAATGGAGTATATTCAAAGCATGGGCTTGTCACCAGTGGGGTACCTCAGGGAACTGTACTTGGACCCATTCTCTTTAATATTTTTATTAGTGATATTGCAGAAGGTCTTGATTGTAAGGTATGTCTTTTTGCTGATGATACTAAGATATGTAACAGGGTTGATGTTCCAGGAGGAAAAAGCCAAATGGCAAATGATTTAGGTAAACTAGAAAAATAGTCAGAGTTGTGGCAACTGACATTTAATGTGGATAAGTGCAAGATAATGCCTCTTGGACGTAAAAACCCAAGGGCAGAGTACAGAATATTTGATAGACTCCTAACCTCAACATCTGAGGAAAGGGATTTAGGGGTAATTATTTCAGATGACTTAAAGGTAGGCAGACAATGTAATAGAGCAGCAGGAAATGCTAGCAGAATGCTTGGTTGTATAGGGAGAGGTATTAGCAGTAGAAAGAGGGAAGTGCTCATGCCATTGTACAGAACACTGGTGAGAGACCCTTACTTGGAGTATTGTACGCAGTACTGGAGACCGTATCTTCAGAAGGATATTGATACTTTAGTAGCCCTTCGCTGAACTCTTTCTAAACTGGTTCATGGATTGCAGGATAAAACTTACCAGGAAAGGTTAAAGGAACTTGACATGTATAGCTTGGAGGAAAGACGAGACAGGGGGGATATGATAGAAACATTTAAATACATAAAGGGAATCAACACAGTAAAGGAGGAGACTATATTTAAAAGAAGAAAAACTACCACAACAAGAGGACATAGTCTTAAATTAGAGGGGTAAGGTTTAAATATATCAGGAAGTATTACTTTACGGAGAGGGTAGTGGATGCATGGAATAGCCTTCCAGCTGAAGTGGTAGAGGTTAACACAATGAGGGAATTTAAGCATGTGTGGCATAGGCATAAGGCTATCCTAACTATAAGATAAGGCCAGGGACTAATGAAAGTATTTAGAAAATTGGGCAGACTAGATGGGCCGAATGGTTCTTATCTGCTGTCACATTCTATGTTTCTATGTTAAGAGACTGGAGGTCTCTTCCAGGGGAAAAAAAGGGGATGGCTTACAAAGGCTGCAGTCATAAGAGCTGCAGCTTTTGTAAGCTCTTTCAGGCTATACGCCCAATGAATACATACATGAAAATATGCATGCATGTGTAAATTGGGGGTATATCTACTAAACATTTTTTTGTGGGGGTTTGGAAGTGTGGAGTGGTCATTTAACTAATTTACTATCAATAACGGGTATACATGGCAGGCAAAAGTGTACATTTATCACTCAACCACTTTTATACATGTTTATCACCATCTTAATAACCTGAGAAAAATAAATAAATAAGTCTTGTATTCTTGTTTCCAAGACCATTAATCATAACTGATTTTTTTTTCCATTATCGGTTAAACAAGAATAAACAAGCATATTACTATTTTGTCATTAATTAAGCACTGTTTATTCATTTTGAACAAAACACAAAAACAAAACTTTTACATGTTACTTTTCAAAATATTAAACAAAAACACAAAGAAATAAAAAAAAGATCCTAGTGGTCATTTTTTTTTGCAAATAACCTGGCAGTGAAGAAATTAAAATAATATATAGAGAATGCCTAAATGTATAAAAACCCAAACGAATGAAAACAGAACGAGACAAACAAAGGAACAATGTTTATTGTAACGAACAAATGTAAAACTTTACACAAAAAAACAACAAAAGTTAATCCTATAAAAATAATAAACACCCACACATTTCATATCAGTTTACAAAATTCTGCTTGGTTTTCTCAGCCTGGGAGAATCAATCTCATTTGTTATGACAAGAAGAATATAGTTGAATTACTTATCAATACATAACCATTATGGCAGGTGATATGTTGAATTAATGATGAAATAGAGCCAGCATTGTGGAGACCTAAGCATTTATGCTACGTCCATTGTCTATTCCGAAAGCCACGAGAGACTTTAAATTCTTAAACTGAGCAATTATTCAGCTAAGCTGTATTAAATTTGCAATTTCCATTCCAATTCTCTACAATTCCTGGTTTAATAAATAAACCCCATATTTATATTACGGAGACATCTTGTAGGTGAAAGTGCAAATCGACAAGCTTACTAAAGACGTTATCACTCAAACACTTCAAAGGCAAAGGATTAAAACACACAAAAAAATTATTTTCTCTAACTTATGAAGCAGTTGTACATAACTGCAAGGGGTCTTCCAATCCTCTAAAATAAACATAAAAACAGTGTGACTTCATATAGTCACCATATGCAAGCCCCATGGGTAAAATGTGCTCACTGGCAGTCCACGTACCAAGATTTCTGGATGTGTCAATCACACTTCCACTTTATCCGCAGATTTTGCTATACTTTAAGACTATTATACGTTAATTGTATTACCTGTATTTCACCCATTGGTCTCACATTGTGTCAAACTTATATGGGGTACAGAATGACATACCCGCGTGAAATTATTGCAGTTTTTAATTCTAATCCACAGACAGTAGCAATATTAGATTGTGTTATCTCTTATGTTTTATATGTGAACATTTCACTACAGGCCAAGGAATCATTTGCTGATATTTTCACAGAATATAAAATAGATTTATCCATGGGTCATTATTTACACTGTACATGCAAATGTTACAAGCAAATATAAAAAAAAAAACCACAAAACAACCACAACAAAAACCCATAAAAACTGAACTACAAAAGTTACCTTAATTATATAAGTAAACTAAATGCTAGAATCAGACTGCTGTGAATTTCTGAGGTTTTAGATGAACCAAAAATCAAACTGATAATATGACAAAAATATTCGACATGTGACTAGACAGGAGTTGGATTTTGGCATATTGCAATTTCATTATATAAATGCAACGATCATAATCAACAGAAAAAAATCATTCCTGATTTAAAGGACCACTATAGGCACCCAGACCACTTCAGCTTAATGAAGTGGTCTGGGTGCCGTGTCCAGCTAGGATTAACCCTTTTTTCGATAAAACATAGCAGTTTCAGAGAAACTGCTATGTTTATAATATGGTTAATCCAGCCTCTAATGGCTGTCTCATTGACAGCCGCTAGAGGCGATTGCGTGCTTCTCACTGTGAAAAATCACAGTGAGAAAACGCCAGCGTCCACAGGAAAGCATTGTAAATGCTTTCCTATGAGACTGGCTGCCGAAGAGGCGGAGGAGAGCTCCCCGCCCGGCGCTGGAGAAAGAGGTAAGTTTAACCCCTTCCTCCCCCCAGAGCCCGGCGGGAGGGGGCACCCTCAGGGCACTATAGTGGTCCTTTAAGAGCTTAGGGCAATTTGGAGTTCCTATGGTTCATTTTCTGGGATCTTAGGCTTTCCAGAGCATGTCAACTTTCGCCCTAACCTCTAACCCAAGCTTCTACTCTAACTAAAAACCTAAGCTTTTGTTTTGTTTTTAGTTTCTAACCCTATTTATCTTCACCACAACCTTCAATGCTATTTCCTAATTACATCTCTGGTTCTATCCTGAAAAGTTTTAATCTCAGTACCCAACATCCCACTACTAACTGAATTTATTGATCTCCCAATTACCATCAGTTGGGCAGAGTATAAAATAAGTCTCCTTCTCCTCAATTTTAGTTTTATTCCTTACCAGTATAGCATAATCAATTGCAACCTAGTAAGATAATTAAACATATGATATAAAATTATTGGACTTCAGTGACTTTTGACAGAAGTGTGCTTATGAGTTTTAATGAAATAGCAATTAAAAAAAAACACATTTGGTGCCTTATTATACACCTTGTTTTAGACAAAACCTCCCATATTATATTAATGGCGAGACTTGTTAATTAATGTGCAACTAAAAATGTCCAGTCTCAGAGCTGACAAACAGTATAAATAATGAAAAACAAACAATTTAGTCAGTCCAGATAATCCCCACGAAACTATCCAGTTTAGAGAAAATGAATTTATTTTATTTCAATGCAACCTCTCCACTTATTGCATGATCACAGAGCAGGTAATAAAACTGCAATGTAATAATTAGGCCTACGACACAACAGGATAGTGAATGCAAAGTGAATTTAAAAGTTTAGTATACGAAAGCCAACCTTAATATAAAGCGGACTATGTGAACTTTTTCCAGTTAAAATATTTTATTGTACAATTTTAAAATAATTTTGAATCGTGGCATTTCACACCGCAGTGGGAAACCTTTATAGAATATCTGTATCACTGTTACGAAGCCATGAATTGCCATGTTAATTGCATTACAATTTAAGAATGTGTCTGTGAAATTACTTTCCAGTTAAATAACAGGCCGAAAAGCTAATGCCATGTATATAATTTGAGTCCCTCTCAAAAAAAGTTTAGAACCACTTAAAGGAAAACGGTCATAATTTATTATTTTAAAATAAATTCTATGCATTATAGCCCATGAGCAGTACATTGTAATGCATGCATACAACCGGTCTTTACTGCATCTGCATTGGGGCAGCTATCTATATACATCTACTTTGGTCAGAAGGACCCCTAAATTGGTTAAGGACTGGGCTTAATGAATGCCTGAAACCAGAACCGAATTTGGTTTTAGAGGTCTGCCACTTCTGCACATTAGAATTTTATGTCACCCCTACATCCTGTGGTTGAGTAAGAGGTGTTTCTGATCAAAGAGGACTTAACAATGATCACTGCCAGAGAGCAAGGTGCCAGAGGATGCAATGATAAGAGGTGATATATATATATATATATATATATATATATACACACACTGCAGTATAATACAAGAGGCTAGAATACAGGTAATATTTTATTTTAAATACTCACGATGACAGTCTTCACTTAAAAGATAAATTAACCAAATAACAGCATCTATTAATTTTCCTACCTAATATGGGCCTCGGTTTAATATTTTTGGATAAGCTTTTGAAAAAAAAAAAATATATATATATATATATATAAATAAATATATAATATACACACACATGTACATATATATATATATATATATATATAATGCGCACACACACACAGTGAATGGGGAGTTACTAAGTGGCTTAAAGAGCCAGCTGATACGGAGTCTGATGGCGCCATATAAACAATAAAATAACAATAATATTCTCAGCCAATCAGAGACGCTCGCCAAGGCCTTTCAGCGACTTTGGGGTTACATCATTCATGAACGGTTTATTCCCTAAAGGCAAGCTGGCACCAGGCACTAATGAAGTAGTTTGGTGCACAAAGTGTTCAAAAATATGAAATCATTTTAAAAGCTTATCCAAAAATATTGAATGAGGGTCATAATTAGGGCTGTGTAGTGCCAATTCAAGAGCCATTGCCAAACAATCTACGGATGAGATAGCTTAGTTTGGTTTACATCCAAACTAACATAGTGATACATCTCCCATTGCCCTCTACAGACAATCGTTTGTCAGTGACTATCGAAACTTTGGGAAAACACTGACACCCAACATATCAACTTTAGAACGAGGCACTTAGAGAAAATCTCATTTCACAAACAGGAAAGATTAGGATATTTTGCAGATATGCAGTTTCACTACTTCCTCCAGGTAAATATTCATCCATTCTTGGATACTTTTCTAGGCCTGGATGTACGATGAATATTTGTCAACTCAAAATATGTTGCTAAAATTAGAAATAAATTCACACTCTTACAGTTTTTACCAATATTAAAAACACTGAACAGAGAAAAGCTAATTTGGATTAAAAATTTTAAATTCGTCACTCTCTTCCAGTCTCGACTTGTTATCAAGTATTTCATACACACTTTAAAAAAAATGTCTCCGATGTAAGGCAAACCCTTTTCGTCCTACACAGCTAAACAAATGATTTAAGAGTAAGTCAAACACTGTATCTCTACCAAACAAAAAAAAAATGTATGCTTGTTAGGAAGCTCTCTGTTATAGATATTACAGATACATGTCATTCTTCTTGCTGTGTTCAAACATCAGTGTCATCACCTTCCCTCCCAAGCATCTTCACGCTGCTTTGCTTCCAAATGCCTTCTCTCTACAAAGAAAATAGAAGGTTTGAAAGATTTTATTCTCATCTCAGCAGCACCTGCCGTTTCTGTTGCTTTCTTGCTGTCGGAATGATATTGAGAATACCAATTAAGCTGCTCATCAGAGGGATATTTTTCAGAAGAATAAATGGTTACATTTCAACAGGCTGATGATGCCAACTGTATTTTTTTTTAGTAGAGACGTACTGGATACCACACTCACCAAGTAACCCCAGTGCTCTAAAGCAAGGGCTGGACAGGCCTCCCTTCCAAGATATGCAGAATAAATAACTGTTCAGGCACTCCGGGATAACAAAAATACCAGATTTATTGGGGCAAAAACGGCAACGTTTCGACCCTATCGGGTTTTTATCAAGCTTGATAAAGACCAGGTATTGTTGAAACATTGCAGTTTTTGTCCCAATAAAGCTGTTATTTTTGTTATCCCGGAGTGCCTGAACTGTTATTTAAACTTTTTTTTTTTGTCCCAGATTTAAATATACAGAAAACTCACTTTTTACAGCATTTGCCCGGAAGGGCATTTCACTTTAACCATGTACAGAAATGGCTAAAAATAACTTGAATGAATACGGTTAAATTAATACTGATTACAGAGTAACAAAAACTAAATTCGAAGAAAAAGCAGATCTGTAGTTAAAATTCACCAAGTATAAAAAAAAAAAAAAAAAAAAAAAAAAATGTATGTGTACATCATTCTTTGCACTTGACTTTAGGATAAAGAAAAATTAATTTCACTGAAATTCTAAACAATCATTTTAAGGGAGGATAAAATTAGATTCTACTGTAATGCCAGTTCCAATGTATGAAGTTTGGAGCTCTGCAGACATGTACCTGAATTTGATCACATAACACATTTCAGTACCGTGCCAAAACCATACTGCAAACCACTGCGGGTTATGCTCTATTTGAATAAACATGTTGGGCTCTGAGAGCCCCATCTTGTGGCAGCTTTTGGTGCAAGTTAAAGAAGACAGAAGAGGAAGGGTTGATATTATTATTATTATTATCGCCATTTATATAGCGCCAACAGATTCCGTAGCGCTTTACAATATTAGATATACTAGATCTATATAGATTTATATATCGGATTTGTAACACTGCACACTGGTGTAAATGTTTCTGTAGTTTAAAGGACAAATATAAAAAGTTCAGTGGAAAATGTCAGAGGCAGCAAATTGGCATTAACAAGCTTAGCTGCTACATAAAAACCAAATGGGTTTCAGATTTCACCCAGAACACAAAGTGCTTTGTCTCAAGGAAACTAAAAACAAACACTTACCGGTATGTGACATTTACACTTCCACTTAAATAAAAGAAAAAATACAGTTTGCATGTTGAGTGATTGCTTAAACGTATAACACCTCCTTAACAGGATATTGAAAGGTAAACACTAGAGAATTAGGAATACAGACATGAAATCTACCTATTTAGATTCAGGGCCCACAGAATTAAGGTAGTTTTACTCAACTTACTCCCTCCCCCCCGCCGGTCTCTCCACGGCCCCCCTGCCTGAGATCAATCTTAACGATTTCAGCCAATCCAAAGTTTCCTCATAGGGAAGGATTGGGAGGCTAGTGAGCATGCGCAGCCAATTGCATTTCCTCACAGAGATGCACTGAGACGCTAAATGGCAGTCTTGCCAACCAGAATGCAGGAAGTGCCTCTAGTGGCTGCCCAAGTGATAGCCACTATGGATACCGTTCTGGAGCAGTGTAAGCCCTGCCTTTTTGCAGACATTGCTCGGAACTCAGGGATATACTCTATGCACCATAACCATTACATTAAGTTGTAGTGATGCTGGTGACTATAGTATCCCTTTTAAAACTACAAAATTATTAACCAGACATAACAATAGAGAGGGATTTGTTTTTATTAACAGATCTGATATGGCACTCTTATACAGAGTGCTTTGCTAAATGTAACAATCAAACTTATTGTTACAGACAGAGAGATACCTTCTTTAAAATAATAGCACAACAATGAGGAGTTATTGTCCTGTTAAATAATGTCATGGTCACCTCTCTAGCCAATTGAGGATCTAGCCCTGAGCCCAAGGAACTTTAGAGCAAACACTAATTCTAAATAACATGAAAAATGCTGACCTTGTGAATGCTTATACAGTGTAGGATGTATAGGGTGTGCCATAAAATGGTGCGCCATAGCACTACACCAATAATGTGCCTGTAAAGAATTTAGGTAATCATGCGAGTCATTGTACTGTCATTAATGATTGAGGTTATTAGGTCATACCTCAATACCCTCGGTCATTAGGGGCACAGAACCTTGACAAAGCAGCACACACCTCCTTCACAAGCATGCCACTGAAATTCCAGAATACGGCTTTGCTGTTAGTTTGAAAAAGGGTGTAGCTCTACTTCGGCCAATGTAGGAAGCTAAGCGCAGCCAGCTGCAATATAATTAGCATCCTTTTATTGGTAAAAAAAAAATAAGCTAGAGATGATGGGTGAAATACATAATGCAAAACACAAATATAATAAAACTACAAACATTTAGTGGTCATGGTAGATAGAGAGATTCTTTAAAAACGTTTCAAGGCCTTATTGGGTATACTGTCAAACAGAGAAGTACAATGAAAAATAAACTTTTTTGGCTTGTAGACAAGACCTTGTTGTAAATAGGGCAAGTGTCCCTTGCTCAATGATAATTATGATCACACTAGAAAGAAAAAAAAAAAACAAAAAAAAACTGTCTTTATAGCTCTACAGCAAAAAGCAGTTAACAATGATTGCTGAAAAAACAGAAACCGTTGCAAAATATAATTGCTTCCTCTCACCTCTAGCTTCCTGTAGCTTCTTTCGTTCAGCCTCCCTCTCTGCTTTGGTCTGGGTACTTCGTACTCCCAGGGCACTAATCACAAGTCTCCTTGCAAGAACCGCAGACGTTTCTGGACGTTCTTTGGCCGGCTGTAGAAACTCTGAGCCACATAAAGAACAAAGAGAAAAGAAAGTATATGATTTAATATAATAATGATATCTAAAGCAGTAAATTACGGGGGCAAAAAATGATAAAGTCAAAACTGTGGCGCCTCACTTCTACTTGTTAAACAGACTTGGTCCAGAACACTTAACTCCAGAGAGACCAATGACGTTTCATATTGTAATCACCTTAAAAATACTTCTGGCTCTTCTAGAATATCTGGCCTATTTAGGATCACATCAAATGCTGCCAGTCCTTAACATATTTATATTTACATTTCGACAATAAAATTAAAAAAAAAAAAAAAAAAGACCTCCCTTATCTGCACTTAAGTTATCATTTAAAAAGAAAAGTATTATTATTCTGGTTGCAAAACGGAATACAAAAAAAAACCCAACATACTGGATAAGGTTGCAAACCAGCATCAATAATAAATAAATATATAAGCAGAAATATTAACCCTTTAAGGACTGAGGCAGATGTACAAGTTGTGATCAAACAAAAAGTAAAAAAAAAAGTTGAATCTGCGCTTTATGCCTGTTCAACCGTAATTCACCTCTTTCATATTAAATGCACCCAGACTTATTATATATCATTTTATTCAGGAGAAACAGGGCTTTTAGGTCATATCAAACATGTATATGTGAAACATGATTTAATATGAAAAAAAATATAAAAGAAATGTGAGAAATTAAGATATGTTATTGTGAGTTGATGCAGTGACATAGTGGTAAGGAGGATTTGTTGCACTTTTTTTGTTGTTTTGTTTATGCATAAGAAATAAACAAGCTTATCAGAGAAGTCAACATGGCATCTGAACAAGTGTTCGTCAAAACAAGGTAGCGTAGCCATAAGCGAATATACTTAACTGGGGATGTGTACAGTTAGTGTAGTGATCTACATAACTAGTCAGACATGGAGATGCGAGTCAGTATTAACCCCTTAAGGACAGAGCTTCGGAAGCTTGTCTTTCACTTTGTGACAACGGCATTTTTTGCTGTTTGCGTTCAACTGCAATTTGCATTTGACTAATTTATTGCACCGACGCATATTATATACCGTTTTTTAAAGGACAGAAAGGGCTTTCATTTGATGTAACATATATATATATATATATACATGCTTATTTATTATAAAAAAAATACAGAAAAATGCAAAAAAAAATGAAAAATTTTGATTTTTTTTTACAGTTTTTGCAATAATAATGTGTGCCTAATTAGTGCAGGTTAAGGAAAGTAATTAAAAATAAATTTATTTAGTTGTTCTGATTTACAGAATATATAATGTGTCTGGGATTTTCAGTTTTTTTTGGTAGTTACAGGTCACAAAGCACAAGGAGTAAAATAAACTTTTAATATGGAGCGATTTTAGAATTTGGTATGTTTGTCTTGTAAGCTTTATAGCCATAGAAGAAAACAAAATTGCCACACAAAAGTATATATTTATATAAAGTAGACACCACAGGCTATTTACCTAAGGTTGTTTTGACACTTTCTACGTAGCCATTTTACCGCCAACCTCTGCTAAATATTGGAGTAAAATTGTGTTTTTTGGGGGTTTTCGCACACAAACTTATAACAAAGAACTTCTCATGTGTATTTTGTAAAGTTGGTGTGTGCTATTCCTGTACAAAGTTTTATTATGTGTTCAGTTACTTCTGCTGAGTACAACGGTACCCCCATTGTATGTCTTTGGCACTATTTCGTGAAGCTACAGTGCCATATAGGAGACCTGTCCTTTTCAGTATTCACAGTAGAATTTTGAGAGAAGGATTTAATGAGCCTATGCTTCCATTTGGGGTATTATAACAGTTTGACTGTTCAAAAAAACCCCACAAAGGCCTACCATTTGTAAAAGTAGACACCCCAGGGTATCTCATAAGGTGCATATTGTGCCTTAACATGCCCCCATTTTTTTACCATTACATGCCAAAGTATGTGGTAAAAAATAATTTTGTGCATTTTTTTACATACGGATTGCATTTTTGCTGGGCATTTTGTATATTTCATATGTGCCACTAAGTTCAACCCCCCCAAATTATGCTCAGCTAAGTCTTCTGAGTAAAAGGACACCCCCATTGTATGTCTATGGCATTATTTCGTGAAGCTACAGTGCCATACAGGAGACCTGTCCTTTTCAGTATTCACAGTAGAATTTTGAGCGACGGATTTAATGAGCCTATGCTTCCATTTGGGTTATTATAACAGTTTGACTGTTCAAAAAAAACCCACAAAGGCCTACCATTTGTAAAAGTAGACACCCCAGGGTATCTCATAAGGTGAATATTGTGCCTTAACATGCCCCCATTTTTTTACCATTACATGCCAAAGTATGTGGTAAAAAATTATTTTGTGCATTTTTTACATACGGATTGCATTTTTGCTGGGCATTTTGTATATTTCATATGTGCCACTAAGTTCAAACCCCCCAAATTATGCTCAGCTAAGTCTTCTGAGTAAAAGGACACCCCCATTGTATGTCTATGGCACTATTTTGTGAAGCTACAGTGCCATATAGGAGACCAAGCCATATCAGTTTTTACCGAACTTTGAATTTTGACGCCGGGCCTAAGTGCAATTTCCAAGCATCTTCGCAGGTTTTAAATTCAAACTACCCCACAAAGGCCTACCATTTCTTAAAGTAGACACCCCAGGGTATTTCAAAAGGCATATTTTGAACCTTAGCGTGGGATCATTTTTCCGCTAGCGTGTACCAGGTGTAGTGGTAATAAGCGTTTTTTTCTGCCTTTTTGACACACAAAGTGAGTTTGCACAGTATATTTTGCAAACCATATGTGTACTACCACTGTATAATACTTCATATGTTGCTCAGCTATGTCTGCTGAGTACAAAAATACCCCCGTATGTACCTTTGCCAGGTATATGTGGACATCGGAGGGGCACATTTGGGACACAGCCATTCCATTTTTTTTTTCAAACTTTACATTTTTACGCTGTGCCCATGTCCCATTTTAGAGTATTTTACCAGGCTATATAAACCATATACCCCATAAAGCCATACCATTTCTTAAAGAAGACATCCCAGGGTATTTTAAAAGGCATATTTTGAACCTTAGCGTGGGATCATTTTTCCGCTAGCTTGTACCAGGTGTAGTGGTAATGAGCGTTATTAAATGTATTTTTTTACTTTTTAAAACTTTTTTTACTTTTTAAAACTATTTTTTAAACTTTTGTTTTGCTTATTAATTTTTTTAAAGTTTCCTAAACTTTCGTAAAACTTTTTTTTACAGATTTAACATTTTTCTAAGCTTTTTTTTTACGTTAACCCCTAACTAGCAGTAAGAAGCACTAACAGTAAATTCCCCATTTTCCCATAACTCCCACCCACCCCAGCTAGCAAAATATTTAATTATACAATATTTAAATTAGTTAATTAAATAAAGTTAACCCCTGAGGGTTAAAAAATAAATAAAAGTTAATCGTCAGGGGTTAAAAAAAAATTAGATCACAGTATAATACTGTGATCTGTATTTTGATCACTGTAGGCAGTGATCGACTGGCAGGGAAGGGGTTAATTTTTATTTGGACTGGGTAAAGGGTTTATTTTTTTTACATTTTTTACTTAAACGTTATTAAAACTTTTTTTTAACTTAATTTTTTAACTTTTTAAAGCTTATTTTTAAACTTTTTTTAACGTTAACCCTTAGTTAGCCTAATACTAAATCCCCCAATTCCCCACTAACTTCCACCCTCCCCAGCTAGCTAAATTTATAACTTTAAAAAATTTAAATTAATTAATAAAATAAATTTAACCCCTGAGGGTTAAAAAAAATAATAATTAACCCTCAGGGGTTTAAAAAAAAAAATCAGATCATAGTAAAATGTAATCCCTGCCAATTGATCACTGTAGTCAGTGATCAATTGGCAGGGAAGGGGTTAATTTTATATTAAAATGGGTAAAGGGGGGTAAAGTGGGGTGGGATTTTAATTAAACTTTATTGTTTTGTCACCAGGGGGCAGGATCACTGAAGATCCGGCTCCCTGCACTTCACACAGAACCAGGAAGTGCAGGGAGGCGGAGGTGAGTATAGAGAGCACATGTGCTCTCTCTGGCATGCTGTCAGAGCGGGCACATGTACTGTGACAGCCCGATCCGGTGCTCCCGGTCTGCCTCTAATGCAGAGGCAGACCGGAGCACCATTAACCCCACGATCGCCGCAATTGCGGCGATCTGGGGTTAATTTTAACGGGTGACGGACGAGGTCCGTCACTTGTCGTTAAGGCAATCCCGAGTGACGGACCTCGCCCGTCACTCGTCGTTAAGGGGTTAATTAATTAGTTGACATGCTAATAAACCGTGTCAGGCTGATATTCCACTGGGTACCACACACTTTATAGAGAAGATTAAGAGAACAGGATTGACCTCCCTGCACCTTAAGCTTAGTAAGCGAGTTAAGTCAGGTGTCGTGTGATGACTCTTACTGCGTATATGACTGACTAGCCAGGTAAGACAGGACCAACTTGGATTGTGTGCAGTTACTTTTTAGCGTGCAATAACGTGGCGTAGTATAACCCCCAAGGCACAGTGCAGCACTGGAGTAGCCAGGTTTAGGGATACATGCAGACTCAGGAGAGGTAAGTGCGGTCAGAATTAAAATCAACTATAAGAAAAACAAAAAGAAACAAAGACTGAAATATAGAATATACACTAGTCTGCTGTAAACTTGGGCATATGTGGCAAGCAGCAGCTTAGTCGCTCCCATAGCTGCGCTGGATCAGCCGATGTCTTGACTGGGAATGGGTCCTGTGTAGCTTATGCTGAAATGCTTGAGTGCCTGATTGCTAATCAACTAGGAGTATGTCCAATCCTGTGCTTCTGCTGGCGCAAACCCACGACAGAGAATAGAGCTTGCGCGGCGTGTTCATTATTCCCACAAGTATTGGCTGGATCAGAGTCCTGGTAAAGTCCCCACATACCTGCCAGTGTGGTTTGTGGACGGTGGAAGGTGAAACCTCTGGTGTAGACAGTGCTCCTGTTGATGAGCCAAATGTCTCTCTGCTCGAGTGGTGCGCTGTCACCCTCCGGTGTTACACGGTGGTTGGGGGGGGGAACGGAGAGGTTGCGCTGTCTCATCGGATCGTTGCCAGCGTGCATTATTCAGGTCGACACCGACTTCAGGAAAGCTACTCAGCCACTGCTCGGGTAATCTGGTAGCAGACGTGGCGGCCATCTTTTTTCCATGCGGGCCCAGGCTGGTCACTCCACTGCCCAGATACTGTGAGTGAGCACTGTGTACTTTGTGGGTACCGGGATAACCCCCAAACTGTTATAAATCGGTAAGACTTCACTGAGTGTTTCAAAACCGTAAAACTATCACAACAATGATAACGTCGTGTGTGAAAAAATTAAATAATGGCACTTTCACTGACAATATCAATGTTGTTATAAATTTTACTGTTTTGAAACACTAATATCTGTGTTCAACAAAGTCTCCAGAGTAAAACAGTACCCCCCATGTACAGGTTTTATGGTGTCTTGGAAAGTTACATGGTTAGATATAGGGCCTGCGAACCAAATTCTGTGGACTGTCTGCCTGGGTTGTCAGGCAGGTCCCTCAAACAGCAAAACCCTGCGATCACATGGCCTGGTACAGCAGCAGAGGGACAGCCTGGGATGCCAGGCAAGTCCCCACATCGCAATTGCCAGCAGGTGATTGCCAGCGATCAGGTACGTACATAGCATGGCCTGGACATAATATGCCGGTCCCCAAGGACTGCATAGTATGCCTGCTGTCCTTAAGAGGTTAAACAATGAACGTACAAAGACAAGTTCCTCTGTATTTATTTATACTCTTGTAATATTTTAATAGGTTACTCAAAGATGCTGTACTAGTTATGATGGCAGGAATAACCAATGTTCGCACCACCGGTAGCATGGCACACTGTTTCATAGGCTTCCGATATCTGGCTTCTGTGGAACCGCAGCAGCCAGAAAGCAATCTAATGGTCAGCTGATCTATCTTAGTTAACAAATTCCTCTCTGTGCAAATATATATGTATATAATTGAAATTAGCCAGACCGATAACGATAGTCTTGTTCTGGACTGGCTAATAACACCTAAGGAAACATCCAGAGATTTGAGTTATACCTCTGACAACAGAGGGATTACACTCTTTGTGCTTTGTTTCGCTATGAAATGCAGCATATACTGACACTAGGCAGCATTGTCACTACAAATCACTGAAGTGGTCATGGTGCTTGGAGTAACTCTTCCTTTAATATTCAGCCATATTGACGATTGAAAAATTAGGTTATAAATTAAATTACATCTCATGCACAGTACAGTTATGACAACCATGCAAATAAATCAACGAATTCCTCTTACCCATGGGGTGTGGAACCCCAGCCAGCCAGCTTTCTTTAATGTCTACTCTACCTTAACATTACCATTCTTGCTTCTCTGTTCTGTTCCTTTAGGCCTACTTTGGCATGACCCTTACGAATCTTTTAAAATAATTTTGAACGCAGTTAAATGTAATACGTTTTTTACCCCTATGCCATTTCCCTACGCTCCAAAGGACAATACAAGAGTAGAGGACAGTCAGCTCCTTCACTGACGGCACATTTCACTGTAGAACTCTCTGTGGAGGGCTTACGGACCAAAGGCTACTCATCATGCATTTATCACAATAATGCTTGTGCATGAAACCTGTTAATTGTTAAATCCGCTCCATACCTATAACCTTGCCTGTATGGATACATCATTGATGATCTTATTGTCTATGCAATGACTCTGCACAGTCCACTTCTGAGTAGATCACTGCAACCTTTTTCAACAGAAGCTTTGGACGGTAATTTGTGTACAGGCCACATTGTACACCCCCCTTACGAATGCTATTACTTTTGCATTGTACTGTCATGATATTGCATTATATTGTATTTTGACTTTCCTGTTAACCTTTCTTCACTACAAAACACGATTAAATAAATAATAAAAGATAAAAAAAGAAATCAACTAAGGCCCTTAATGTAGAAAGAGTAAAAAAAAAAAAAAAGGGGGGGGGGGGGGTGGACCACCACTTGTACATGAATATTCAGATTTTGGATGCAGGGATTACTTTATACTGCAGATCCTCGGCACCCGACAGAGGATCGCTGGTACTCTCCAGGGAAAATCCGACATTGGACTGCGAAAGGGTAAACTATTTTGTCAGATATATTCCAACATAGGACTGCAAAGGGTTAAAGGTTTTCATTGGTTAATTAGATAATAGAAAACCCAAGATAAGTTGGGCTTGCAAGTATACACGTACAATTAAATGTCCCACACTAAAGTACATTGTCTGTAATATTTCAGAGTTAAAAATTTATTCACATGTGTTTACTTGGCACAATACGTTTTTCCAATGCAGTTTTGATCATATTAAGTCATTTATGATGTTCTGAATTTGTTGGCCATAATGTTTTATTATTAAATATTAATAAAAGAAGAAAAATCTTCCACAGAAAATTCCCCACAGCTATTTTCTTTGCAGAAAAATAAAGCTTTGCCAACATTTTTATGCCCATCATTGAGGTCTATATGAAAAGAAGAAAAACAAAAATAACATAACTTGAGGGTGTTAATAAATGGATTTTCTAAAGATCTAACAGACCATGTAATAAAGATTGCCAATGCTGGGAGGCAGGGATACATCTCATTTTATAACTTTGCATTTTAAATTGGCTACAATGCATTCTTTCTATATATTGTCCATGTTTTACAGCATTGCATAATATGATGGCCGTTTATTACTAAAGCTTAATAAAAATATTAAAGGGACACTATAGTCAACTGAACAACTTTAGCTTAATGAAGCAGTTTTGGTGTATAGAACATGCCCCTGCAGCCTCACTGCTCAATCCTCTGCCATTTAGGAGTTAAAACCCTTTGTTCATGAACCCTAGTCACACCTCCCTGCATGTGACTTGCACAGCCTTCCATAAACACTTCCTGTAAAGAGAGCCCTATTTAGGCTTTCTTTATTACAAGTTCTGTTTAATTAAGATTTTCTTAGCCCCTGCTATGTTAATAGCTTGCTAGACCCTGCAAGAGCCTCCTGTATGTGATTAAAGTTCAATTTAGAGATTGAGATACAATTATTTAAAGCGGCACTGTCATGCCGAATTTACCTTTCCTCAATCTCTTCCTCTTCTCCCCATCTCTCGGGATCTGTTATTCTTTTCTTCATGTCTTCTTTAATTTTCTTTAAAATCATAAGACAAAGTAGGGACTCTTTGACTTATGGAGGATTCCTCCGCTTGACCAGCGGAGGAGCAAAGTGTGCTTCATTTCCGCTGGTCAGAGCAATTTTCCCATGATCACTAGCTTTCCTCCCTGTTCCCACAATGCTTCCTGTCAGTATTGCCGAACGTCCTGTCACTTAGACAGAACGCCGGCAAAACTGCCAAATTGCATCCTAACAGAATGAGAAGAGTTTCTCCATTGGTGTTAGGATGCAATTCGGTACTTTGTTCGTATCGGAATTTCATTCTAATGAATTAAACTCCGATCCTATTCATTGCCGCGGCTGCATCTTGCAGCCGCTTATTAGATAACTCCCTAATTCCCACGGTATCAGGGAGCTATCTACTAAAAGGCTGAAAGACCTAAATTGGTCTTTCAGCCAAATTTACTAATACTAAGTAAAGATTACTTAGTATTAGTAAATAATATGCCCCTACTCGCTATATCGCGAGTAGGGGCATGTCTAGTAAGCAGCCTATAGCCCCCCCCGGCTGGTGTCCTGCCCCCACCCCTGCGCGGTGGGTGGGGGCCCTAAATAAAGATTGGGGGGACCTACTGTCCTCCCCCCCTGGCCCCCACACCTGCGCAGTGGGTGGGGGCCCTAATAAAACAATAAGGGGGGGGGACCTACTGTCCTCCCCCCCTGAGCGGTGGGTGGGGGCCCTAAATAAAGATAGGGGGGGTGACCTACTGTCCTCCCCCCCGGCCCCCACCCCTGAGCAGTCGGTGGGGGCCCTAAATAAAGATGGGGGGGGCCTACTGTCCCCCCCCTGGCCCCCACACCTGCGCAGTTGGTGGGGGCCCTAATAAAACAATAAGGGGGGGGGACCTACTGTCCTCCCCCCCTGGCCCCAACCCCTGCGCAGTGGGTGGGGCCCTAATAAAACAATAAGGGGGGGGAGACCTACTGTCCTCCCCCCTGGCCCCCACCCCTGAGCGGTGGGTGGGGGCCCTAAATAAAGATTGGGGGGGGACCTACTGTCCTCCCCCCCTGGCCCCACACCTGCGCGGTGGGTGGGGGCCCTAATAAAACAATAAGGGGGGGACCTACTGTCCTCCCCCCAGGCCCCCACCCCTGAGCGATGGGTGGGGGCCCTAAATGAAACCCCCCCCAATCAAGATGACTAGGGGTCCCAAGCCCCTGCTATGTTTACATATGGGTTAATCCAGCCTCTAGTGGCTGTCTCATTGACAGCCGCTAGAGGCGCTTCTGCGCTTCTCACTGTGAATTTCACAGTGATTAGACGCCAGCATCCATAGGAAAGCATTGAGAATGCTTTCCTATGGACTGGCTGAATGCGCGCGTGTCTCTTGACGCGCATGCGCGTTCAGCCAGGGACGTCAGAAGAGGGAGGAGAGTCCCAGCGCCGAGGGAGCCCGGCGCTGGAAAAAAGGTAAGGAATTTATCCCTTCCTCCCCTTTCAGTGCAGCGGGAGAGGGACCCTGAGGGTTGGGGCACCCTCAGGCCACTATAGTGGTCCTTTAAAGCGGTGTTCTGCTGGGTGCAGTTTAGAGAGACGGTGCAGAGGAAAGTACATTCTTTCAGTGCAGACCCACTGCTCTGGCTAATATTAATCTGTGAGCACCCTCAAGTCACTTGCCAACGGTTACCTAGGATAGACCAACTGCTTCTTTGTGCACCACTTTGTGTCGCTTTTGAAAAAAATATATATTTTACCTTTTTTTTTTACTTAACAGGTCAATGCAGTCACAAACAACCAAGCAGTCAATGAAAAACACCATGGAAAAATACATAAACGCACCAAAAAACACACATATTTTACAAGTTATATGCTTTTATATGACAGAACACTCTGGAAATTTAATAGGAAAGAAAACACCCAAACTGCACTGTTTAAGGAAGATCTATTTACAACGGTTAGATTTGGCCCCAGACAATGACTTGAGAAGCATGATTGAATCTCTGCTCAAAACATTAATCACAAGGAAGTGACTATGTCAGGACTGGTACCTTTACTGGCATTTTGTGAGCACACTTGCAGTTTTAATAACTTGAAGGCAAGACTAGAACTTGTCAACAAAACAAGTCAAGTTTGTGAAGATTAATAAAAAGGCAATGCACCGGATACATAAATCTTACTAAATCAGAACGTCAGATGCAAACGGTACAATGCCCCCAACTGCGGATATAACAGCCATTCGCTAGTTCACAGTAAAATAAATGGACGAAGTTGCCATGTTACGTCCCCATACAGGGAAAAAAGGAGTCAGAGAACTTGCTTAACTTAAGTACGGAGGCAATCGTCCATGTTCTGAACCAAAACTAAACCTAGAATTTGAACTACATGTCCGTTTAACCATAATTTACCTCTTTTACATTAAGTGCACCTTATTATATATTATTTTGTTCCATTACGTAGTTCCATAAAAAAGTTCTGCATGGCATTTTAACTGTGAACGTCATAATACGGCTAGCATTTATTGCAATAAAACACACATTTGTATGCCCTCATGTCCCACGAGTTCAACAATGCCCCCATGTACAGGTTTTATGGGCTTTTGGAAAGTTACAGGATCAACGCTTGTCCATTTCGGTTTTTACACACTGAAATTTGCCGGATTGGTTTGCTGGTTTGCTAGGGTGTGTGTTGAGAGCGTATGGCAGTCCAGGAATGAAAGTTACCCCATCATAGCATACCATTTGCAAAAGTAGACAACCAGGCTATTCAAAATGGGGTATATGGCCAGTCTTCTTTTTTTAAATGTCTGATTCTATTGACATTTTCAGTATAAGGTACATCAGATACAGTAATCTGGGTGCCATGTGCCCACATTTTAACCCTGCAGCTAAAACCACAGCCATTAACCTTCTAGTGCCTATCATGCTGACAGCCTTTAGAGGCGTTTCTGTGAAACAGTAGATTAAAACTGCTGTTTCCGTCAGAAGGTTCAGACAGATCATATGAATGGCGCAGTGCGGCTTTTTGCTGCGCATGCGCGCTATCCTCCCAATAATTTCCTATTAAACATTGGTGATCTCAGCAATAGAGGAGGAGCTTCATTTAGGAGACCGGTGCTATGGGAAAGAAAAGGCAAGTAAACTACCCATTAACCATAGCAGCAGGGTTCCTATCACCTAAATAGCGACTCTGGCACGGTCTGTAGCATTAGAAATGCATATTTGTATTCCTATCATGCTTCTGAAGAGAGACAAAAACAAAACACACTTTGTGTCAATTTCTTCTACCCTAGTAGCCAGTTCACATTACCCCTCCCATGTAACCCTTGGAAAACCAACTTTACCCTCTTTTTCATAGAAAAATTGTATGTTCTCGGTATGTGAAAAGAGAGAAAAGATCAACAAGAATAAAAAAATGATAAATAATATATATAATATATTAAGGTGTTTGGTTTTTTTATTAAGCAAAAGCAGAAAAGGTTCTAAAGTAATTTCAAAGTCTTTAAATTGTTGCACGCTAGCCCCCAAACTAATTATTCTTTTTAATATTTCAACTTACCGGAACAGGATCTGGCTTTGGCTCTAGAAGCTTTCGATGCATGAGACAGTGGCCTCACTTTTAGTATAGGATTCTTCATAGACAATGCATCCCGGGCTGTGGAAAGAAGACAGATCACTCAATACCAGTTTCCAAAGTTTGGTTAAAGCCTCCATGAGAGTGTAGCTAATTAGCCAATAGTAAGTTTGTTTTGTTAAATATATGTATGAAAGTTAAAAATGAGGAATGTGTGGCTACCACATGCATTTGGCCAATTGTATATTTAAATATGCAGTGGAGGGAATATAGCTAATTATGCATCATTGCTGGTGCCATATATTTCCAGGCATACTGGCCCCCACCAACTAGTTACATCCATGAATGTAATACAGTACAAAAACTATAGAGCCCCCTCCCCTAAAAAATGTTCCACATTTGTAAAAAGTTATTAGAAAGGACTTTCCACCCTTAACCCCTCAATAAAGCTTTTAATGTGCCGCAGTCACTGAGCACGGTCATACCAGAACATTTTTTGTGTGATTATTTTTTTTTTTTTATGGTTTAACTTTAAATTGGGTCTCTGCCCATCACCAATGCCCGAGAAAACAATTAATTATGTATCAGAACAGCGACCAGGCAGAGCAAAAAGGAACGCAATGCAGACAGGCACCCAGGGGTCCAACTTTCATGAGCAGCGGCAATTTTGTGCTATAACTCCCTCTCAGACAGGACAGTGTGTCCACCAGGGTGCTATGATCATCAGACACTTTGCAAATAAATACAAAAATATATATATACTTTTAAAGTTTCCTTAGAAGCTCGGTTTTGTGGGTCAGTCTGCAACAGCAGACTAATCAGGAAGAGACTCTTTTCCCAGAAAGCCCTGTCCACCATTAGCGGTAAATTCAGCATAAGTAGTTGCACTCATTACATAGAATGAGTAGAACTGCTCTGCAGTGGATTTCATCAGTTTACAAACAACGTTGTTCAGTGACGCCGCCATGTGGGCAGATCAGCAGAGTGAATAAACATGTTAAAATATCTAAAAAAGTACCTGAAAGTTTCTTCATTGATGTTTAAGTCAGAATAAGGTGCAGAAGGGATTAACATTACAACATTGAAAGAGACGCGAGACTACAGTACCTGTAATCGGACTGGAGAAAAGACCAAGAGCGTGCGTTTCATCCACCCATTTAATGTCAAATCCCTTCTTCCTGCAGCAGAATTACACAAAAGAAAAAACTCAATAACATGCATTGCCAATGGCACACATGCAACGTTTTACACCTGTTAAGTCAGCCCACACAATTGGCTTATGTACGTGGGTATGATATTGTATCTCCATTTTACGACATTCTGACTAAAACCAAGCCCTAGTTCCGAATGGATGACTTTTGAACAAGCACAAACTGTCAGCGGCAAATCAGTTTCAAAAAAGCAAGAGTGTCACGGATTGCTTCCTTCTGCATGATTATCAAAAGAAGAGCCAGATGTAGAGAACAATGCACGAGGAGTGAGCTGGAATCCTGAATCTACCCAGCAGTCCATACCATTTGACGAGTAGCATGGTTTGGGGATAGGATATTTAATCTTAAGGCCCTGCAGGTAAGTGGTAACTTGAGGCCATCGTTTTATATCTATTTCTACAATTTTATAAAGTGAATTGAAGTGGTCATGTTGGCAAGATTCTGTATGTGTAACATTTCTGTTTGAAACGCTGCACACAGTCAGTAATTGGCCCTTGTGTAACCCCTTGTGTAGTTTATTTGTGTAACGGAGGCAAGTTACATTACTTTCACAGCCTGAAGTTCCGGGGTTCCAAATGTCAATTCTGTACATAAAATATGTCTGTCAGAGCCCACCGCACACTTGCAACGGATGTATCAAGCTTCTCCTTTGGAGGGAAGTGAAGAAGACCCTGAACAAGTAGATCTCTCCTGCCTCCCTATAGCCTCAGTAAAGCTTTTTTTTGGGGGGGGGTTTGTTTTCTATTTATTACTCTCCATCCTCACCAGCTCACATTGAATAAGTGCGGCCTGAGGGCAAAATGGTCCAATCACAGGCTTCTCTATGAGAATCCCAAGATTGGCTGGCAGGAGGGCCTTGCTGACAACGGGTGGAGGCATGAAAGGCAACACCAGGAGGTTCGTCCAGCACTGGATTCCAGTTAAGTACAAGTATTTTGTGCAGGTTTATTGAAAAAAATAAATGTTTTGGTTAGTTAGCAAAGCCCAATATGGCATTTTAAGTAGAATAACCCCCCCTCTGCATACAGGTTGGAGTAACCCTCATTCTTACCCTTACATTACCGCCCCTACCCTCTTACTAAAATTTCAATTTCTAATCTCTCTTCTCCTTACCCTATCCTTAATTCACCAACGCCACACCTAACCGTTCACCCACATTCCTAACCTCTCATTCCTAACAGTTACAGCTATCTGTAGATATTGAGGACATATCCTGCATTGTAGTGGCCAACATCACACCACTACCAAACTGGCTAAATTTGTTTAGTCATAGTAACTGTGATCAATTTGCTGGCTTCGATCTGTATTACATACCATCAATACCTCCACACACAATAATACATACTTCAACCCAAAAAGGATGGCCTTCTGATGGTATTTAAAGAAATGGTAATGCTTGGTTGATCAGCAGCAGGAGTTAACGATAGTAGATTTTTTAAAATGTAAATAATAGTTACAAGACACTGGTCCACACAAGAGCAAAACAGATTAGTACAATGTTACTTTGTCACCCAAGTAAAATGGGCCACTACAAGCAGAAGCAAATTACAAAACTAACTGATATGCTGTTCTGAAAAGGAATTACTTTTTTAATACGAATAAGCAGGACTCACAGATAATTGGCAAAAGAGCGCATTAAATCCTCAGTCTTAAATTCCGCAGGAAAATCGTAGATCTCAATCACGTGCGACAAATCAAAATCATCCATTTCTGGTTCTTCGGGTTCGTAGTCGTAGTAGTTAAATTTGGTTGCCTGTAAGGTCTTTGCAGTCTTCTCTCTGTTTGTGAGCTAATATAACAAAGTGAATAGTGATAATATAGAATGCCAGATCAAGAATCTACTGGATATTTTGATGTATGCAAAGATAAGACATATCATAAAGGCAGATAAATATCAACGGGGACACAACATACATGTCTCAGGAAATTACAAGATATCAAAACTGCAGATACACTATATTCCACTTTAATTATTTTTAGTATGTGATTGGTACATATATGTATTAAAAAACAATTAAATGGAGAGCTAATTCATTTTCACCCACTGGCTACCAGTACGATAATGGTCTCACACATTGCTATGGTAAATTTACCTCTTCCAAAAGATGAGGGTCAAGACAGTCTCCATCATCAGTGAATAGGTTATCCCAGCTTTCAGCACCATCACCACTCCCATCACACTGAGCTGTGCTGTCTTTTGAAGTTTCGCAATAGGTCGCACATGGTCTTTCCACATTGTCCTCTTTGTTAGTCTTGTTACTTAATGCATCGTCAGTCCCCTCCCGTGTACAATCAATCATTGTATTGTGTATGTTTGGACCCTGCAGATCACCTGAGCAGCTTATGCCTGTTTCAGAACTCACACATAATACAGCAGACACTGGTTCTGCACATACCTCTGTTCTAACATCACACTCTGTCATATGACAAACGTTTTCTAACCCTACATCTGCATTATTCATATCACTGCAGCTGCCTTCAACCCTATCCTCAGATGATCCTCTAGATTCATTCCAATTTTGTGGTTCAGTGTTTGCGTTGTCACATTTTATTGGGGTTTTGGAAGAATGAATGTCATCTATTACACCTTTGCCTCTTTCATCCGCACATTCTTTTAAATCTGTGATGTTTTCATCTGCAGTGATGCTACTGGGATTACTAGCGCAGACAATGCTGCCGATATCCTTTATCATGTGTTCGGAGGCGTTCTGTGTTACTGGAGGTGATAAATCTAATTTCTCCTCCGCAATATTTTTCTGCTTTTCATAAGAAACTACAGTACTTATTTTATCAGTATCATTTAAGCAGACAGTAAGCTGCCCAGATATGTCTATGGGAATATTAGTGTCAGTTGTGTAGATTACTTGGGCACTATCTGTATCGGAGAGTGAAGCACTATGCAGCTCTTCAGTTGCATTGTCTGTACTTTGTGCTACAATATCACAGCTGCTGTGTATAGAACTTGATGATAAATTTAAGACTTCGCTATCACATACAAACAAGACATCTGTGCCTGTTACCTGTTTCTTGTTGCTTGATAATTTGACTACGCTTGGGGACATCATGTGGTCATATTCACATAAGTCTGTATACTCTGAAGAATATTCTACTTCCATACTAGACTGATATCTTTCTTTGGTGTGTTCTACCTTTGTGGACCTATCCTGTTCCATCTTAATCTCTGCTGACCCTGTCCTTCCATTTGCAGACTGTTCTCCAAGTCTTTGGCTGTCACTATAGCACCAGGAGGCAACCTGTTCAGGTACCTTTGATAAAAAGCTGCTATGATGAACAGGATCAACATGAGATGCATACACAAAGCTTTCATCTAAGTCCAGCGATAATGTTTCCCTTCTCTCATTAATGCTTAGGCTATTAACAGCTCCACATAATGAATGGTTTTCTTCCGCCTGTGTCTGACTGCAGGCTTGATTCCTATCCTTTTGTTCAGCATATTGCTGAGATGCTGGGAATTTGTGAAGTCTACCTTCTGTCTCTTCTGGTTCAAAAGCTTTAGAACAGGGGCTATGCTTGGCACTGTCTGGCCTATTCTTGTGAGTGGCTTTCTTGTGACGTAGTTTTTTTTCGCTACTTCCATTGCTTTTTTGATGCAAGTTGCAGACACTTATTTCTTCGGGGGGCTTTTCAACTCCATGTTCGTCCTGTGGCTCTATGCTTCTTCTAGCCTTAGGAACATATAATGCCTTGTCAGGCCTCCGAGGGCGAGATCTGCATTTCTCCATTTTTTTCTTCTAAGACTCCTTATCTGTTTAAGAAAAGCAAAAGATTAAACATAATGTTTGGGCTAGCATGTACGAAGTTTAAGAAAACACAATTATTTGCTATACTGGTCATTTGTATCCCAAGCAAAATCAAGACAGGAATTCCATACTGTTTTTACTCATAAGAAACATAGAATGTGACAGCAGATAAGAACCATTCGGCCCATCTAGTCTGCCTAATTTTTAAAAATACTTTCATTCGTCCCTAGCCTTATATCATAGCTAGGATAACCATATGCATATCCCACGCATGCTTAAACTTCTTTACTGTGTTAACCTATACCACTTCAGCTGGAAGGCTTTTCCATGCACCCACTACCCTCTCAGTAAAGTAATACTTCCTGATATTTTTAAACCTTTGTCCCTCTAATTTAAGACTTTGTCCTCTTGTTGTGGTAGTTTTTCTTCTTTTAAATATAGTCTCCTACTTTACTGTGTTGATTCCCTTTATGTATTTAAATGTTTCTATCATATCCCCCCTGTCTCGTCTTTCCTACAAGCTATGCATGTTAAGTTCCTTTAACCTTTCCTTGTAAGTTTTATCCTGCAATCCATGAACCAGTTTAGTAGCCCTTCTCTGAACTCGCTCTTAAGTATCAATATCCTTCTGGAGATACGGTCTCCAGCACTGCGTACAGTACTCCAAGTAAGGGTCTCACCAGTGTTCTGTACAATGGCATAAGCACTTCCCTCTTTCTACTGCTAATACCTCTCCCTATACAACCAAGCATTCTGCTAGCATTTCCTGCTGCTCTATTACATTGTCTGCCTACCTTTAAGTCATCAGAAATAATCACCCCTAAATCCCTTTCCTCAGATGTTGAGGTTAGGACTCTTTCAAATATTCTGTACTATGCCCTTGGGATTTTATGTCCAAGATGCATTATCTTGCATTTATCCACATTAAATGTCAGTTGCCACAACTAATTTTTCTAGTTTACCTAAATCATTTGCCATTTGGCTTATCCCTCCTGAAACATCAACCCTGTTACATATCTTAGTAGCATCAGCAAAAATACATACCTTACCATTAAGACCTTCTGCAATATGACTAATAAAAAATATTAAAGAGAATGGGTCTGAGTACAGATCCCTGAGGTACCCCACTGGTGACAAGCCCAAACTTCGAATATACTCCATTGACTACAACCCACTCAGCCACTGCCTTACCCAGTCAACAATATTGGAATCCAAACTTAAAGATTGCAGTTTATTGATAAGCCTTCCCCCTTGGCCCCTACCCATGAGCGGTCCTAGTGTCCTCCCCCACGGCCCCTGTGCGGCGGGTGGGGGTCCTACCCCCCCCCGGGCCCTCTCGCCCTAAATAACAATAAGGAGGGACCTATTGTCCTCCCCGGTGCCCACCCATTGGCGAATTTACGATCCGAACAAAGTCCTAAATTGCGTCCTAGTACGAATTAACAAACTGTTCTCATTCTGATAGGACGAAATTCGGTAGTTTCGCCAGCGTTCTGTCTAAGTGACAGGACGTTCGGGAATACTGACAGGAAGCATCACGAGATCACGGAGGAAAGGTAAAAATTGTGGGAAAATATCTCTGATCACAGGAAACAGAGCATCAAGTTCAGCCTTCCTCACATATGTTTTTTGCTGTTGATCCAAAAGAATGCAAAAAACCCAGGCCGAAGCACTTCCAATTTTGCAACAAACTAGGAAAAAATTCATTCTTGACCCTAAAATAGCAGTCAGATGTCTCCTTGGATCAAACCGCTATTACCCCACTAATAAGAAATGATATCCCTGTATGTAAAGTTTTTGCATAACAAACTTAATTTCTGAATAGCTTGTAACTAATTGGGTATGCATTATTATTAGGCAGATAGAATAAATATACCAAAATGTTTCATTCTCATACTAAATGCTATACATCACTCCCCTCCGTCTACACACTGCTCCTCTCTAACTCCTACAGAAAATCATTTTTCGGGTTGTGGTTTCTTTTTTGCATAATCCGCTAGGGCAAACACCCTGATTTCCCTCAGCAAGCATCTCCAAAATTTTGCTGCAGCGTTGCAGAAGTCGGCTATTATCACTGGTCACTGAAGGGTCAATGATGGCTGATGAGGACCAAGGTTAGAGGGCAAACTGTTGCTAAACGGTTTGCTCAATTACCGGAAAACGAGGCAAGGGTACTTCTGGCATCATAACCACTACAACGGGCTGCATTGGTTATGATGCTTGGAGTAACCCTTTAACTACCAAACACTTCTTAAAGCCTCAGGTCTCAACTCCCCATTATTACCTTTAGATTGTAAGCACACGAGTCAGCTTGCCAAACAATTTGTATAATAGCACTGTAATTGCAGGGTCTTTTGTCGATTTGTGTATACGGTCTGCCTATACTTTGTATAATTACCAATGTTATGTTTTCATAATCTGTAAATCACTCTTGATACGAGCACTATATAAGAAGTGTTAAACAAACAAAAATATAAAGGAAGACAAACTAGATATATATTTTGCCTCCTGTAACAGTAAGAGAACATGCTGTAAAATAAAATGCTAAAAAGGGCCAATGTTGTAGAGACCTATCCCTCAGCTAGATCTGCATTTTAAAGATCCCACATCAAAATCACGGTCAAGAGATACAGATTCTGTAGTGCACCACTTCTAAGATATTACTTTAAAGAGCATAAAAACAGAAACAGCAAATGATCAACAGAGGCCCGTTCACAGAGCAATGGACACTTTGGGATATCCATCTCAAAAGGCTCAAAGGCCGTTTCTCTTTTCTACATAAAGTATATTTGCCATTTTATATAAAACAGGGCTGTCTGCATCTGTACGAGTCCGACACATCACTCAGAATCAAGAACGAAAACATAAACAAAAGCAAGTTTCATAGTTCTTAGCATATTTTTGTTTTCTTAAAATCTGGCTATGTGTCCATGTTAAAGGGTCAATCTAAGCACCATTATGACTTTGTATTACTGCCGTACCAGCTCTCAGCTTCGAGAGTGGCTCTGAACCACAGCAATTTGTATTTAAAAAAAAAAAATAATAATCACTACAGCTTTAACCTAGTCCAACAGACCTGTCAATCAGGCAGTCTAAGTTTTTTGTGTTAATTTTCTTTATATTGTTTGTGCGGTGTGTGCATTCCAATAGATACACATTGCAGGGTTCCATAAACAGTGAACCAATCTATGTGTACATTGTGGGTGTACATACACACAGTACAGACAGAGGTTTATGGGATAAGATCAGAGCACAATACCTGAATGAGAATCTCCTTACTGGCTCCTAACAGGTGAAGGAAGGGTCTGCAATTAAGGTGTGTATGATAATATATTAACTTTTGTTAATTTCTAATGATAACCTTCAAACTGTGTTACAATAAACTTACAATATGATTTTACAACTAGGAAGAGACCATAAAAAGTTAGGAGTTAATGGATCACTGTAAGCACCAAACCGCTTCAGCTTACCATAGTGGTTATGGTACAATCATCAAGCTCCTGGAGCATTCCAATAATTATTTTTGTGTGTGTATAGAACAACCCTTTTCTCATGTCAGTCTGCCAGATGGAAACTTTGGTTCAAATTTGTCCCATATCCTATTCCACTTGCAGACACTGTACTGGGGGTGTGGCAGCAAAAAAAGTCCATCCTTTCTTGCGGTTGCCAATCTAATGCTCGTTTATGACAAGTATTTCTATTGGGCTGAAAATCGCACAGGAGTAAGTTAAATCTTGATAGCTGAGTAAATGGACACAATAGGCACCCAGGCCACTTCATATGGCAATATCAGGGTTTAAATGCCTCTAGTCGTTCTGACAGCCACTAGACGCTTACGTCCAAAACAGCCAAGTGAAACTATTTCTATTAGGTGGTCTGAGAGACCATCTGATTGGCGCAGCACAGCATTTTGAGGCACAGGCACAATAGGTTCCCAATGCTTTCCGATGGGAAAGCATTGGGAGGCTAGTGCGCATTGGATTGGCTAAGGTTATCAGCCATGGAGGTGCGACCGGCCACAGAGAGAGCACCACGGCATGGGAGAAAGGGTAAGTGAAATACCTTTCCATGCACTTGGAAGGAGGAGAAGGGTAGGGACATCATTAAAACGGCTAGGGTAACCTATACAGTACCTGGCTTGGCAAACTAATCCCCCTAAGGGTGAGAAGTAAAGTTACCTAATCGACATTATATCCTATCCTCCCAAAGTAGGAACCGTAGCCCTCTAAATACACTATAGGTCTACCACAGCCCTGTGTATCTCGAATACCCCAGTGTGAATATGGTATACCCCTCATTCTCAAACTAGTCAACGAACAGCCGCAAAAAAGCAACAAGCCCTCAAGTGCCCTCTAAACCATAGAGAAAATAAATATTTACATTTCTATTCTTCCCTGCATGCTCTCCCAATGTTGACAGAGCTTATACTAATGATTGGCAGGGAGCTAAGATGGAAGCGCCCATTTGAAGGATGAATTTCAGTAGCTTATATAATGCACAAATACCTATTTGTTAAATATACATCATTGGCAATTATTATATTTAAAGTCCTAGGGTGCAGCAGTGCCCCTACAAGATCTCTCTCCTTAAAGAAATCAGAATCTCTGTTCATCACGAAGCAATGTGGTCACTATTAACCTGATTCTGCATGCAAACCCTGCTGGATGAAAACAATGAATAGTCAGAAATAGCTGCAGAGTATGTACAGTCTGAAATGATCTACTGCATCCAAAGGAGAAGAAGTGAGGATTCAACACAAACAACACTATGTCTCAAATTATATCCAGAGGGGAGTAAAGGTAATAGGGGAAATGGTACAGAAGAACATGCATACTTTGGCTCAAGGCAATCCTTACACTTACTGGTTATGCTAAAACTAATTACTGCATTTTGTTTGCGCCTATTAATAGCTGTGTACAACACCTAGCTAGCATGCCAGAGCCTGCGGAAAACCAGCACATTAAATTTACATATCTTAAAGTGTACCTGCCATACAAAACAACTTTATTTACATAATACAGGGCCAACGACCCATCACCTTCAATGCACTCTTGGTATAGAGGGGGAAATGACAGGGCAGAACACCCTCCACTCTCAAAAGCACCATGCACTGTAATAAGTTAGTGTAACAGGTATCAATTCTGACACTGATAAAGTGGCAATCAAGCCACCATATTGGCTCCATGGAGGAGGTGATCTCTGCTCGGGACAGTGTTCCCCAGCAGGACCAATCAAGTTAGTGAGTAGCAAGTGTTACATTAGCAACGTCAATGCAGAGAAATGTGAATATATATATAAAAAAAAAAAAAAAAAAACATGGTTCACAAAATGGTGTAATGCCACTGGTACCATTTATTCTCCTCTGCTGTGAAGGGACAACATTTCTTAAATACAGAATTCTCCCCGTGTTTGGCTCCAAAGGTAAGATCGCTACATTTAAAAAGGAACACCTCAAATCCCTTAAACACTTCAGCGTACTGAATTACTTTAGGATTGCCACTTAAATTGTTATTACTCCAACATAAGGACTACCCTGGCCTTGTTTCCAGGTAATGGGACAGTTTGCCCTCTTACCAGGTCTAGCCGAGCACAGACAGCCCTCTCCTGCAAGCCGTGACATGCATTCAGCTTCTGCAGAAGATCGTTGATGATTCTGACTGCTCTCAGCCAAGGAATTCAACTCTGTGCACAGCAATGGGACTAAAGATGCCTCAGTGATGCAGCCGGAGGGGTAGATAAACATGCAGCAGCAAAGGGGTTACATTCGGCATGTGCAGCGTTGCATAGCAAAATGCTGAACACACAGACTGATGTGCTCATGGTGCTTTGAGTAGTCCTTTATAAAAATTCAGATTTTTAGTTTTTATTTAACTGACAAGGTTGCACCCTCCTAGCAGTCAGACTGTAGGGAAGGTTCCATTTTTATGCTTTTTATAGAGAAAAATGTAATTCAATGCTTCAGTTCAATGCTTCACTATTAGAAACACTGCAGGGATAGCAACTGAAATGAGAAGCATTAGGCGAGCCAGATGATCTCCTGGCAAGTGAAAGTCCTTTTTGGACAGGCAAATGGTGGCCAGGAGACTGCCCTACATTTGTTCTGTAATTACATAAGCATTTACAGGGCATTCAATACATGGAAAAAAATATACCGAGCTGTGCAGACGCGTCTGACACGGGCTCCTGCCGAGCGGGCATAATCCGGGGCAAAATCAGCGGCTATATAGCCCAAAGTCACCCAGGGGTGCGCCACCCACGTCGGGGGTGCCCCCCCCCCCCCAAACCACCCCGGGGCCTGTCGAGGCCAGGAGCACTGAAACTCAAATGCGGCCTACTGGGACTGAAGCCGGGGAGAAGCGGTCGCTCTCCCTGGCGCGAGAGCCCTTAAGCGATGCCACTTCAACTCACCCCCCCCCCCTTTGGACCGGCGGGGGTTATCCCGGTCCCCACTGGTGACAAACAACCAGGATGGAAAGCAGGCGAACCAGCCACACGACATATTGGGACAACAAGCACACAGAGCATAACCAAGATGGCCGCCCGCGCCCAGCTACCCAGGTCCCCCCTGGTAACATTTGACCGGCTCTGCACACACATCAGGGATACTCTGCATAGCAGAGGAGCTAGTCACCACCAAGCAGAAAGAACGGTGACCTTGTGGATACAGCCTGCAGCACGACACAACTACTACAGGCAGATACCACAAGCCTCCAAGATGGCCGTCCGGCAACACAGATACCGACAGGCCCTAAGAAGGAGAACGGCGCCATGTTTACCGGGCGCGCTTTTCCTCCCGCGACTTAAAACAACCGGGAATACAAAACAAGAAATGCAAAAGAGCAACACAACCGACCAAAATCCCAGCATACTGCGCAGCAGGAATCGACTCTACCCAAAGAACATTGCCACACAAGTAACTGTGCAGTTGCATGCTACACAGGGCACCGCCGGAGCCGACCCCCGAAGCAGAGACAAAGGAGGGACAAATAAGGACAACACCCGGGACTTACCGGCGCTAGGTATTGGCTGAAGCGCCCACTATATTGCCCCACATGGGCATTCTTAGCCTGGACTGTTCCAAGCCCTTACAGTGGCTAGACATCCGGACTCAGATGCCTCATGCATAGTCCATGCTGATTATGCACCCATGCCAGCACTAACCTGTGATCCAAATGTTATTTGAGATGAAACTTGTTCCTTAAGGTTTACTGTACAATAATGATCTGCTATGTCATGAGTTAATCGTATCTAGAGAGAACAGCAACGTCACTTTCCATTATAGGCAAGTTTTAGCAATGTTACTCATCACCCAACACCTCAAAGCCTAAACACACACGACATGGCGCATCTATGCATAGATGCATTATATGTTAGTCGGTATTGCTAGACCACAAACCGTGTTACTACATTACATCTATACTAACACAGCTGACCAAGCATTGTTAAGCATATATTATTGTTATTTTTACCCTTATTCTTATTTTACTTTATCTAGTCTTACTCTGACAACAGAGCTGTTTAGTTAAGCTAGCAAAAATATAAAAATTGTGCGAATTTTCATGCCACTGTATAACTTCTGTGAACCTTGAAATACGCTGTTGTGGCGTCTGCGGATACCTTGTGACCAACTGCACAACAAAAATAAAGAATTAAAAAAAAAAAAAAAAATTGAAACTAATTTTATATGGAAAGCTTCACATTTTTATGCAGAAGACCGGGACCGGTAATGTCATGATTGGCAGCATGACCTCATTACATAGGAGCGTCTGCTAAAGCTCAAATTAAGCAGTTTAGTGAAGACCAGTACGATTTTGAGAATTACTATGATTAGCAAGGGCCCCCATGTCCTGAATTTTAAAATCACCTTTATTTCCAGCATGTGCAATTAGATAATTTTCAAAAATCTAATGGATCCTGCAATGCATTGTTACTTTACTAACCTGCTAATTGTCTGGGTTTATCTTAGAAAACACAGAACTGTTATTCACTGAACTCTGAACTGTAGCAAATTGAAATATGAATGTCAAAATGTAGATGTGATTCAAGCAGACTTCTAGAATAGTTTTCCCCCCCAGATCTACTGTTTTTGCAATTCTGATTTAATTTTGCTACACATTAAAAGGACACACACGCTGCACACACACAAAATGTTTTATATTTTATATTATATATATTTAAATAAAAAGAAAAAAAGGAAGACATACTCTTCACACAAAAAGTACGTCAGCAGTTCTTATGTCTGCAGCCTTTGCAAGCCACCTCCAGTTTACTCAGCACAGACTTTCATCTCAATGAGAAGTCAAGAGCGCGGCAAGGGTGGATGCTGGGAAAAACTAGGAGTGGACCAGGAGGAGGATGCAACGTACAATGAGTCTTGTGGATACGCGTGCTAATCCTTGCTCATCCGTAAGCAAGGATGTGCATGCTCATCTGTGCGACTTGGGAGAGGCAGTGACAGGCGCGCAGTCTAGCACAGCACACCTTCCACCTCTGCTAGCTCAGTGCAGCTAACAGGAACGAACCTGGCTGTTTGATTGGAAATAAGCATTTTATAAAGTAATAATTAAAATGGGATGTTTTATGTGGAGCAAGAATGTCAAACTCGAAGGCTAACACAGGCCATATAAACAAGGTTTACGTTTATGTGGGCTGCAAAAAAACAAACAAAAATCTTCAGTTTTCATAGAAACTTTGGTTTATTTCGGAAAGAATAAAAAAAAGTTGCCTAACTTACACTGGACGTCCTCACTCTCGTAGGGATTCAAAGTAAACAAAATAGCAAATTTATTTTAACGAGAAGTGCATTTGCATATAACCAATGTTTCAGTCAAACTACCTTGACATATTAAGAAAAGTTTGGTAATGGGACTGAACTGGTGAATGTACGCTGTTGCACAGCTGTAAAAAAAAAAATAATGACATTATATTGTTAATTTTGAGTGTGTTCTTCACTTTGGCTGAGATCATCAACCTTGATGATTTCAGCCAATCCAATGCTTTACCATAGGAAAGCATCGGGAGGCTATTGTGCATGTGTGGCAAAAAGCTGCGTGGCCAATCAGTGCCTCCATGCGTGGCCAATACACAGCCCCCTTCCTCTATTCTACACAGTCCACAAATCCAATACATTTCCCCAAGACTAATATAATACACAGCCCCCTCTACCCAATATAATACACTGCCCCCTCCCACCACTCTAATACACAGTCCCACTTCCTCCCCAATTTAATACATTGCTCAGACCCTCCCCAACTCTCTCACCCAATTAATGCACTGCCCCACTCCTTCCCCAAATTAATAGTGCCCACCCCCCCCACCCCAATTTAACACACTGCCCCTCCCACCACTCTACTACACAGTCCCATTTCCTCCCCCAATTTGATACACTGCCCACTCCCTCACCTAATTTAATACACTGAACCACTTCCTCCCCAAATTAATAGTGTCCACTCCCACCCCCAATTTAATACACTGGCGCCCCCTCCCTTCCTCCCTCATATTAATACACTGCTCACCCTCCTCAATTTAACACAGTACTCAGGAAGGTCCCCCAAGCCCCTCTTCTCATACCTTAAGATAAGCCGCCCGTCCTCCAGTTCCAGCCCTGCTCTTCTCTGCAAGCAGGCCAGATGGCACTGCAAGCAGGAGGGAAGGAGGAGTGGCTGGCACTGCGAGCAGGAGGGAAGGAGGAGTGGCTGGCACTGCGAGCAGGAGGGAAGGAGGAGTGGCTGGCACTGCGAGCAGGAGGGAAGGAGGAGTGGCTGGCACTGCGAGCAGGAGGGAAGGAGGAGTGGCTGACACTGCGAGCAGGAGGGAAGGAGGAGTGGCTGGCACTGCGAGCAGGAGGGAAGGAGGAGTGGCTGGCACTGCGAGCAGGAGGGAAGGAGGAGTGGCTGGCACTGCGAGCAGGAGGGAAGGAGGAGTGGCTGGCACTGCGAGCAGGAGGGAAGGAGGAGTGGCTGGCACTGCGAGCAGGAGGGAAGGAGGAGTGGCTGGCACTGCGAGCAGGAGGGAAGAAGGAGTGGCTGGCACTGCGAGCAGGAGGGAAGGAGGAGTGGCTGGCACTGCGAGCAGGAGGGAAGGAGGAGTGGCTGGCACTGCGAGCAGGAGGGAAGGAGGAGTGGCTGGCACTGCGAGCAGGAGGGAAGGAGGAGTGGCTGGCACTGCGAGCAGGAGGGAAGGAGGAGTGGCTGGCACTGCGAGCAGGAGGGAAGGAGGAGTGGCTGGCACTGCGAGCAGGAGGGAAGGAGGAGTGGCTGGCACTGCGAGCAGGAGGAGTGGCTGGCACTGCGAGCAGGAGGGAAGGAGGAGTGGCTGACACTGCGAGCAGGAGGGAAGGAGGAGTGGCTGGCACTGCGAGCAGGAGGGAAGGAGGAGTGGCTGGCCTGCTATGCAGACAGACAGCCGCCCTGCGCTCTTGCAACTGCGGGAGCACGCGATCGGCTGTGGGAGGGAAGTCAAAAATCCGAAAAGAAATATCTTTCCTGTCTTGTGGCTGTTCGCAGCCACAACACAAATCGGCCCCAGCGCAGGCGGGCCGCAAATATAAGTTTGACATGCTTGATGTGGAGAGTGCCTGTAAGAGTTTGCTGACTTAAGTTTATTCACCAAACTGAGACCTTGAACGAACTGACAATAGAACATTAGGTCAATCTAACCAAGGCGGAAAAAAGAGAAGTTTTAGGGTTTTCTCGGCTTTGTCCTAAATTTTGCAGCTTGCCTTATCAATTGCCCACATTGCTCAGTATAGTGAACAAACCCCAAGGAGGCCAACGCCACCTTCAAATATTGGAGTAACAGAACGCTGTTAAAGTGACTGGAACATATATCATCCTTCCAGAAAAGCTTCTATAATGAAGGTGCTTCACGGATATGAAACAGCACGTTTATTTACCGGTGGAGACATACTAATTATAAGGTTTTGTATTAAGATATGGTTGCATTGTCACATGTACCCTTAGAATCCACAGAGTCCATAAAAATGAAATCCTATGATTAACGATTACAACTACAAACAATGATTAGGTGCTCCTCAGACAACACAATATTGTTGTTTATGACTCATGGCATAGCTGGATATGTACCTTAAGCACACTACTCTCCCCCGCACCCAACTTTTTTTTTTTTTTTTTTAAAACATACTTTTATAATTGAGATCAAAACATATTAATTTTCTGTTACTATATTTAAAGAAATCAAAACAAACGCTTCCAGTGCATTATCCAAAGCCCAAATGTACACTCCAGAAACACTCCAACTTGCTTCAGTGCTTTACGTGTTTGGGGTCTGTGACAGTTTATCATGTAAACAGTTTTATTTGGAGGTATATTTACTAAATTGTTAAAAAATTCAATGGAGTGTTACTTTAAAGGGACACTATAATCACAAATCACAAAAACAACAACTTTAGCTTAATTTAGCAGTTTTGGTGTATAGATCATGCCCCTGCAGTCTCACTGCTCAATTCTCTGCCATTAACCCCTTCAGGACGGAGTCAATAGTGCACGTTCTGATCAAAACAAAACGTAAACAAAAACTAGAATTTACGCTATATGTCTGTTCACCCGTAGTTCCCCTCTTTCAAATTATATGCACCCACACTTATTATATATCATTTTGTTCAGGAGAAACAGGGCTTTAATTTATCATTAACTATTCATATATGGAACATAATTTATTATGAATACAATTTTAAAAAAATGTGAGAAAATAAGATTTTTTTTAAAATTTGCATTTCCGTCTGACATTTTAACTGTGAATGTCATAATACTGTTCGGTTTTACTGCAAATATTTGTAATCAGCGATGTCTCACGAGTACAACAGTACCCCCCATTAACAGGTTTTATGTTGTTTTGGAAAGTTACAGGGTCAAATATAGAACATTCCATTTTCAAATTGAAATTTTCCAGATTAGTAATGTTACCTTTGAGACGGTGTGGTAGCCCAAGAATGAGAATTACCCCCATAATGGCATACCATTTGAAAAAGTAGACAAGCCAAGGTATTGAAAGTGGGGTATGTTTAGTCTTTTTTAGTAGCCACTTAGTCACAAACACAAAGTTAGCGTTCATATTTGTTTTTGTGTGAAAAAAGCAAAAACTAATATTTGCCCAGTGTTTGTGACTAAGTGGCTACTAAGAAAGACTGGACATATCCCACTTGCAATACCTTGGGTTGTCTACTTTTGCAAATGGTATGCCATCATAGGGGTAATTCTCATTCCTGGGCTACCATACGCTCTCAAAGGCAACATAACCAATCTGGCAAATTTCAATGCCAAAAAAATGAAATGCAAGCCTTATATGTGACTCTCTAACTTTCCAAAACACCATAAAACCTGTACATGGGGGGTACAGTTTTTCTCGGGAGACTTCACTAAACACAAATATTAGTGTTTTAAAACAGTAAAACATATTACAACAATAATATAGACCATAAAAGTGCCGTTTGTTTGTAAAAAATGTGAAAAACGTCACTTTTACTTAAAATATCATCGTTGTAATACAATTTACCAGTTTGAAACACTAATATTTGAGTTCAGCGAAGTCTCCCGAGTAAAACAGTACCCCCTATGTACAGGTTTTATGGTGTCTTGGATAGTTACGGGGTCAAATATAGTGCTTGCAAATTAAATTCTCTGCACTTTCTCCCTGTGTTGTCAGGTATGTCAATCAAATTTTAATTAATCAAATCACATAATTATGTTAAAAGATTATTTAAATATACACGCATGTATAGGTATTTAAATTGTACGTGTATACTAATGTAATTATCTATCTCCCTCTCTCTATATAATATATATATATATTTTTTTTTTGCGGTTATTTGTATTTTATATATAGATAGATATACCGTATATAGAATGTCATTCTAAGTGTATTTTGTTACCGATATATATATATATATATATATATATATATATATATATATATATATATATATATATATTATTAATAACAAAATACAGTTAGAATGAAATTACATATGCATATATAATTTATATTAAATTTTGTTTCAATATTTTATACATTTTATTATTTTAATTATATGTATTTATATATAATATATATATGCACATTATATATATATATAATATACATACATATATATATGTAACGTCATTCTAAGTGTATTTTAATATTAATATATATACCAATATTATTAAAATACACTTTGTATGACGTTACATATATATATATATATATATATATAAAAATATTTTAAATGTATTTTTACACGTTTAATATTTTTTTTTTATCACTTCCCACCAGCAGGGGGACTGTCTGACATTTCAGACAGCCCCCCTGCTGGCAGATCCATAGCCAGCTATAGGGGGCCATGTGATCGCTCTTTGAGAGCGATCACATGGCCCCCGGGGGCCTCATTTGCCGGAGGGGGGCTGCCTGGGCTGTCAGGCAGCCCCCTAGAAGAGGATCGCGGCGGAGGTGAGTACACCTCTCCTCCAGGGGCTCAAAGCCGTTACGACGTTCCATGCCGTCGCAACGGCTTTAAAGCCCATTTAATGCAGGACGGCATGGAACGTCATAACGGCGTTAAGGAGTCAAATTGCTTTGTTTATACAGCCCTAGCCACACCTCCCTACATGTGACTTACAGAGCCTTCCTAAACACTTTCTGTAAAGTGAGATTTAATGTTTACACTTCCTTTTTAGCATGGCAGAATGGCAGAGAATTGTGCAGTGAGGCGGGCATGGGCATGATACTCAAAACTGCTTCATTAAGCTGAAGCTGTTTTGGTGTCTATAGTGTCCCTTTAACTAACAGTGACTTTTAGAACCACTGTCCAGCCTTTGTAAGTTCACCTGCCAAGGTCATTGTAAACTTGAGTCAATCTGGGAATGGACCAGAAACTAATAGACATCAAGCTCACATCCTGCATATCGTGTGGCAGGTTTCAAGACCAGGGACAACACCATCATAGTTATTTGTCAAGCTACTGATGTGGAACATAGAATGGCCTGTATATTCCCTCTTCTCTGATGGTGTTTAACCTACATTATACAATACTCAAATGGATAGAACAAGCCTACAACACAGGCTAAGCTAAACTTTTCCTTGTCTAAACTTGTACATTTAGGTATGGTAAAATAACGGAAAACGTTATGGAAAATTATATGGTCAGTTTCCAGGGCCAAAAATAGGTTCAAGTGACAGTTGGACGTGTAGTCCTTCGATGCTCAAACAACTTTTCCCATAGTGGCCATCCACTCAACAAGCCTTGTTGCCATTATGTCCACTGTAGCCTTTTGTGGCACCCTCTGTGACCATTTTATCGCAGTCCATACTGGTGATGTATCAATACACTAACAACATAAATCCAAACGATAACAACACAATTTTTACTAGATGTAAAATCAGAACAAATGGCATTGCATTAAACAGCATCACCTTAATACAGTAGTTATAAACATAGTATGGGTAAAAATCCAAATAGACAACCCATATCATGATAATGTATCAAAGCAGAGTTACATAAACAAACAACCCAAAGTAGTCAGCAGTGGTAATAAATAACACAACATACACAAGTTATGAAACTTGTAAGAAAGGGGTAACAGCCAGAAGCTGCAGGATTAAAAGATTATATATAAAAACAGACGCATGACCTGAAGACTTTATAAAAAGAAGACTCTCAGGTGAAAAGTGCAATTTCCACTATCCTCACACATACAAGGCATATAGTGTAGTAATTACATTTTTTTACAATATATTGATGCAAGAGATAAAAACGAATTATTCCACCTGCGTTTTCTGAAAATGATAAAAAACAAAACAAAAAACAAACCTTTAGATTCCTATTATCTAAGCAATAAATATCTTGTTGCCTGAGAACCTGTCAATCATAGCTTTTCCTTCTGCTTATGAAAAATAAAAAATAATTCCACCCCGATCTGTATTAAACAGCAAATTAGAAAATAAAACATGGTGATTTTGGCACCAGGAAACGGTCACCTTCTGCTGGGGGATTTGCAACCCTAGACTGTGCTGTACAATAAATCATATTGTGTAAAGTTTAAGAAAGACATGCTCATTAACTGTGTACATCTTAAAACCACATCATATGATATATGCAAGTAATTAAACTCCTTGTCTTTAATACACATATGGACAATTTTACACCAAGGAATCACAAACGTGAGATACAAGCAGGCGCAGGAAATTAAAAATTACGATGTACAATAAAAATAAAAATAAAAAGGCAGCTGATAGTATGTTATGTCAGCAGCAAAAATGGATTTAGGATTTTCACTGCTTAGCTAATAAGCTCCCATAATTTCACTTTGGATGAAAGATGAGGACATTATATATATATATATATATATATATATATATATATATATATATATATATATATATATATATATATATATATATATCTCAAGTCTGTAGCTTTCCTGTCACCCTTAAAATCAGGTTTTCTTAAAACACTGCAGAAAAGAAAAACAAATAGCAAAAACACTAACACAATCTGCAGACATTTTTATTTTTTTTGGGGGGTGGGGGTGGGGGGGGGCTTTGATAAAACAAATACAACAGAGCCAATTTAAAAACCAATGAACACATAGGTGGACCGTTTTTACATCCATGGTAACAAATCTGAAGCCACAAACATACGTGGAATATTTACTAAACTCTCAAATGAAATCCGAATGGTAACATTTATGAAAAAAAAAAGCAAATTTGGAAAAATTATCCAATACTGCGATAGCCACAGCTTGGATGTTTAATTCAGAATTTTAAGGTTTGGATATTTAGTAATAGGTTTGGAGTTTAGTAAATAAACATCTGCATGCGCAAATAGGAACCAGTGGAGCAGTTCTGTTCCCTTTTCGTTCCTAGGTAATATAAGGTTCAAAATTTAGGGAGCCTTAGCCTGATTATAATGCACGCCAAATGGTCCATGAACAACATAAGGGCATTGCACACATCTGTATAAAGAGATCACAGACAAATCTGACGGCAATTATTTCTTTTCAGGCCCATGACAAAGTAACAAATCCTATCAGCACAAATAATCTATGTGTGATAGATTTTGCCTATGTAATTAGCAGAGTTATAATGAAGCTACACAATTCAGCAGAGAGATCGATTTTCCGTTCCAACCAAGAGAATGCAAAGTTCGAAACAAGAATTTACTACCTGTTCAGGGACACATTAATCTAGTAGACAAATCTGACTTGGAGAAAACAAAAAAAAAAAAGTAATATTTGGTAACTATGTGCAGCTTATATATAAAATAAATGTATCTATTAAACACAAATTAAATCAGATTTCCATGTAATGCAAGATCTCGGAAAATAAGTTTTCCCTTAAATATCAGATAGACCGTGCAGGCATGAAGCATATCCATATACGGATTTTACAGTAAATAAACACAAATTTTTGTTTAATTTATATTTTATTGATGAATTAATACATCTCTCTAAAGCCACACCACACTTTAAACGATAGTGGCATCGTTAATGTGCCTGATTTTGATTGCAAGTAATTAAACGTGTGCTCTGCTTCAGAGAACGCTAGCAAGCATTATCTTTACGAAGTGGTTTAACGAAGAAGCAGCAGAACATACCTTTTTGGGGCTTTTTATGGCATTGGAGAGCACAGTGCAGTTTGTTTAAATAGCATATAATCCTGTTGAGAATAATTAAAAAGGCGTTAACAACCCTGATTGTATTTTATACCACGTTAGCGGTGGATAACCTTGACTCTGCAGCTGTAGAATACTGCACTTCCCATGATGCTCAGTCAGCATGCCAAGTATTGTACGAGATGCAGAGTAAATGATCTGGAGAGATGAACATGGACTATCAGTGTATTACAGCTTGAATAAGATGTGCTACTTCATATATGCCAAGGAAATGACAAGATTTAAAAGGGCACTCTAGGTAGCAAAACCACTAGATTCTAATGAAGTGGTTTTAGTGCAAAGACCCTGCAACTGTCACAAATGACAATGTTTACATTTGTTAGAGAAGTGGATGTCACCAAGAGAGCTACTAGATGTATTTGCTATTTAAGATCATAAAAGTTATAGTTTTCACTTTCAGGGTCACCACGCCGACCATTATGACACCGTACGCTAGACAATTTTCTTCAGAGAGAAGAAACAGGATAACGCTTCTCTTTGAGAAGCATCTAACTGGCGGAGAGCAGCACTTGCCCTGGGCTGGAGATCATCAGTTATTATATCATATCACAGTGATTGAAGCAGCTGCCTAATGAAGGCTGGGACAGCTCTAAATAAAAGGTGAGTTTTATCCATTTGGCAAAAGTGTATTTTAGCGTATTTTATTATTTGCTGTTTCGTTCAGAAGTGATTAAGTGGCACAATAAGCAAAATAACTAACTCCAAATAATAAAATACACGTTTACCCCCACATTCGAGGTAAGACAAATACTATAGGAGTTAGTTGTTTTGCCTAAATCACACCTGAACGAAACGGCAAATAATAAAATACGCTATAAAATACACGTTTACAATCCATTTTATTATTATAATAATGTTTATTATTGTTATGTAGATTGTTTTTTGAAGGATTTATTGCCGGTTTCGATCGATTTTCTAAAGCTGAACCAGCATATTATTTTATCCCCATAATCACCAGTTGTTGATAGGTTACATTGCATTGTTGGAAAAAACAAATCACTATAAAGAAGTAATCTTTGTAAACATTTTTAACTTTGGGGCTGGTAAATTAAGTTAGTCTATACTTACACAAAGACCTGCCATCAACAGCACCGCCATTTTCTCTCTAAAATATTGCTTACCAGGGATTGTTGAGGCCATTTAATTATTGCATTTGTACAAAAAAAAAATCAAGCCCTAGGAAAATCCCATGACAGAGTATGTACACTCAAACTATACAGACTTCTTCACATTACAATTATTAATTAAAAAGCACAACTGTAGTGAATTAAAAATAGAATTGTAAAAATTATCCAATTTGGCTACACTCACTGCTTGGCTATTTTTACAATCCAGTTTTCAATGTTCAGTGAATAAACCCTTACAGTGGCAGATAATGCCATTGATGTCAACAGTCACATAGTGATGCCTTTACAAGTTTCTATTTGGCTGTGGTAATGGACAAAACATGATGTTGTCAACTTAAGGCTCCTAGATAAAACAAAATAGTCCATACTGTGTCACATCGTTTGATTTCAGGGTACATCCAATTATTATGAGTAGTTTATAAAGATTTTATCTGTACAAAACACTCAGAAATGATATTGCGGTCATACTGCTCACATCACTTGGTATCATATATTTGCAACATTACATAACAAGTCGTAACTATTCAGAAAATAATAATATTAAACTTTACTCTACCTGACACAGTGGCTTTGCATACCAACAAGTCAATCCCTTCAGGTCTGCGTTATCCAACCCCTCTACAGCACAGACAATAAATGGTCCCTCGTGAAAGCAAGTGCGAGGTTCAACGTTTTGTCTTCAGATTTTCTCACAACCTGCCAACTGTCAGAGGAAAATATTGAATTGTATCGACACCGTACATTATGGGAAAATATCTGTTAGTCTGTTATCAGAAACAGTAGGTTTGTTTGCCAACCAATATCAAAAATAAAAAATTGAAAAAAAATTAAAAACGCTAATCAGACTGAAAAAGGTGGTAAGCTTCAGGACAGCTCGTTCTGATTTAAATAGCCTTAATGTGTGATAACATTGCCTACAGTGTACCCTACACTCTCTAATTTTGCTGGTTGCCAGCACTTCCAAAAGAATGAAGATGATGATCAAAATATACACACTTAGCCCACGTTCAAATAATGACAAAATGGAATATTAGGAAAACATAAGCACCTTATGGACATTCTGCTTAATTACAAACAATGTCTAAATGGAATAGAAATACCCAACATATAACTATAAATATATCTAAATATGGGTGCCTAGCTAACACTAACACTTACTCAGGTACAAGCAAGGTAGGTTCATACAAAAGGTAGGTTGATATATGAGGTAGGTCTCTACAGAAGGTAGGTCTGTACAGAAGGTAGGTTAATACAGAAGGGAGGTCTCTATAGAAGGTAGGTTAATATAGAAGGTAGGTTAATACAGAAGGTAGGTCTCTATAGAAGGTAGGTTAATACAGAAGGGAGGTCTCTATAGAAGGTAGGTTGATATATGAGGTAGGTCTCTACAGAAGGTAGGTCTGTACAGAAGGTAGGTTAATACAGAAGGGAGGTCTCTATAGAAGGTAGGTTAATATAGAAGGTAGGTTAATACAGAAGGTAGGTCTCTATAGAAGGTAGGTTAATACAGAAGGGAGGTCTCTATAGAAGGTAGGTTAATATAGAAGGTAGGTTAATACAGAAGGTAGGTCTCTATAGAAGGTAGGTTAATATAGAAGGTAGGTTTCTATATAAGGTAGGTCTCTATATAAGGTAGGTATCAATAGATAGTAGGTTGTTATATAAGGTAGGTCTCTATAGATGGTAGGTGGATACAGAAGGTAGGTCTCTATATAAGGTAGGTTGTTATATAAGGTAGGTCTCTATATAAGGTAGGTCTCTATATAAGGAAGTTTGTTATATAAGGTAGGTCTCTATATAAGGTAGGTGGATACAGAAGTTGTGGTTAGGGTATTTGTTTCCATGTCACTAGTTAGTAAAGAGGTAATAATCCTGTATGTATCAGAGCTGCCAGCCTGGAGGAGAGCTGCCCGCGGTGGTTATGGTGTCCCCACTCACAGTGACTCTCAGGACATCTCTGTACGGAACTCCTCTCACCCACTGACTGCCAGGATACTGCCTGCTCTCCTGCGGGTCATGTGATCACATCACTGGGCTACGGGCAGGCCGCTGGGACAAACTTAGTCAGAGCCGATTGCTCTATTCACAAACGCGCTGATCCTTTCAATAGAATGTTGTGCTGGCTCATACAATGAGAGCTGTCTGGATAGCAGTATACTGACACCATTTCTCCCCAATTATTTATACATTACATCTGCATTAAACATGCATGGGTTACATTATAAAAAAAACTAATATTTGGATAAAAAACAAAACACATTCAAAGCCCAGGAGACAGTGCAGAGCTGGGAGATATGATGATAATTTACACATGCTTTTAGCAGATACACTATGCAGATTGATTCACTGAAATCCTACAGGGTTCCAATTTCAGGTCAAAGTAGCCATTTTATCCGCTGTGCTTCTAGTACGGCTACTTTGGCCTTGAATTTGAATTCAGCTCTCGCTTTGGTATTTAATGAGTTACTCCTACCACCATGATCACTTATGCTTTTATTTGCCCTTTTTGTGCCAGGGGCTAGTTACACCCCTCCGGCATATGTCAATTTAGCAGCCCAGAACTCTGGCAACTAAAGTAAATCGCTTCTCCCTCTCAGGGAGCGACGACAAGGGCAAGCATTTGTCTCCCCTCCCTCCCACCTCTCTCTATCCTCTGTTATTTTTTTTTTTTTTTTTTTTTTTTTAAAGCTGGGCATTTTTCTGAGCTGGTTAAACGGTCCAATCAAAGTCTTCTCTAAGAGACGGCTGCCGTAACGTCAGACGGGGAGTGCCGAACAGAGCCTGGATTCCAGGTAAGTTATAGCTTATTTTAGGAAAAACCATATAAGTAAAAAAATATATATAAGTATCAGTTGAAAACTACATATATATGGTGTTTTCAACTGATTCTTAAACATATATATATATATATATATATATATATATATATATATATATATATATTATTTTATTCTTATGTCTTTTAATATATGGATTAAAGTAATATTTTATTATATATAAGTCCTATTTTATTGTTTTTGCTGCTGATCCAATATCCTGGTTCCTGCTATATCCCAGGTGGGGATTATACCACCAAAGCTATACATACCAGAGCAAGTTACTGCTCAAACAATTGTAAGTAGGATACTGTGGTGGAATCTCGGTAAAAATAAATTTAGTAGGCCGAGATTACCACGTGGCATGTGTACGTGCATATGCTGACGTATCGATCAGTTGGTTGCACGTGGCAAGATACGATCAGTAGTGTACGGAGCATGTGCAAGAATACAGGATATAGTATTCCCCCTCCTCCATTGTGCTGGACAAGCCATGCGGTCAAACAGGAAGTTAATTCTTATTTGTGTTGATTGGTTAAGAGAATGTGCGGGTGGAGCTTAATATGGGAGGAGTTATATGCCTATATAAGGAGCCTGCACTATTGTCCATACTTAGAGTCCGTATAGATATTCACTCTTAAACCTTCAGCCAATTGTAACGCTCGTGTTAGTGCTATTAATTCTGCCTTTTGTGCTGATGTTCCTTTCGCCAGTGGCCGAGCTTCTATCACCTTGTCTATTGTTGTTACTGCATATCCTGCATAGCGGATCCCTTCTTTCACATAACTACTGCCGTCGGTATAATATTGAACATCGGGGTTCTGGATGGGAAAATCACGAAGATCTGGTCTACTTGAGAATACTTCATCCATTACTTCCAAACAATCATGTTGACTTTCAGTAGGTTGTGGCAAAAGGGTAGCTGGATTTAAGGTGTTTACAGTCTCTAAATGCACTCTTGGGTTTTCACACAACATTGCTTGATACTTGGTCATACGGCTGTTACTAAACCAATGATTTCCTTTGTAATCCAACAACGTCTGTACTGCATGTGGGACTCGTACATAAAGTTCTTGACCCAGAGTGAGTTTATCGGCTTCAGCTACTAGCAGGGCGGCTGCAGCTACGGCTCTTAGACAAGGTGGAAGTCCGCTGGCCACTGCATCCAGTTGCTTAGACATGTAGGCAACAGGTCTTTGCCATGATCCCAAGTACTGTGTCAATACTCCCACAGCCATTCTTCTTTGCTCGTGTACATATAAGTAGAATGGTCGTGTGTGATCAGGTAGACCTAATGCTGGGGCACTCATCAAAGCCTTCTTCACATCTTCAAATGCCGTTTGCTGTTCTTGGGTCCATAAGAAGGGGTCGTGCTCTGTACCTTTGATAGCTGCGTACAGAGGTTTTGCTAGTATCGCATAGCTGGGAATCCATATCCTACAGAAGCCTGCTGCCCCCAAGAATTCTCGCACTTGTCTTCTATTCTTGGGTATTGGTATTTGGCAGACAGCTTCTTTTCTCTCTGGCCCCATAATCCTTTGACCTTCAGAGATATGGAATCCCAGATACTTGACAGTTGGCAAACACAACTGAGCCTTCTTCCTGGACACCTTGTATCCTGCCTTCCAGAGAATGTGCAGTAGATCGTGCGTTGCTTGCTGACAGATTTCTTTTGTAACTGCTGCTATCAACAAGTCATCTACATATTGTAACAATACACATTCTCCTGGGATAGACTCGAAATCCAGTAGATCTTGACTTAGGGCTGAACCAAATAGGGTAGGTGAATTTTTAAACCCTTGGGGCAGTCTTGTCCAAGTCATTTGGCGTTTTGAGCCCGTTACAGCGTTCTCCCATTGGAAAGCGAAAATACATTGACTTTCTGCGGCAATTCGGAGGCAAAAGAAGGCATCTTTGAGATCTAAGACTGTGAAGTAAGTAGCCCCGCCCGGAATTAAAGCAAGCAGGTTATATGGATTGGGTACAACTGGATGTATACTAACAACCGCATCATTGACTGCTCTCAAGTCCTGCACAGGTCGATACTCATCTGTACCGGGCTTTTGAACAGGCAGCAATGGGGTGTTCCAGGGGGAAGTACAGAATTTTAGGATACCATACCGTATGAACTTATCCAGATAGGATTGGATGTTCTTCTTAGCCTTCTGTGGGATGTGGTATTGTCTTAGGCTCACTGGATAAACCCCAAGTTTTAGTTCAATTTTTATAGGTGGAATATTGCGGGCCAGTCCTGGTGGGTTGTTCTCTGCCCAAACTCCTGGTATGTTAAATAATGTCTCATCACTCCTAGGGTTTTGGCTAGTCAACACTGTATAAAGTCGCCACTCTTCTTCCTTTGGTACGGATAAAGTCATAATACCTGAAGGTCCATTAAACTTTAAGGATGTTGTTCCATTTGGTAGGAACGTAATCTGCGCTTGTAATTTTGATAGCATATCACGTCCCAGCAATTGGACTGGACATTCAGGCATATAAAGGAATTGGTGTTTTACTACGTGGCCTCCCAATGTACAGAGTCGACTTTTAAGAACCGGTCTTTCAGCACTTCTTCCAGTTGCTCCTATCACAGTAATAGTCCTTCCAGATGGAGGAGCAACTAGATTAGTCACCACTGAATGTTCAGCACCAGTGTCGATCATGAACGCACTCCTTTTTCCCCCTATTGATACATCGACCATAGGCTCCGCTCGACCAAGGGGGATGGAGCCCGGTCGGTATCAATAGTCCTCCATGACCGTGTCAGCCAATCCTACGAAGTCCCTACCTTCTCTATCGCGGGACCTTTGCGCTGCTGGAATATACCTGTCTTCCCTAACACTTCCTCTGTTCCCATTACTCCCTCTATAACCATTACTCCCTCCGGGGCCTCCTCTACCTCTCGCTCTGCCTCTAAAGTTTCCGTAGCCTGCCCTGGGTTGGTCTCTCTCGTACTGCTCTCTTTGCGGACATTCGTTCCTCCAATGCCCTTCTTCCCTGCAATACGCGCACTGATCCCTACTCAAAGGCTCCCTACTCCATCTATTATTGCCTCTATCTGGGCCCCGTTTATCTACGCCTGCGATCGCTACCGCTAGCATATCAGCCTTTTTACGCATCTTGCGCTCTTCCTCTTTCTTACTTTCTGTATCCCTGTTCATATAAACCTTATTAGCTACCTCCATTAGTTGGGTGATGGACATACCTGCAAACCCTTCTAACTTTTGTAGCTTGCGCTTAATATCTCCGTATGCTTGGCTGACAAAGGCGGAGTTAACCATTCGGGAATTGTCTGCGTCTTCCGGATTAAAGGGGGTATACAAGCGGTATGCCTCCAATAATCGGTCATAAAAGACACTGGGCGCTTCATCGCTTTTCTGGATCACCTCAACTGTCTTCGACATGTTAATGGCTTTCTTTCCTCCTGCTTTCATGCCAGCAATTATAGCGTCTCTATAGGCTCTGAGTTGAACCATATCAGCACCATTTACGTTCCAATCGGGATCAGTGTTGGGATAATGTGTTGCGGCCCATGCTGCTGGATTAGCTTGGTTCAAAGCACGGGCTCTATCTTCTAATGCTTTAATGGCTGCTTGATTTATTCTTGTCCTTTCCTCATTGTTAAATAAAGTCATTAATAACTGCTGGCAATCAGCCCATGTCGGATTATGCGTCTGTACTATTGAGGTGAACAGATCAGTCATGGCTTGTGGTTTCTCAGTATACGAGGAATTATGGGTCTTCCAGTTTAAAAGGTCGGTAGTGGTAAATGGGACATATACGAAGACTGGGTCAGCGTGTGCCATTTGACCTGCGGCATCGATATAAGCTGACCCGGGATTTAGGCGAAGAGGCATCTGATAGTGCTTTAATTGTTGGGCACCAGTCAACTGTCGGGTTTGGATGGGGCTACGTAGAGAGGCGTCAGTCATGGGTTCCGGTCGGGGAGAGGTAGGGTATGGGGATGTGGGAGGTTGGTTTTGGGAAAAGGTCGTAAATAAAACACTTCGAGCCGAGCTAGATGAAGCTTGACCGGAAGTCTGAAGTGGCGCCAAATCAGGATATTCGTTTTTAATGGGGGTGGGTTCTGGTTCCGGAAGGGGAGATTTAGTACGAGGGGGGGTGGATCCTGTACTGGAGGAGGAAGCGGAAGTGGATGAGGGTAATGAGGGGAGGGGTGCAGGGCTTCCTGCGTTTGCGTCACTTCTTCTTAACGGAAAGTAAGGGGGCGGCAAAGGGATCTCGGACTCAGGGGGCGTGTCCAAAATGGGCCTAACACCAGTCCTAGTGGACGAACAAGTCCTAGCTACCATGAGGCGACACTGCTCCTCGTGGCATGTCTGGAGCCATTTTGGCGAGTCATTTACGGCCTGTCTCCAACAGTCAATATAAGGAAACTGGAAGTAAAGTTCAGGCCTACCTGATACAGCCACGTGTAAGCGCTGTACCAGAGTTAGATCCAAACTGCCACGTGGCGGCCATGCCGCAACCAAAGTAGGCCACTCCCTAGTGCACAAAGTAACTAAACGTACAGGAGACATCTTAACCCCAAAATCACAAGTTTTGAATCCCTTTTTAAAATTCTTCACCATACAACCTAAGGGATCCGGAATCGTTGACTGCGACGCACCCATACTTAACAATGGAACGTCGTCGACAACGAATACTATACACGCGTACTATTCAACAGTCACACCCGTTTCCTCTGGCAACAGCACCACGTGGTACGGTTACCAAGTGAAACGTACACAATAACAATAAACACTCAGGGAATTCCCGTACACACACAGCTGTTACACCAGTCACTATATAATCAATATTATGCCCTTTGGCGTAACTATACAGTCACCCACGCTATAATTCTCTATATACGAATTACCCGTCTATAACATACCCCAGTAACATCGTCTTTTACAAATAGCGGTTACAGTACGGTTAGCATAGGTCAAAGCACAAGTTAAGGTCACAATACAATTATTAGTGGTTATGGTGTTAAACATGCAATGGACGACAATGATTAGTACTTATATACAGTGTCAGTAAATATACAGGGTTATGGTACCGTGCACTATAATACAGCAACACACTATTAACACTCTCGCTAGACGGCTGAGCTCGCGCTATCTAACAAGATATACACTTTACTAAAACAATCGTTAACACATTTACAATTCCCAACTAAACTATTGGCCAGTACCTTGAATGGACTACCTAAAACTATATACACCCGTTTTGGTTAGCCACACTGCCCAATCACCACATATATAGCGAGCTAGAGAACCGAATTTACACAGGCGCCTCTTAGTCGCACTATCAAAAGTCTAGTGGGTTCCAAATTTACACGCCTTCCCACTTAGCCCAGATAGGATGAGAACTAGCGAACCGAATTTACACAGGCGCCGCTTAGTCTCCCGGTCCCTCCGACCTAGCGAACGTAATATACACCCTAGAACGCTAGTCTAGACAAGACACCGGTGTCCGGCTAGGGCTATTTACACCAGAACCCCGCCTGACTAACCAAATCAAACGGTCTGACTAAAGAGCGTTCGATCGAGCGGTGCGCCTTCGCTCCTTCCCTCCGACAGAGGGGGCAGATACACAGATTCAAAACCCCTTTGGGCCTACCGCACAATCGGTATACCCCTAGTGGGTCCTGCCGTCTAAAACAGCAGTTATCTTACCTCCTCGTTCCTGAACCTGAGTTCACACTCATCGACGGGGACACCCCAGCACTTCTCACGTAGAGGCCGATGATCTCCTGGACAACGGCCCAGTGGCGCCGAGACGAAGGGAGGTCCACGCAGAAGTTCAGGGGTGCAGCCGTAGAGAACGTGGGCAAAGATAGACCGTCTCACGCCTCTGCCTCTCAGCTACCGTTGAACGATGAGCTTCCCGGCCAATGCACCAAATGATACCGGAGAAACTGACGGAAGCCAAGCACAGAGAGATGGACACAGGTTTCTTCAGGAAGGAAGAGATTCTTTATTGGATCACCGATCGGGACTCAGAGGGACTAATGTCACCAAAATACAGCAAGTTCTGAGCCCCGGACAATAGTGCAGGCTCCTTATATAGGCATATAACTCCTCCCATATTAAGCTCCACCCGCACATTCTCTTAACCAATCAACACAAATAAGAATTAACTTCCTGTTTGACCGCATGGCTTGTCCAGCACAATGGAGGAGGGGGAATACTATATCCTGTATTCTTGCACATGCTCCGTACACTACTGATCGTATCTTGCCTCGTGCTACCAACTGATCGATACGTCAGCATATGCACGTACACATGCCACGTGGTAATCTCGGCCTACTAAATTTATTTTTACCGAGATTCCACCACAAAACCTGTGTCCATCTCTCTGTGCTTGGCTTCCGTCAGTTTCTCCGGTATCATTTGGTGCATTGGCCGGGAAGCTCATCGTTCAACGGTAGCTGAGAGGCAGAGGCGTGAGACGGTCTATCTTTGCCCACGTTCTCTACGGCTGCACCCCTGAACTTCTGCGTGGACCTCCCTTCGTCTCGGCGCCACTGGTCTGTTGTCCAGGAGATCAGCGGCCTCTACGTGAGAAGTGCTGGGGTGTCCCCGTCGATGAGTGTGAACTCAGGTTCAGGAACGAGGAGGTAAGACAACTGCTGTTTTAGACGGCAGGACCCGCTAGGGGTATACCGATTGTGCGGTAGGCCCAAAGGGGTTTTTGAATCTGTATCTGCCCCCTCTGTCGGAGGGAAGGAGCGAAGGCGCACCGCTCGATCGAACGCTCTTTAGTCAGACCGTTTGATTTGGTTAGTCAGGCAGGGCGCTCTGGTGTAAAATAAGCCCTAGCCGGACACCGGTGTCTTGTCTAGACTAGCGTTCTAGGGTGTATATTACGTTCGCTAGGTCGGAGGGACCGGGAGACTAAGCGGCGCCTGTGTAAATTCGGTTCGCTAGTTCTCATCCTATCTGGGCTAAGTGGGAAGGCGTGTAAATTTGGAACCCACTAGACTTTTGATAGTGCGACTAAGAGGCGCCTGTGTAAATTCGGTTCTCTAGCTCGCTATATATGTGGTGATTGGGCAGTGTGGCTAACCAAAACGGGTGTATATAGTTTTAGGTAGTCCATTCAAGGTACTGGCCAATAGTTTAGTTGGGAATTGTAAATGTGTTAACGATTGTTTAGTAAAGTGTATATCTTGTTAGATAGCGCGAGCTCAGCCGTCTAGCGAGAGTGTTAATAGTGTGTTGCTGTATTATAGTGCACGGTACCATAACCCTGTATATTTACTGACACTGTATATAAGTACTAATCATTGTCGTCCATTGCATGTTTAACACCATAACCACTAATAATTGTATTGTGACCTTAACTTGTGCTTTGACCTATGCTAACCGTACTGTAACCGCTATTTGTAAAAGACGATGTTACTGGGGTGTGTTATAGACGGGTAATTCGTATATAGAGAATTATAGCGTGGGTGACTGTATAGTTACGCCAAAGGGCATAATATTGATTATATAGTGACTGGTGTAACAGCTGTGTGTGTACGGGAATTCCCTGAGTGTTTATTGTTATTGTGTACGTTTCACTTGGTAACCGTACCACGTGGTGCTGTTGCCAGAGGAAACGGGTGTGACTGTTGAATAGTACGCGTGTATAGTATTCGTTGTCGACGACGTTCCATTGTTAAGTATGGGTGCGTCGCAGTCAACGATTCCGGATCCCTTAGGTTGTATGGTGAAGAATTTTAAAAAGGGATTTAAAATTTGTGATTTTGGGGTAAAGATGTCTCCTGTACGTTTGGTCACTTTGTGTACTAGGGAGTGGCCTACTTTGGTTGCGGCATGGCCGCCACGTGGCAGTTTGGATCCAACTCTGGTACAGCGCTTACACGTGGCTGTATCAGGTAGGCCTGAACTTTACGGCCAGTTTCCTTATATTGACTGTTGGAGACAGGCCGTAAATGACTCGCCAAAATGGCTCCAGACATGCCACGAGGAGCAGTGTCGCCTCATGGTAGCTAGGACTTGTTCGTCCACTAGGACTGGTGTTAGGCCCATTTTGGACACGCCCCCTGAGTCCGAGATCCCTTTGCCGCCCCCTTACTTTCCGTTAAGAAGAAGTGACGCAAACGCAGGAAGTCCTGCACCCCTCCCCTCATTACCCTCATCCACTTCCGCTTCCTCCTCCAGTACAGGATCCACCCCCCCTCGTACTAAATCTCCCCTTCCGGAACCAGAACCCACCCCCATTAGAAACGAATATCCTGATTTGGCGCCACTTCAGACTTCCGGTCAAGCTTCATCTAGCTCGGCTCGAAGTGTTTTATTTACGACCTTTTCCCAAAACCAACCTCCCACATCCCCATACCCTATCTCTCCCCGACCGGAACCCATGACTGACGCCTCTCTACGTAGCCCTATCCAAACCCGACAGTTGACTGGTGCCCAACAATTAAAGCACTATCAGATGCCTCTTCGCCTAAATCCCGGGTCAGCTTATATCGATGCCGCAGGTCAAATGGCACACGCTGACCCAGTCTTCGTATATGTCCCATTTACCACTACCGAACTTTTAAACTGGAAGACCCATAATTCCTCGTATACTGAGAAACCACAAGCCATGACTGATCTGTTCACCTCAATAGTACAGACGCATAATCCGACATGGGCTGATTGCCAGCAGTTACTAATGACTTTATTTAACAATGAGGAAAGGACAAGAATAAATCAAGCAGCCATTAAAGCATTAGAAGATAGAGCCCGTGCTTTGAACCAAGCTAATCCAGCAGCATGGGCCGCAACACATTATCCCAACACTGATCCCGATTGGAACGTAAATGGTGCTGATATGGTTCAACTCAGAGCCTATAGAGACGCTATAATTGCTGGCATGAAAGCAGGAGGAAAGAAAGCCATTAACATGTCGAAGACAGTTGAGGTGATTCAGAAAAGCGATGAAGCGCCCAGTGTCTTTTATGACCGATTATTGGAGGCATACCGCTTGTATACCCCCTTTAATCCGGAAGACGCAGACAATTCCCGAATGGTTAACTCCGCCTTTGTCAGCCAAGCTTACGGAGATATTAAGCGCAAGCTACAAAAGTTAGAAGGGTTTGCAGGTATGTCCATCACCCAACTAATGGAGGTAGCTAATAAGGTGTATATGAACAGGGATACAGAAAGTAAGAAAGAGGAAGAGCGCAAGATGCGTAAAAAGGCTGATATGCTAGCGGTAGCGATCGCAGGCGTAGATAAACGGGGCCCAGATAGAGGCAATAATAGATGGAGTAGGGAGCCTTTGAGTAGGGATCAGTGCGCGTATTGCAAGGAAGAAGAGCATTGGAGGAACGAATGTCCGCAAAGAGAGCAGTACGAGAGAGACCAACCCAGGACAGGCTACGGAAATTTTAGAGGCAGAGCGAGAGGTAGAGGAGGCCCCGGAGGGAGTAATGGTTATAGAGGGAGTAATGGGAACAGAGGAAGTGTTAGGGAAGACAGGTATATTCCAGCAGCGCAAAGGTCCCGCGATAGAGAAGGTAGGGACTTCGTAGGATTGGCTGACACGGTCATGGAGGACTATTGATACCGACCGGGCTCCATCCCCCTTGGTCGAGCGGAGCCTATGGTCGATGTGCGGTAGGCCCAAAGGGGTTTTGAATCTGTGTATCTGCCCCCTCTGTCGGAGGGAAGGAGCGAAGGCGCACCGCTCGATCGAACGCTCTTTAGTCAGACCGTTTGATTTTGTTAGTCAGGCGGGGTCCTGGTGTAAATAGCCCTAGCCGGACACCGGTGTCTTGTCTAGACTAGCGTTCTAGGGTGTATATTACGTTCGCTAGGTCGGAGGGACCGGGAGACTAAGCGGCGCCTGTGTAAATTCGGTTCGCTAGCTCTCAACCTATCTGGGCTAAGTGGGAAGGCGTGTAAATTTGGAACCCACTAGACTTTTGATAGTGCGACTAAGAGGCGCCTGTGTTGTGGTGGAATCTCGGTAAAAATAAATTTAGTAGGCCGAGATTACCACGTGGCATGTGTACGTGCATATGCTGACGTATCGATCAGTTGGTTGCACGAGGCAAGATACGATCAGTAGTGTACGGAGCATGTGCAAGAATACAGGATATAGTATTCCCCCTCCTCCATTGTGCTGGACAAGCCATGCGGTCAAACAGGAAGTTAATTCTTATTTGTGTTGATTGGTTAAGAGAATGTGCGGGTGGAGCTTAATATGGGAGGAGTTATATGCCTATATAAGGAGCCTGCACTATTGTCCGGGGCTCAGAACTTGTGGTATTTTGGTGACGCTAGTCCCTCTGAGTCCCGATCGGTGATCCAATAAAGAATCTCTTCCTTCCTGAAGAAACCTGTGTCCATCTCTCTGTGCTTGGCTTCCGTCAGTTTCTCCGGTATCATTTGGTGCATTGGCCGGGAAGCTCATCGTTCAACGGTAGCTGAGAGGCAGAGGCGTGAGACGGTCTATCTTTGCCCACGTTCTCTACGGCTGCACCCCTGAACTTCTGCGTGGACCTCCCTTTGTCTCGGCGCCACTGGTCTGTTGTCCAGGAGATCATCGGCCTCTACGTGAGAAGTGCTGGGGTGTCCCCGTCGATGAGTGTGAACTCAGGTTCAGGAACGAGGAGGTAAGACAACTGCTGTTTTAGACGGCAGGACCCGCTAGGGGTATACCGATTGTGCGGTAGGCCCAAAGGGGTTTTTGAATCTGTATCTGCCCCCTCTGTCGGAGGGAAGGAGCGAAGGCGCACCGCTCGATCGAACGCTCTTTAGTCAGACCGTTTGATTTGGTTAGTCAGGCAGGGCGCTCTGGTGTAAAATAAGCCCTAGCCGGACACCGGTGTCTTGTCTAGACTAGCGTTCTAGGGTGTATATTACGTTCGCTAGGTCGGAGGGACCGGGAGACTAAGCGGCGCCTGTGTAAATTCGGTTCGCTAGTTCTCATCCTATCTGGGCTAAGTGGGAAGGCGTGTAAATTTGGAACCCACTAGACTTTTGATAGTGCGACTAAGAGGCGCCTGTGTAAATTCGGTTCTCTAGCTCGCTATATATGTGGTGATTGGGCAGTGTGGCTAACCAAAACGGGTGTATATAGTTTTAGGTAGTCCATTCAAGGTACTGGCCAATAGTTTAGTTGGGAATTGTAAATGTGTTAACGATTGTTTAGTAAAGTGTATATCTTGTTAGATAGCGCGAGCTCAGCCGTCTAGCGAGAGTGTTAATAGTGTGTTGCTGTATTATAGTGCACGGTACCATAACCCTGTATATTTACTGACACTGTATATAAGTACTAATCATTGTCGTCCATTGCATGTTTAACACCATAACCACTAATAATTGTATTGTGACCTTAACTTGTGCTTTGACCTATGCTAACCGTACTGTAACCGCTATTTGTAAAAGACGATGTTACTGGGGTGTGTTATAGACGGGTAATTCGTATATAGAGAATTATAGCGTGGGTGACTGTATAGTTACGCCAAAGGGCATAATATTGATTATATAGTGACTGGTGTAACAGCTGTGTGTGTACGGGAATTCCCTGAGTGTTTATTGTTATTGTGTACGTTTCACTTGGTAACCGTACCACGTGGTGCTGTTGCCAGAGGAAACGGGTGTGACTGTTGAATAGTACGCGTGTATAGTATTCGTTGTCGACGACGTTCCATTGTTAAGTATGGGTGCGTCGCAGTCAACGATTCCGGATCCCTTAGGTTGTATGGTGAAGAATTTTAAAAAGGGATTTAAAATTTGTGATTTTGGGGTAAAGATGTCTCCTGTACGTTTGGTCACTTTGTGTACTAGGGAGTGGCCTACTTTGGTTGCGGCATGGCCGCCACGTGGCAGTTTGGATCCAACTCTGGTACAGCGCTTACACGTGGCTGTATCAGGTAGGCCTGAACTTTACGGCCAGTTTCCTTATATTGACTGTTGGAGACAGGCCGTAAATGACTCGCCAAAATGGCTCCAGACATGCCACGAGGAGCAGTGTCGCCTCATGGTAGCTAGGACTTGTTCGTCCACTAGGACTGGTGTTAGGCCCATTTTGGACACGCCCCCTGAGTCCGAGATCCCTTTGCCGCCCCCTTACTTTCCGTTAAGAAGAAGTGACGCAAACGCAGGAAGTCCTGCACCCCTCCCCTCATTACCCTCATCCACTTCCGCTTCCTCCTCCAGTACAGGATCCACCCCCCCTCGTACTAAATCTCCCCTTCCGGAACCAGAACCCACCCCCATTAGAAACGAATATCCTGATTTGGCGCCACTTCAGACTTCCGGTCAAGCTTCATCTAGCTCGGCTCGAAGTGTTTTATTTACGACCTTTTCCCAAAACCAACCTCCCACATCCCCATACCCTATCTCTCCCCGACCGGAACCCATGACTGACGCCTCTCTACGTAGCCCTATCCAAACCCGACAGTTGACTGGTGCCCAACAATTAAAGCACTATCAGATGCCTCTTCGCCTAAATCCCGGGTCAGCTTATATCGATGCCGCAGGTCAAATGGCACACGCTGACCCAGTCTTCGTATATGTCCCATTTACCACTACCGACCTTTTAAACTGGAAGACCCTGTAACAGATCCCTACCAACCTCTGGTGGATGTGAAACAAACAAGGGGATTACAACTTACACATCCATTCGTTCCATTCCTCTGTTCGTCTGGTTCCGTGCGAATTTCACGTGTAATGCAGAGGTGGCCGCCATTTCGGGACTTTCCACGTGTTCGCGGCCATCTTGTGTGCGAACAGCGGTGTTTGCCTGTAACCGCATGGAACTGAAAACGGATACGCAAACAGGCGAACACCGCTGAATCCTCCAGACCTCCATAAGTTCGTACGGAAACTACCGAACGTCCCCTCGTTCGGTAGTTATATGCAATCATCTATGGGGATTCCAGCGAACCCCGCGATTCGCATGGATGGCCAGAGTATCATACCTTTTTACCGTGCGAACGGAGACCGACCGCAAGGCCAAAACTCATGGAACTAATTTCGGCTAGTTGGTCTGTGCGGTCGGTCAAAACTTTGGAACGTTGTATCTCCCGAACTGTACATCCGAATGGGGTGATTTTTGGATATATTGTCCCCCTGAAGGAGAGCTATCCAGCGCTACCGGATTTAAAGCTGTACCCCCTGTTTTTGGGGTACATCCAGAACTGGTGGAAAAATGTGGACATTTTAATTGGGTTATGTAGTTATCTGAGGGGAGGAGACGTGGGGGTGTTACCATCTGTATTATTGGTTGTTTTCATCCTCCCCCTGGGAGTGTTCTGTGTGTATCTATTTCTAATAAAAAGCAGGCTGGGTGTTCCAGTCCTCAGTTCTTCTTGACCCTTCAAAACGTAGCCTCGTCTCGTTCTTGGAAGGGGATTATTTGGGAATATTATTCTGCTCCTGTTTACAGCTGAACCTGCTCCTCACTCTGGATATCGTGGATGGGATTACAGCAGCCTACTTCTCCACAGCAGCTTGCAGGGAAAAAGGACGTCTTCAACGGCAGAAACCCTCTCTCTATCTGGGTAGCCGTTACATTGGTTGGCAGCGGTGGGATGGTTCTTTTGCCCAAGGAGCAAGTGCTGAATGGAGTCTCAGTATGCCAAGCTGAAAAGACCCACACTGAAAGATCTATTGGAAAATCGTGGTAGGAGTGCTAGTAACAGACCAAGGAGAGAGCTGATAGCTGACCTACTGGAGCTGGACGAAATGGATAGATCCATGGAGGTAACTGAACCTATTGCACCGGTCAGCGAGAACGATGTACTCACTGCTATTGTACAGCGAAGATTAGCATTATATCCGGAAAAGACCACGGAGCTATTAGACAGACTGTTCAAGAACGCAAAAGAGGAGATCGAGACTAAGAGGAGGCAAGACACGGAACATGTATTGGCGCAACAAGCTAGTACACATATAGTTCCTACTCCTCCTCCCGTTGCTGCAGGGAGGAAAATACCATTTACTGCATTTAAAGCGTTTGCAGAAAATGAGGAAGAGATTGATGGGTATTTGGCAGATTTTGAGCGGCAGTGCTCACTGCACCAGATACCCCCAGACCAATGGGTTACTATTCTGGCTGGGAAACTTTCAGGAAAAGCAAATGAGGCTTTTCGGGCACTCACGGCCGAAGATATCACACAATATCAGCGGGTGAAAGCCGCACTACTCACCCGATACGCAGTCACCCCAGAGGCGTATCGCCGTCGCTTCCGGGAGTCCAAAAAGAAGGCAGCGGACTCCCACATGGAATGGGCAAACAAGCTACAAAGGGTGGCATCACATTGGATGCAAGGGTGCAATGCTAACACCGGAGAAGAAGTGCTACAATTGTTCTTGATGGAACATTTCTTCCAAGATTTGGCGGCAGATACACAGGATTGGGTGAGAGATCGCCGCCCAGCCAACTTAAATGAGGCAGCACGACTAGCAGACGAATATGTGGAAACGAGAAAAGTGAGCCAAGGTACTACGCGACCAGCACCTAGAACAGAGGCCCGCACCCCAACCTACGCTGCACGCACAGAATTCCGGGCCCCGGTACCCCCAGGACCTCCACGTCCTCAAGGGTCTAACAACCAGCCCCGGGAATCCTACAGAGTGACGTGTCATCGCTGCGGCAACCTGGGACATATTGCCCGTGTTTGCCCATTGGGATCAGCCAATAATAATTGGAGGCGCACATCTAACACCGAAAGCCCATCTTCACGCCCCGCTGCTGCTCATTGCCTGGAAATTGAAGGGAGCCCTGAGGAATGCCTGGGAATATTATATGAGGCCAACCCCATACAAGCGGCTTCCCCAGATAATCGCCAGCACCACCGTCAGGAGGTGCGTGTAAATGGACAGATAGCACAAGGCCTAAGGGACACTGGCGCTACCATCACTTTAATACAAAAGCATCTGGTGAAACCAGAGCTTGTGTCTAACCGTACTGTTGCTGTTCGGGTCGCAGGGGGGGCTGTTTTTCGCTTACCCACCGCCCGGGTACACTTGGATTGGGGAGTCGGGTCAGGAAAGACCACGGTGGGCATTATGGACAACCTACCCGCTGAGGTCGTGTTGGGCAATGATATTGGCCCTCTAGCCTCGGCCTTTTTACCCACTACTGCTGCGGCTTGCCCCGTGACCACCCGCTCACAGACCCGTATCGAGGACGATCCGCCAACAGGTCGGGAGACCCAGGTAAGCCACCGACAGACACCTAGCAATGACACTACAGATAGACCGCTAGCTTGGGACACCCCAGAGGAGTTTGGGAGGGAAACTAGACAGGACCCCACCCTCCGAAAGTACCGAGAACTAGCTGACAATAGAGGGGATGAGCGGGAACGTTTTATATGGGAGGGGGACCGATTATACAGATTAACCGAAGGCAGGAAGAGAGGCTGTGCTCCTTCGCAGAAGCGCCAATTAGTGGTACCTAGAAAGTACCGATTGGAGCTTCTCCGAATTGGCCACGACATTCCGTTAGCAGGACATCTAGGGGGTAACCGCACAACCTACAGAATCACTCAGACCTTCTTTTGGCCAGGAATCTCGAAGGACGTGCGCCGTTACTGTAGCACGTGTGATGTATGCCAGAGGGTGGGGAAGAGAGGGGATCATCCGAAAGCTCGACTGTCCCCTATGCCTGTGATCGAGGAACCATTTAGCAGGGTGGCAGTCGATCTAGTAGGACCCCTACCTAACCCCAGTCCCTCTGGTAAGAAATACATTCTTACCGTGGTGGACTATGCCACCCGCTACCCAGAAGCCGTCGCTCTGACGAATATCCAGGCTGACACTGTCGCCAGTGCGCTAGTCGGGATATTCACCAGAGTAGGATTTCCCCAGGAAATCTTGTCGGACAGAGGGACCCAGTTTACCGCAGACTTAACCCAGCAGTTGTGGAAGGTCTGTGGTATTAAGCCCCTACTTAGTTCACCGTACCACCCCCAGACTAACGGTCTCTGTGAACGCTTTAATGGTACCCTAAAGCAATTGCTACGGACCTTTACGGCGGAATACAGAGACTGGGAGCGATTTTTGCCACACCTCCTGTTTGCTTACCGGGAGGTACCGCAGGAGTCCACTGGGTTCTCTCCCTTTGAACTGCTCTATGGACGGAGGGTGCGAGGCCCTCTCGACCTCATCCGAGAGCACTGGGAGGGAGAGACGGAACACGAAGGTGTCCCCATCGTACCATATGTGCTAGAAATGCGGGACCGTATGGAACAGTTAGCCCGGATGGCCCGGGATCATCTCCATGCGGCCCAGGGTCGGCAGAAACATTGGTACGATCGGAACGCTAGGCTGAGAACATTCCAGGTAGGACAGAAAGTTCTAGTACTTAAACCCGTTCGAGGAAATAAATTGCAGACCTCCTGGCAAGGCCCCTACAAAGTAGTAGCCCAGGTCTGTGACACCACCTATATCATTGCCAGTAGCAAGGACGAAAAGATACAGAAGTCCTTTCATATAAACCTATTAAAGGAATACCAAGAACGGCCCGAGGACATAGCCGCCATATGCATCCCCGCCTCTGAGGACCCTGACAGTCTCCCCATCCCTGATCTATTAGCCAACCCCGAGTCCAAAACGCTGCTTAATACAGTACAGCTAGGGGAGCGATTAACTCCCACAGAACGAGAACAACTCCAGCAACTACTAGTTGAAAAGAGATTAACCTTTTCCCAGGAGCCAGGTTACACACCTGTAGCGACCCATTACGTAGAAACCCCAGGCCAAGCCCCGCTCCGACAAACTCCCTATAGAATTCCCGAGGCTGTAAAAGAAGAGATGAGGAAGGAGATTCAGGAGATGTTAAAACTAGGGGTTATAGAGCCATCCGACAGTCCCTGGGCATCTCCCGTCGTCCTAGTCCCCAAAAAGGACGGGACGACCCGGTTCTGTGTCGATTACCGACGCCTCAACGACCGAACTGTGACAGACGCATACCCCATGCCCCGAGTAGACGAGCTATTGGATCGCATTGCCAGGGGACGCTATCTGACCACCATTGACTTGTGCAAGGGGTACTGGCAGATTCCCCTGGCCAAGGACGCTATCCCTAAGTCGGCGTTTGTCACCCCGTTTGGCCTGTACCAGTTTAAGGTCATGCCTTTCGGGATGAAAAACGCCCCAGCTACTTTTCAGCGCTTAGTGGACCGCCTCCTTGATGGCTTCCAGGACTTCGCTTGCGCATACCTGGATGACATTGCGATCTATAGCGAGACTTGGGGGGAACACCTACAACACATAGAGACTGTGTTGGATCAGATTAGGGCCGCCGGCCTAACTCTAAAGCCGGAGAAGTGTAACTTTGGCATGGCTGAAGTCCAGTATTTGGGACACCGGGTGGGGTGTGGGAAACAACGACCAGAACCCGCTAAAGTAGAGGCCGTAGCCAATTGGCCCACACCCCACACTAAGACACAAGTGTTAGCATTTTTAGGGACGGCAGGGTACTACAGGAGATTTGTCCCTGACTACAGCGCCATCGCCAAACCCTTGACAGATTTAACAAAGAAGAATTTACCTAGAGTAGTCCTGTGGTCTCCCGCCTGTGAAACAGCATTCCAAACCTTGAAACAAGCCTTGATCAATGCACCTGTCTTATCTGCCCCCGTCCCTAACAAAAGATTTGTCGTCCACACAGATGCGTCCATGTACGGACTGGGGGCAGTGCTAAGCCAGGTCGGCGAAGACGGGGGCGAACACCCTGTCGCGTATCTCAGCAGAAAACTGTTACCTAGAGAAGTGAGTTACGCGGCAGTGGAAAAAGAGTGCTTAGCCCTGGTCTGGGCCCTAAAGAAATTAACCCCATATCTGTATGGTCAAGAATTCACCTTAATTACTGATCATAACCCCCTTGTATGGCTGAACAGAGTAGCTGGAGATAATGGACGCTTACTGAGATGGAGTCTCGCACTACAGCCATACAATTTCTCCATCCAATACCGCCCTGGCAAGTTTAATGGGAACGCGGACGGTCTGTCCAGACAAACAGAACTATTGCCCTAACAAAGGACCGGACAGCCCCAAGTTGACCCGAAAAGGATCAATCCGGGTCTGCCGGAGTGTTCCACAAAAGGGGAGCAGTGTAACAGATCCCTACCAACCTCTGGTGGATGTGAAACAAACAAGGGGATTACAACTTACACATCCATTCGTTCCATTCCTCTGTTCGTCTGGTTCCGTGCGAATTTCACGTGTAATGCAGAGGTGGCCGCCATTTCGGGACTTTCCACGTGTTCGCGGCCATCTTGTGTGCGAACAGCGGTGTTTGCCTGTAACCGCATGGAACTGAAAACGGATACGCAAACAGGCGAACACCGCTGAATCCTCCAGACCTCCATAAGTTCGTACGGAAACTACCGAACGTCCCCTCGTTCGGTAGTTATATGCAATCATCTATGGGGATTCCAGCGAACCCCGCGATTCGCATGGATGGCCAGAGTATCATACCTTTTTACCGTGCGAACGGAGACCGACCGCAAGGCCAAAACTCATGGAACTAATTTCGGCTAGTTGGTCTGTGCGGTCGGTCAAAACTTTGGAACGTTGTATCTCCCGAACTGTACATCCGAATGGGGTGATTTTTGGATATATTGTCCCCCTGAAGGAGAGCTATCCAGCGCTACCGGATTTAAAGCTGTACCCCCTGTTTTTGGGGTACATCCAGAACTGGTGGAAAAATGTGGACATTTTAATTGGGTTATGTAGTTATCTGAGGGGAGGAGACGTGGGGGTGTTACCATCTGTATTATTGGTTGTTTTCATCCTCCCCCTGGGAGTGTTCTGTGTGTATCTATTTCTAATAAAAAGCAGGCTGGGTGTTCCAGTCCTCAGTTCTTCTTGACCCTTCAAAACGTAGCCTCGTCTCGTTCTTGGAAGGGGATTATTTGGGAATATTATTCTGCTCCTGTTTACAGCTGAACCTGCTCCTCACTCTGGATATCGTGGATGGGATTACAGCAGCCTACTTCTCCACAGCAGCTTGCAGGGAAAAAGGACGTCTTCAACGGCAGAAACCCTCTCTCTATCTGGGTAGCCGTTACAGACCCATAATTCCTCGTATACTGAGAAACCACAAGCCATGACTGATCTGTTCACCTCAATAGTACAGACGCATAATCCGACATGGGCTGATTGCCAGCAGTTACTAATGACTTTATTTAACAATGAGGAAAGGACAAGAATAAATCAAGCAGCCATTAAAGCATTAGAAGATAGAGCCCGTGCTTTGAACCAAGCTAATCCAGCAGCATGGGCCGCAACACATTATCCCAACACTGATCCCGATTGGAACGTAAATGGTGCTGATATGGTTCAACTCAGAGCCTATAGAGACGCTATAATTGCTGGCATGAAAGCAGGAGGAAAGAAAGCCATTAACATGTCGAAGACAGTTGAGGTGATTCAGAAAAGCGATGAAGCGCCCAGTGTCTTTTATGACCGATTATTGGAGGCATACCGCTTGTATACCCCCTTTAATCCGGAAGACGCAGACAATTCCCGAATGGTTAACTCCGCCTTTGTCAGCCAAGCTTACGGAGATATTAAGCGCAAGCTACAAAAGTTAGAAGGGTTTGCAGGTATGTCCATCACCCAACTAATGGAGGTAGCTAATAAGGTGTATATGAACAGGGATACAGAAAGTAAGAAAGAGGAAGAGCGCAAGATGCGTAAAAAGGCTGATATGCTAGCGATAGCGATCGCAGGCGTAGATAAACGGGGCCCAGATAGAGGCAATAATAGATGGAGTAGGGAGCCTTTGAGTAGGGATCAGTGCGCGTATTGCAAGGAAGAAGGGCATTGGAGGAACGAATGTCCGCAAAGAGAGCAGTACGAGAGAGACCAACCCAGGACAGGCTACGGAAATTTTAGAGGCAGAGCGAGAGGTAGAGGAGGCCCCGGAGGGAGTAATGGTTATAGAGGGAGTAATGGGAACAGAGGAAGTGTTAGGGAAGACAGGTATATTCCAGCAGCGCAAAGGTCCCGCGATAGAGAAGGTAGGGACTTCGTAGGATTGGCTGACACGGTCATGGAGGACTATTGATACCGACCGGGCTCCATCCCCCTTGGTCGAGCGGAGCCTATGGTCGATGTATCAATAGGGGGAAAAAGGAGTGCGTTCATGATCGACACTGGTGCTGAACATTCAGTGGTGACTAATCTAGTTGCTCCTCCATCTGGAAGGACTATTACTGTGATAGGAGCAACTGGAAGAAGTGCTGAAAGACCGGTTCTTAAAAGTCGACTCTGTACATTGGGAGGCCACGTAGTAAAACACCAATTCCTTTATATGCCTGAATGTCCAGTCCAATTGCTGGGACGTGATATGCTATCAAAATTACAAGCGCAGATTACGTTCCTACCAAATGGAACAACATCTTTAAAGTTTAATGGACCTTCAGGTATTATGACTTTATCCGTACCAAAGGAAGAAGAGTGGCGACTTTATACAGTGTTGACTAGCCAAAACCCTAGGAGTGATGAGACATTATTTAACATACCAGGAGTTTGGGCAGAGAACAACCCACCAGGACTGGCCCGCAATATTCCACCTATAAAAATTGAACTTAAACTTGGGGTTTATCCAGTGAGCCTAAGACAATACCACATCCCACAGAAGGCTAAGAAGAACATCCAATCCTATCTGGATAAATTCATACGGTATGGTATCCTAAAATTCTGTACTTCCCCCTGGAACACCCCATTGCTGCCTGTTCAAAAGCCCGGTACAGATGAGTATCGACCTGTGCAGGACTTAAGAGCAGTCAATGATGCGGTTGTTAGTATACATCCAGTTGTACCCAATCCATATAACCTGCTTGCTTTAATTCCGGGCGGGGCTACTTACTTCACAGTCTTAGATCTCAAAGATGCCTTCTTTTGCCTCCGAATTGCCGCAGAAAGTCAATGTATTTTCGCTTTCCAATGGGAGAACGCTGTAACGGGCTCAAAACGCCAAATGACTTGGACAAGACTACCCCAAGGGTTTAAAAATTCACCTACCCTATTTGGTTCAGCCCTAAGTCAAGATCTATTGGATTTCGAGTCCATCCCAGGAGAGTGTGTCTTGTTACAGTATGTAGATGACTTGTTGATAGCAGCAGTTACAAAAGAAAAATGTCAGCAAGCAACGCACGATCTACTACATATTCTCTGGAAGGCAGGATACAAGGTGTCCAGGAAGAAGGCTCAGTTGTGTTTGCCAACTGTCAAGTATCTGGGATTCCATATCTCTGAAGGTCAAAGGATTATGGGGCCAGAGAGAAAAGGAGCTGTCTGCCAAATACCAATACCCAAGAATAGAAGACAAGTGCGAGAATTCTTGGGGGCAGCAGGCTTCTGTAGGATATGGATTCCCAGCTATGCGATACTAGCAAAACCTCTGTACGCAGCCATCAAAGGTACAGAGCACGACCCCTTCCTATGGACCCAAGAACAGCAAACGGCATTTGAAGATGTGAAGAAGGCTTTGATGAGTGCCCCAGCATTAGGTCTACCTGATCACACACGACCATTCTACTTATATGTACACGAGCAGAGAAGAATGGCTGTGGGAGTATTGACACAGTACTTGGGATCATGGCAAAGACCTGTTGCCTACATGTCTAAGCAACTGGATGCAGTGGCCAGCGGACTTCCACCTTGTCTAAGAGCCGTAGCTGCAGCCGCCCTGCTGGTAGCTGAAGCCGATAAACTCACTCTGGGTCAAGAACTTTATGTACGAGTCCCACATGCAGTACAGACGTTGTTGGATTACAAAGGAAATCATTGGTTTAGTAACAGCCGTATGACCAAGTATCAAGCAATGTTGTGTGAAAACCCAAGAGTGCATTTAGAGACTGTAAACACCTTAAATCCAGCTACCCTTTTGCCACAACCTACTGAAAGTCAACATGATTGTTTGGAAGTAATGGATGAAGTATTCTCAAGTAGACCAGATCTTCGTGATTTTCCCATCCAGAACCCCGATGTTCAATATTACACCGACGGCAGTAGTTATGTGAAAGAAGGGATCCGCTATGCAGGATATGCAGTAACAACAATAGACAAGGTGATAGAAGCTCGGCCACTGGCGAAAGGAACATCAGCACAAAAGGCAGAATTGATAGCACTAACACGAGCGTTACAATTGGCTGAAGGTTTAAGAGTGAATATCTATACGGACTCTAAGTATGCGTTTTTAACCACTCATGCCCACGGAGCTTTGTATAAAGAAAGAGGACTACTGAATTCAGAAGGCAAAGAAATCAAATACGCAGCTGAAATCCTACAACTATTGGAAGCAGTGTGGGAGCCGAAAGAAGTCGGTATCATACATTGTCGAGCGCATCTGAGAGGAGATGGTGATGTAACCAAAGGAAATCGGATGGCAGATAGTGCAGCTAAGCGTGCTGCTGAATCAGGAAGACAGGAGTATGTGGGGCATATAGCTGCTCTTATACCAACCCCACTGTCCCAATGGACTCCAGTTTATACAGCTCAAGAAGAGGAGTGGTTAAAGACTGAACCGGGAAAGTATCTGGAGAACAAGTGGTATCAGCTAGAAGATGGAAGAATAGTTATACCAGCATCGCTAGCGGTAGAAATTGTCCAAAATTATCATAACGGGACACATTCTGGGAGAGACAGTACTGAAGAATCTCTCAGGAAACATTTCTACATACCAAGATTGTCCAACTTGACTCAGGCCATTGTACGCAGATGTGTAACGTGTGCTAAAAATAATGCAAGACAAGGACCAGTAAAACCACCAGGAGTCCAGTTTATGGGGGGACTCCCCATGTCCGATCTACAAATAGACTTTACAGTGATGCCTAAATCGGGTGGACATCGTTACCTGCTGGTAATTGTGTGCACCTATTCAGGCTGGGTAGAAGCATGTCCTACTCGTACAGAAAAAGCAGGAGAAGTTGTGAGATTCCTGCTACGAGAAATAATACCCCGATATGGACTACCCTGTTCTATAGGATCGGACAATGGTCCAGCTTTTGTTCATCAGTGCCTACAACAACTGACTCATATGCTTGGTATAAAGTGGAGGCTTCATACTGCATATAGACCCCAGAGTTCTGGTAAGGTAGAGAGAATGAATAGAACTATAAAGAACCAGTTGGCTAAAATGTGTCAGGAAACCCAACTTAAGTGGAACGTTCTCTTACCTATAGCTCTATTGCGAATCCGCAGTACCCCTACCAGAAGGATGGGCCTCTCTCCTTTTGAAATTATGTATGGGCGACCACCTCCCGTACTTGGTAACTTAAGGGGGGATTTGAGTCAGTTGGGAGAAGGAATTACCCGGCAGCAGGTTGTAGAGTTGGGTAAGACTATGGAGGAGGTACAGAAATGGGTACAAGATAGATTACCTGTGAATATTTATCCCCCTGTTCATAGTTATCATCCAGGAGACCAAGTGTGGATTAAAGAGTGGAATAATGTACCGTTAGGGCCCAAGTGGAGAGGTCCTTATGTTGTTCTTTTGTCTACCCCTACAGCGATAAAAGTAGCAGAAGTGACTCCGTGGATACATCACTCCAGGGTTAAACCAGCAGCAGTCGATTCTTGGCAAGTTACAGCAGATCCAGAGAATCCCTGCAAGATCCGGTTGAAACGCACTACTCAGTCGGAGTAACGAGGAATTATTGTGGATTACAAATTTTATTGTTACAGGTGTGAGTGAGAAGGCCATAATAAAGCCTGTCCGCTTACCATCACATAGTATATAAGCCAGGAAAGTCTCGAAGGGACACCTGTGAAGACGAGCAGAACTCCATTCCCTGCAGCCCTCACATCCTGGAAGCTGAGGTTCCATCGCACGGACGAAGACTGAGGATGGCGGCGAAAGATGTGCTTTTTATTGTGTTTATTTATATGTGTTTTTATATTCAGGAAGGTAGAGGTACCGACACTCCTAGCTGTGAGGTATGCATTAAGACTACGAGAACAGGTAACCATATTTCCCAAACCCTAATTTGGCATTCACAATACGAATGTAAAGGAGAGGTATCAAGATGTAGATACCTAAATATAGACTATAGTGTGTGCCATTTAGGAGTAGGAGAACCTAAGTGCTTCAGTCCAGAGTATCAACCTCGTACAATTTGGTTGACTCTCAGGAATGGAGATCCTCAGGGGACCCTAATTAATAAGACGGTGTTAGAATCCGTACATTCTTCGGGTGTTCTGCTATTTGATGCGTGTAAAGCGATATCGAGTGGTAGAAAGCCGTGGAATGTATGTGGGGATCTTAGATGGGAGAGGACGTATGGGTCTAATGATAAATATATTTGTCCCAGTAGTAAAAATAAATATGTAAGTCCTAGATGCCCAAATAAAGACTATAACTTTTGCCCATATTGGTCTTGTGTGGGGTGGGCGACTTGGGGACAGACAGTAGACAAAGACATGATAGTGACTAAGTTGCCGACTAGCCCTTATTGTAAGTCTATGGAATGCAACCCAGTCCATATACTTATTAATAACCCCGACAAGTTCTTAGATAAGTATGGAAATTTATTTGGGTTTCAGATATACGGGACGGGTTTAGATCCTGGGACATTATTGTTTATAGGAATAGAGACTGATACGGTATCCTCCCAGACTCATCAAGTATACCATTCCTTTTATGAAGAGATGAGTATAGATAATAAGATCCCCCATAACGCTAAAAACCTGTTCATTGACCTAGCTGAAAGTATTGCCGGTAGTCTTAATGTTACCAACTGCTATGTGTGTGGAGGTACTAACATGGGAGACCAATGGCCTTGGGAAGCAAAGGAGGTAATGTCCGGTTCTGAGGCAGTTGACCAATTAATATCTACACAAGCCGATTATCATATGAGTGTTAGAGGTAAATCTGAGTGGAGATTAAAGACCTCCATCATAGGTTATGTTTGCATAGCAAGGAAAGGAATAATGTATAATACTTCTGTAGGAGAATTAACTTGTCTAGGGCAAAAAGCTTATGATGATGATACAAAGAATACAACTTGGTGGTCGGCTTCAAATGTCTCGGAACCATCAAACCCGTTTGCTAGATACGCCAATTTAAAGGACGTGTGGTTTGATCTATCCATCACATCTACCTGGAGAGCCCCAGCAAATTTGTACTGGATCTGTGGTAAGAAAGCCTATTCGGAGTTGCCACAGGACTGGGAAGGGGCATGTGTGTTGGGTATGCTCAAACCATCCTTCTTCTTGTTACCGATTGAAACAGGTGAGACTTTAGGTGTTAAAGTGTATGATGTGAATCATAGGAAGAAAAGGGGGCCCATAGAGATAGGCACCTGGGAAGATAATGAATGGCCTCCCCAGCGTATCATAGATTATTATGGGCCAGCCACGTGGGCTGAGGATGGTACCTTTGGTTATAGAACCCCTATTTATATGCTCAACCGTATTATAAGATTACAGGCGGTGGTTGAGATTATCACAAATGAGACATCACAAGCGCTCAATCTTCTAGCGAAGCATAACACCAGGATGAGGACAGCAGTCTACCAAAATAGATTAGCCTTGGATTACCTTTTGGCAGTAGAGGGAGGTGTATGTGGGAAGTTTAACCTAAGCAATTGCTGTCTTCAAATAGATGACGAAGGGCAAGCAATAGCTGAGCTTACTAGCCATATGGTTAAACTAGCGCATGTGCCTACTCAGGTATGGAAAGGGTATAATCCAAGTAGTTGGTTTGGTAGCTGGTATGAGTGGTTTGGAGGGCTTAAGGCAGTGGTAGGTGGAGTCCTACTGATTTTACTGTTGTGTCTACTCCTGCCGTGTCTTATACCCTTAGTAGTCAGGTCTGTGCAAAGCCTGATAGGAAGTATAGCAGAGAGGAAGGCTGCTGCACAGATAATGGCGATTTATAAGTATAAGGCTTTAGATCAAGGAGAACCAATGCAGGAAGATGAGTGTTAAAAGATTCACATCATAGGATAAGTCTGGTCTGGTTCAAGGTAACTTGCGGTGTAAGCAAACCAAGGTTAAGTGATGCCTCAAGTAATTGTAAAATATCAAGAGGCATCAAAGGGGGGAATGTGGTGGAATCTCGGTAAAAATAAATTTAGTAGGCCGAGATTACCACGTGGCATGTGTACGTGCATATGCTGACGTATCGATCAGTTGGTTGCACGAGGCAAGATACGATCAGTAGTGTACGGAGCATGTGCAAGAATACAGGATATAGTATTCCCCCTCCTCCATTGTGCTGGACAAGCCATGCGGTCAAACAGGAAGTTAATTCCTATTTGTGTTGATTGGTTAAGAGAATGTGCGGGTGGAGCTTAATATGGGAGGAGTTATATGCCTATGTAAGGAGCCTGCACTATTGTCCGGGGCTCAGAACTTGTGGTATTTTGGTGACGCTAGTCCCTCTGAGTCCCGATCGGTGATCCAATAAAGAATCTCTTCCTTCCTGAAGAAACCTGTGTCCATCTCTCTGTGCTTGGCTTCCGTCAGTTTCTCCGGTATCAGTGTAAATTCGGTTCTCTAGCTCGCTATATGTGGTGATTGGGCAGTGTGGCTAACCAAAACGGGTGTATATAGTTTTAGGTAGTCCATTCAAGGTACTGGCCAATAGTTTAGTTGGGAATTGTAAATGTGTTAACGATTGTTTTAGTAAAGTGTATATCTTGTTAGATAGCGCAAGCTCAGCCGTCTAGCGAGAGTGTTAATAGTGTGTTGCTGTATCATAGTGCACGGTACCATAACCCTGTATATTTACTGACATTGTATATAAGTACTAATCATTGTCGTCAATTGCATGTTTTAACACCATAACCACTAATAATTGTATTGTGACCTTAACTTGTGCTTTGACCTATGCTAACCGTACTGTAACCGCTATTTGTAAAAGACGATGTTACTGGGGTGTGTTATAGACGGGTAATTCATATATAGAGAATTATAGCGTGGGTGACTGTAGAGTTACGCCAAAGGGCATAATATTGATTATATAGTGACTGGTGTAACAGCTGTGTGTGTACGGGAATTCCCTGAGTGTTCATTGTATTATTGTGTACGTTTCACTTGGTAACTGTACCACGTGGTGCTGTTGCTAGAGGAAACGGGTGTGACTGTTGAATAGTACGTGTGTATAGTATTCGTTGTCGACGACGTTCCATTGTTAAGTATGGGTGCGTCGCAGTCAACGATTCCGGATCCCTTAGGTTGTATGGTAAAGAATTTTAAAAAGGGATTCAAAACTTGTGATTTTGGGGTTAAGATGTCTCCTGTACGTTTGGTTACTTTGTGCACTAGGGAGTGGCCTACTTTGGTTGCGGCATGGCCGCCACGTGGCAGTTTGGATCCAACTCTGGTACAGCGCTTACACGTGGCTGTATCAGGTAGGCCTGAACTTTACGGCCAGTTTCCTTATATTGATTGTTGGAGACAGGCCGTAAATGACTCGCCAAAATGGCTCCAGACATGCCACGAGGAGCAATGTCGCCTCATGGTAGCTAGGACTTGTTCGTCCACTAGGACCGGTGTTAGGCCCATTTTGGACACGCCCCCTGAGTCCGAGATCCCTTTGCCGCCCCCTTACTTTCCGTTAAGAGGAAGTGACGCAAACGCAGGAAGTCCTGCACCCCTCCCCTCATTACCCTCATCCACTTCCGCTTCCTCCTCCAGTACAGGATCCACCCCCCCTCGTACTAAATCTCCCCTTCCGGAACCAGAACCCACCCCCATTAGAAACGAATATCCTGATTTGGCGCCACTTCAGACTTCCGGTCAAGCTTCATCTAGCTCGACTCGAAGTGTTCTATTTACAACCTTTTCCCAAAACCAACTTCCCACATCCCCACACCCTATCTCTCCCCGACCGGAACCCATGACTGACGCCCCTCTACGTAGCCCCATCCAAACCCGACAGTTGACTGGTGCCCAACAATTAAAGCACTATCAGATGCCTCTTCGCCTGAATCCTGGGTCAGCCTATATCGATGCCGCAGGTCAAATGGCACACGCTGACCCAGTCTTCGTATATGTCCCATTTACCACAACCGATCTTTTAAACTGGAAGACCCATAATTCCTCGTATACTGAGAAACCACAAGCCATGACTGATCTGTTCACCTCAATAGTACAGACGCATAATCCGACATGGGCTGATTGCCAGCAGTTATTAATGACTTTATTTAACAATGAGGAAAGGACAAGAATAAATCAAGCAGCCATTAAAGCACTAGAGGATAGAGCCCGTGCTTTGAACCAAGCAAATCCAGCAGCATGGGCCGCAACACATTATCCCAACACCGATCCCGATTGGAACGTAAATGGTGCTGATATGGTTCAACTCAGAGCCTATAGAGACGCTATAATTGCTGGCATGAAAGCAGGAGGAAAGAAAGCTATTAACATGTCGAAGACAGTTGAGGTGATTCAGAAAAGCGATGAAGCGCCCAGTGTCTTTTATGACCGATTATTGGAGGCATACCGCTTGTATACCCCCTTTAATCCGGAAGACGCAGACAATTCCCGAATGGTTAACTCCGCCTTTGTCAGCCAAGCTTACGGAGATATTAAGCGCAAGCTACAAAAGTTAGAAGGGTTTGCAGGTATGTCCATCACCCAACTAATGGAGGTAGCAAATAAGGTTTATATGAATAGGGATACAGAAAGTAAGAAAGAGGAAGAGCGCAAGATGCGTAAAAAGGCTGATATGCTAGCGGTAGCGATCGCAGGCGTAGATAGACGGGGCCCAGATAGAGGCGATAGTAGATGGAATAGGGAGCCTTTGAGTAGGAATCAATGCGCGTATTGCAAGGAAGAAGGGCATTGGAGGAACGAATGTCCGCAAAGAGAGCAGTACGAGAGAGACCAACCCAGGGCAGGCTACGGAAACTTTAGAGGCAGAGCGAGAGGTAGAGGAGGCCCCGGAGGGAGTAATGGTTATAGAGGGAGTAATGGGAACAGAGGAAGTGTTAGGGAAGACAGATATATTCCAGCAGCGCAAAGGTCCCGCGATAGAGAAGGTAGGGACTTTGTAGGATTGGCTGACACGGTCATGGAGGACTATTGATACCGACCGGGCTCCATCCCCCTTGGTCGAGCGGAGCCTATGGTCGATGTATCAATAGGGGGAAAAAGGAGTGCGTTCATGATCGACACTGGTGCTGAACATTCAGTGGTGACTAATCTAGTTGCTCCTCCATCTGGAAGGACTATTACTGTGATAGGAGCAACTGGAAGAAGTGCTGAAAAACCGGTTCTTAAAAGTCGACTCTGTACATTGGGAGGCCACGTAGTAAAACATCAATTCCTTTATATGCCTGAATGTCCAGTCCAATTGCTGGGACGTGATATGCTATCTAAATTACAAGCGCAGATTACGTTCCTACCAAATGGAACAACATCTCTAAAGTTTAATGGACCTTCAGGTATTATGACTTTATCCGTACCAAAGGAAGAAGAGTGGCGACTTTATACAGTGTTGACTAGCCAAAACCCTAGGAGTGATGAGACATTATTCAACATACCAGGAGTTTGGGCAGAGAACAACCCACCAGGACTTGCCCGCAATATTCCACCTATAAAAATTGAACTAAAACTTGGGGTTTATCCAGTGAGCCTAAGACAATACCACATCCCGCAGAAGGCTAAGAAGAACATTCAATCTTATCTGGATAAGTTCATACGGTATGGTATCCTAAAATTCTGTACTTCCCCCTGGAACACCCCATTGCTGCCTGTTCAAAAGCCCGGTACAGATGAGTATCAACCTGTGCAGGACTTGAGAGCAGTCAATGATGCGGTTGTTAGTATACATCCAGTCGTACCCAATCCATATAACCTGCTTGCTTTAATTGCGGGCGGGGCTACTTACTTTACAGTCTTAGATCTTAAAGATGCCTTCTTTTGCCTCCGAATTGCCGCAGAAAGTCAATGTATCTTCGCTTTCCAGTGGGAGAACGCTGTAACGGGCTCAAAACGCCAAATGACTTGGACAAGACTGCCCCAAGGGTTTAAAAATTCACCTACCCTATTTGGTTCAGCTCTAAGTCAAGATCTACTGGATTTCGAGTCTATCCCAGGAGAGTGTGTATTGTTACAGTATGTAGATGACTTGTTGATAGCAGCAGTTACAAAAGAAAAATGTCAGCAAGCAACGCACGATCTACTACACATTCTCTGGAAGGCAGGATACAAGGTGTCCAGAAAGAAGGCTCAGTTGTGTTTGCCAACCGTCAAGTATCTGGGATTCCATATCTCTGAAGGTCAAAGGATTATGGGGCCAGAGAGAAAAGAAGCTGTCTGCCAAATACCAATACCCAAGAATAGAAGACAAGTGCGAGAATTCTTGGGGGCAGCAGGCTTCTGTAGGATATGGATTCCCAGCTACGCGATACTGGCAAAACCTCTGTACGCAGCTATCAAAGGTACAGAGCATGACCCCTTCTTATGGACTCAAGAACAGCAAACGGCATTTGAAGATGTGAAGAAGGCTTTGATGAGTGCCCCAGCATTAGGTCTACCTGATCACACACGACCATTCTACCTGTATGTACATGAGCAAAGAAGAATGGCTGTGGGAGTATTGACACAGTACTTGGGATCATGGCAAAGACCTGTTGCCTACATGTCTAAGCAACTGGATGCAGTGGCCAGCGGACTTCCACCTTGTCTAAGAGCCGTAGCTGCAGCCGCCCTGCTAGTAGCTGAAGCCGATAAACTCACTCTGGGTCAAGAACTTTATGTACGAGTCCCACATGCAGTACAGACGTTGTTGGATTACAAAGGAAATCATTGGTTTAGTAATAGCCGTATGACCAAGTATCAAGCAATGTTGTGTGAAAACCCAAGAGTGCATTTAGAGACTGTAAACACCTTAAATCCAGCTACCCTTTTGCCACAACCTACTGAAAGTCAACATGATTGTTTGGAAGTAATGGATGAAGTATTTTCAAGTAGACCAGATCTTCGTGATTTTCCCATCCAGAACCCCGATGTTCAATATTACACCGACGGCAGTAGTTATGTGAAAGAAGGGATCCGCTATGCAGGATATGCAGTAACAACAATAGACAAGGTGATAGAAGCTCGGCCACTGGCGAAAGGAACATCAGCACAAAAGGCAGAATTAATAGCACTAACACGAGCGTTACAATTGGCTGAAGGTTTAAGAGTGAATATCTATACGGACTCTAAGTATGCGTTTTTAACCACTCATGCCCACGGAGCTTTGTATAAAGAAAGAGGACTACTGAATTCAGAAGGCAAAGAAATCAAGTACGCAGCTGAAATCCTACAACTATTGGAAGCAGTGTGGGAACCGAAAGAAGTCGGTATTATTCACTGTCGAGCGCATCTGAGAGGAGATGGTGATGTAACCAAGGGAAATCGGATGGCAGATAGTGCAGCTAAGCGTGCTGCTGAATCAGGAAGACAGGAGTATGTGGGGCATATAGCTGCTCTAATACCAACCCCACTGTCTCAATGGACTCCAGTTTATACAACTCAAGAAGAGGAGTGGTTAAAGACTGAACCGGGAAAGTATTTGGAGAACAAGTGGTATCAGCTAGAAGATGGAAGAATAGTCATACCAGCATCACTAGCAGTAGAAATTGTCCAGAACTATCATAACGGGACACATTCTGGGAGAGACAGTACAGAAGAATCTCTCAGGAAACATTTCTACATACCGAGATTGTCCAACTTGACTCAGGCCATTGTACGCAGATGTGTAACGTGTGCTAGAAATAATGCAAGACAAGGACCAGTAAAGCCACCAGGAGTCCAGTTTATGGGGGGACTCCCCATGTCCGATCTACAAATAGACTTTACAGTGATGCCTAAATCGGGTGGACATCGTTACCTGTTGGTAATTGTGTGCACCTATTCAGGCTGGGTAGAAGCATGTCCTACTCGTACAGAGAAAGCAGGAGAAGTTGTGAGATTCCTGCTACGAGAAATAATACCCCGATATGGACTACCCTGTTCTATAGGATCGGACAATGGTCCAGCTTTTGTTCACCAGTGCCTACAACAACTGACTCATATGCTTGGTATAAAGTGGAGGCTTCATACCGCATATAGACCCCAGAGTTCTGGTAAGGTAGAGAGAATGAATAGAACTATTAAGAACCAGTTGGCTAAAATGTGTCAGGAAACCCAACTTAAGTGGAACGTTCTCTTACCCATAGCTCTATTGCGAATCCGCAGTACCCCTACCAGAAGGATGGGCCTCTCTCCTTTTGAAATCATGTATGGGCGACCACCTCCCGTACTTGGTAACTTAAGGGGGGATTTGAGTCAGTTGGGAGAAGGAATTACCCGGCAGCAGGTTGTAGAGTTGGGTAAGACTATGGAGGAAGTACAGAAATGGGTACAAGATAGATTACCTGTGAATATTTATCCCCCTGTTCATAGTTATCATCCAGGAGATCAAGTGTGGATTAAAGAGTGGAATAATGTGCCGTTAGGGCCCAAGTGGAGAGGTCCTTATGTTGTTCTTTTGTCTACCCCTACAGCGATTAAAGTGGCCGAAGTGACTCCGTGGATACATCACTCCAGGGTTAAACCAGCAGCAGTCGATTCTTGGCAAGTTACAGCAGATCCAGAGAATCCCTGCAAGATCCGGTTGAAACGCACTACTCAGTCGGAGTAACGAGGAACTATTGTGGATTACAAATTTTATTATTTTTGGGATTTGGTACGTGAGTGAGAAGGCCATAATAAAGCCTGTCCGCTTACCAACACATAGTTTATAAGCCAGGAAAGTCTCGAAGGGACACCTGTGAAGACGAGCAGAACTCCATTCCCTGCAGCCCTCACATCCTAGAAGCTGAGGCGCCATCGCACGGACGAAGACTGAGGATGACGGCGAAAGATGTGCTTTTGATTGTGTTTATTTATATGTGTTTTTATATTCAGGAAGGTAGAGGTACCGACACTCCTAGCTGTGAGGTATGCATTAAGACTACGAGAACAGGTAACCATATTTCCCAAACCCTAATTTGGCATTCACAATACGAATGTAAAGGAGAGGTATCAAGATGTAGATACCTAAATATAGACTATAGTGTGTGCCATTTAGGAGTAGGAGAACCTAAGTGCTTCAGTCCGGAGTATCAACCTCGTACAATTTGGTTGACTCTCAGGAATGGAGTGTCAGGGTACCTGGAGTCTCTACCTTTGAGAGAGGTAGAGACTTAGAAGTTTATCCGTCCGGACGCCATGTCTCCTCGGTCTCCCGCGGTTCACTCGGTCTTGCTAACGCCGGCCGCGAGGGAGTCACTCCCTTTTATAACAGGAGGACCGGAGGTAGACGTCATGACGCCAACCCGAAACATCCTGCCACTCAAATCTCGGGAGACGAATCAGGACTCGCCGGAGGCGTGTCCTCTCTCCCTAGCCAGGATACTTAACGGTGGTTCTCTCATTCACTCATTGCCCTGTCGTGGTTCTAGTCCGCCTAGTCACACAGTGCTTTGTGATTCACTTGTCTTTTGGTTCTGACCCGGCTTTGTTGTTTACTCTCCTGCCTTTCTGTTATCCTTGACCCGGCTTGTCTCTCGCTTACCTGTCCTCTGTTATCCTCGACCTCGGCTTGTCTCTGACCATTCTTTTGTAGTTATACGTTAGTCCGGCCATTCTAAGGACCGGTATACGTATCAGCTACTCTTTGTACTCTGCGTGTTGGATCCCTGACCCGATCCTGACATTACGACAGGGCCATGGATCCTGCAGGTACAAATTGTCAGCTTGGTTCTCCTGATCCTAGGTTTGACGCCATGGATCATAGGATGGATCAGATGGCTCTAGCACTACAGGCGCTGCTGTCTCGCCCTATTAATCCACCTGAGGAGAGGCGTAACACTTCTGCTTCTTCTGTGGGTTCGGGGTTAGAGGTAGCTACTGTAGGTGCTTCTTCCCTAGTTACCCCACCTGTACGTTATGCTGGTTCTCCTGAGAGGTGTCGTGGCTTTTTGAACCAGATCAGTATTCATTTCGAGCTACAGCCCCGTTCATACCCTACTGATAGGGCAAAGGTGGGATTTATTATTACCTTACTCATTGAGAAAGCTCTGAGATGGGCGAATCCGTTGTGGGAGAATGATAATCCATTAGTCTATAACTATCATTCCTTTGTAGCTGCTTTTAAAAGAACTTTTGACCCTCCTGGCAGGAAGGCCAATGCAGCCAGATTCTACACAAGGAGGAAATATCCCTACTACTCATTTCATCCCCTTCTGTTCCCATAGTCCTGGGATACTCCTGGCTTAAGAAACATAACCCCGTTATAGATTGGAGTTCAGGGGAAATAGTTTCATGGGGCCAGAATTGTCAAGAGAATTGTTTAAAGAAAGTGTCACCTCTTTGTAGTGTCAACTCACTTAATAACGCTACTGACTCTACCAAAGTACAGATACCGTCCTTGTATCAAGATTTAAAGGCAGTATTTGACAAAAGAAAGGCTGATACCTTACCACCACATAGGCCTTTTGATTGCAAAATTAATTTACTTTCTGGTACCATGCCCCCCAGGGGTCATGTATACCCTTTGTCCACGAATGAAAACTTAGTTCTAGAAGAGTATATTCGTGAAAACCTAGACAAGGGGTTCATTAGAAGATCCTCCTCTCCTGCTGGGGCTGGATTCTTTTTTGTTAAAAAGAAGGATGGTTCTTTAAGACCTTGCATTGACTACCGAGGTCTTAACAAGATAACCATCAGAAATGTTTATCCGATTCCCTTGATCACCGAGCTTTTTGACCGATTAAAAAGTTCTAAAATTTTCACTAAGTTAGACCTTAGAGGTGCTTATAATTTGGTGAGAATCCACGACGGTGACGAGTGGAAAACTGCATTCAATACTCGATATGGGCACTATGAGTATACTGTAATGCCTTTTGGTCTCTGCAATGCTCCGGCAGTATTTCAGGACCTTATTAATGAGGTTCTTAGGGAGTTTCAAGATGACTGTGTAATTGTATACCTTGATGATATTCTTATACATTCCAGGGATATTGAGACTCACCACAGACAAGTCAGGAGGGTTTTACACAAACTTCTTCAGCATGGCTTGTACTGCAAACTAGAGAAATGCAGCTTTGACCAATCCCAAACTACGTTTCTTGGTTATGTGATTTCTGGGGAAGGGTTTGAAATGGATCCGGAGAAGCTCCAATCCATATTAGAGTGGCCTTTACCTCAGGGTCTCAAGGCTATCCAGAGATTCATTGGTTTCTCTAATTACTACAGACGTTTCATTAAGGGATACTCCTCTATCATTGCTCCCATCACCAACATGACCAAACAAGGGGCTGAGACTAAGAATTGGTCTACTGAAGCTCTTCGGGCTTTTGAGACACTCAAAGAGTTGTTTGCTTCCGCACCAATTTTAGTTCACCCTGATACTACTCTACCTTTCCTACTCGAAGTAGACGCTTCTGAGACAGGTATAGGTGCTGTTCTGTCCCAAAGGTTGGGTGTAGATAAACCATTACATCCTTGTGGATACTTTTCCAAAAAATTGTCCGGTACTGAAAGCAGATATGACATTGGTGACAGGGAACTACTAGCGGTTATAATGGCCTTGAAGGAGTGGAGACATTTATTGGAGGGTACTTTGCATCCTGTTACTATTTTGACAGATCATAAAAACTTATCCTATATTGGGGAGGCTAAACGACTATCATCTAGACAGGTTCGTTGGTCCATATTTCTCACTCACTTCAACTACGTGCTCACATATAGGCCAGGTTCTAAGAATTCTAAAGCCGACGCCTTATCTCGCCAATATGAACCTGCTGCCGTATCTGAGCCGGTTTTGTCCTCTATAGTACCCAAGTGTAACATTATCGCTAACACTACTCTCAAAGTTCATTCCCCGCTACTTGATCAGATAAGGAACTTGCAGCATCTGGCACCTAGACTGACTCCGGCTTCCAGACTTTTCGTTCCCCCTGAACTTCAATTGGAGCTCTTACAGTGTCTTCACGAGAGTAAGGTGGCTGGTCATCCGGGTGTCCGCAAGACGTATTCTTTGATCTCCAAGGATTTCTGGTGGCCGTCGTTACGGAAGGATATTAAGGATTTTATCGGGGTTTGTGTGGTCTGTACTAAAACCAAACTACCGCATACGCTTCCTTGTGGTCTTCTACAACCGCTGGAAATTCCTGACAAACCTTGGTCCTGTGTGGCAATGGACTTTATTGTGGATCTGCCAGTTTCTAAAAAGCACACTGTTATCCTCACCGTAGTCGATAGGTTTACCAAGATGGCACATTTCGTACCTTTGCCTAAACTCCCGACTTCTCCTGAATTGGCGGAGGTCTTTGCTAAAGAGATTTTTCGTTTGCATGGGATTCCTTCGGAGATCACTTCTGATAGAGGCTCCCAATTTGTTTCACGTTTTTGGAGGTCGTTCTGTTCTCAATTAGGCATCAAATTGAATTTTTCGTCCGCCTATCATCCTCAGTCTAACGGAGCTGCTGAACGAACTAACCAGAAGATTGAGCAATACTTACGTTGTTTTGTTTCCGAACACCAGGACGATTGGGTCGGTTTGATTCCTTGGGCAGAGTTTGCGCACAACAATCTTGTTTGTGACTCCACGCATTCAAGTCCCTTCTTCATGAACTATGGCTTTCATCCATCCATTCTTCCCCCGGTTTCTCCTTCCCAAGGAGTGCCGTCGGTTGATGTCCATGTGGCCAATTTGAGGAAGTTGTGGGATCAGACTCGACAGATTCTTCTACACAATTCTGTACTGGTAAAGAAACATGCTGACAAACGTAGAAGGGCGGCTCCGAATTTTGTTCCGGGCGATAGAGTGTGGTTGAGCACTAGGAATATTCGTCTTAAAGTTCCTTCCATGAAATTCGCTCCTCGTTATATTGGTCCCTACAGGATCTTGACTCGAATTAACCCAGTGGCATATCGTCTAGCTCTTCCAGCTACTTTACGCATCCCGAACTCCTTTCACGTGTCATTGTTTAAACCTCTAATCTGTAACAGATTCTCCTCCACAATCGCCCCTCCGCGCCCTGTTCAGGTGGAGGGTCAGGAGGAATATGAGGTTAACTCCATTATTGATTCTCGTGTCTCCCGGGGACGAGTACAATATTTAGTTGACTGGAAGGGATATGGTCCTGAGGAGAGGAGTTGGGTACCACAAGAGGATGTTCATGCTCCTCGTCTTCGCAGGGCATTTCACTCCCGCTTTCCATCTCGCCCCGGCTCCTTCCGCCCGGTGGGCGTATCTGAGGGGGGGGGTACTGTCAGGGTACCTGGAGTCTCTACCTTTGAGAGAGGTAGAGACTTAGAAGTTTATCCGTCCGGACGCCATGTCTCCTCGGTCTCCCGCGGTTCACTCGGTCTTGCTAACGCCGGCCGCGAGGGAGTCACTCCCTTTTATAACAGGAGGACCGGAGGTAGACGTCATGACGCCAACCCGAAACATCCTGCCACTCAAATCTCGGGAGACGAATCAGGACTCGCCGGAGGCGTGTCCTCTCTCCCTAGCCAGGATACTTAACGGTGGTTCTCTCATTCACTCATTGCCCTGTCGTGGTTCTAGTCCGCCTAGTCACACAGTGCTTTGTGATTCACTTGTCTTTTGGTTCTGACCCGGCTTTGTTGTTTACTCTCCTGCCTTTCTGTTATCCTTGACCCGGCTTGTCTCTCGCTTACCTGTCCTCTGTTATCCTCGACCTCGGCTTGTCTCTGACCATTCTTTTGTAGTTATACGTTAGTCCGGCCATTCTAAGGACCGGTATACGTATCAGCTACTCTTTGTACTCTGCGTGTTGGATCCCTGACCCGATCCTGACATGGAGATCCTCAGGGGACCCTTATTAATAAAACGGTGTTAGAATCCGTATATTCTTCGGGTGTTCTGCTATTTGATGCATGTAAGGCGATATCAAGTGGTAGAAAGCCGTGGAATGTATGTGGGGATCTTAGATGGGAGAGGACGTATGGATCTAACGATAAATATATTTGTCCCAGTAGTAAAAATAAATATGTGAGTCCTAGATGCCCAAATAAAGACTATAACTTTTGCCCATATTGGTCTTGTGTGGGGTGGGCGACTTGGGGACAGACAGTAGATAAAGACATGATAGTGACTAAGTTGCCGACTAGCCCTTATTGTAAGTCTATGGAATGCAACCCAGTCCATATACTTATAAATAACCCCGACAAGTTCTTAGATAAGTATGGCAATTCATTTGGGTTTCAGATATACGGGACGGGTTTAGACCCTGGGACAATATTGTTTATAGGGATAGAGACAGATACGGTATCCTCCCAAACTCATCAAGTATACCATTCCTTTTATGAAGAGATGAGTATAGATAATAAGATCCCCCATAATGCTAAAAACCTGTTCATTGACCTAGCTGAAAGTATTGCCGGTAGTCTTAATGTTACCAACTGCTATGTGTGTGGAGGTACTAACATGGGAGACCAATGGCCTTGGGAAGCAAAGGAGGTAATGTCCGGTTCTGAGGCAGTTGACCAACTAATATCTACACAAGCCGATTATCATTTGAGTGTTAGAGGTAAATCTGAGTGGAGATTAAAGACCTCCATCATAGGTTATGTTTGCATAGCAAGGAAAGGAATAATGTATAATACTTCTGTAGGAGAATTAACTTGTCTAGGGCAAAAAGCTTATGATGATGATACTAAAAATACAACTTGGTGGTCGGCTTCAAATGTCTCAGAACCATCTAACCCGTTTGCTAGATATGCCAGTTTAAAGGATGTATGGTTTGATCTATCTATCACATCTACCTGGAGAGCCCCAGCAAATTTGTACTGGATCTGTGGTAAGAAAGCCTATTCGGAGCTGCCACAGGACTGGGAAGGGGCATGTGTGTTGGGTATGCTCAAACCATCCTTCTTCTTGTTACCTATTGAAACAGGTGAGACTTTAGGTGTTAAAGTGTATGATGTGAATCATAGGAAGAAAAGGGGACCCATAGAGATAGGCACCTGGGAAGATGATGAATGGCCTCCCCAGCGTATTATAGATTATTATGGGCCAGCCACGTGGGCAGAAGATGGTACCTTTGGTTATAGAACCCCTATTTATATGCTCAACCGCATTATAAGATTACAGGCGGTGGTTGAGATTATCACTAATGAAACATCACAAGCGCTCAATCTCCTAGTGAAACATAATACCAGGATGAGGACAGCAGTATACCAGAATAGATTAGCCTTGGATTACCTTTTGGCAGTAGAGGGAGGTGTATGTGGGAAGTTTAACCTAAGCAATTGCTGTCTTCAAATAGATGACGAAGGGCAAGCAATAGCTGAGCTTACTAGCCATATGGTTAAACTAGCGCATGTGCCTACTCAGGTATGGAAAGGGTACAATCCAAGTAGTTGGTTTGGTAGCTGGTATGAGTGGTTTGGAGGGCTTAAGGCAGTGGTAGGTGGAGTCCTACTGATCTTACTGTTGTGTCTACTCCTACCGTGTCTTATACCCTTAGTAGTTAGGTCTGTGCAAAGCCTGATAGAAAATATAGCAGAGAGGAAGGCTGCTGCACAGATAATGGCGATATATAAGTATAAGGCTCTAGATCAAGGAGAACCAATGCAGGAAGATGAATGTTGAAGATTCACATCATAAGATAAGTCTGGTCTGGTTCAAGGTAACATGCGGTGTAAGCAAAACTAAGGTTATGTGATGCCTCAAGTAATTGTAAAATATCAAGAGGCATCAAAGGGGGGAATGTGGTGGAATCTCGGTAAAAATAAATTTAGTAGGCCGAGATTACCACGTGGCATGTGTACGTGCATATGCTGACGTATCGATCAGTTGGTTGCACGTGGCAAGATACGATCAGTAGTGTACGGAGCATGTGCAAGAATACAGGATATAGTATTCCCCTCCTCCATTGTGCTGGACAAGCCATGCGGTCAAACAGGAAGTTAATTCTTATTTGTGTTGATTGGTTAAGGGAATGTGCGGGTGGAGCTTAATATGGGAGGAGTTATATGCCTATATAAGGAGCCTGCACTATTGTCCGGGGCTCAGAATTTGCTGTATTTTGGTGACGCTAGTCCCTCTGAGTCCCGATCGGTGATCCAATAAAGAATCTCTTCCTTCCTGAAGAAACCTGTGTCCATCTCTCTGTGCTGGGCTTCCGTCAGTTTCTCCGGTATCAATACATCTTGATTTCTTTTTATTATATTTATATGTACCTACTACACCATTGGAGTATCTGGTATTTCTGTTTTAGCACTATCAGATACACTTCTGAGCAGATCTTCACATATCCTGAGGTGGGGATTGTACCGTCCAAGCGCTATACAGCAGAGCCCTTAGCAGCTCAGAAAAGTCTGAGTTTAACACCTATATAATTTTAAAACACTCTCATACAGATCTGACATGTTGCACTATTATCTGTATATACTTTAGGGGTGATTATTTCAGATGACTTAAAGGTAGGCAGACAATGTAATAGAGCAGCAGGAAATGCTAGCAGAATGCTTGGTTGTATAGAGAGAGGTATTAGCAGTAGAAAGAGGGAAGTGCTCATGCCATTGTACAGAACACTGGTGAGACCTCACTTGGAGTATTGTACGCAGTACTGGAGACCGTATCTTCAGAAGGATATTGATGCCTTAGAGAGAGAGTTCAGAGAAGGGCTACTAAACTGGTTCATGGATTGCAGGATAAAACTTACCAGGAAAGGTTAAAGGATCTTAACATGTATAGCTTGGAGGAAAGACGAGACGGGGGGATATGATAGAAACATTTAAATACATAAAGGGAATCAACACAGTAAAGGAGGAGACTATATTTAAAAGAAGAAAAACTACCACAACAAGAGGACATAGTCTTAAATTAGAGGGGCAAAGGTTTAAAAATAATATCAGGAAGTATTACTTTACTGAGAGGGTAGTGGATGCATGGAATAGCCTTCCAGCTGGAGTGGTAGAGGTTAACACAGTAAAGGAGTTTAAGCATGCGTGGGATAGGCATAAGGCTATCCTAACTATAAGATAAGGCCAGGGACTAATGAAAGTATTTAGAAAATTGGGCAGACTAGATGGGCCGAATGGTTCTTATCTGCCGTCACATTCATTGTTTCTATGTTTCTACTGTTTTGTGTTTTAAGGTCCTGTGCGATCTGGAATTGCCAATCTTTGACTGTTTATGAGTGTATGTGTAAATAAGATTATTTGCTAATTCTGCACTATAAGGGCACTTTAAGTATTATTTTTTATTAGTGTGGTTGTTTTGGCACGGTAGGTCATTCCTGTTTTTTCGCAAGGTTTGGGAATCCTTGCTGGTCTACTGCAGCCCATTCTTATTAATTGATTATAGTGAGCGCCTACACCTGTTTCTTTATACATAGCTTATTTTAGTATTTATTTTAGCATTAAAGGCTGGGGTGACCTAAATAATAATGGGCATTAGGTTTTAAATCGCGCTATTACTGTCTGGGACGTTGCAGAATTTGCAAAGACCCCCCGGTAGAGGAGTTTCTGTACCCCTACCCGGTCTGGCAGAAAACAGTCATGTGCTCTCTGTGAGCACCTGTCAGCGCATCCCCTCCTGCCGGTTACTGTGTAATTACGCCGTGCGACCTGCGGGCTGGTTCGCACTAGGTGGCCGTGCACCGGATGATATTATGCCGCCCCAACGGGAAATTCCGGTGCACCAGTCCGGCCCTGACGGCTTCTCACTAGCAGGTTTATCCACTAAACATCAAATGTAAGCAAATGTAAATTGCAAAAGTCAAGCTACCATACTGTGACTGACAAAATGTGGATGTAGCTGAGTTATAGAATTTTTTTTTTTTTTCCAAGTCCACTATTTAAGTCTCCATTTTGCCATTTCAAGTCTTTATTATTGACTGTAATCCATGACAACCTACACGGTTATTTACAAGCATGTGAATTTCACATTTCAAACCACAGTAGCTGCACTGCAAGCATAGCCGACTTTGAGAATTTTTCAAGTTCAGCGAATTAGGCCTTAAATGTAAAAATTCCATTTGAAATCCTGACAATTCTCTCTTTAGTAAATAACACTGCTAGACAAACGGGATTAGTTTTTGTGTACGCAGGAAGCTGGGCTTGTATGCTTTCCTATGTCTTTAAGTGTATTATATTTTCTTGGCTCAAGGCGTTTCATTGCCACGGTCTCAGACAGTTTTCTTTCGTTTACATGTTAAACTGGTGACAGCTGTCAAGAATGCCAACTGTTACATACACTTCTACTCTGCCATGCACAAATGTCAGAGAATCAGAATATCTTTTCACCAGGAGGGAGACGTGTGAATCGTCATGGGTGCAATTAATTGCCCCCACGTGCAATTAAGTCCTCCTAAGTATGACAAGTATATTCATGTCAGGCGGCATCAGTTACACTTTGTTAATAGTTGCTTGGAAAGCGATCATGAAGTCTGGAGTGCGGTTGCTGTATTTTTAATGTCGCTATCACCTCCCTGAATTTTCAAGCTGCTTGGGATGTTGATGGTGCTGGCACATACTGTGACTGTTCAATAAGACAGGGCCTCACATATTTTGTAAAATGTGTATATAGTGGAATGTGAATATCTAAAATATTACTATATGATTCTCTGGAAGAAGACATCCCTGTCCGCTGTGGAGACAGGTATGCAGTTTTGGTTTGAGACTGCACCTTGCCGGGTTTTTTTTCTCTGATGTCCCAGTTTTGGGGTTCAATGAAAAAGAGCTCCCAAAGTGCTGTGTGAGCATGTTATTGACCTCACTGCTTTGGCTACCATCGGAACCCTTGCGGCCCCTTACAAACCTAAAGGAAGTACCCTCAGGCAACCAGAGAGAGAGATATACACACACTCACCAAGAGTTTCCAAAATTTTTTTGGAAGAGATACAAACTCACAGACACACACACACATTCCAGACACAGTGCCAGATACACACACTTTGCTAAACAAACATTCTGTTAAGCATAAGTACACACAATCACACTGATAAAGACAAGACTCAGTCGCGGAAGCTTGCCTTGGGTCTCTTCCACCCTGGACCAGGCTACTGCTCCCTCCTTCCAGGCAGGTATCGTCCCCTCTGCCTCTACAGCTCCTCTCCCAAGAGAGATTCCAGCTTCTTTAGCTACTGCCTTTGTAAAGGCACTTCTTTTTCTGGAGTGGAGGGTAAGCCAAAAATAATATGGAGAAAAAATGAGTATATCTTTAATTCAGTTGGTAGCTGTTTGGAGAAGCTTACTTGAGATCATCTAGGCATGTCTTCACATGTCATATACAATTTACCAGCCAATATAAATTACACATAAGATTGTTTTAAACATAACCATAAATTAAACTCCAGCACGGGCTCAACTTCAGGTTTAATTCACAATAATTTACATTTCACATCAAGACCAACAGTGGTTCTATTAACACTTCCACCTACAGGTCTGTCAAGTACATTGACAATTTTCATGGGGTTTTACAAACACCAAAACACTGACACCTATAGGTCAATAGACAAACAACATTTCACATACCAATCAGTATCCAACTACACTGCCACCTATAGGGCACTCGACAGATCTCCAGTGCACTTGCATTTTGCAACACCATGTTCACTGACCCCTACCATTCAATAAGACATACAGCAATTCACATAGCAAGTACTATATCAACATCTGGTATAAATACATATATTATTACACAGTAGCAGATGCATCTGTATATACGTAACTGGTAATATAGTTCACATACATTTTTCACAGCACGCTGCTCACACAACAGACTTTCCCCTAGCAAGGGGACATACAACATACAAGGTGGGGACAGACCACTTTTTCACTTGTACATACGGCACTTAATGGGTTAAGATTGATACATATTTAACCAGTATGGCTACGATGTTTAATATTTACACATCACGGCACTTTACTTTTCACATATACTGTTATATTAAGATAAGCTTGGTCTATGCCATATTTCCTTATGCCATACGGTTTTATCCATTCAGGTTACAGTTACCATAGGCGTGCGCAGCCTATTGCATTAGGGTGTGCACCCTAAAGCACAAACACACACGCCGCGTATATATGTGTGTGTATGTATATATATGTATATATATATATATATATACATACACACACACTACAGTGTGTAGGGGGTATAGTGTGTGGGTGCAGGGGGTGTACAGTGTGTAGGTGCAGGGGGTATAGTGTGTGGGTGCAGGGGGTATAGTGTGTGGGTGCAGGGGGTGTATAGTGTGTAGGTGCAGGGGGAATAGTGTGTGGGTGCAGGGGGTGTATAGTGTGTGGGTGCAGGGGGTATAGTGTGTGGGTGCAGGGGGTATAGTGTGTGGGTGCAGGGGGTATAGTGTGTGGGTGCAGGGGGTATAGTGTTTAGGTGCAGGCAGTGTACAGTGTGTGGGTGCAGGGGGTGTACAGTGTGTAGGTGCAGGGGGTGTATAGTATGTAGGTGCAGGGTGTATAGTGTGTAGGTGCAGGGTGTATAGTGTGTAGGTGCGAGGGGTATAGTGTGTAGGTGCGAGGGGTATAGTGTGTAGGTGCGAGGGGTATAGTGTGTGGGTGCGGGTGTATAGTGTGTGGGTGCAGGGTGTATAGTGTGTGGGTGCAGGGTGTATAGTGTGTGGGTGCAGGGTGTATAGTGTGTGGGTGCAGGGTGTATAGTGTGTGGGTGCAGGGTGTATAGTGTGTGGGTGCAGGGTGTATAGTGTGTGGGTGCAGGGTGTATAGTGTGTGGGTGCAGGGTGTATAGTGTGTGGGTGCAGGGTGTATATAGGGTATAGTTTATAGTATAGAAGGGCTGGATAGGGTTAAATAATAAATTTTGATTGTTTATTTAAAATAAAATAACCCTACACATTTACTCCCCTTTCCCCTTGTTACCTTACTGTGCAGGGTAAGATGGAGCACGCTGCTGATCATATCTGGTACCTCCGCAGGGTACAGACCATGCGTTCCTCTCGCGAGAGCTGGAGTTACCACGGCAACGCTCTGAAAATATCGGAGATCGCGAGAGGGCTGCCCTGCGTGCAGCCTGGAGGCTGTTAGCTCCGTATCCAAACGGAACTGAGCTCTTCAGAGCCTCTCTCGGGGCTAATTGGTAAGCTTGAGCCGGCAGGGGAGATTTTTTGATCTTCCCTGCCGGCCTCAATCCATATGCGGCGCGCGGGGATTAGGGTGTGCCCAGGCACACCCGGCACACCCCGTGCGCACGCCTATGACAGTTACTACTAAGAAACCTATACGGATTGTCAGGTTCAATACCATACTACCAGGTACATACACCTGCTCACGTAGTTATCCATCTCTTACCTTCCCTGGAATAGTAATAGTGTACTGGCAATTAGGGTTCTAGGGCCCAATAGGTATTACCCCCTTTTTTCTCTGCGTTATGCTTCGGTTAGTGGTCCCGCGAGGTCAACACCCCGCCTCACACTCAGAGGCATACACCCCTCGGGCCACTAGTGAGCTAGCCGCCTCGCATTGTATCATAGAGAGGGCCTCACCTGTCACTCCCCTTCCTATTTTCTGGTTACTGTCAGGCCAACATCCTGCCACAACATTCGGTGGCCACACAAAATCCCCTCGCGCTAAGCATAGATAGAGCCTCACCAGTCACCAAAAAACACCAAGCCTAATCGTTTCACCTTACGGCTTAGCTAGCAAGCCAGTACAAGACCCCTGGGTACAAATAATAATTGCAATCTTTATTGTTATTTAAGTATTTCTCAAAAAGATGGTGAAGAATCACCTCTTCCTAGCACCCCGGCTAGAATTGATACACCTTCAAGCAGAGGAGATGATGCTAGTCCAGCAGCAATCAGATCCTGGACGATCCCACACATTACCACCAACTTAAGGAGCTGACAAATCCCCTACCCTGCTACAGCAAGGAAAGCAGAGTTATTCAAACCCCTCCATACATCAACGGACAACACGGAGGCAGGGGAAGGCCCAGCTACACGGCAGCTTAGTCTGGTTGACCACTTGGGCGTCCCAGTACCCCATAAGGAACAGAAGGCCCAGACACTATCATCACATTACTGGGCATACGACTTGAGTCGGCATCCATACACGCAAGTTACCACAAGACAAATAGGGAACATTCTCAACTACATCAATCACTACCTCCTGCTTAGTACTTACAACTGCAAGGAACTACAATCCCTACCAGGTTCCTTAATTAAAAAATATGGCAATCATACCACAAGACCACACTTTCACATCCAGAGTACTTCCCCTTTTTTCCACACTTCCAACATGATGATCAGAGGATGTAAAAGCATGTTCCTTTCAGGATTGTCTGACACTTCCCCAACCAGATGGTCAGACGCGGCGTCTACCACGGGTTTGGCAGCAATCTACCAGGAAATTATTCCACCACCTCAGCCCCTTTGGGGGATCTACCCCATTGTAGCAGCTGCTGTGGCATGGGGTAAATCATGGTCAGGGTCATCAATCCGTTGTTACTCAGACAACTAAGCACATGTCATATCATCAACAAACGCCACTACTCATCCATAAGGTCATGATATTTCTGGGGAACTCACTTGGTTGGCCACTTTTCTTTTACATTTCTTTTACTTTCATGTACCAGGCGGAGGTATACATCCCTGCCGACAATTGCCTCATTTATATTCCAGGCATGTTCATCATACGCTTCCTACAGCAGCCCATACAGTCACGGCCACTCTTTCGTTCCAGAGACATGGATTAGACATACTCATGCAGCATAGCATGCACTATCCCACCTAGCACTTTCGTCCCATACTTGTAGAACGCATAACACAGCTTTTCACCTGGCTTAACCCCTTAAGGACACATGACATGTGTGACATGTCATGATTCCCTTTTATTCCAGAAGTTTGGTCCTTAAGGGGTTAAAGAATCTCATTGGAACACGACATAGCTCAATCTGTGTCATAACATTTCTCCTAGGTTTTTCTTCTTTTTGCCAACTTAAACTATCTCACACACCATTAATTATATATTTTACAAGCATTCAACAACACAGGATAACCTATGGCCAAAACTACCATAACTTCATGCTATCATACCAGACAAGAATATACTCAGAGGTTTTCAGGAATCCATTCCCCCACGTTCCTCTCAGAGATTACCAATAGCCATCCAATTTTTCACCCTTATCGGACCTATAAGGTCTACAACCATTCAATTATACTACCAAGTTGGCCATTACCAGCCATGCACATTGCCTTTTATGCCTTTCTCAGGCCAGAGCATCCACTACCATCACCACCACTCAGACAGATCATTGTCTTCAACGATCCCACGTACGTAAACACATATATCATTACCTATTGGCTCTACCACATTCCGAAACGAGTCAACACGCACCAACAGTAGTGATAGCATACTATCCTACCCACAACAAATGGTGTCCACTTTCGGTCCTAGATTCCTACCTTCAAAATCCTTCCAGGAATTAAATACTGTAATGCATTTAAGGAAATGTCTGGTTAATTTGTATATATTTGTTGACTGTATTAAATCTTTGATTATTCATTTTTGCCCTCTTTATTTACAGGCCTACCATATCGTCGGTCTCGGCACACTACAACTGACTTGCTCCCTTTATACTATCCTTCGCTTATGCTGGATCCTTACTCCATATACGGCTATTTGCCCCTTACACAAGTATTAAGGCTGTTTGGCCTGTATTTGTGGGAGGGGCTTAAATTAATTCACTCCCCTATATAAGGGACACCCCTTACCAGACTCATATCGCTTGAGGTCAGCATCAGAATGACCCTCCCACCCACTCCTCATTTCAACACTTTCTCTTTTCTTTCCATTTACTTTACTTTCTTACTCCTTGGTGGGCCCTCTTTATATACAGGCCTACCATATCGTCGGTCTCGGCACACCACAACCGACTTGCTCCCTTTATACTATCCTACGCTTATGCTGGATCCTTACTCATATACAGCTATTTGCCCCTTACACAAATATATATATATGTTTAGTGGATGAGTGAGTGCGCTGGATCTTGTGTAATATATATATATATATATATATATATAGGAAACATGGGGGGATGGTTGCACTCACCTAAACATGCTTAAATGGGGTGCTGCTGGGGGCCATATTATACAATAAACAATACACAAGATCCAGCGCACTCACTCATCCACTAAACAGCAACTTCAAAGCGCACAGATTTTATTTATTTTTTTACATTCTTTATTTTTGTCAGTGCAGTTATATACATACAGTTGGTTTAGACATAGCATTAGGAATACGATTGACATAGGATTATAAACTCAGTAGTAGATGTCAGGAATACTGCACTTTTTTTTTCTGTGTGTGAAAGAGTAGATCATGCAAACATAACACGTGTGGCATGGAAAGTGTGATGCTTAGAGATAAAACTGTGTAGAGCCTGCCACATTGTGTAAAGACCCCTGGGCCCCACGGTAACACAAACATTTGGAGGAATAAAATTGACATACATTAGACAATGAAGAGAAACCCCCATCTGCTGGCAGGAATCAGTCAACCCCCATCACCAGCAGGACACAGTCCCACAAGACCGGCAGATGCCCGTAACCAATATTCCACGCAGGGAGTATAGAACCAGTCCGCCACCAAGGCCATGTCAGCTAGCCATGATGCAGAGTAGGTGACCGCTCAATGCTTTTACATGGCTTGTTCGGGATTACCGGAGCACTTCATACAGAATGGGAATATCCATCGGTGGGAAGCAGGCACAGTGTTTCTGGCTGTCTGCCCTAAATGGAGATGTACTCCCGTCGTGTGAGTCACTTCAGCCAGCGGCTCAGTAGTGGTGGAAGCTGCGTCAACGAGGAAATGTACCCTATACGGAGCCTCAGTGCTGAGCATTTGTGCTTTGGTCTAGGTCCCATGAGCTGCTTGCCGCTCGGGTAGTATTGCCCAGGAGTGCTTGCAGAGGGTGCCAATGGTCATATGGAAGATCACCATTCTCAGAGTGTGCCTGGGATGTAACCTGCTCAGCAGCCATCTTAACAGTTGGGGGACTCCTCCGACCAATAAAGCCGACAGTTGGGCTCCAGGGTGGACTGGGATGACCCCCACCAGCGCCATGTGGAATTAAGTGTCTGGCACATTGTAGACAGGCAGGATAGAAGGGTGGCGGTGGTTCACCCCACTCACCACCTGAGTAGGCCTCAGTTGCAGTTTTTTTTTTGGGGGGGGGGGGTTTTAACATATTTTATTTTAAATTTTCTTGCAGAAATAACAATTGAAATATAAATGTGGGTATCATTGTATCTTGCAGTGAAATGACAAGCACTGGATTTGCGTCATTTAACAATAGGGCTAAGAGGAAAAAGAAAAAGAAAAACTGTGAGATTAATTGTATTAATTTACATAATAGCTTGGAGTCCCAAGTTCTAGCGAGAACATGAATCTGTTTTTTTTCCCGGTACTGTCCAGGCACGGTTGCCCATGAGTGTATGCACTAAAAAAGGTTGACATGTATATACCTTACAATTCCGAGACATGGGTGCGAGGCATACAATGCACGACCAGTTATACAATCTCTACTGGCCCTGTCTGGACTTTGAGTCCAGTTCGGGCCTGTACAATGCGTTACCTCACTGGTCATCACGTGCCCATCCCACCGCTGTTTGGCTGTGGTAGGCTGTGGTCTATGTGGTAGGTGTAGCTATGAATGTGTTCTATCCAGGGTGTTATCGGGTCGTTAACAGCGGTCTGCAGTCAGCTAAGTTTGCCTAATAGGGGTGTCATTATCTGTCCGCTTGACTGGTTTTCATGAAGTTACATCAGGGTTTTGAGGTGTTTGTGTATATGGGGTATTTTTGGGTAAGTGAGAAGCTAACCTCCTCCAGTGTTCTGATTCTTTCCACTTTCCACCCAGTTCCTAACGGTTGGTGGGGCAGCTTTTTTCCAATGAAGGGGGATGAGCAGGTTTGCCGCTGTGAGTAGATGTGTGCCTAGCGTTTTTTTTTTTATTCTTTATTTTTCGTGCAAAGAAATACAATATGGTCTGCGGTGCCACGACAGCAGAGCAAACCGAGATATTCATGCAGTTATACAGTGTCATGGTACATAAGATAAATGCACATTTTTTATATTTTAGACTTGCTTTTACAATGTAGTTACATAGCTGCCCTGCGCAATGCTAGTGGTATATTTATTTACGAGAGAGAAAAAAAACTTTAAGCAGGGGGGTGGTTGGTTGTTCAGGCTAATGTTGAGGTATCAGGAGGTTCTAGGAGGTTCACAAGTGACCATATATGCTTATTCGCCTTAAGAGTTTAGTTAGGTGTATTAACTAGATAGTGAGACAGGCAGGTTATACAATTTATAGGAGCAGTTAGTACCTGTGAACTAATAACATGCTTTATAACATAGGTTAAACGTAGAAGATAAACTGAGAGAGCACACATACGGGATATGCTAGGGACTGCGGGTATCATGCTTTACAGCTTTGGTGCTTAATTGCTTAGAGTAGACCGCTGGTTGAGAGGCTGAGTAGTTGGAGCATACAGGGTTAGACCCACGCACCCATGAGCATTATTCCCAGTTTGGTATAGACACTGTCAGGATCGGGACAGGGATCCAACACGCAGAGTACAAAGAGTAGCAGATACGTATACCGGACCTTAGAATGGCCGGACTTAACGTAAAACTACATATAGGATGGTCAGGGACAAGCCGAGGTCGAGGGAACGAGAAGACAGGTAAGCGAGAGACAAGCCGGGTCAAGGATAACAGAGAAGACAGGTAAGTAATAACAAAGCCGGGTCAGAACCAAAAGACAAGAGAATACAAGAGCACTGTGTGACTAGGCTGGCTAGAACCACGACAGGGCAATGAGCAAATGCTGAGAGCTCCCTTAAATACCCTGGTTCTAGAGACTAATCACGCCTCCGCCGAGACCTGATTCGTGTCCGGGATTTGACTGACAGGTCGGGCTAGAATGGCGTCATGACGTCGACTATTGAGCGTCACGTTACAAAAAGGCATAGTTCTCTCGCGGGCGGCGTTTACATGCGCGAGGGGACCGCGAGGAACGGAAGAATCATGCCGTCTGGATGGAACAACGTCTAAGTCTCTACCCGTCTCAGAGGTAGAGACTACAGGTACCCTGACAGACACTTAGTGTGGGTGAGATTGGATTGCGAGGGTTAATAGTGTGCTGGGTTAAGTAGGGATGAATACGCTTAGGGTGTTTTCCAAGTTCTCTTTTCTGGGTCACACTGGGCTATTCCCACCCTGTAGGCTGGGTGTCCCTGGAACAAATCAATTTATAAAAACTTTGCGAAACAGAATGCGATGAGGCCAACGTAAATATAATAAAGCAGTGCTGTCCTTGCAGCTTGTAGTTGTTGGTTTAGCCGCACTTTGCTGGGATCAGCCAATGCCCTCTTGGGGTTTTATAGAGTCCAGTAGTTGCACTAGGAGCATGGCCAGTGGCCTGTCTGAGGGAGGAGTGGAGTCCGTGCGAGGTAAGTGGAGGAGACTTGGGGAGTGCCGCCTGGGTCTCCTCGATGGTGCCGGTTTCCGTCCCTGGGCTGGGTATAGAACTCGGAGGGTCCCCCTTGCTTGCCAGGGTTGTGAGCTGGAGTGTTCAGGGTGGTTGCCTCGGCGGTGCCCTGTTTGTAGCAAAGTCAGTCGTTTGGGTTTGCGGTCTCGCTGGGAGCCCCGTCTGTTTTGGCGCCCTTTGCTGGTTCTGTCTATGGGAGGGAGTTTACGTCTGCTTTGGGAGTTTGTCGGCAGTACCTTGGGTAAGCGTATGGCCGGTCTGTGAGCCTCCGCTTGTTGCTCCGTAGCCTCCATCTTCTCCCAGAACGTGGTTATTATGGCTTCCAGCTTGGCCATGAGATCAGGTCTTTCTGCGGTTTGGGCGCACGTGGCGACGGCCATTTTGCAGGGCCTCGCTTCGTCTCTCTGCTCGCATGCCTCTCTCTTTGGGTTCTGTGCCTGTGTGTGTCCTCTTGTGTTTGGACCGGGATAACCCCCACCGGTCCGGGGGAAGGTGGGGGGACAGGGTGTTCGTGGGTCTGTTTCTCCGATTCGTTGACTGGGAAAGCGGCGGTCTCTCCCCGTCTTCGTCGCTTGCAGGCCCCAGCTAGCCATCTTGTGTTCCTGATCACCAATTCGCTCGGGGAAAGTGTCAGGCATATCACCAGGTCCTTCTTTATGCAGGCAGCGTATCCCGGTTTAGTGTTTGTCACGTTTTTGGCGAGTTATCGGTGATAAACGGTGAGTCCAGCGGTAGCTCAGCTTGCATGTGTGTGCTCTGCTTGCTGGCTTGGCCCCGCCCCCTGTGCCTAGGGTTTTTCTTGCTCTTGGTAGGGAGGGGGGCAGCATAAGAAATAAGAATGCTTTGGGTGTGTAGGGTATGGTAATTCCCAATATGAGCTGCATGAGACTGGAGATCCTTGACCAAAAATTTTGGATCACTGTGCATGACCACCAGATGTGTGCCGTGTCCCCAGTGGTATGTGGGCACCTCCAGCAGTGACTGGATGTACTCGGAAAAAGATTATGTTTGTAGGGAGTATAGTGCTATCCTCTTGTAGTTACTTTCTTGTATCACTAGGCTGCTGGAGGATGTGTGTATCTGTAGAAATATTTGTTTCCATTGTTTATCTGTGAGGGATAAGTGTAGTTCTTGTTCCTAGCTTAGACTGTATAGTGGGATAGTAGGTTAGCTGGTGCCCTACAACAATGCATACGCGGTTGTTACTTGTTTCCTTTTAAGTTTGTGTTGGGTGCATGTAATTTTGAATTTGGACAACGCTCAGTTGCCTTGTTGGGGATATTTGTTTGTTCGTATAGAGTGTGTGAGTAGGTCATAGTGAAATTTTTGTAGAGTTGTGTGGTTCCCGTCTGGGATCAAGGATGTTAAGGGCTTAATTCCCTCACTATCAAGGAGGGCCTGTAGCGTTAGGTTTGGGTGGTGTAGTATTCTCGGTACGCTGACCCAGATTCTCCTGGCTTGAAGAGCGGGTTGTGGGTTAATGGGTATAATGGGTATAATGGCGATGGGTAGGGCGATATATCTGCTTGATGTCTCACATGTGACCACATTCTCAGTGTAGGGGTAATGGTCGGGTGTTGCCTGTGCTTGAGTATTGATTGGCCAGATTTGTCCCATGGTACTGTGTATATGGTTGTGTCTGTGTCTGCCCAATCATAGATCCTGGCTAATAGTACTGCATAGTGGTGTTTTTCAACATTTGGCAGCCTCAAACCCCCCTTTGCTTTGGGTCTCGTAAGCAACGAGTAAGCCAGCCTGGGGTGCCTACGTGACCAAATGAATGTTGTAAATAGTTTGAGTGGCAGAGGTCTTTATATCTCCCCGCAAGGAGCCAAAGTATGAGTTTCGGGCCAATCTTCCGGACCAGCATCTGTTAGTGCAGTTGACTGCCGTTTCTCGGTATCTGGTTGTCAGGGTACCTGTAGTCTCTACCCCTGAGACGGGTAGAGACTTAGACGTTTTTCCATCCAGACGGCATGATTCTCCCGTTCCTCACGGTCCTCTCGCGCATGTAAACGCCGGCCGCGAGAGAGCGATGCCTTTTTGTAACGTGACGCTCTATAGTCGACGTCATGACGCTATTCTAGCCCGACCTGTCAGTCAATCCCGGACACGAATCAGGTCTCGGCGGAGGCGTGATTAGTCTCTAGAACCAGGGTATTTAAGGGAGCTCTCAGCATTTGCTCATTGCCCTGTCGTGGTTCTAGCCAGCCTAGTCACACAGTGCTCTTGTATTCTCTTGTCTTTTGGTTCTGACCCGGCTTTGTTATTACTTACCTGTCTTCTCTGTTATCCTTGACCCGGCTTGTCTCTCGCTTACCTGTCTTCTCGTTCCCTCGACCTCGGCCTGTCCCTGACCATTCTATACGTAGTATTACGTTAGTCCGGCCATTCTAAGTTCCGGTATACGTATCTGCTACTCTTTGTACTCTGCGTGTTGGATCCCTGTCCCGATCCTGACATTACGACAGGGCCAATGGATCCTGCAGGTACAAACTGTCAGCTTGGTTCTCCTGATCCTAGGTTTGACGCCATGGAGCATAGAATGGATCAGATGGCACTAGCACTACAGGCGTTACTATCACGTCCTAATAATCCACCTGAGGAGATGCGTAATACTTCTATTCCTCCTGTGAGTTCAGGGCTAGAGGTAGCCACTGTAGGTGCTTCTTCCCGAGTTACCCCACCTGTACGTTATGCTGGTTCTCCTGAAAGGTGTCGTGGCTTTTTGAACCAGATCAGTATCCATTTCGAGCTACAACCCCGTTCCTACCCTACTGATAGGGCAAAGGTGGGATTTATCACCTTACTCATTGAGAAGGCTCTGAGATGGGCTAATCCGTTGTGGGAGAATGATAATCCATTAGTCTATAACTATAATGCCTTTGTAGCTGCTTTTAAAAGAACTTTTGACCCCCCTGGCAGAAAGGTCAATGCAGCTAGATCACTGTTGCGCCTTAGACAAGAGAACCGAACACTTGTGGATTACGCACTAGAGTTCAGGTCTTTGGCGGCAGAGGTTAAATGGAATGAACAGGCTTATATAGACGTATTTTTAAACGGATTATCCGATGTAATACTTGACGAGGTAGCCACGAGAGAGCTTCCCGAGAATTTGGAGGACTTAATTTCCTTTATCTCTCGCATTGACGAACGTCTAAGAGAGAGGCAGAACACTCGAGATAGAACCGGTAGACCTTCCTTTAGACTAGCTCCATCATTTCAAAGCCCTGAAACCAAAACGCCACAGTTTCCAGAACCTATGCAGATAGGCCTTACTCGCCTCTCAGAAGAGGAGAGACAGTACAGGAGAAGGGAGGGACTGTGTATGTATTGTGGAGTCAGAGGTCATTTACGTTTGAATTGTCCCAATCGCCCGGGAAACGCTCGCACCTAAGTTTCTCTAGAGGACAGGCCTTGGGTGTTTCTATTTTGTCCTCTACTCATAACTACAAAGAACACAGGCTTCTTTTACCCGTCTCTTTAACTTGGGAGAAGGGAACTTTAGAGACTATGGCATTGATAGACTCCGGAGCTGCTGAGAGCTTTATCGACCAAGTTTTTCTCACCAAACACGCTATCCCATCCCAGTTAAGGAAGACACCCTTGGCTGTTGAGGCCATAGATGGTAGACCTTTAGTTGAGCCTGTGATTTTCCGGGAAACCACACCTCTTAACTTAACTACTGGTATTCTACACAAGGAGGAGATATCTCTACTACTCATTTCATCTCCTTCTGTTCCCATAGTCCTGGGATACTCCTGGCTGAAGAGACATAACCCCATTATAGATTGGAAATCAGGGGAAATAGTCTCGTGGGGTCAGAGTTGTCAAGAGAGATGTTTAAAGAGAGTGTCACCCCTTTGTATTGTTAACACACTTAATAACTCTACCGACTCTACTAAAGTACAGATACCGTCCTTGTATCTAGATTTAAAGGCGGTATTTGACAAAGGAAAGGCTGATACCTTACCACCACACAGGCCTTTTGATTGCAAAATTAATTTACTTCCTGGTACTATGCCTCCCAGGGGCCATGTATACCCTTTGTCTACGAATGAGAACTTAGTCTTAGAGGAGTATATTCGTGAAAACCTAGACAAAGGGTTCATTAGGAGATCCTCCTCCCCTGCTGGGGCGGGATTTTTTTTTTGTCAAAAAGAAGGATGGTTCTTTAAGACCTTGCATTGACTACCGAGGTTTGAACAAGATAACCATTAGAAATGCCTATCCGATTCCCTTGATCACCGAGCTTTTTGATCGATTAAAGGGTTCCAAGATTTTCACTAAGTTAGACCTCAGAGGTGCTTATAACTTGGTGAGAATTCAGCAGGAACACGAGTGGAAGACTGCGTTCAATACTCGATATGGGCACTATGAGTATACAGTAATGCCTTTTGGTCTCTGTAATGCCCCGGCGGTATTTCAGGATCTAATTAATGAAGTTCTTAGGGAGTTTCAACATGACTGTGTTATTGTATACCTCGATGATATACTTATACATTCCAGGGATATTGAGACTCACCACGGACAGGTCAGAAGGGTTTTGCACAAACTTCTTCAACATGGCTTGTACTGCAAATTAGAGAAATGTAGTTTTGACCAATCCCAGACTGTCTTTCTTGGTTACGTGATTTCTGGAGAGGGGTTTGAAATGGATCCGGAGAAACTCCAATCCATTTTAGATTGGCCTTTACCTAAGGGTCTCAAGGCCATTCAGAGATTTATTGGTTTCTCTAATTATTACAGACGTTTCATTAAGGGCTACTCCTCTATTATTGCTCCTATCACCAATATGACCAGACAAGGGTCTGACACTAAGAATTGGTCTACTGAAGCACTTCTGGCTTTTAAGACTCTCAAGGAGCTGTTTGCTTCCGCACCAATTTTAGTTCACCCTGATACTACTCTGCCTTTCCTACTCGAAGTTGACGCTTCTGAGACGGGTATAGGTGCCATTCTGTCCCAAAGGTTGGGTGTGGATAAACCATTACATCCATGTGGGTATTTTTCCAAAAAATTATCGGGTACTGAGAGCAGATATGACATTGGTGACAGGGAACTCCTAGCGGTTATCATGGCTTTGAAGGAGTGGAGACATCTATTGGAGGGGACCTTGCATCCTGTTACCATTTTGACGGATCATAAAAACTTATCCTATATTGGGGAGGCTAAACGATTATCATCGAGACAGGCCCGTTGGTCTATATTCCTCACTCACTTCAATTACATACTCACATATAGGCCTGGTTCTAAGAATTCTAAAGCTGATGCCTTGTCTCGCCAATATGAACCTTCTGCCATATCTGAGCCGGTTTTATCCTCTATAGTACCTAAGTGTAATATTATTGCTAACACAACTCTCAAAATCCATTCTCCGCTTCTTGATCGGATCAGGAGCTTGCAGCATCTGGCACCTAGACTGACTCCTGCGGCTAGACACTTCGTTCCTCCTGAACTCCAACTGGAGCTCTTACAGTGTCTTCACGAGAGCAAGGTGGCTGGTCATCCGGGCGTTCGCAAAACATATTCCTTGATCTCTAAGGATTTCTGGTGGCCTTCCTTGCGGAGGGATATTAAGGATTTTATCGGAGCCTGTGAGGTCTGTACTAAGACTAAACTGCCTCATTCGCTTCCTTGTGGTCTCTTACATCCCCTGGAAGTTCCAGAAAAACCTTGGTCCTGTTTGGCGATGGATTTTATTGTGGATTTGCCTGTTTCGAAAAAGCACACTGTTATCCTCACAGTGGTGGATAGGTTTACCAAGATGGCTCATTTCGTGCCTTTACCTAAACTTCCGACTTCACCTGAATTAGCGGAGATTTTTGCTAAAGAGATCTTTCGCTTACATGGGATACCTTCCGAGATTACTTCTGATAGAGGTTCCCAGTTTGTTTCACGTTTCTGGAGATCATTCTGTTCTCAACTAGGCATTAAATTGAATTTTTCTTCTGCTTATCACCCTCAGTCTAACGGAGCCGCTGAACGTACCAATCAAAAGATTGAACAATATCTGCGTTGTTTTGTTTCTGAACACCAGGACGATTGGGTCGGTCTGATTCCTTGGGCAGAGTTCGCACACAATAATCTTGTTTGCGATTCAACTCGCTCTAGCCCCTTTTTCATGAATTATGGTTTTCATCCTTCCATCCTTCCCTCGGTTCCTTCTTCCCAGGGGGTACCGTCGGTTGATACTCATGTTGCCAATCTGAAGAAGTTGTGGGATCAGACTCGACAAATTCTCCTACATAATTCTATACTGTATAAAAAACACGCTGACAAACGCAGAAGGCCGGCTCCTAGTTTTGTACCTGGTGATAGGGTATGGTTGAGTACTAGAAACATTTGTTTGAAAGTACCTTCTATGAAATTCGCTCCTCGCTACATTGGACCCTATAGGATTCTGAATCGAATTAATCCTGTTGCGTATCGCCTAGCGCTCCCCTCTGCCTTACGTATTCCTAATTCCTTTCATGTTTCCTTGCTAAAACCCCTGATCTGTAACAGATTCTCCTCCAAGGTCTCCTCTCCTCACTCTGTTCAGGTTGAGGGTCAGGAGGAGTACGAAATCAACTCCATCATCGATTCTCGAATCTCCCGGGGGAAAATCCAATACCTGGTTGACTGGAAGGGATATGGTCCAGAAGAGAGGACCTGGGTACCACAGGAGGATGTCCATGCTCCTCGTCTTCACAGGGCTTTTCATTCCCGCTTTCCATCTCGTCCCGGTTCCTTCCGCCCGGTGGGCGTTTCTGAGAGGGGGGGTACTGTCAGGGTACCTGTAGTCTCTACCCCTGAGACGGGTAGAGACTTAGACGTTTTTCCATCCAGACGGCATGATTCTCCCGTTCCTCGCGGTCCTCTCACGCATGTAAACGCCGGCCGCGAGAGAGCTATGCCTTTTTGTAACGTGACGCTCTATAGTCGACATCATGACGCTATTCTAGCCCGACCTGTCAGTCAATCCCGGACACGAATCAGGTCTCGGCGGAGGCGTGATTAGTCTCTAGAACCAGGGTATTTAAGGGAGCTCTCAGCATTTGCTTATTGCCCTGTCGTGGTTCTAGCCAGCCTAGTCACACAGTGCTCTTGTATTCTCTTGTCTTTTGGTTCTGACCCGGCTTTGTTATTACTTACCTGTCTTCTCTGTTATCCTTGACCCGGCTTGTCTCTCGCTTACCTGTCTTCTCGTTCCCTCGACCTCGGCCTGTCCCTGACCATTCTATACGTAGTATTACGTTAGTCCGGCCATTCTAAGGTCCGGTATACGTATCTGCTACTCTTGATACTCTGCGTGTTGGATCCCTGTCCCGATCCTGACACTGGTGAGGGTTCAGTTTGCTTTTGTCGACCGAAAAGTCTGAAAATCATGGGAGCCATTTTTCCATGCGACTAGTCAGCATGGCGGTCCAGTCCCGCCCCCCAAAGCTCACAGTTTGTATTAGTTTTTTTTCAAACTATTTAGCCTTGTACTCACTGTACAGAGAGGTCCAGATGGCTTTTTTCCCCAAGTAAGTAGGTTAATCTCATAAGAGCAGACATTGGGCTGATAGAGTAGACCTGCCAAAGATGGGGTACATTGACGTTGTGGCAGGCTTATCCATTGTATGAACTTACACTGTACTTAAACCCCCATTATTTTTGCCTAGATTAGGTGTTTAAAAAAATAAAAAAAATAAAAAAAATACAATCTGCCAACATTGAAGTCACTGTTTAGTGGATGTGTGTGTGTGTGTGTGTATGTGTGTATGTATGTATGTATGTATGTATGTATGTATAAGTGTGTGTGTGTGTGTATAGATTTGTTTTTTTAGTTTTGTGATTCTTTCATATAGCTTTCGGAGTTTGGAATTTTGGACAAGTCTTTCAATAGCTACATCATGAATATCTGTCTATATTTTCCTTTTCAATTATTTAAGGGATCAGTCAGTACTTTAAAAAAATATAGTTTTAGCTTGTCTGATGAATAGAAATGACTAGTTTGAGGCTTGACTTTTTCAATAAATATTCTGTTATTAAATATAAATGCCTTGGTGTACACCCTAACAATATATACTGGACTATCTCTGACCCATAATTATCTTGTCCCTCATGCACTGTAACCATATTGTCACTAAACATCTTAATATCTGACTCCCCACCAAGTCACATGTTGTCACTCCTGCAATGCTGCTCCTGTAACTAAATAATGATTTATTCCAAATAGTTAATAATAATAATAATTATTATTATTATTATAGGACTTGTGTCTTCAGTAAACAGAATCTAACCCTGGACATATTTCCTGCATTCTATGTTATACATATTTTCTTTAGAGAAAAGCAACAGATTATTTAAAGTCATGTTTTATATATATAAATATAAAGACATAATAAAACGTACTGTCATTTCCCCTGAAAAATAGATAATTGCTTGCCATTACACACTTAATCAATAATATGAAATTCCATATAACAAATAGTGCCGCTTAAAAAGAAAAAAAAAATGGTTTCCCTGCTTATTAAAATATGCAATCAATGAATAAATGTCCTACAGAACATTTTATTGAGTGTTAATGTATTTCACATTTGAAAATGGAGCCAGAGCTCAGGGCAGAAATCTTGTTTGTGAGCGTCTGTCTGCGTTCACTTTGGTTCGGTGCAGCTGCTGACATACTTACTGACTGATTCTTGCATGTTTATTTAAAGGGACACTCTTAAGACTGTCAACACTCGTTGCTGTCAGGATCGGGTCAGGGATCCAACACGCAGAGTACAAAGAGTAGCTGATACGTATACCGGTCCTTAGAATGGCCGGACTAACGTATAACTACAATAGAATGGTCAGAGACAAGCCGAGGTCGAGGATAACAGAGGACAGGTAAGCGAGAGACAAGCCGGGGCAAGGATAACAGAAAGGCAGGAGAGTAAACAACAAAGCCGGGTCAGAACCAAAAGACAAGTGAATAATAAAGCACTGTGTGACTAGGCGGACTAGAACCACGACAGGGCAATGAGTGAATGAGAGAACCACCGTTAAGTATCCTGGCTAGGGAGAGGGGGCACGCCTCCGGCGAGTCCTGATTCGTCTCCCGAGATTTGAGTGGCAGGATGTTTCGGGTTAGCGTCATGACGTCTACCTCCGGTCCTTCTGTTATAAAAGGAAGTGACTCCCTCGCGGCCGGCGTTAGCAAGACCGAGTGAACCGCGGGAGACCGAGGAGACATGGCGTCCGGACGGATAACCCTCTAAGTCTCTACCTCTCTCAAAGGTAGAGACTCCAGGTACCCTGACAGTACCCCCCCCCTCAGATACGCCCACCGGGCGGAAGGAGCCGGGGCGAGATGGAAAGCGGGAGTGAAATGCCCTGCGAAGACGAGGAGCATGAACATCCTCTTGTGGTACCCAACTCCTCTCCTCAGGACCATATCCCTTCCAGTCAACTAAATATTGTACTCGTCCCCGGGAGACACGAGAATCAATAATGGAGTTAACCTCATATTCCTCCTGACCCTCCACCTGAACAGGGCGCGGAGGGGCGATTGTGGAGGAGAATCTGTTACAGATTAGAGGTTTCAACAATGACACGTGAAAGGAGTTCGGGATGCGTAAAGTAGCTGGAAGAGCTAGACGATATGCCACTGGGTTAATTCGAGTCAAGATCCTGTAGGGACCAATATAACGAGGAGCGAATTTCATGGAAGGAACTTTAAGACGAATATTCCTAGTGCTCAACCACACTCTATCGCCTGGAACAAAATTCGGAGCCGCCCTTCTACGTTTGTCAGCATGTTTCTTTACCAGTACAGAATTGTGTAGAAGAATCTGTCGAGTCTGATCCCACAACTTCCTCAAATTGGCCACATGGACATCAACCGACGGCACTCCTTGGGAAGGAGAAACCGGGGGAAGAATGGATGGATGAAAGCCATAGTTCATGAAGAAGGGACTTGAATGCGTGGAGTCACAAACAAGATTGTTGTGCGCAAACTCTGCCCAAGGAATCAAACCGACCCAATCGTCCTGGTGTTCGGAAACAAAACAACGTAAGTATTGCTCAATCTTCTGGTTAGTTCGTTCAGCAGCTCCGTTAGACTGAGGATGATAGGCGGACGAAAAATTCAATTTGATGCCTAATTGAGAACAGAACGACCTCCAAAAACGTGAAACAAATTGGGAGCCTCTATCAGAAGTGATCTCAGAAGGAATCCCATGCAAACGAAAAATCTCTTTAGCAAAGACCTCCGCCAATTCAGGAGAAGTCGGGAGTTTAGACAAAGGTACGAAATGTGCCATCTTGGTAAACCTATCGACTACGGTGAGGATAACAGTGTGTTTTTTAGAAACCGGCAGATCCACAATAAAGTCCATTGCCACACAGGACCAAGGTTTGTCAGGAATTTCCAGCGGTTGTAGAAGGCCACAAGGAAGCGTATGCGGTAGTTTGGTTTTAGTACAGACCACACAAACCCCGATAAAATCCTTAATATCCTTCCGTAACGACGGCCACCAGAAATCCTTGGAGATCAAAGAATACGTCTTGCGGACACCCGGATGACCAGCCACCTTACTCTCGTGAAGACACTGTAAGAGCTCCAATTGAAGTTCAGGAGGAACGAAAAGTCTGGAAACCGGAGTCAGTCTAGGTGCCAGATGCTGCAAGTTCCTTATCTGATCAAGTAGCGGGGAATGAACTTTGAGAGTAGTGTTAGCGATAATGTTACACTTGGGTACTATAGAGGACAAAACCGGCTCAGATACGGCAGCAGGTTCATATTGGCGAGATAAGGCGTCGGCTTTAGAATTCTTAGAACCTGGCCTATATGTGAGTACGTAGTTGAAGTGAGTGAGAAATATGGACCAACGAACCTGTCTAGATGATAGTCGTTTAGCCTCCCCAATATAGGATAAGTTTTTATGATCCGTCAAAATAGTAACAGGATGCAAAGTACCCTCCAATAAATGTCTCCACTCCTTCAAGGCCATTATAACCGCTAGTAGTTCCCTGTCACCAATGTCATATCTGCTTTCAGTACCGGACAATTTTTTGGAAAAGTATCCACAAGGATGTAATGGTTTATCTACACCCAACCTTTGGGACAGAACAGCACCTATACCTGTCTCAGAAGCGTCTACTTCGAGTAGGAAAGGTAGAGTAGTATCAGGGTGAACTAAAATTGGTGCGGAAGCAAACAGCTCTTTGAGTGTCTCAAAAGCCCGAAGAGCTTCAGTAGACCAATTCTTAGTCTCAGCCCCTTGTTTGGTCATGTTAGTGATGGGAGCAATGATAGAGGAGTATCCCTTAATGAAACGTCTGTAGTAATTAGAGAAACCAATGAATCTCTGGATAGCCTTGAGACCCTGAGGTAAAGGCCAGTCTAATATGGATTGGAGCTTCTCCGGATCCATTTCAAACCCCTCCCCAGAAATCACATAACCAAGAAACGTAGTTTGGGATTGGTCAAAGCTGCATTTCTCTAGTTTGCAGTACAAGCCATGCTGAAGAAGTTTGTGTAAAACCCTCCTGACTTGCCTGTGGTGAGTCTCAATATCCCTGGAATGTATAAGAATATCATCAAGGTATACAATTACACAGTCATCTTGAAACTCCCTAAGAACCTCATTAATAAGGTCCTGAAATACTGCCGGAGCATTGCAGAGACCAAAAGGCATTACAGTATACTCATAGTGCCCATATCGAGTATTGAATGCAGTTTTCCACTCGTCACCGTCGTGGATTCTCACCAAATTATAAGCACCTCTAAGGTCTAACTTAGTGAAAATTTTAGAACTTTTTAATCGGTCAAAAAGCTCGGTGATCAAGGGAATCGGATAAACATTTCTGATGGTTATCTTGTTAAGACCTCGGTAGTCAATGCAAGGTCTTAAAGAACCATCCTTCTTTTTAACAAAAAAGAATCCAGCCCCAGCAGGAGAGGAGGATCTTCTAATGAACCCCTTGTCTAGGTTTTCACGAATATACTCTTCTAGAACTAAGTTTTCATTCGTGGACAAAGGATATACCTGACCCCTGGGGGGCATGGTACCAGAAAGTAAATTAATTTTGCAATCAAAAGGCCTATGTGGTGGTAAGGTATCAGCCTTTCTTTTGTCAAATACTGCCTTTAAATCTTGATACAAGGACGGTATCTGTACTTTGGTAGAGTCAGTAGCGTTATTAAGTGGGTTGACACTACAAAGAGGTGACACTTTCTTTAAACAACTCTCTTGACAATTCTGGCCCCAAGAAACTATTTCCCCTGATCTCCAATCTATAACGGGGTTATGTTTCTTAAGCCAGGAGTATCCCAGGACTATGGGAACAGAAGGGGATGAAATGAGTAGTAGGGATATTTCCTCCTTGTGTAGAATACCAATAGTTAAGTAAAGAGGTGTGGTCTCCCGGGAAATCACAGGCTCAACTAAAGGTCTACCATCAATGGCTTCAACAGCCAAGGGTGTCTTCCTTAACTGGGATGGGATAGTGTGTTTGGTGAGAAACTTTTGGTCGATAAAACTCTCAGCAGCGCCGGAGTCTATCAATGCCATAGTTTCTAAAGTTCCCTTCTCCCAAGTTAAAGAGACCGGTAATAGGAGTCTATGTTCTTTGTAGTTATGAGTAGAGGACAAAATCGAAACACCCAAGGTCTGTCCTCTAGAGAAACTTAGGTGCGAGCGTTTCCCGGACGGCTGGGACAGCTCAAACGTACATGACCTCTGAACCCACAATACATACACAGTCCCTCTCTTCTCCTGTACTGTCTCTCCTCCTCTGAGAGACGAGTAAGGCCTAACTGCATAGGTTCTGAAACCTGTGGATCTTTGGTTTCAGCAACTTGAAATGATGGTACTAGTCTAGAGAAAGATTTAGCGGTTCTATCTCGAGTATTCTGTCTCTCCCTTAGGCGTTCGTCAATACGAGAGATAAAGGAAATTAAGTCCTCCAGATTCTCGGGAAGTTCTCTTGTAGCTACCTCATCAAGTATTACATCAGATAATCCATTTAAGAATACGTCTATATAGGCCTGTTCATTCCATTTTACCTCTGCCGCCAAAGACCTGAACTCTAGTGCATAATCCACAAGTGTTTGGTTGTCTTGTCTAAGGCGCAACAGTAATCTGGCTGCATTGGCCTTCCTGCCAGGAGGGTCAAAAGTTCTTTTAAAAGCAGCTACAAAGGAATTATAGTTATAGACTAATGGATTATCATTCTCCCACAACGGATTCGCCCATCTCAGAGCTTTCTCAATGAGTAAGGTAATAATAAATCCCACCTTTGCCCTATCAGTAGGGTATGAACGGGGCTGTAGCTCGAAATGAATACTGATCTGGTTCAAAAAGCCACGACACCTCTCAGGGGAACCAGCATAACGTACAGGTGGGGTAACTCGGGAAGAAGCACCTACAGTAGCTACCTCTAACCCTGAACCCACAGAAGAAGCAGAAGTGTTACGCCTCTCCTCAGGTGGATTAGTAGGGCGAGACAGCAGCGCCTGTAGTGCCAGAGCCATCTGATCCATCCTATGATCCATGGCGTCAAACCTAGGATCAGGAGAACCAAGCTGACAATTTGTACCTGCAGGATCCATGGCCCTGTCGTAATGTCAGGATCGGGTCAGGGATCCAACACGCAGAGTACAAAGAGTAGCTGATACGTATACCGGTCCTTAGAATGGCCGGACTAACGTATAACTACAATAGAATGGTCAGAGACAAGCCGAGGTCGAGGATAACAGAGGACAGGTAAGCGAGAGACAAGCCGGGGCAAGGATAACAGAAAGGCAGGAGAGTAAACAACAAAGCCGGGTCAGAACCAAAAGACAAGTGAATAATAAAGCACTGTGTGACTAGGCGGACTAGAACCACGACAGGGCAATGAGTGAATGAGAGAACCACCGTTAAGTATCCTGGCTAGGGAGAGGGGGCACGCCTCCGGCGAGTCCTGATTCGTCTCCCGAGATTTGAGTGGCAGGATGTTTCGGGTTAGCGTCATGACGTCTACCTCCGGTCCTTCTGTTATAAAAGGAAGTGACTCCCTCGCGGCCGGCGTTAGCAAGACCGAGTGAACCGCGGGAGACCGAGGAGACATGGCGTCCGGACGGATAACCCTCTAAGTCTCTACCTCTCTCAAAGGTAGAGACTCCAGGTACCCTGACAGTTGCAAAGGACCCCTGTTCCTGCCTTCTGTAAAAAAGTGCTGAAGTTATAAAATTACCCTTCTCTATATCTCCCAAGTGTATCTGTTTAGGCACAGTCTATTTTGGGTCCAAATACGTCTACCCCTCTTTACCACCCTAATGTCCCTCTTTTCTAGAAAATCCATATTGCTGTGAGTATAATAGTTCCCTTCAGGCATTTTCATGTAAACACCGCCTTTTCAAAGAAAAGACCGTGTTTACATTGCCCCTAGGGACACCTCCAAGTGGCCACTCCTTAGATGGCCACTGGAGGGGCTTCCTGGCTCAGTGCTGCACAATAGGCAACCCTGCCATTCAGTGTCCCCACGCTCTGCATGGAGACGCTGAATTTTCCTCATAGAGATGCATTGATTCAATGCATTTCTATAAGGAGGTTCTGATTGGCCAAAATGGTATATGGCCCCTTTCCCTTGCCGAAATCTGCAATTTTAATGATGTCACCAATGGGGCGGGGCCAGCGCCGGCATACCCGCATGGCGCTGGAAATATGGTGCGTTTTAACATATTCTGAGGGGCCTAAGGGATATAGTGGGTTTTTACTATAGAGTCAGGAATACATGTTTGTGTCCCTGACCCTATAGTGATACTTTAATAAAAATAATGATCAACCCACCCACCAAACCTCTTCGATTAGAATATTAAAACTAAATATATAAAAAAAATCATAAAAAAACACTGGCACGTGTTACAAGAATATTATCCCTGTGAAACCTAATATTACATTTAGAGGAACTCCAACCCTTTAAAACCTACCTAACGAAAATTTAGACCAGAAAAATAAAGTAATACTAATATCCTGTCTGATAAATAAATCTACTGACTCGACAATAAAAAGTGACTCATTTTACAACACGCAAAACTAGAAAGACATATAAAATTAAAAATGTCATTACCTGCAACACTAAGAATGTCATATATCTACTGGAGAGTCCTTGTGGTCCCAACCAGTGGTGTATCCTGGTTTTGTGCTGCCCTAGGCAGGACAAAACTCAGGCGCCCCCCTCCCACCCACGCCACCCTCACCCAACCCTCCCCCCCCCACCCGCGCCACCCCCACCGAACCCTTCCCCCGTCCCGCCTTCTAAATACACACACACATTCACTGACAAATACGCATACACTAGGTAACAGAAACACACTCACTAGCAGACACACACACAGTCTAACAGACACACACACAGTCTAACAGACACACACACAGTCTAACAGACACACACTTACAGACACACACACTGACATACACACACACACTAACACACACACACACAGACCCACACACATACAGACATACACACACACACACACATACACACACACTAACAGACACACACACAGACACACTAACAGACATACACACACTAACAGACATACACACACACAAACACACACACAAACTAACAGACACACACACAGACCCACTAACAGACATACACACACTTACAGACATACACTTACAGACATACACACACACACTAACAGACATACACAGACACACTAACAGACATACACAGACATACAAACACACTCAATCACTCACATATTTAATACATTTTTTTTTTTTTATTTAACCCCCCCAGCCTCCTTACCTTTGGGAAAGCTGGGGGGGGGGATATCTGTCTCCCTGGTGGTCCAGTGGCTGCTGGGAAGTGCGGGTAGGTGGGCGGCCGGCGAGGGAGCACTTCCTCTGAGCGGTCTGCTCAGCTCCCTCGCGCGCCGCAGAGTGATGCTGGGAGGCGGAGCCGGAATATGACGTCATATTCCGGCTCCCAGCCTCACTCTGCGGCGCGCGAGGGAGCTGAGCAGACCGCTCAGAGGAAGTGCTCCCTCGCCGGCCGCCCACCTATCCGCACTTCCCAGCAGCCCGCCGGCCGCCCAGTATGCCTTGTTAGCCGCAAGGCTAACAAGGCATTTGCCCTGGGCATTTGGGGGCGGCTTTTTTTGCCGCCCCCTGAAAAATGCCGCCCAAGGCAAATGCCTTGTTTGCCTCGCGGCAAATACACCCCTGGTCCCAACTTCTTAAGTTTGACATCTAGATGATTAACCCCTTAAGGACACATGACATGTGTGACATGTCATGATTCCCTTTTATTCCAGAAGTTTGGTCCTTAAGGGGTTAAAACTTCAAATAGCAGAGCACAATCGCAATGTAAGTAAAGGTTTTCAGGACCACTCTCTTTCCAAACACTTTAATATACATAACAATGATCCTAAAGTTGTAAAGTTTATTGGAGTCCAAAAGTGGGGCACAGCTTGAAGGGTGGAGACATGAAAAAAAAAACATTAGGTAGAAATTAGATGAACTAGATCTTTAACCTAACATATTTAGACCCAAAGGGCTATAATGCAGAAGTAAAACTATGTATTTTTCTCAGATTTTTATATTTTAAACCTCTTTTCTTTCTTTTTTTTTTTTTTTATATATATATTTATTTTAGATTTTTTTTTTCTGATCCTTAAAGGGACACTGTAGTCACCTGAACAACTTTAGCTTAATGAAGCAGTTTTGGTGTATAGAACATGCCCCTGCAGCCTCACTGCTCAATCCTCTGCCATTTAGGAGTTAAATCCCTTTGTTTATGAACCCTAGTCACACCTCCCTGCATGTGACTTGCACAACACTTCCTGTAAAGAGAGCCCTATTTAGGCTTTCTTTGTTGCAAGTTCTGTTTAATTAAGATTTTCTTATCCCCTGCTATGTTAATAGCTTGCTAGACCCTGCAAGAGCCTCCTGTATGTGATTAAAGTTCAATTTAGAGATTGAGATACAATTATTTAAGGTAAATTACATCTGTTTGAAAGTGAAACCAATTATTTTTTCATGCAGGCTCTGTCAATCATAGCCAGGAGAGGTGTGGCTAGGGCTGCATAAACAGGACAAAGGGATTTAACTCCTAAATGACAGTGAATTGAGCAGTGAAATTGCCGGGGAATGATCTATACACTAAAACTGCTTTATTTAGCTTAAGTAATTTTAGGTGACTATAGTGTTCCTTTAATATATTAAATATTTGAACGAAATTTTTTACCATTTACTTTTTGTAACGGATCAACGGGCACCCCGACTGGGTACCTCCGTTGATGGATGCTCCTAGCGCTTCCTGAGGACTCCAAGCACTGCAGCAGACACCACAACCACCGAACCGGAGAAGCATACAAATGCTCTCAAGCATATGAATGCTGTAAACAGCTGAACAGGAAAAGCATACAATCAGCTTACACTCCTGGCAATCCGCATACAATCCAATTCCCCCAATAACGAGACGACACTTCGTTTTGAGGTCAAGCAGAACTGACTGTACTGGCACATACAGCCTCTTTTATTCACAATCCACAAACATAGTACTGCCCACAGGGTTTTGAAATACAACCAATCAATCCGGACAATACACGCAGACACTCCCACACAAAATCCTCCCCTCTGCCTGTGATATGATTACTGAACACAATGGGTAATGTAATTATCACAGGCAGAGAAATACAGTTTTTACAAAATATTAATAACTTCCAAAATATACATGCCATTCACATAATACATTTTCAGAATCCACATGCTTGAAATATACACATACTCAAAAATCAGGGCAATCGGTTCAGGGGTTAAAAAGTTAAGGGAAAGTTCTATTTGACCAAATGAAGCATGGTTTTTCTGCCCAAAACCAGTTCCACAAAGTCTTCTATCCTGGAGATAATTGGGAAGTAATCCAATTATCTCCAAGGACAGAGGCAAAACTCAATTAGCCACATGGTAGCAAAATACAATAAAATACATAAAAATATATAACTGTGCAGCTATTGCATAAAACAGGTACATTCAACATATCCCCAGATAGCTTAGATCTGAGCGCAAATTATTACTGAATGGCGCTCAGATCACATACATACAGTTCAATTGCCATGGAGCCAAAGTCTTTCACATAGTCTTTCGTTATATGAATGGGCTCCATGGCATAGCTATCTGGGGTAACACTGCTTACATAGGGAAAGTACCGAATGATCCGGCTTTCGGGTCTTTAAAGGGGAAAATCCAGCATTTCAACTTGGGGCCATAGTCACAGGGCAGGAGGCTGGCAATCAGTCTTCTCCAATGCCCAGTGGCGAGGCTGGTTCCGCCACACTTTTATTTTAATTTTATTCTTTTGCCACCAGGTTCAAATATATTCTTTTCATATAGCCCCTATTTTATATTGTTGCCGCGAATCGCTACCTGATTTGTGAGTATGACCTCATACAATAGAGGGAGCAAACATTTGCTTGCAATTCCCCTCTATTTTACAATTCCAGCCATTTGCTAGACCTCATTAACTTTATCTCTTAGTAGTAAACTCTTTTAATAAAAAAAAATCAATATTGAGATATAGATATAGATATATATTATTTTTTTTACACCACTATTATTTTGCATGAGGATTTAAATACTTTTATGTAATTTTTATATTATCTTATCAATTATCTTATCTATTTAGATCCCCCTCTTTGTATTTGTAACATATTTTTTTAACTTCATAGTCCTATAAGTTTTTGACAGTATTCCTATAGGATTTTTTTATATTCAGCCCTTATCCAGTATGGCTGCCACAAACTGTCACACAACTTCCAAATGTGACCTATATATTCAAGGAAGTAAACATTCGCTCCATATTCCCTTTACCAAAGACCTAGCTATTCACAGTGAGGCCCTTTCATTCTTCTCGAATGAATTTGTATTCCTTCGGCCTTTCTCATTTGATTCTCAAATTTCATTGAAACATAGAATGTGACGGCAGATAAGAACCATTCAGCCCATCTAGTCTGCCCAATTTTCTAAATACTTTCATTAGTCCCTGGCCTTAGCTTATAGTCCCACGCATGCTTAAACTCCTTTACTGTGTTAACCTCTACCACTTCAGCTGGAAGGCTATTCCATGCATCCACTACCCTCTCAGTAAAGTAATACTTCCTGGTATTATTTTCAAACCTTTGTTCCTCTAATTTAAGACTATGTCCTCTTGTTGTGGTAGTTTTTCTTCTTTTAAATATTCATTGCCGAATCATGTGACGCGCCATCCCGATCCACACTATTTCTCTTATGATTTCACTCCACCCTTGTCCCTCCCTCTTGCCGTATATAAAGAAAATGTGTATTTGTATTAACTGTTCTTTACAAATATTTTACTTGTTTTATTATATAAATAAGGGAATTAACTTGTGTAAACTCTGTCATGTGATCCCGATAAAGATCACAGGACCTGTGATGTTATTTAACATTTTATTTCAAAATGACCCAGAAAGCTAGGTACACCTAAATTTCACTTGAAAAAGACTAAAGAGCTGTGGATTTTTTAACGTCTTGTTTTTATTGGTAAAATAATGTGATTTTTTTGTCTCATATTTGGCCACGTATTTATTTTACAATGCTTTCAATTTATTTCTGATCCTAGAAACTTCTGGGACATATTCCACCCCAGACCTCAACACACCTGAGCCTTGGTGGGGATGATCCAGATTTAACTTTATTACCACTGTATAGTGATGTACCGAACTGTCCGCCGGCGAACAGTTCCTGGCGAACTTAGCGTGTTCGCGTTCGCCGCGGCGGGCGGACACATGCGCAGTTCGATCCGCCCCCTATTCGTCATCATTGGGCAAACTTTGACCCTGTGCCTCTCGGTCAGCAGACACATTCCAGCCAATCAGCAGCACTCCCTCCCTTCCACACCCTCCAACCTCCCTCCCAGCATCCATTTTCGATTCATTCGGAAGATGCATGCTTATTGAGAGGAGGGAAAGTTTAGCTGCTGCTGATTAGATAGGGAAATTGATAGCTAGGCTAGGGTATTCAGTGTCCACTACAATCCTGAAGGACTCATCTGATCTCTGCTGTAAGGACAGCACCCCAAAAAGCCCTTTTTAGGGCTATAACATCAGGCTGCTTTTTTTTTTTTTTTTTTCCTGTGTAATGTAATTGCAGGTGCCTGCCTGCCAGCTTCTGTGTGAGGTTCACATTGGATACTGTGCCTATTTGCCCAGTGCCACCACTCATATCTGTTTTAACAATAGGTTAAGCTTTACATTTAAAATAAATATTTTTTTTTCACTGTAATAGAAGAGCAGTTGCCTGCCTGCCAGCTTCTGTGTGAGGTTGGATGCCTTGCCCATTTGCACAGTCAGTGCCACCACTCATATCTGTTTTAACAATTGGTTAAGCTTTAGATTTAAAATAAATAATTTTTTTTCACTGTAATAGAAGAGCAGTTGCCTGCCTGCCAGCTTCTGTGTCAGGTTGGATGCCTTGCCCATTTGCACAGTCAGAGCCACCACTCATATCTGTTTTAACAATTGGTTAAGCTTTAGATTTTATTAAAGACACGGAGGCTCCTATTATGCTTCTCTTTCTTTTATTTTCCCTCAGCAGCGAAGAGAGAAATGAGTGAAAAGAGAAAAATATATCATTAACATATATACATATTCAACATAATCCACAGTGCTACATAGGGAACCTCCCCCTTTCAGTATATAAGGTGTAGCACTCTCTTCCTCTTCCTCTTTCTTCGCTGCTCCCTCAGACCAGCTAAGTACATTTATTGACTATATCATTGTACTGTCATCTATACCTACTCTACCTGCAGTTTTATCTGCAAGGTTTGGTTTCTAAGTTTTATTCATTCCTTATACTGTTTTCTTCTTTCCCTTGCCGTTTCGGCAATCGTTATATCCCGCCTACCTTATCCTCGGCGGTCTTTCACACCTTCTCGGTTCCGCCGCGGGCGCGTTCTGCGCATGCGCGGACACTCGCGGCGGCCATTTTAAGCCTCATTACTCGGCGTGTTTTTACTCCGAGGAGGCTGCTTGACCCTGCTCTTACCGGGTATTTTTCTCTCCTGCTCTGTCCTTGTGCGTGGGTTAAGCAATCCAGCACCTCTGTCCTTTAGCCTACACTAACTGCTAGCCTGTTACCATGCAGTCTGCCTGTGGTGATTTGAATCCCCACCCTGTCCCACTTAAGGGTACCACAGCATCTGATTCCCAGGCCGACTCCAACCTTATAGGTTCAGAGGAATTCCAATCCCTCTTGGACACTACTATGTCCACCTCTATTAACAAGGCTATCTCCTCGGCCATGGGAGCTATGTCATCCAGTATCTCCCTATCTATTTCGCAGGCCCTTAGACAGGCCCTTCCCACCCAGTCGGGCACAGGGCCCTCTCCCAACTCCCCTGAGGAGATCAGCCCAGGGCGCAAGGCACCTGCCAAGCGCAAACATACCGCTGACCCCCCCCACACCCAGGTACAGCCTGGTCTGAATGACACGCCTCAGGCTGTCGATGATGGCGCGCAACAACCGCGCAGTAGAGCTACTGGCCGGGCTACGGCGGCCAGGGTATGGAAACGGGCACGTGCCCATGATTTATTGTCCGACTCGGACGAGGACGGGGACGAAGAGTCAGACGACCAATTCTCGGATCCCTACGGGGACGAGGTTTCAGGGGACGATGACCTGCCAGGGTCACAATTCCCTTCCAGACAACACAAGGCCAAAACCCCTTCGGGGGCCCATGATGCAGAGCTAACCTCTGACCAGAAAGATGCCCTGGTCTTTGACCCAGACGACCTCAGGCACCCTCGCTCCGCGGAATGGGAACCCGCGACCCATATAGCCCGATACCTGGCCCTCAGGGTGCGGAAATCCCTCTCACAAGAGGGCCGGAACAAACTGAGGGCAGAATGCCCACGCCCGATCATACCCGATGCGGTAGCCAAGACTCCTGAGGTAGACCCCCAGATTGTGCAGTTTCTGGGCAAGTCGGGTTGGAAACCCAAAAAAGGCCTGGACTACTCCATGCGGAACTGCCAAGATAAGTTCCTTGACACCCTGGGCCCGGTCACCAAATTATACGAGCTGCTGGAATCGGCTCAGTCGACTGGGGCCCCAGTAGACTTTGAGGTGGCGTTCGGCTGGCTCCAGCGCCTGATCTGCATGATTGGCAACGCCAATACGGCCATGTCAACCGAGCGCAGGAAGGCCATCCTGCTTAAGATTGAGCCCAAGCTCGCAAGCATGGCCTCTAATGAGCCCGGTGCCTCCGCAAACGGCCTTCTATTCGGAGAATCCTTTGTGAAGGACCTAGGGTCTTACGTGAAGACATTCACGGCCTTGGACAAGGCCCAATCCTCCATTAAGAGGGTCTTCAGCCCTAAGGTTTTTGGCGGGGCCGGTAGAGGTAGGAGCCGTCTACCCGGCCGCAACCCCCGGGGTTTCTCTAGACCCGACAGAGGCTCCTTCAACCATCAGAGACCGACCCAGGAACGGTCCTTCACCCCATTTTTCCCCTCGCGAGGACGGGCTTGGCATACCCGAGGCAGTCGAGGAGCATCCACGGCAAAACGCCCTTATGGTGAGTACCATGTTTCCCCTTTCTTCCCGTATACCGGTAGGGGGCAGACTGACCCAGTTCGCCCGGGCATGGTCACGTGTCACGTCAGACAGTTGGGTGTTACAGGCAATAAGGGGCTACCAACTAGAACTAACCGCTCCCCCCATTCAGCCCTCTCCCCCAAGGGCGATTCACATGCCATCTGCACACTTAGATCTCATCTCTACGGAGATCAGGGAATTACAGGCCAAGAAGGCCATAGAAGAGGTCCCTCTAGACACACCGGGTTTCGTAAGCAACCTTTTTCTAGTGCCCAAAAAGGGAGGCGGGGTGCGCCCGGTTATCAACCTGCGGCCCCTGAATGCCTTCATACAATACAGGCACTTCAAGATGGAGGGCATTCACTGCCTCAGAGACCTACTCCTACCCGGAGATTGGATGGTCAAACTAGATTTACAAGATGCTTACCTAACGATCCCAATAGCCCCGGTTCACAGGAACCTACTCCAGTTCTGCTGGGAAGGCAAGAAGTGGCGTTTCACATGCCTACCTTTCGGCCTATCCTCCGCCCCGTGGTGTTTCACGAAGGTCCTAAAACCAGTGGTGGCCTTCCTCCGATTACACGGAGTCCGCCTTATCATCTACCTGGACGATATCCTAATACTCTCCGGGACTCGATCCCTCTTACTGAAACACTTAGGCTGGGCCCTACACCTCATACAGAACCTAGGCTTCCTTGTAAATTGGAAGAAGTCGGTTCTGATTCCCTCTCAACAAATGGAATTCCTCGGATTCCGTATCGACTCTGTACTACAAGTTCTCTGCCTCCCAACAGAGAAGATGTCCAACATCAAGAGGGAAATAAAGAAACTAATGCAAAGGCCGGACATATCCCTACGCCAATTGGCGCGGGTAATCGGCCTGTTAGCGGCCTCTATCCAAGCAATCTTCCCAGGTCCGCTACACTACAGAGCCTTACAGCGGCTGAAAGCGGCCTGCCTGAGAAGTGGCCACTCGTACGAATCTCACATTTCCCTGGACGCAGAGTCGAGGGAGGAACTGAACTGGTGGCTAACCCACATGGAAGCTTGGAACGGCCGAGCGATCTTCGGGTCCACTCCGGACCTGGTGATCGAATCGGACGCCAGCTTACATGGCTGGGGCGCGCGCTGCGGCAATATATCCACAGGAGGCAGGTGGTCCACGGAGGAGTCCTTCTTACACATAAACTCTCTGGAACTGCTGGCGGCCTCGTTCGCCATTCGCAGTCTGTCTCCCAGAGGCATCTCATGCTCGATCCTCCTCAAGCTGGACAATGTCTCAGCCGTAAGGTACATAAACCATCTAGGGGGAACCAGGTCTCGCATCCTAGCGGTTTTGGCCAGAGACTTCTGGAACTACTGCTTACAAAACAGCGTGTCCGTTACCGCGGAACACATCCCGGGCCTAGACAACTACACCGCGGACTGGAACTCCCGCTACCTGAGGGACTCGGGAGATTGGAAACTGCTTCCGAAATTATTCCGCAGAATCTCGTCCCTGTGGGGACCTTTGAGCATGGATCTGTTTGCATCCAGACTCAACACGCAACTACCGAAGTTCTGCAGCTGGAGACCAGACCCGGAGGCAGTAGCGACAGACGCTTTCCTCCAAGATTGGTCCGAGGGCAGGGCCTACGCCTTCCCTCCGTTCAATCTGATAGCTCGTTGCCTGGCGCACCTCCGGCGCTTCAAGAGCTCGTTGGTACTGATAACCCCGTGCTGGAGATCTCAACCTTGGTTCCCACATATGCTGGAGATGGCAATAGACCACCCACGGCTACTGCCGGAACACCCATCACTATTGACCAACCCAGATGGGGAAAACCACCCCCTGGTGGAACAGGGCCTTCTCCGCCTCATGGCGTGGCTCCTTTCCGGGGACCCTGGGAGATCACGGAGGTTTCGAACACGACTGTGCGGCTCCTGGCAAACGCATGGGCACCTGGTACACGACAAGCCTATGCTGCAGCATGGAGACAGTGGGCCAATTGGTGCTTGGGACGATCATTGGATCCGGTATCAGCCCCTGTGAAATCGGTACTAGATTTCCTTACGCACCTGTTCGAATCAGGCAAAGCCTTCCGCACGGTCAATGTTTTCCGCTCGGCCATCTCAGCCGGGCACGACCAGGTGGACGGCCTACCACTGGGTCAGAACCCTCTGGTTTGTCGTTTGCTTAAGGGAGTTCGTTTCTCACGGCCCCCCACATCCAGATACGGGTCCTTCTGGGACGTCACCTGTGTGTTCAAGCTCTTAGATGGCTGGCCCACTAACGTAGATCTCTCCCTTAAGCAACTGTCAGCAAAACTACTGATGCTGTTTTGCCTTCTATCCTGCAAAAGGGTATCAGACGTGAGAGCCTTGGACTAGCGAGCACGTTCATTCACCCCGGAGGGGGTGTCATTCGATATTTCACGAAGAACGAAGTCGGCCACCAAACAGGTCTGCTATCCACGGATACCGGGTTTACCTAACTTATGCCCAATAGCGTGCCTAAAAGAATACGAATCTCGCACCTCTGCACTGCGCCCGTCCGATGACGGGCCCCTGTTCATCTCCCTGAAAAAACCCCATCTGCCGGTATCCACACCGACGCTGGCACGATGGATTAAATGGATACTGGCTACGGCCGGAATAGACGTCTCTGTTTTCTCATCTCACTCGGTTAGAGGCGCCATGGCCTCTAAAGCTTCGGCGGCCGGTTGCCGCTTGGAAGACATTCTGAAGGCTGCAGATTGGTCTACGGAATCCACATTCAGGAATTTCTACTTTAGACCGATACAACATTTTTCAGACAAAGTCATTGCTCAGCTTTAAACAAGCATAATAGGAGCCTCCGTGTCTTTAATAAAATTCCTAGATTTTACTAGTAGCATGACGTAAAGTCATGATTTTATTAATGACACGGAGGCGAGTATTATTCCCTCCCTCCCTCCCTGGGTTGGAGTTGGTGATATGTTCTCCTGTTACACCCTGTCTTTTCTGGACTGACTCACGACTTACATCTCTGGGATGGGTATCTCTGGCCCATATTCGAGTTAAGTATGCTTTGTAGACTTGAAGTTTCTATCGTTCGGTTTAGTTTACATTAACTTTAATTGATCATGATTATCACATACTTTCTGTTATGCCTAGTTAATATGACATTTATTCCTTTTCAGTAGTCTAGATTACTATATATAATGGATATATTACACCCAGTTGCAAGTTGGGATTTTACCATATTTCTCCTCTCCTTTTTAGCATGATTCCAAATACTTATGGAACTTAAAGGAGCTTCACAGTTGACTCCACATTCCCAGGAAGATATGTTCAGCTTCCCGAGTTTACAGTTCGAATTCAAGTTCTGGTTCGGTTTACGGGTCTTCGGATCACGACGAAAGAGGAAGAGGAAGAGAGTGCTACACCTTATATACTGAAAGGGGGAGGTTCCCTATGTAGCACTGTGGATTATGTTGAATATGTATATATGTTAATGATATATTTTTCTCTTTTCACTCATTTCTCTCTTCGCTGCTGAGGGAAAATAAAAGAAAGAGAAGCATAATACTCGCCTCCGTGTCATTAATAAAATCATGACTTTACGTCATGCTACTAGTAAAATCTAGGAATTTTAAATAAATCATTTTTTTTCACTGTAATAGAAGAGCAGTTGCCTGCCTGCCAGCTTCTGTGTGAGGTTCACATTGGATACTGTGCCCACTAGCCCAGTGCCACCACTCATATCTGTTTTAACAATAGCTTAAGCTTTAGATTTTAAAGAAATCATTTTTTTTCACTGTAATAGAAGATCAGTTAGTTGTCTGCAAGCGTCTGGGTGTCAGGCCTACTTCAGCGCGTGCTCTGCAGACCTGTGCCAGCGTGCTTTGACAGTTGCCAATCATATCTAGTGTCTCTTTAGCGTGCTTTTACAAAGAAAAAAGGTTTCCAGTGTAAGCTAATAGCAGACAGTCAGTGTCCTTCAAGCGGCTCTGTCAGGCCTTCCTTCAGCGTGTGCCCTGCACAACCCTGCCAGCGTGCTTTGACAGTTGCCACTCATATCTTGTGTCTCTATAGCGTGCTTTTAAAACCAAAATTTGTTTCTCACTGTTATAGATTGAATAGCAGTTACTTGTCTTCAAGCGGGTGTCTCAGGCCTACAGTGTGTGCTCTGCAGAACTGTTCCAGTGCACATTGCCAATCATATCTGGTGTCTCTATAGCGTGCTTTTAAAACCAAAATTTGTTTTTCACTGTTATAGATTGAATAGCAGTTACTTGTCTTCAAGCGGCTCTGTCAGTCCTTCCTTCAGCGTGTGCTCTGCAGAACTGTTCCAGTGCACATTGCCAATCATATCTGGTCTCACAGTAGCTTGCACGCATAGTACCACTAATCCCCAAAAAAATGACAGGCAGAGGCAGGCCACCCCGCAGGGGCCGTCGTGGTCGTGGTGCTGTGATTCCCTTTTGCCCTAGAATAATGCCCAGTTTTCAGAAGCCACGTACCCTGAACTTGAAAAGTTCTGAGGACTTAGTTGACTGGCTAACACATGACACCCAATCTTGTACAGCCTCCGCTCGGAACCTTGACGCACCATCCTCCTCCAGCTTAGCTTCAGGCACCTCTCAAGATAGCACTCACCCGCCACCACCAAAACTAGCACCACAGCCGCTTTACTTGGTATGTCAGAGAAGTTATTCACACACCCGTTTGAAGAAATGAGTGATGCGCAACCATTATTGCTAGAGGATGTAGATAACAGGGATATGTCTCAGGCAGGCAGCATTAAACACATGGAGGTACGGTGTGATGATGATGATGTTGTACCCACTGCTGCTTCCTTTTCTGAGTTGTCAGATACAAGCAAAGCGGTTGATGATGACGATGCGTGTATGGATGTCACGTGGGTGCCCGCTCGGCAAGAAGAAGAACAGGGCGAAAGTTCAGATGGGGAGACAGAGAGGAGGAGGAGGAGACGAGTTGGAAGCAGGGGGGGGGGTCGTCGCAAGGAGCTAGTGGCACAGTCAGACAGCATGCATCGGCACCCGGGGTCAGCCCGACAGCACGCCAATCAACGCATGCTGTGTCCACCACCAGAATGCCGTCATTGCAGAGCTCAGCAGTGTGGCATTTTTTTTGTGTGTCTGCCTCTGACAACAGCGATGCCATTTGCAACCTGTGCCAAAGGAAACTGAGTCGTGGGAGGTCCAACACCCACCTAGGTACAACTGCTTTGCGTAGGCACATGATCTCACATCACAAACGCCTATGGGATCAACACATGAGTACAAGCAGCACGCCTACTCTAAGCCGCCATCCTCCTCCTGGTCCAGCATCTTCAGCCACGTCAACCACTGCTGTCCTTCTTGCCCCCTCTCAACCATCCGCCACTCCGTCTCCCGCCTTGAGCAGTTCCCGCTCATCTGCCCACAGTCATGTGTTTCTGTCAAGGACATGTTTGAGCGTAAGAAGCCAATGTCACCAAGTCACCCCCTTGCCCAGCGTCTGACAGCTGGCTTGTCCGAACTATTAGCCCGCCAGCTTTTACCATACAATCTGGTTGAGTCTGAGGCGTTCAAAAAATTTGTAGCTATTGGGACACCGCAGTGGAAGGTACCCGGCCGGAATTTCTTTTCACAAAAGGCAATCCCCAACTTGTACTCGATTGTGCAAAAGGAAGTCATGGCATGTCTGGCACACAGTGTTGGGGCAAGGGTCCATCTGACCACTGATACCTGGTCTGCAAAGCATGGTCAGGGCAGGTATATCACCTACACTGCGCATTGGGTAAACCTGCTGACGGCTGACAAGCAAGGAATGCGTGGCATTGCAGAGGAGTTGGTGACACCGCCACGAATTGCAGGCAGTCCTGCTGCCACCTCCTCTACTCCTCCTACTCCATCCTCTTCCATAACCTCCCCGGCTGAGTCCTCTTGTGCCGCTGCTTCTTGCTCCACATCAACGGCACCCCCCAGCTCCCCAGGTACTATTCCACATCCCGGATACGGCAGTGTCACGCCGTCTTGGGTTTGACTTGCTTGAAAGCAGAGAGTCACACCGGACAAGCACTCCTGTCCGCCCTGAACGCACAGGTGGAAAAGTGGCTGACTCCGCAGCAACTGGATATCGGCAAAGTGGTGTGTGACAACGGAAAAAATTTGATAGCGGCATTGAAGTTGGGCAAGTTGACACATGTGCCGTGCATGGCACATGTGTGTAATCTGATCGTACAACGCTTTGTGCATAAGTACACAGGCTTACAGGACGTCCTGAAGCAGGCCAGGAAGGTGTGTGGCCATTTCAGGCGTTCCTACACGGCCATGGCTCACTTTGCCGATATCCAGCGGCGAAACAACATGCCAGTGAGGCGCTTAATTTGCGACAGCCCTACACGTTGGAATTCAACACTCCTAATGTTCGACCGCCTGCTCCAACAAGAAAAAGCTGTTAATGAATATTTGTATGACCGGGGTGCTAGGACAGCCTCTGGGGAGCTGGGAATTCTTTTGCCACGTTACTGGACGCTCATGCGCAATGCCTGTAGGCTCATGCGTCCTTTTGAGGAGGTGACAAACCTAGTCAGTCGCAGTTGTGTGTGTGCGTGTGTATGGCTGTCTGCCTGTGTGTGTGTGTGTGTGACAGGGTGAAGATTTCTTGCACATGGGTGTGACAGGGTGAAGATTTCTTGCACAGGGCGCCCAAAGGCCTAAGGCTGGCCCTGCGCATGGGTCAGTGGCTCTGCACCAGACTTCCCTCCAATTGATCAAAGTTAAAGGATTTCAAGTGGACTGATTACAATTACAGGGCCTCTAAAGAGTCCTGTATTGTTATTTGTCGTCACTACCTTCCCGCGTCGGGAGTGGGTCATTTGCGCCCCTGCTGCCTTCCTTGCATGTGGTAGCTGTTTGTCAGGGAATTGTCAATCCATATCTGCCAAGTGACCCTATGTAGGGGTAACAGTCCCTATTCTGCTCTGTGTCAGTGTGTATCATGGTCTCTGTGGACAGGGAACAGTCTCTATTCTGCTCTGTGTCAGTGTGTATCAGGGGTTTTGAGGACAGGTGTCAATCCATATCTGCCAAGTGACCCTATGTATATCTGCTGTCAGTACACAGGAAAAGTTTAAATATTTCTTGTTCTACGTTCTCTGCAACTCCACGCACCGACTCATCCAATACGTGAAGATCTGGGGTTTCTCTGACTCTCCTCAGTAGTGTATCAAACAGAGTCTGCACTGTGGTAACACGGACATCTTCAGGACATAACTCAACTATTTGCAGATAGGCAGTCTGCAGCTTCTCTTTTTCACCTGTTCTCTTCTTTCTCTTATGCGTATTCTTGTCAATATGCAGGTGGTCTCTTGCCTTTCTTTTAACCAATTCGTTCCTTCCATATGGTTTCAAAAGATCTCTGGCATCATTACTTTCAACGCAAATAACGTCATCATAGTTAGTCTCCTCATTATTCACCGGGAAGAGAGTGTTTGCACTGACTACCCACAGCATGCTCTTGCCATTGCCTACTCCACCTTCAACGACAGGGTGCAAGTCCCAAGGAGAAGGATCATTCACTTTATTATCTGTCTTTATTTCACAAGTAGTGCCTGGAACATCCTCATGGGTCACAAGATGTAAATCTGGACTAATGTCAACCCCAGGGTCTGGAAAATCATCAATTTGAAATTTTTTGAATAATCCCAGTGGGCTGCCACATTCTTCCTCCTCTGATGGTATTAAAGTTTGCAGAGATTCACTATGGGGTGGTGTCAAGCATTTTGGAGAACAATTAAGCATCTCCATCCCAATACGTTTCAGATGTCCTATCAGCTCTTCCACCCTATGCGATACTATGGGCAGGCTACCCGTGACGTCATTACTCATGGCCCTATTTCACGCGGACACTCTGTGCCAGTGTGTATCATGGTGTCTGTGGACAGGGAACAGTCTCTATTCTGCTCTGTGTCAGTGTGTATCATGGTCTCTGTGGACGGTGAACAGTCTCTATTCTGCTCTGTGTCAGTGTGTATCATGGTCTCTGTGGACAGGGAACAGTCTCTATTCTGCTCTGTGTCAGTGTGTATCAGGGGTTTTGAGGACAGGTGTCAATCCATATCTGCCAAGTGACCCTATGTAGGGGGAACAGTCCCTATTCTGCTCTGTGTCAGTGTGTATCATGGTCTCTGTGGACAGGGAACAGTCTCTATTCTGCTCTGTGTCAGTGTGTATCAGGGATCATTAGGATAGGTGTCAATCCATATCTGCCAAGTGACCCTATGTAGGGGGAACAGTCCCTATTCTGCTCTGTGTCAGTGTGTATCAGGGGTTTTGAGGACAGGTGTCAATCCATATCTGCCAAGTGACCCTATGTAGGGGGAACAGTCCCTATTCTGCTCTGTGTCAGTGTGTATCAGGGGTTTTGAGGACAGGTGTCAATCCATATCTGCCAAGTGACCCTATGTAGGAGGAACAGTCCCTATTCTGCTCTGTGTCAGTGTGTATCAGGGGTTTTGAGGACAGGTGTCAATCCATATCTGCCAAGTGACCCTATGTAGGGGGAACAGTCTCTATTCTGCTCTGTGTCAGTGTGTATCAGGGCTGGGCTTTGAGGACAGGTGTCAATGTTAGGTGATTTCTGCCCTTTATGGATTAAAAGCAGACTCTGCATCAACTGTGCAATTTTCCATGGGAGTTTTGCCATGGATCCCCCTCTGGCATGCCACAGTCCAGGTGTTAGTCCCCTTGAAACAACTTTTCCATCACTATTGTGGCCAGAAAGAGTCCCTGTTGGTTTTAAAATTCGCCTGCCCATTGAAGTCAAAATTTCGGGTTCGCGACAACACTACCACTGTACAATGTACATACAAGGACAATGAAACACAGTTGCCTCTGAACAGAAATGCAGCAGAAATTAATAAAAATACTACATAAAAATGTACTCTCAGTATAAGCTTTTTACAGTCTATACTTAATACCATAATTCCCCTAGTACTTAAAAAATACAACCCTTCTTCATTTATGCCACCTAATTTAAGCCTAATAATACATTGAAATCATTCAATAGTGTCACCATATACAGATTCAACATTCAAGTACAAAAAAGTACCAGTATCCTATAAAAAAAATCCCCATACCTATGCAATAAGTGCACCAACTACCATACTATTAATACATTTAGTGCAAATTAATACCAAATCCTTAACAATATATCATCATGTGACATAATGTGCTTAATGTGAGCCCAAAGGCTACATGCATAAAGTGAAAAGTGTAAGCACATACACCATATAACTAAAGTGCAGAAAAAAGCTCAAAAAAAGAGTATACATATAACTCATGTGCAAAAAATACACAATGCATATAAAGTGCAAAATGTGATCACAACGACTGTGCAAATGTGGTGCAATGCCACATATATAAAGTGCAAATTATATATTAAACATACACAAGTGCAAGTAAAACCACCAAGTGCAAATTACCAGTCGATATACAAGGACTGGTACAAGCCCAATGTATCCTCCTAGCAAACAAATCAGTATAACTAAATATGAATACAATTATATTCCTAGGAAACTATCGCTTATAGATTGAATTCAAAGACATCACTACAGAGGGAACAAAACTATTCCCAAACCTACGAGTCCGACAATACAGACTCCTTTAATGTTTCCCTGTGGGAAGAAGATTGAAGAATCCATAATTAGGATAAAATGTATCCTTAATGATTCCTCTTCTTCTCCGAACACATCATCTGTTATAAATGACTTCAATTAAAAAGTAAAAAGATATAAAACAAGATTCTTGCCTTAAATTGGCCCTGTTGGCCATACTGCAAGGTAACACGGAGACCGACCTCAATATCCGCAATGGTCAACTCCACAGCAGATTTAACTTACACTGTCGCGTAAAACTCAACAGCAGAACACTTATCGCACATGACACCGACATATGCCGGTGGTTCTCCAAAGATACCAGCATGAAGGACGCAACCTACCACGAAGCACATAGAAGTGGAAAGAAGACAATGAACAGACATAGGGCTATAGCATACCCTGGGATACGTAACGAACCTTAACTATACCACACAACACCACATACTATGAGCACCTAGGCATTTACACATCGCAAAGCAACCCATATAGAAGAGGTTAGATTTAAATGCCAAAATTGCGGCCTTCTGGTGGATGACAAATTCACCACTAAATAACACAAGTATAAGCCAGCTCAGCCGCCACCAGCACACAAGATTCTGCCTCAATAAAGGGTTAATCTGGGCAGGATCCCATAAGATGTCTACTGGAGATGCTAAAGGTGGACAACTAAAAATTCTATGCTTTATACTGTAAGTGTGATAAATGTGATACCATTCATTGTAAACGAAACTGGATGTACCCCCCTTTCCTTCCACCCCCTTCTTCCTTTCTGTACCTCCTCCCCCCCGATTACTCGTATTATATAAATAAAAACTCATAATTACAAAAAATGTCTTCAATTGATGGGAATTGAGCACCAATAATATATTGAGCAGCCTTACTAGTCGTTGAAGAACCTTCATATCTGCTACTAAACAGTTACCGTACCAGTTCAGAGGTTTTGCTAGGATGTATTTAAACTAGGGGGGGGGGCAAAAGGGTGATAAAACATCAATCCAATTGCCCCCCAAAACAAATACAGAAAGTAACTGTAACGAGTGTGTTAAAAAATTATAAGCTTAGAGTCATGTCTACAAATGCTCGCAGTTTAGGGAATAAGATCCATGAACTTGTGGCAATAATGGCAACTGATAATGTAGTCGCTGTTACTGAGATATGGTATAACAGGGAAGGCAAGAAAGGGGGAGGGATGACCCTGTAAGTGAAGGATAGCATAAAATCTAGCCTAATAAACGTTAGTGAGGCGAACATAGAGTCAGTTTGGGTAACGTTAGAATTTGGTAATCACACAGTAACTCGTGTAGGTGTGATTTATAGGCCCCCAGGACAAATAGAGTTAGATAATCTACTAGCTGAGGAAATAGCTAAAATGACAATGAAGGGGGACGTTATCTTCATGGGGGACTTTAATCTTCCTAATGTGAACTGGAAAACCAAAATAGCTGCTTGTGCTAGGAGCACACATATTCTAAACTCCCTACTGGGATTGACTCTAAAACAACTCGTTGAGGAACCAACTCGTAAGGAGGCCATGCTAGATTTAGTGTTTACAAATGGAGATTTGGTATCAGATATTACTGTAGGTGAAAGTTTAGGATCCAGTGATCACCAGTTAGTGTGGTTTAAAATAAGAACAGTGACTGAGTCACACCACACAAAAATAAAAGTTTTAGACTTTAGAAAAACAGACTTTTCTAAAATTAGAATATGCGTAAAGGAGTCCTTGTCAGACTAGAGCAGTGTAAATGGAGTATAGGAGAGATGGGATTATTTAAAAGTTGTACTGCTGAAGGCAACAGAAAATTGCATTAGGCTTGTCACTAAAAACAAAATATTTAAGAAACCACTGTGGTACTCTGCAGATGTGGCCAAAATAGTAAAAAACAAAACGTTATCATTTAGTAATTATAAAAAAAAACAGTGAGGCAGACAGACAGATCTATAAGATTAGACAGAACGAGGCTAAGCAAGCTATAAGAGCCTACAAAGCACACACAGAAGAGAAAATAGACAGTCAGTAAAAAAAAACATAAATGATACATAAATGAGAAAAGGAAAGTAAAACAAGGATTAGTTAGATTAAAAACAAAAGAAGGAATGTATGTAGAAGAGGATAAAGGTGTAGCCTCAATGAATATTTTTGTTCAGTATTTACAGGTGAAAATGAAGGAAAGGGGCCTCAGTTAGGAAAAATGACAAATGGGTCATTTGTTACATGTGAGTTTACAGAGGAAGAGGTTCTATTTGTCAAAAGTAAAGCCAAATAAGTCGATGGGGCCTGATGCGATACACCCAAAGTTATTAAAAGAACTTAGTGGTGTACTAACAAAACCATTAACTGATTTATTTAACCAATCATTGTTAACAGGAGTCAGGGCCAGCTCCCCTACTAAATCCCTGTCCCCCCATATACTAAATCCCAGTCCCCCCATATACTAAATCCCAGTCCCCCCATATACTAAATCCCAGTCCTCCCCCTCTACTAAATCCCAGTCCTCCCCCTCTACTAAATCCCAGCACACCCCCTCTAGCCAACAAGCAGACTCCACTCACATTGCTGCTGCAAGTATGCGACTCCAGAGTCCAGCCTCTGGTGTCACGTTCTGTTCCTGGCTGCGGATCATTCTGGTAATGGCTTCTGGTATCCAGTACTCCTTTTACTATTCTTGTTTAGTTTTTCTTAGTTTTTGGTTTTCTATTCTATGTCTGGTTTTCTTTATGCTGGGATTTCTGGGTTCATTCCTATAGTTCGTCCCTGGATTTCCCAGTCTCCAGGTTTCCTTTAAATGTTTGTTTTATTTGCCACACCCTTATGTTTCCAGCTTTCATTATGTGTTAGAGTTCCTGCAGGCAGCGGCTCAAAGCTTCTGTCCTTTCTTGCAGGTAAGTGCTATATATGTGTTCTTAATCTGTGGTTGTTTTAGCATACATTAGGCAGTGTAGGACCTGCCAGATATGGGGTACATTGGCGTTGTTGGCAGGCTTATGCAATGTATGATCATATAGTGTGACTAAATCCCCATGATTTCCATATGTAGTACTTAGTTATTTCTCCTCTTGTTTTGCATATGTTATCTTGTCTTGTTTTAGTTTGTATCAACAGTCCATGTATAGTCCTGTCTAGTCATGCCCATGTTATGTTCATGTTTTCCTCATGTCTTGTGTATATGTTCTGGGTTTAGCTTTCTATTCTTATCTGGTTCTGGGTTCTACTAGTTCTGTCTTGTTTTCATGTTTGGTGCCTTTCTCTAGTCTTGCCTTGTTTCTAGTACTGGATACAATCTTGCTGCAGAGCCTCCCTATTCAGCTCCTGGGAGGTCTGCTAATTTCCTTGCTCCTAGTTCCTGTTATCCGCACAAGCTGAATCAGGGTCTTGGTATGTGGCTGCACAAACGCTGGTGCTCAACACCAGGGGGCGTGCGGTTACCCTGCTAATCCACCTCCACGCTGAAGACTCCCTCTTAACATCAGGCATAATGGGTCCCGGTCCATGCGCCGCCTGGACACTGTGTCTGGGTACCGGGCACCGGACCGCCACCCCTGACATCTGGTATACCCCAAATGGCGCCATCTGCACCCGGTGCCACAGCGGATCCTCACGCTACTTCTTGAAACCCTGTGAAGGTGGAGCACGTCAATGTCACGTCGGAAAGTGACGTGGCGTTGCGTGCCTCCGTGCACCTCCAGGTACTCCACTGTCAAGTCGCAGCCAATGCAAAACTGACCAACACACACACACACACTGACAGACACACACACTCAGTGACACACACACTTACACGTACACTACAGACGGTGCGCTCGAGGGAGCAGTGAGAAGCAGGAACACTAAGCTCCCTCGCTGGTCCTCCTCCCCAGCCGGGTAAGTTTTAGCAGAGTAGGCACCTGCAATGTGGGGAAAGCAGGTGCCTACTCTGCTATAACACCAGCATATACTCGCGGCTCGCCGGGCCGCAAAGATGTCCGGTGCCGCGAGTTTGACATGCTTGTTGTAGGGCAACCAAGGTAGAGACTGTGCATGTTTCTAGGCCTGGCCTGTCAGTCTCATGTGTGAGATTAGACAAAATATAGGCCTTGATTTAATATTTTTGGATAGGTTTTTTCAAATTATTTAATATTATTTAATATTTTTTGGATACATTTTTAATAATGTTTTTCCAAAATATCAATATATCAAAAAAAATTAAATATCAAAATATTAATATATTTTTCAAATACTGGTATATGTAATATACCATAGCTATGTGTAAAATATTTGTGATATTTTGAAAAAGAATATTGAAAGAGTTTATCCCATAAATTATTCGAAAAGCTCATTAATAAAAATTAAACCGAGGCCTCAGTTGGAGGCTGAAGTTGCACTGACAAACTTGCAGAGTGACAGTGCGAGGATGGGATGCTGTGTGCACCAATCCCCTCTTTATGTGCTGCTGCTCCCGTATGAATTTCTAAACTTTTTATTTGTTATTTTTGCAGGTCATCAGAGTCCATTCTGTGTCTAGCCAGAAGAGAATCATTGCTGAAACCAAATGTGGACAGATTTTATACTTGCCATACAAGTTGCAAAGCTTGAAATTCTTATTACCTCCAGAGCCTAATCCAATTCAAGGTAAATACCATTATAGCTTTCCATTACCCGTTTCCTGTACCCGGCCGGACTGACAGGACGTGCACACTGAGTGTGCACTTCCTGTCAGTCCGGCCGGGTCGCGGACCGGAGAGGAGCTCGGCCACGCTACAGGGGAGGGGAGGTGAGGCATTGCGGCAGCCGCCTGAGCGCTCTTTACAGAGCGCTCAGGCGGCTGCAGCATTTAAAGGACCGGCTGCCTAGTTTGCCTTAAAGGAAGCGCCAGCCCTGACAGGAGTAGTCCCAGAAGATTGGAAATTAGCAAATGTTGTACCCATTCACAAGAAAGGTAATAGGGAGGAGTCGGGCAACTATAGGCCAGTAAGCCTTACTTCAGTAGTGGGGAAAGTGATGGAAACCATGTTAAAGGATAGGATTGTTGAACACACATGGATTTCAAGATCAGAGACAACATGGGTTTACTTCAGGGAGATCATGTCAAACTAATCTTAATGATTTTTTTTTGATTGGGTAACTAAAATAATAGATCAGGGTGGTGCAGTAGACATTGCTTACCTAGATTTCAGTAAGGCTTTTAACACTGTTGCACATAGAAGGCTTGTCAATAAACTGCAATCTTCAAGTTTGGATTCCAATATTGTTGAATGGGTAAGGCAGTGGCTGAGTGACAGGCAACAGAGGGTTGTAGTCAACAGAGTGTATTCGAAGCAAGGTCTAGTTACCAGTGGGGTACCTCAGGGATCTGTACTTGGACCCATTCTCTTTAATATTTTTATTAGTGATATTGCAGAAGGTCTTGGTGGTAAGGTATGTCTCTTTGCTGATTATACTAAGATATGTAACAGGGTTGATGTTCCAGGAGGGATAAGCCAAATGGCAAATGATTTAAAAAAAATTAGAAAAATGGTCAGAGCTGTGGCAGCTGACATTTAATGTGGATAAGTGCAATATAATGCATCTCGGGCGTAAAAACCCAAGGGCAGAGTACAGAATATTTGATAGAGTCCTAACCTCAACATCTGAGGAAAGGGATTTAGGGGTCATTATTTCTGATGACCTAAAGGTAGGCAGACAATGTAATAGAGCAGCAGGAAATGCTAGCAGAATGCTTGGTTGTATAGGGAGAGGTGTTAGCAGTAGAAAGAGGGAAGTGCTCATGCCATTGTACAGAACACTGGTTAGACCTCACTTGGAGTACTGTACGCCAAGCTTTTTTTTAGGCTGTTTTGAAATCTCAGACCACTACAATGGAATATGTATATTTACATACATGGACTATTATAGCAATATAACCTTAATTGTTTGTAAAATTGTAGAAATGTGTTGATGCTATTTAAGAGGGAAATCCATTATCTTCTGGATAACTGGTTGAATTTATATTATTTTTTTCTGTTTTTTTTTTCTGCATTTTTTCCTTGTTCCTCTTGGGTTATTAGGGTATCCAAGTAACAGATCTTATTCTGCTTCCTTTGGAGTTAGCACTGTATCTCCCCTTCTTTTTATTCCAAAATATATATATTATATTCGTAACTAAAATGCTCCATTCCTTTTATTAATTCTGTAGCCCGCCTCTGCACTTTTTCTAGTGCCATGATATCCTTCTTTAGAAAAGGTGCCCAAAATTGCACAGCATATTCAAGGTGTGGTCTTACCAGCGATTTATAAAGAGGCAAGTTATTATATTTTCATCCTGAGAATTTATGCCCCTATTTATACATGACAAAACCTTGCTGGCCTTAGCAACTGCAGATTGACTTTGCATGTTGCTGCCTAATTTGTTGTCTATAGCAATTCCTAAATCCTTCTCATGTGTGGTTATCCTTAATTCACTACCATTTAGGTTGTAAGTTGCTTGTGCATTCTTGACCCCGAAGTGCATAACATTTCATTTCTCTACATTAAATTTCATCTGCTATTTTAGTGCCCAGTCCCCCAATCTTTCTAAATCCCTCTGCAACAAAGCAATATCCTGCTCACATTTTTGTACTTTACACAGTTTTGTGTCATCTGCAAACACTAAAACATGGCTTTCAATGCCTATTGCAATATCATTTATAAATATGTTAAATAGAAGTGGTCCCAAAACAGAACCCTGAGGGACACCACTTACCACTTTTGTCGAGCTTAAAAATTTACCATTAATGACAACTTGTTGTACTCTGTCCTTAAGCCAATGTTCTACCCAAGCACAAGAATATTAATCTACATCAATTTATTTTAGTTTGAAGACTAACCTATTGTGAGGAACACAAATGCCTTAGCAAAATCCAAGTAGATCACATCCACTGCAACACCCTGATCGATACTTCTACTGACTTCTTTGTAGAATGCAATTAGGTTAGTTTGACATAACCTATGTTGCATAAAACCATGCTGATTATTGCTAATAACAAAGTTCTTCCCAATGAATTTCTGAATATTATCCCTTAATAGCCCTTCAAATATTTTTCCAGTCAGATGTTAAGCTCACAGGTCTATAATTTCCAGGGAAAGATTTTGAACCCTTTTAAATATAGGAACAACATCTGCCTTCCTCCAATCCTCTGGTACAATACCTGAAACAAAATAATCTTGAAAGATTAAATACAGAGGTTCACTTATTTCCCCTCTTAGCTCACTAAGTACTCGTGGGTGAATACTGTTAGGCCCCGGAGCTTTATTTACATAAATATTCTTTCCCTGCTGTAGCACCTTGTCTCGAGTCATCTGCAATTTTTTTGCAGCAATCATTTGCATATCTTTTGCTAGGAGGATCCTCATTTATATATACTGAAGAAAACATTTTTTTTTTATTTTTGTTTTAGAATTGATGTACTTGAAAACATTTTTGGGGTTGGTTTTGCATTCTTTGGCTATCAATTTCTTATTTTCTATTTTAGCCACCTTAATTGCCTTTTTGCAAGCATTATTGTCTTCCTTATATCTTGTATAAGATGCCTCTGGTTTGTCCAGTTTAAATGCCCTTTTCTTATTTTTAATCTCTTGTTTTACTTCTGTTCTGAGCTACATTGGTTTCAATTTATTTATTTTATATTTCTGACCCAATGGTACATTCTGAGAAATGTACCTTTCTAATATTTGTTTGAATAGTTTCCATTTATCCTCAGTGTTTTTTTTTTTTTTCACTAAGGAGTTTATGCCAGTCAATATGTTGTAGAATTGCCTTTTTAAAATATATTAACCTAAATATATAGCATTAATAGGCGTTTGAGTCGAAAGCTCAAAGCTTTAAATTTTCCTGAGGTCCCTGAGCTTAAAAACAGGTAAAGAGACAATAGCTATATTGCCAAAAAAAAATAAAAAATAGTCTAATTAGACTGAATCATTTGCATGCAGCATTTTCAAGGAAAATGTTTGATTATTCAAATTGCACACATTCCTGACTTAATGTTCTCGGGTGTAAGAAAACGATGACTGCTGATAATATTACACCTAAAACCGTAAAATATGTTTAAAGTACCACTCGAGGCTTCTGCTTTCTGATTCCCCACAACCTCTAATCTAGTTCTGATAGGAAAATTCTATGATCTGCTTTTAATGCAATAGTGAAACAGCTTGTGCCATCAAATAAACACTCGTTTGGAAGGTGTTATATTTTTTTTCATTCTGCAAAGATTGATTAAACACATTTTTAGTACTTTTCGAATAAATAGAGCAATGTGTAATTTAATATTTTTATGCAAATGCCTACATTAGCTTTGTACACTAATTAACATACAGAGAAAAACGTCTTGAAGTAAGGATTCCTCTGTCTGTCTACTTACAGGAACCCAAACATTAGTTTCAGTATGTAGGTTAGATTAATGTTAGGTATGCTATTTTTTCTTTTTAATAATGGTTTTACGGAGTATGATCACCCACTCTGTCCCAAAAAGCGAAACAATGTTTCCATTTTGCTCTCCTAATACAGCAGTACACGATGATCAGCAACGTATTCTGACGTTTGTAGATCAGATGTTCGCCTTCTATGGTGTAAAACTGACAACTGACAATTCCCCCAAGCCTCCACCGTATCCATTAATCATGATCTGCAGAAACATATGGATATTCTCATCACTGCCATTTTGCTGTGTATTATTTTGAACTGAAATTGAATGCCTCTTTTAGGGCTTCTCGTTGATTACCTGTGGTCTGTGGGGACAGCCACCTTTAAAGGAACACGATGGCCACCCACACAGCTTCTTCTCAATGAAGTGTGCCCAAATTTAACCCTGCAGTATGACAGCCACTAGACATGCTTCCGTAAAATAGCAGAGTGAAACCTTAAACACAGTGCAGCGTTTTGATTTGCATGTGCATTAGCCTCCTAATGCTTTCTTATCGGATGATCACCATGATAATCTTAGCCAAGAGGCAGAGTTTGCCCAAAGAGCACTGAGGAATTTTTTTTTTTTTAATTAACAACCTTTTTAACCCTGGCAGCGCTGGCCCAGTCACCTAAACGGAATATCCATTTGTATTCCTAAAGCTATAGTGTTGCTTTAAGTCCTCCCATGGTTTTCAGGAGTAGTAAGACGAGGGAAACCGCACTCACCAGGCTGCCAAGGTGCACCGGATCCGGGGAAAGCCAAGCCTTGCGTCACATATGAAATAAAGTAGTGTCCCAGGCAGGAGATTTCCAAAAAGCTGTTTTATTAGAGCAAACAAGCAGCAATGTTTTGACCCGACCAGGTCTTTGTCAAGCTTAACACGTTTATGCTTGTTTGCTCAAATAAAACTGATTTTTTTTGGCCGTCGCCTTCAGTGCCTGGACCCCTACTTTACTCCCATGGCTTTCAGTCATCAAAAGAACCTCATAAACCCAACTCACCCTAACCCTCTTATAATCACAGGACTACTGAATGGGGAACACTGCGTGCCTTATGGTATTACAGCAAGGTGTACCACAGTGTACACTGCATTGAATAGCAAGTATATTAATAATTTTTTTTTTGTTATCAGGTCGACAGTGCAGGGATAGGCAACCTTCGGCACTCCAGATGTGGACTACATCCCCCTTAATGCTCTTACATCCATAGTGCTGACAAAGCATCATGGGAGGTGTAGCCCAAAACATCTGGAGTGACGAAGGTTGCCTATGCCTGGTTTATAGTGAATCCTCTGTGCTATTCAAAATGTGTATTTGCCCATTATTTTACATTTACTCCCTTTAAATTTGACATACTTTCTAGGAGAACCACATCTGAGTGCAATAAGAATGGAGTATTAATTTATTTATGATGCTTTTATGCTTTTCTTCACATTATTTTTATTCCTCACACTCTCATTGATGGAAAGTCCGATATGATTCACTAGCGCAGTTATCCCCCCAGCAATTTCCGTATGCTTTTCATCTTATCTACTCATTGCATATGTGACTTGGGGATCCAAGTGACTGATTACATGCAATAACACATGCGGTTGCTACATTGTATCGATGCCCCTTAGTGAATTAACTGCATTGTGTGTGGTTCAAACAGGAATAGTGGGTTTTTGCAACTTGGCAGACATACCCCACAGGTGGATATTTATCTCAGTAGAAGTTGTCAAACAAATGTCATTTTTGTGAAATATTTTCCTAACTAAAATGAAACATTTAGTAAAATAATGTGAAGCTTTCCTCGTTCCTCAAAGCAAATTGTGTTATAAGTGTATACAGTATTAAAAAGAAAAAGTGTTGGTTGCATGATCTGTGTGTTTGACCTTTACATGCATAAATTATGCGAAGGATAGTTATTTATACATCGCTGTCTGGAAATAAACAATGGATCTTCTAAATACAAAATGGGACAGAAAATGTATTTTAATAAACTAGTGTTTGGAATTCAAATTAATCTCCACTGCATTTTATCTTTTTTCCTTGACATATATAAACATGGGCTCATTTTATTTAGGAGTAGATTATTTTTCAGGATAACTAAATAGTATTTTAAAAAGCATCTATTCAATAGCCTGTTTTCACTCCTACAAGTGAAAGATTTAAGAGCTTTGGTCAGCATCAAGACCAGTGTCTGGTGATGTGTTAAGACAAATGTGCATCACTTTTTTTTATTTTTTATTTTTTTATTCCTGAAAGATGTTAGGTTGAGGGTCACATCTTAAGGGTTTGGAGGATGGGCGTGTTGTTCTGATTTATCGTACCCCTTCAACTAAGATCAAGGAGTGGGAGACGGAAGGTACAGCAGGATTCATCATTGGCTTATGTCAGGTAAATCATTGAAAAAAACACCTCTTCAGTAATTAATGTGGAGAGACAGATGAACGGCCCCTGAGCCCATTAATCTGAAGAATCACCAGACTGCTGCGATTATGAATGTCAGGATGCATAAACTGTCTTCGGATCAATATGCCAGGAATGAATCCAAGCCTCTCATATCCGACACTTCCGCACAAAACTCCGGTGCATTAAGTCACTTTTCATTGCAAGCGTTTTACCTCTTTTTTTTTTTTTTCACTTAAGTTCTTTGTTGTCCCTAAACATCAACCTACTTTTAAGTGATAGCATTCATTTCATATTTCCTTTTCCCTTCTCAGACTACTGTGTTAGCAAGGTATGTAATAAAATAAAAACCAAAGAAAAAGAGTTACTTGCGCACTATCGCAAATCCCTATGCATATTTAAATAAATGGAGGCTATTTATTAACTCCAATGGCCATTAGATGTAAGCCCACCTGCCACGTCAAGGAAAACCTCTTGGGTGGGTCCTAACATTCCACCTTGCTTCATCCAGCTTCAGGCAAAGATATCTCTACTGAGACAGAGAGGCAGGGCCGGACTGGGGATACAAAGCAGCCCTGGAAAAAAAATCTATGCCAGCCCCAAAAGTAATTGCGCCATATATTGTCGCATTTAATATGTAAGGCTATGTCTTGCCACCCCAGATTATTGAGTAATACATATATATATATATATATATATATCTCAAATATATATTGCTTTTTCTAATATAAAATATTGACCCTTTCAGAGTAAAACATTTAATTATACAGTAAGCATACTCATATGCAAACACAGACAATCTCACTGACACACGCTCATTGATACACAGCTTCATAGACAAACAGTCTCACTGATATACATAAGCTCATTGACATAAAAACACAAGCTCACTCACTAGCAGACATACACACACACATGCAAGCAAGCTCACTCACCAACAGGCACACACACACACACACTGCAGGGTTTTCACTGTAAACACTGACTTTTCAGAGATGCTGATTGGTGTAGTGTTTTGCAGCCAATCCTATGGCAAAGCATTGGATTGGCTGAGATCATCAAGCTTGATGATCTCAGCCACAGAGGCAGGGATAATCAAAAGGAGACCAGCACGGTGTGGGGAAGAAAAAGGTGAGTAATAACACTATTTTTAAATACACACACACATTGATACCTTGATAGAAACACACACACTTTGACAGACACACACACACACACCATGACACATACACACACACACCATGACACAGACAGACACACACACACACATACACTCACACTGACAGACTGACACTCATTATTTTTACCTGTCGTGCAGAGCAGACAGCTGGGTGTGATGGCTGCCACAGGGGGAGCTGTGCTGCCACTGCTCTGCTGCCCAGCGCGCAGCTCAAGAGACCAGGGCCGGAATATGATGTCATGTTACGGCCCCGGTCTCATTAAGTAGCGAGGGTGGGTGAGCAGAGCAATGACAGCACAGGTCTCCCTCCGGCCACCATCACAGCTCCCCCTGCGGCCGCCAGCACAGCTCCCAACAAATACACAAATAGAAGTCCTGTGCGTAAACTCCCGCTACTCCTGGGCGGCAGCAACGACCATAGTACACATCATCCCCAATACATACAATAAAAGCAAAGAAAAAATAGTTACCTGTGCACTATGCTAAATCCCTATGCATATTTATATAAATTAAGGTTTTTCATTCCACTCCAATGGCCATTAGATGTAAGCCCACCTGCCACATCAAGGCAAATCTCTTAGGTGGGTCCTTGTCTCCACTGTCTCGTCTTTTAAGCACACTCCGAGTCTTCCTATGAGAATTATTGTCTAAACAAGCTACTAATAAGGACAATCATTGATTCAGAAATTTTCCAAAGGGAGGGAAAGCTATAATGTGTAGTGTCACTGTTTTATATGAAAGGAAATGCACATTTTAAGGGGGGGGCATTTGCCCCTCGTGCCTTATGCTGTGGACACCCATGAGTGACAGCAAGCGTAGGTTATACTCGAAACATTATTGCACAAAATGTCACGTAGTAGAGTTAAAAGCATAGGACCATTTCTAGCATTGTGTATTTAGATTTATGCTGAGTACACACTCAGACTGACTCTCTGATACTACTGAACATTTGCTCATTGTCTACCAACAATGACCCAGTCTGTGCTACTACTGCAAACCTAGGGCCACGTTGTTGAACTCTAGAACCAGGATTCAATCTTTTCCCATGCAAGCTAACACACGCGTATACCAGCACCAGGACTGGGACAAAAACCTGACCTGGCATTTAAAGGCAGAGCATGGCCAAAGGGGGCATATTGTGTCATCATCAATGATACGCACCACCCCAAAGTGTGCATGTCAGTTTGATGCCCCCAGGGCAGCACATACACAAAGCCCAGCTAAGGAGCTTTCATAAGGAAAATGCTGTGTATTTGGTTAGTGCAATGGAAGCAAATGTAATGACACGCTTGTTCTGCGTTTGCTAGTAACGTGTCTCTGGTGCCCCTATATGTGGACAAAAGAGGAACAGAGTTGTAATAGTGTGTTGTGCCATGCTTATGAAGTTGTATGTGTGGGGACGGCAGCTTGTGTGTGTTGAGTGTGTGTGTGTGGATACCTGCTTGTGTGGGGGAGGCTGCTTTTAGGATTGTGTGTGTGTTGGGTACATTACTTGTGGTGTTGTGTGTGAGGAGCCTGCCTGAGGGGTTGTATGTGTCTGGGGATTTTGCTTTGGGGGTTATGTGTGTGGAGTTGCTTGTGTAGGAGAGGCTGCTTGAGAGTTGCGAATGAGGCTGTAGTGTGTGTGGGGGGGTGAGCAGGGAATAAGGCTGAGGTATTTAGGGGATATAGAGAAGGCTTTTGAGGAGCAGGTATAAAAAAATAAATATTTCAAATAATAAAAAGTAAAAAACATAAAATCTAATATTTATTTCCCTTTCCTTGTCGCTTATCTTGGGCCAGTGAAGGCAACATGATGAATCCTGGTGGTCCTGTAGTAAAAGCTCTACATCTAATGATTTGCTCACACTGTGCTGCCTAGGGACAGTTCCCTTGTGCCCCAGATGTGGGACACCAGGAAACAAAATTAGGGCTCTGAATTAGGGATTGTCCCACCGAATTAGGGCTTGTTGGAATGTTGAAATGCCTGCCCAATAGCTTGTCTGAGCCTGACTGATACCAGAGTTGATTCCTAGTCAGCAATTCAAATGTAATAGTCAGTGGATAATAACAGTCCAGTCATATGCCCCTAGTACAAAATGATAAAATAAAAATATTTGTTAACCTTCTTCATTTCTTACCAATCAACTGTTGCCACATTGCTGAGACTTTTAATGTGGAACGTGATGATTTGTCCTAGGTTACTTATGATAACACATACAACTCTATCCGGGAATCATATTCATTTATATTCTGTGTGTTGTTATCTTTTATGGTTTTCTTTGCAGTCATTTGTATTGGGGATAGTTTATAGATGGAGTGACTAAATCTGAACCAGTTAATTGCAGTGTATATCAGCTTGGCAGATATAGCAATCATCATTACATTATTCACGTTACGTTGAGTCTTTTGCTATGCTCTACTCAGTATAGCACAGTAATTCTATCTTTATCAATGTGTGTTTTTTGTTTTTTTTGTTATCGTGTTTATAACTTCAATTATACCATTTCTGGAATTGCTGAAAGACTTTCTATATACTATAGGGCTCCCTGTGTCAATTATGTGGTGTTAAAAGGGTTAATGGCTTTTTGGCTTTGTCAGAAGCGTTAATGTGAGAAAATCCTCTGATACCCCAACTCTCAAAGTCTCTCGTTGCACAACATGAGCACACAATCTCATTATTTTGGGTAAATAATAAGAAAATCAGTTTCCCCGTGATGATGCCACTGGCAGTGCTTATTGGCTGTGGGTGCCTGGGGTGTCCTATAGTTATTCGTTTAAAAACAGACTGACAAAAGATAGAGGGACTAAACCTTTAGCCCTATAATAAGCTATGTCTATGGTGATAGTGAAATGATAAAGAAAGCTTGGTATAAAAATATCTGATATTTATGATAATTGGTATATCTTAGAAGAATATAGAAGTAAATTAAGATAATTTAATCTGGCATGACAGGTTCGCTTTACGTTCGTTTTTGTTCCTGCTAAACGTCTAATAAAGAAGAGGCAGAGCTTATCTGTGAGTTATCCAAATGGACTCAAACCCTCCGAAATGTTTAGCTTTAACCATTAATAAAAATGTGCTCACACAGATGACAGATGTGGATAGAAAAATGAAAACCTGAATCAATCATCTAGCAGTGACCCCTTGAACCTCTGCCGGAATTAATTCAGTTCGGTCCTACGAGGGATCGCATCTTAAACATATAGCGCCAGGTCTACTCCATAAATTGATTGGCAGTAAATATTTTATAGATCAACTGTGCCATCTACTGCAATGTACATCTTCAGCACTATTTACAAATGCTCATTACAGGACCATTAAGCGCAGGCTTAAAAAAAACAACAATAAGAAAAATCCCTCGCCCCAAAAGTGTAATTTGAGGCAAGTAAAAAAGACTGATCAGAGCAGTTACATCACTAAAAATTTCATGTTTAACTGGCACCAAAAAAAAAAAAAAAAACATCAACCATGATGTAATGATGCTGAAAATAAAACAAAATTGGAAAGTATAATATGTATGGTTTTTTTTTTAATGTTTTTTTTAGGTTCCTAAAACGCTGAATTATTCTACAGTAATTTGTAGTGGATTGACAAGTGAACTGAAAAATTGATGCTAAAACATTGAAAACATTCTTCAACATGTTTAAGTTCTCTAACTAGTTTAAATACAAAGGTCATGTCTCCAATACAGCTGCCACTCTCTAAGCTGTCTGTCACTGCTGTTAGCAAGTAGCAGCTGTTCTCTATCTGCAACATTTTAGCAGTAGCGACAGAAAGTTACTGGTTGCCATTACTGAAAAGTAGCGTCTGACTGCGCTCGCTAATCTCTAAGGGAGTTGCTAGCTGCTTCCTAATAACTGGTTTCCAAAGCTGCTGCTGTTAGCTGCTGCTAACCCTCAAACCCTCTTACCTCTCGCCTGGTGTAAAGAAGTTAAAGTGACACTCCGTGTACCATAACTTATTCGTCACAAGGAAGTTGTTATGGTGCGAGGAGGTTCCAGGTGTTGTCTTGGGGCTCGATATCTATGCCCCTCCGCTTCCTCGAAATGTCTGGGTGCTGCTGTAAGGCTCACTCTGTCAGCATATCATTAGTATTCAGAAAAGTGAGTGAAAAAGGTTCAAATCTTGTTTACTCACTTTTCTGAATGGGGAGATTGTGATTTCAGAGACCCTGGTTTTGAGGCTTCCAGATTTATTGTTTAGGTCCACCAGTGTCAGGTAGATCTCCCGGCGCTGCTCAGCACTCTGCTGTCTGACGTCACAGCTGCTGTTGCAAGATCCAATAAAAGGCTTCTCATAGAGAAATCTTTAGTTGGACTGTTTAACTGAGGTGGTGAAGAGTTTTAGTGAATGAAGGAGGTAGGGGGGACAAATATTAATTTCCGTTGCCAGTGTGCAGTGCATGCTGAGACAGGCAGATGTTTTGCACAGAGCAGACATTTGATTATCCGGAACAGAGTTCCAGGCTGTCAGTCACTAGTGATGTCCCGAACGGTTCGCTGGCGAATAGTTCCTGGCGAACATAGCGTGTTCGCGATCGCCACGGACGGCGAACATATGCGATGTTCGGTCCGCCCCGTATTCGTCATCATTGAGTAAACTTTGACCCTGTACCTCACAGTCAGCAGACACATTCCAGCCAATCAGCAGCAGACCCTCCCTCCCAGACCCTCCCACCTCCTAGACAGCATACAATTTAGATTAATTCTGAAGCTGCATTCATTTTTTATTTTTTTGTGTTTGTGTTTATTATACATTATCCTCCATAGCCAGTAACCTGTGTTTATTATACATTATCCCCCATAGCCAGTAACCTGTGTTTATTATACATTATCCCCCCATAGCTAGTAACCTGTGTTTATTATACATTATCCTCCCCATAGCCAGTAACCTGTGTTTATTATACATTATCCTCCCATAGCCAGTAACCTGTGTTTATTATACATTATCCCTCCCATAGCCATGAACCTGTGTTTATTATACATTACCCCCCCATAGCCAGTAACCTGTGTTTATTATACATTATCCTCCCATAGCCAGTAATCTGTGCTTATTATACATTATCCCCCCCATAGCCAGTAACCTGTGTTTATTATACATTATCCTCCCATAGCCAGTAACCTGTGCTTATTATACAGTATCTCCCCCATAGCCAGTAACCTGTGTTTATTATACATTATCCCCCCATAGCCAGTAACCTGTGCTTATTATACATTATCCTCCCATAGCCAGTAACCTGTGTTTATTATACATTATCCTCCCCATAGCCAGTAACCTGTGTTTATTATACATTATCCTCCCCATAGCCAGTAACCTGTGTTTATTATACATTATCCTCCCCATAGCCAGTAACCTGTGTTTATTATACATTATCCTCCCATAGCCAGTAACCTATGTTTATTATACATTATCCCCCCCCATAGCCAGTAACCTGTGTTTATTATACATTATCCCCCATAGTCATTTATCGTTGGACCTAGGCAGCATGATGTCTTAGGCCGGCCCAGAGAGTGAGTGAGTGAATTATATAATATATATAGTAATATATGTAAATCGGGTTCATGCAAAGAGGGTGAAAAGGTATTAAAGAAAAACACACTTATTGCATCAAATTTACAAAGCCAAACTTTTAAAAGCTTTCCTCATTTCTTTCTCGGGATGAGGAATATATCGGTTGTAGACTGAGGATTTCCATCTGCCCAATCTTTTGATAATATGCACTTGAGTGTCAGTGTTGAAGGAGACCGAAGCTGCCCCTATTCTAAATGAAAGACCCGAGACATGGATACAACCCAATCTTAGGAGTAGTGTTCTGATGTAGAAGATGAATTTAACCGTAGTCAGAGGGATTCAGTGAGAGTAGTGGTGAAATGTGTGTGGCATGACTGAGTGTGGGTAAGTAAGAGTCAAGTATTTTAACTGGTCACTAGTTCTAGGTGGGATAAAGTGGTATAGCAGATGGATGAGTAGTTTGGTTCGTTTTAGACGTTTGTAGAGAAAGTATATAGTGATCATGATTTTTAGCGATATCCAATATTTTTAAGGTGGTCCCAGTGCCACCACTCATATGTGGTGTCACAATAGCTTGCATTTAACAAAAAAAATAACTTTTTGACTGTAATATAATAGCAGTCAGTTTCCTTCACACGTGTGCGTTTCAGGGCCTGCCAGGGCAGAGTGTCACACCAGTGTAACTCATATCTGGTGTAACAGTAGTGTACATTTAAAAAAAAAAAAAAAGGTTGTCACCTTTTGGGGACCCTTGGTGTTGTACGTGGCTGGGTGGAGGAAGAGCCCTTCAATGACATCAGTGAGGACAAGGAACGGGACATGGCTAGCTTGGTATCCAACCTTGTGCAAATGGGGAGTTTGCGGTTGTTTGCGGTGCGTTAAACGGGGAGTTTGGTGTGTCACTGTGAAGCGGGCGTAACTCTTACTCTACCTGATCAATACAACATCATACCTGATGTTTTAAAGCACGTTATTCCAAACAATTTAGGAATGTTAGATGATTTATGCCCTTTATGGATTAAAACCAGACTCTACATAAACTATGTAATTTTCCATGGGAGTTTTGCCATGGATCCCCCTCCGGCATGCCACAGTCCAGGTGTTAGTCCCCTTGAAACAACTTTTCCATCACTATTGTGGCCAGAAAGAGTCCCTGTGGGTTTTAAAATTCGCCTGCCTATTGAAGTCTATGGCGGTTCGCCAGGTTCACCCATTCGCGAACATTTGCGGAAGTTAGCGTTCGCCGTTCGCAAACGGAAAATTTTATGTTCGCGACATCACTATCAGTCACGTGTGCCGGAGATGTAACTAGCCTCCGGCACAAAAATGCAGATAACTCAGTATGTTGCTGCAATTTCAAGCTGAAACACTGCAAATCCAGACTCGTATCACCATAACTGCTTTTAAAAGAAAAAGTGGTTCCTGGAGTAACCCTTTAATTGCATTTCTTCCTTTTTTTAGAATATAATGCCCCAGGTGCATCTCCTCTTTACCTAATTCTAAAGCTTTTGCCACTCCACGTTGCTGCTCTCCTTTTCAAGTACTGCATAAGTAAAATGATTGATATTACGTATGTTCATGGACAGATACATGTACACGTGGAATATGTCCTGGAGGAGACTGGTATTTTTATTACTGCTGTCTTTTTAAGATGGACTTCGTGATCTGTACAAGCAATATCTGAGATTCACATTAAAATTTCACCAGATCAAATTAGATGATATTTTAAGTTTGCTGCAGGCCTGTGAAATATACTAATTGCAATACCTGCTCAAATCTCAGGCCAGTTCTAAATCCTTAAGAGATTGATTAATCGAGAAACATCTGTATGTAGAAATAGTAACATCTGTTTTTATCTATCAATTGGGTTAAAGGGGCTTCTAAAGTAACAGGGTAAAAGCTTCATCTTGCCCGTGTCTGCTCTCATCTTATATTTATGCATTTATATGCAAATATTATGCAATTATATACCCTTCACCTTGTGAAATTGCTGTTCTCCGATTGCCCATTCAAGATTGTTTATTATATGCACATGGCATATAATAAATCCTAAATAACATTACTCGTAGTTTTATATGAGAGAACCTTTACAGTGGGTGCAAAAACAATGAATGAAGCTGCTCGCTAGTCGTTTCATTCATGTTTTTCCATGAAGGAAACCACTCACGGTTGCTGAACAACCTAAACCTGGATTCTTGTTTCATATAATTATTTATATTGATTAACATCAGAATAAAGGATTATTTACAAATGGAAACAGTAAAAATCGGAGACTAGCTGAATCCCGGGGAGAAGCAACATTCTCTAATGTATTATACTAAAGAGTTTTAAATTATACCATATCCAGATAAAATATAAGGCAATGGAGCCCTGGTGATCTGCAGCCAGATTTCAATTGTAGATATTGTTGTTAGCGTTCAGTAGTCTGAGGTTTACATGGATTTTAATGCAGATTCATTAAAAGTTGTGTTTTTAAGCTCATTTTCCCCTGCTGTTCAATGTGAGTTGTAACTGAATGATTATCGACACGCCTGCATATGTACAAATTAGCAATGCAGTTCATAACAAATTCTCAATGCTCTCATGGACAAAATGTGGGGCAGTAGAAGTGACTGAAACACTTTCACAGCTATCTGTTCCCAGCGGAAGCTCCAAATTAGGGGATTTAATTTTTTTTTTTAGCTCAATCATTTATTTAATAAATGGGGTGAACAAAACCTGGAGTTTTCTTTAAATTGCAAGAGACTATGTCAAAGGTTATCTGTAAAAAAAATAACTATTGCTGTTGAGTTTTATTAATTCTACACACTGCCACACCATTAAAACCACTCACAGGAGCAGTGAATAACATAGATTATATTGTTTAAATGGCTCCTGTCAAGGGGTGGGATATATTAGACAGCAAGTGAACAGTCAGGCAACCTTCCTCAATTCTTATATTTCTTAAATTTCAGGTGTGAATTGTGAAAATGTACAAAGAGAATTCAAAGTGAAATTCAATTGCTAGGCCAAAATTAACTAATTTTAAACATGTTTGACTAGGAGAAATTTACCAATTCAGCTTTTTTAAAGGGACACTCCAGGCACTCAGACCACTTCTGCCCATTGGAGTGGTCTGGGTGCCCACTCCCACTACCCTTAACCATGGAAGTGTAATTATTGCAGTTTTATTATAAACTGCAATAATTACTTTGCAGGGGTAACTCCTCCTCTAGTGGCTGTCTACTAGACAGCCACTAGAGGGCACTTCCGTGCCTATAGCACAGGTTTTCTGTGCAAGAGCGTCACTGGACATCCTCACGCTGTATGAGGACCTCTAGCGTCGATCAATTCCCTATAGGAAAGCATTGAAAATAATTTTCAATGCTTTCCTATGGAGAGCTATAATGCGCATGCGCGAATGTGCATTAGGTCTTCTCAGCCGGTGGGCGGGATCAGTCTTGCCCACCGGCTGACGTAAGGAAGGGGAGGAGTGGCGGCGACCTAAAACCACCGCCGAGGGACATTGCCAGGGGTCTCAGGTAAGTGACTAAAGGGGTTTTTACCCCTTCAGCAACCGGGGAGGGGGGGTGGAAGGGAGAGGGGACTTGCAGTGCCAGGAAAACTGATTGTTTTCCTGGCACTGGAGTGTCCCTTTAATTCAGCAAAATGTATGGCTAAAATCGGAAATCTGGAAATACTCGCTAACTAAGGTATAACCACCGCTTGGCTATTTTAGCTTTAATTTGTCATTTCGATTTTACCTTGCTACAATTCAGTGGAAATACTTGTGAGTATGTAGATAATACCCCTATATTTTCTCAATATTCTATTAGTGAAGACAGCCGAATAACATATTGTAATTTAATTGTGAAAGGAGAGAGGCTATCACAACAACAGTTTTATCTTTTAAATCTAAGAACTTCTATATGACAACTGGTTTATGCCAGAAAGAGTTCACATTACATTACTTACCCATTTGGACATTCTAACTGTCTCTTCAGTTGTTGTGGAGCTAAAATTTCCCTGACGCATGTCATAGCAAGTCATAGCTATAGCCATAGAATGCCTACAATGTAAAACAAAACTTTGAAAACCAACCATTGGGTATTGTTGGTCTATAATGAACGTCTCGTAACTTTCGTGGTACAGGGTACACTAAGTATCATGCAGCACAGCTGTAGTGTTTTCAAACACTGGCACAGCAGGCTGTGATGGTAATGATGCCAAAACTGCCTATTTAATATTTATTAAAGGGAAACCGTCATCAATTTTCATTATTACTGAGAAAAAAAATATATATGTAATAATGTAGCATGGGATCATTGTGTATTATTTTGTAATAGATAGTGCCAAGAATACAGCTTTGTATCCCTGGCACTTTAGTATCCCTTTAAGGAATGAAGGTTGTCTGTAGTGGTTGACCATGTGTAAACTAGGAGAAGCCCTGGAAATATACTTACATATTTATATCCATTAAAAATAATACAACACAAGTATATAATAAAAATAATTATATATATATATATAGAGAGAGAGAGAGAGAGAGAAATGATGACAGTTTTCCTTTAAAATTTAACACCTGGTATGCGATGGGATTGTTTGTAATTTCAACAGAATTTTTATACTTGGATTACTTGACACCAAACAATATTTACAAATGTTAAATGGATTTAATTATTTTTAACACATAAATAAAAATATTATATGGAAAATTATATACCATAAGTATGTAATTTCTTCTCATTAAACATAGAATTTGTTTGTGTAAACAAGAGTTCAGTTATTTATATTCCTAACTGCGCATGTAACAAAGCAATTATACGATGAAGGAACGATGACCCAGCAGTGACATTGCATATTAATAAATGGTTTCAAAGAGTAATTAACTTAAATTGTGGACGTTTCAGTGACTAATAAACAGCCATCTGTGCTCCTAACTATATTTTGCAATACGAAAGTAAACATATGGAGAACTTTTAATTTAAATACTCATTAATGAAACAGAATATCCCACTGCCAAAAAGACAATAAGAAAAATCAGATGCTCAGATAACAAGTAGGAAAGCGATCATGGGACAGTTGGTTCTAGGTTTAAAAGAAACTCTAATTCACATCACACCATTGTTGCATTGTTTCCTCTGGCGGACAATATGGACATGGGGTTTAGCATTAATTTTAAAACCCTGCGTGAAGTTCTTTTTCATTATAAGGAGAACGTTCAAAGGATTCCAGCAAGGATACAATGTTTCTTTAGAATGGTGTCAATCTCAGTTTGATGGAATCATGGGAAGGGATCTTGTCACTGGATGCACAATGAAGAAGTGGAATTGGACACATCAACATAGTCTTCATCTCAACAGCTATCACCCATCATTAACCATAGCAGAGGAATGCATTTCTCTCTGACAAATTCCTTCAATGTGACTTTGGCTGCTGTGTGAGAGGAAAGAATATTACTACATGATGTTGTATCATGTTTCTGCCTCCTAAACTTCCAACGCACAGGGCTCCAAGGAAGAGGCCACACAGATGAAAGTACATTCTTCTTCATGGTTCCTTATGGCTGGTCTACACTAGTAAGTTGAATTGGTTACAAATGTGTATGTGAGCCCTCCTATTGTACAGCGCTGTGGAATTTGTAGGCACTTTATAAATAATAATAATTGGGCCGTGCCCCAGGAAGCAGCTCATTGGTTGTCCTCTGGGGTGGTCAACCTTCCCCAATTAGTATGTGCCTGTAGGCACAGACATGAACGCAGTCAGACAAGCTGGGTTTGCTTACATAGTAGGTCAGAGAAAGCTAGTGGCAAGATCATAGAATCAGTCAGGACTCTCCCATCTGTCAAGGTGAGAAAAAACAGAAAACACGTACAAATGGAAACATATTACCAGAAGGTAGGATAAATGGTCAACAAGCAGAGAGAGAGAGAGAGAGAGAGAGAGAGAGCAAACTAGACAAGTTGGAGTCAGGGGTTTCAGAAATGCACAAAACTGAAAAAACGAGTCAAGGTTGTGGAGAACAGAAGTTAGGATATATGATAAATGGAGCAGAGTCAAAAACCAGATTAATGAAGAACCATCAAAATGCACTCTTGCATAACCAAGCCCACAACAGGCCACTGAAGAGACTTTAATCGTTTGATCTTGAATACCCCCAGAACAAGTGCCATTGTATGGTGACAGATTATAATGCCATAACATCAGCTGTCCAAATTGAAGCAAATCAGAAGAACAATAGAAATCCACATATGTAGAGTGGTCTGCAGCAGAAATGAAGCCAGAATGATGCACAGCATCAATGTGTGCCACGGCGGAGCCCAGACGGAGTAAAATCAGTGACACCACCAATACACGACACAATTTGTAGCATATTATAAGACTTTATGAAACTGTTATTCCCAAATGCACTGCTGATCAGCAATCTTGCTGTCATATTTAAGAGACAATCTATATTTAATGTGATGTAAGGGAATATAAAGACTTTAATCAGAAAGGAATCTGTTCAGTCCAGGCAAAAAGGCAGCAGAAAAAGTTCAACTGTAAGTTTCTATGTAGGAGAAAAAGGTCAAAGGGAACAGCAACATCAGACTAGCTTTAAAGGGAATCTCCAGTGCCAGGAAAACAATCTGCTTTCCTGGCACTTACAACTAGATGAGGATGGTGATGGGCTCTGGCTGCAGTTTCGCTCCACTGGTCTGGTGTAGAACCGGATCTCTGGAGGCTGTTTGTAACTGCGGTCACAAAATTCAATGTTCTGGGAGAACAGGAAGCAGCTCCATTTTTTTGGGCCCCTTACACAGCTAAAGGTCTGGGCCCCAGGGCCTGACGGTGAGTATGCCCATAAGGCCCACCCATAAGTCCACCTATATGTTCCACCTATGAGTTCTCTCACAGGGAGTGGAGTGTGTAGGGGATGTGTTATGTGTTATTGTAGAGGATCTAATGTGTGTGCTTATGGAATGTAGTGTATAGGCATACCAGTTTGTGTAGGTGATGTAGTATGTTTGTGTATAAGGGATGTTTTTTGTGTTTCAGGTTGTATGTAAGGGATCCATTGTGTGAATCTTTGTTTGTATGCATAAGGGATGCAAGGTGTGTGTCTGTAAGTGTGTGCATTGAGTGTGTGTAAGAAATGCAGTGTGTTTCTGTGTGTATGTAAGAGAAGCAGTGTGTGTGTTTGCATGTGTGTGTAAGGGATGCATTGTGTGTTTCTGTGTATGTATAGGGATGCATTGTGTGTGTGTGTGCACGTAGTGGGAAAGAGCTCCCTGTCCTGCCCCCTGTCCTATAGAGAGAGCTCTCCCTTCTGTCCCTTAGAGCTCTCCCCTGCCCCTTAGTGGTCTCTCCTCTCCCCCCACCCTCCCCTAGCGGTTTCCTCTCACACCCACCCTCCCTATGTTCTTCTCACACCCCCACCCTCCCTGTGTTCTTCTCCCCTCCCCCTCCCTGTGTTCTCCTCACCTCCCCTTCTCCCTGTGTTCTTCTCACCCCCCACCCTACCTGTGTTCTTCTCACCTCCCCCCTCCCTGTGTCTTTTCACCTCCCCCTAACTGTGTTCTCCTCACCTCCCCTTCTCATCACCCCTCTCCTTGTGTTCTTCTCACTCCCCCCCTCCCTGTGTTATTCTCACTCCCCCGCAGTGTTCTTCTCACCTCCCCCTCCCTGTGTTCTCCTCACCTCCCCCGCCCTTTGTTCTCCTCACCCCCTCTACCTGTGTTCTTCTTACTCCCCCCCTGTGTTCTTATTACTCCTCCTCCCCTTCTTCTTACCCCCCTCCTCTTCTTACTCCCCCCTCCCCTCCCCCTCTTCTTCTTACTCCCCCCTCCCCTCCCCCTCTTCTTCTTACTCCCCCCTCCCCTCTTCTTCTTACTCCCCCCATCCCGTGTTCTCCTCCTAACCTCATCTCCCCTTCCCTGTAGTGTGGCCGAGCTCCTCTCCGGTCCGCGGTACAGGAGTTTCTGTTTCCTGTACCCGGCTGGACTGATAGGAAGTGCACACTAAGTGTGCACTTCCTATCAGTCCGACCGGGTCGCGGACGGTAGAGGAGCTCAGCCACGCTACAGGGAAGGGGAGGTGAGGAGAGAGATAGTGCCGCAGCCCCCTGAGTGCTCTCTATAGAGCGCTCAGGCGGCTGCAACATTTAAAGGGCCGGTGATGTGGGCGCAGGGCGCCCCCACCTATATGGCACCCTAGGCAACTGCCTAGTTCGCCTTATAGGAAGCGCCGGCCCTGAATGCAGCACTAAGTGCAATAGGGACAAAGCACACAGACCACTTCAATTAGCTGAAGAGGTCTGGGTGCCTACAGTGTCCCTTTAATCTGTAAAGCAATTGCATCACATTTTCTACTCTTCTGAGGAGCCCTATGAACCCTATCACTCCAGAATAGAATGCTGGTGCCACTTCTCATGAAGAGGACTGGTTTTACATATCATTGTCAAATGGAAAAAACTAACAAACAAACCAAAACCCAAAGGCACAATTCAAGTCCCTCAAGTCCCCCTGGCTAGTAGGGGAATTTCAATATCCTTTTGGTTTCTGGTTGACTCTCTTCTCTTCATCCAGCCAATCACACTGCAGCACTGGTTAACCCAATAGTTTTCATATTAGCTTAAATGCAGACTTCAACTCTTCCTGTTGAGAATGTAAGGATACAGAAGGCAGGAGGTGTCAACTTGGTAGGAACTAGTGCTGTGTTTACAGCTTAAATTAGCTGTAGTCAAAGTGACTATGCTTGACAAATTTAAACAAGAAGAATATTGGCATATAGTAAATTCACAACCTTGTACAATTATGGGGTACTCTGTCTTGATTTTGTGTGTGTGTGTGTATGTGTGTGCTGTGACTGGGTACAGCATGGGGACAGCAGAAGGTTTAAAGAGTACAGAGGAGGACAACACTGTGCATCATGAAGACAGCACGGCAGTGCATGTGGTCACAGGCAGACAGACCCACGGGGACAGCACTGTGAGACACAAAAGTACAGCATGGAGACAGCAGGACAAAAGAAAGCATTCATTTGTATTTTTTTTTTAAAAGGCCGCTGTCATAAAAAACAAATTTACAAAATGTGCCAATAATAAAACTGGATTAAAATGTTTGGAACCTACTGTAACCGCATCTGATTCCCTTATTTGCGACTATAACGTCTTAAAGCATAGAACTTAGGAGGGCTAACCATACAGATATATTTAGCCATAATTTTATATAGTCAAGAGATCCTGTATTTAAAATATATAAATAATTGAGAATACAATATTAAATAAGGATTGTCTTGAAAGCAATAAAGTTTTGTCTTTTAGATATTTTATTAAATACAATTATAAATATAGACATATAAAATCCATTACAATAATTGATAGCAGAGTTTAAAAGATTAAACTATATGCTTGCAATAATAGAATAACATACCCTCCTGAACATGTCATCATGTCAGCCTCTCTGTCATTATAAGATGAAGCAGCGTCTGTCTCCAAATCTCTCCTCTGTCCGTTAACATTTAAAAAGTACACATAGGTGCCTTTATTTTAGGGTTACCATAGTTCATATATGAAAAAGTAACACTTCTTTTACTTTATTCATTTTAGGACCTCCCTTAACTTGGCAAAAATACAAGGCCATAATTAAAACATAAGGGTGTACACGTCATGGGAAATTCCCTCACTTAGGACAAGATGGCATCTTAAAGTCTGAACATCTTTATCTATTAAGGGTTCTCACAGTATATTATGTACTAAAAGAGTCGTAGCATAGCCTTGAAGCTTGTTTATGCATTATTGTTATTGTATTTCGTCTAGGACAAAATGGCATAAACCTATTATGCACTGAAAGTAGGTAAAAGGTTATTGCTTAAAGAAACGTATGAAAAACAATATGTTCCATTTCTAACACCTTGTCAGTTTGCAACAGCCCAAAAAACAAACAAGAGTTCTGTGCATCCAGCATATGTGTGCACACCTAGGTGCTACCACAATTTACTTGAGGACAAAGTTTAAGCAGCAAACGTTTCGGCCAGCAGCCCTTTCTCAATGCTAATGTCCTACAGTACATGCAAGATAACAATAATATATACAAAAAATAGGGCTTACATAACCCAAAAGTGCCACCCCCAGCTAATCAAATCAAGAAGCAGGATCAGATGTGCAGTACATTTCCATCACTCTGGCATGTTTGATGATTCCAGTCACTTCCTGGATCGGCCGAGATGTGCATGATGACGTCATCACAATTTTTTTTTTTTTTTTTAAATTGAAATCGTCTGAAATAGTAGCAAGGCAGCATTTTAAGCTATCATAACAACACACAAACGTCAGCAAGTGATGGAAAAAGCACGCTTCTGACCATCAGAGTAATCAAAGCAACATTCATTACTATAGTAAACAAATACTTGAGCACATATATATTCCTAAAGCTATAAAGTATGTTTATAAAGATCCAATTAAGTTTATGCTAAAATCTGCAAGTACTAAGGCATATATACAATTGCAATATATATGTGCAGAACCAGAGAGAGCAGAAATAACCACACAGATTACCCTCACTATCTTGTGGGAGTGAAAAACAGAGTGACATTCCAGATATTGTAGATAAGAGGGACTAACTGGCTGGAGACATAGCAAGATCATGCACTAGTAAGATACAAAAATGATATACATACCCTGATCCAGGGCGCACCCAGAGGAAGTGCACCCAAAGGAAGTGCCAATGCCACTCGAGCTTCTCATTGAGACCATGAGGTGACACTGTATCCAGGAGGTGCATCCAGCTAACTTCTTTTTGCAACAGTATTTTTTCTCTATTCCCTCCTCTCGTGAGTGAGGGTACCCTTTCCAATATTTGGTAACGTAGTTAAGAGGCATTATGTCTATTTTATTTGAAGTGTCGCGCGACTGGTGTATCAGAGGTAGGACTGCGAATTGCAGTTTTGTGCTGAGACACACAATCTTTTAGGGCACGAATCGTCTTGTCTATATAGCCAAGCCCCCACAGACACTTGAGAAAGTAAACTACAAAATCAGTTTGGCAAGTAAAAAAACCTTTTTAATTTAATACGCTGCCTTGTCCTAGGATGGGTGCAAAATTGTCAGTTTGCAATATTATCTCTTAAAGACAAAGTACACAGTTTGAGAAATACAATATTTGCATTTGCCCATAACACTACTTAAAAAAACAATATGAAAATGAACACTGCTATTTTAGGAATAGAACAATACACAATGATGGAGTCAAACAAGGGTTAGGAACATGAGGTGCGTTGCTAATCTGTTATTTTAATTTCCTTATTCTCCAATTTTATTACTTTCAGTTTAGATTGTGTCTTATAATAGAAAGGCTTATTTGTTATCTCTTTATTTTCTTTATTGAAAAATATAATATATTGCATAGTTCCATCACACCTATAACACATATGTAAAAACCTTTGCAGAAACGTAATACTTATAGGTAAAATGGAACATTTAATGTGAATCACAAAAGCAATGACCATATGAACGTTTGGGGTTAAGTGCTGTTTTAACTATAAATATAAAGTTGTGAATGTTGAGATTACTTGAGTTTTGATATTCTTTGCTGCCTATTGAGCAGCTTACCAGACTTTAAACACATGGGAATCACTTACAGATACCAATAGGAAAACTCTGTGCCAAGTTGTGCCTTTCAGCTTATAGAGCGACAAAGCCCTATTTTAAAGAACATTTATACAGACCCTTCTAATTAATTAAAAAAAACTGAGTTGGGATATTTGAGAAACCTATTATCAGTAAATGTGGATATTTATTTTTGTCCCAATCTGCAGTTTATCCAAATTTGGGCAGATTCACTGATCCGTAGCATTCCCAAACTCTGAGCTGAGATGCCACATCCATATTATTGTCAGAGCATAAAGGAAATTTTAGTCCACAACATCAGGAATGCCAAAGGTTGCCTACCCTTAGCCTAGGGGAAGAGAAAAAATACTTGCCTCAGCCATTTCTTCATTGGTGCCTCCATCTTTCTTCTTAAACTCCTGACCATTTCATATACCAGAAACTGTATCAATGCTTGTAAGTCAGGGATTTATGGAAGATGTCCAAATATAGTGGGATTTTCCAAAGATATTCCTGTTGTCAGGGGTCCGCGGGCGGCTATGAGGGGAGGCTGCACGCAACTTGCAGCACTCACCCTCAGTCCATCGCCGCCCGCGGTCTCTCCTCCTCCTACCTGTCGGCAAGTGACGTCTCCTCTCCGCCGCTCGCATCCTCCACGCCTCCCAGCGGCAGCATGTATAACGCTGCACGCTGGAAGGTTGTTAATTTATGCAAACGCCGGGGTCACATGAGTGACCCGGCGTTAAAGCAACAGTACCACAATCACAGTGGGAGGCGTAGATATCTCCCACGTGTGATTGTTAATTCTGATTGGAAGTTATCCAATCAGAATTAAACCTAGGGTATTTATACTTACCTTTCCTGTCTCTCTGTGCCCTGTTGTGGTCTTGTGATACCTGTAGTGCAGTGTTCTCGTGTTGCTCTCTGGTTACCGATTGTTTTGCTCGTTATTCCGATTATCCTGTCTTCTCCTCTCCTTTGACCTCAGCTTGTTTCTCGTTCTCCCGTTTTCTGGCTCCCTTTACTTGGCTTGTCTCCTGACCATTCTTAGTGTGCTTAGCCCGGCCACTCTAAGGACCGGTATAGCACCCTTCCTCTCTGTGACCTGTTAGCGTGTTTGGTTCCAAGAAACACCTGTACGTTACAAAAAAGATAGCGAAAACATCACTTCTGTACCAACTGATAAAAAAATACAAATTCTTTGGTTTCATCCACTCCCCCATGTTTGCGTAAGTACTTATCTGACGTATAACTTTGGGATTTAAAAAAAAACAAAAAACTTTGGGATTTTTATTTTAATGAATTTCCAGTGCAATATATGAAAAGATTTTCCAGAAAAATTCTGTTTCACGAAAAGCTTAAGCATGCCAGATCCAGTTTAAAAAAAAAAGAGAGAAAAACATGCTAACTGTAATATTGGTCACTTTCGTGAATCGATGGCTGTCTTGAACGGATGCCAATCAGCCTTTAGCAAGTACTTGATATTTCATGTTTGAGAACAACCGCAAAACATGCTTTCTTAAACTTTTTACTGCCTTTAAATCTCGGAGACTTTGATAAACGATCCCCAAAAGCTCTAACGTTACATGGTTCAAGCAAAGTAATGAAAGCTTGTTCTTATTTAATTTCCATAACAAGGTAAGCTAAAGAATTGATTGTTGCAAGTATCCGTCACCATTTAATCTCCAGTCTAGAATACTTTCTCAGCAAGATCAATGGTCTGACCCCTAAGGAAAACAAGACTCTGAAAGGATTTTGTTCAAAATACACAAAGTATACATAAAGAAAACACCATATTTTTATTTACAAACTAAAGAATGGTTTTACAGTAGGAAGGAAATTGCAGTTATAACGATGTCTCATATGTTCAACGTGTAGGTGCACCAGTTTACTAATAAATTATGCTGAATAAATTGGAATACAAAAATATATACAATGTTTCCCAACAGTAACTTAGGAGCTAGAGGAAACTGCTACACTGGGGGCTTTTTGGCTGGAGAGAAAAGATCGAGAAAAAACTTATCTTTATAATAGGTGTAATGAGTGCACATTTATTAGGGATGTGCATGGGCAAAAAATTAGGTTCGTTAGGTTCGGCACTTCCTATATTTGGGACTTCGGCAATTTGGCGGTTCGGCACTTCTGAAATTTGGGACATCGGGAATTCGAGACTTCAGGAATTCCCTAACCCAACCCTACCCCTAGCCCATAACCCTAGTCCATAACCCTAACCCTACAATTCGGCACTTCGGACATACGAAGCGTCCGAATTGCCGAAATTCGGCCGTAAATTCGGACCGAAACAAATTGCACATGTCTAATGTTTATAGGAAGTGGGAGAAGTGTCATTAAGAGATGTTGAAGATATGTTAATATTTATATTAGGATAGTAGAAATGGAAGGAGGCAGGTGTAAGGGCAGTGAGTCAATGGAGAAGAGCAACAACCTCAACTTCAGTGACTGCACTATTGCAAGAGTGAATGTTTTTCCTCATTGTTACATAATAATCTATGTTAAAAAAAAGACGAAAGTTCTTCAAGTTCAACATTGAAGCTCATTCTTTTATGCAGTTGATACAAAATAAGGTAAAAACCCTCAACTGTAGCCATTTCCAATTATGCCACAAAAAGGAAAGAAATTCTTCTTGAATCCATAATAGCAATCAGATTTCTCCTTGGATTAAAAACCTGTTATATTCTGTTTATGCAAAAAAGCACCCAAGTCTACTTAAAAAATATCTATAGAATGTGATAAGACAGCCTCATTTTATATTTAAAGGAATACTATAGTCACCAAAACAACTTTAGCTTAATGAAGCAGTTTTGGTGTATAGATCGTGTCCTGCAGTCTGTCTGCTCAATTCTCTGCCATTTAGGAGTTTAAGTATGTTATTTATACAGCCCTAGTCACACCTCCCTGCATGTGACTTACAAAGCCTTCCTACACACTTCCTGTAAAGAGTCATCTAATGTTTACACTTCCTTTATTGGAGATTCTGTTTAATTGAGGATTTCTTATCTTCTGCTCTCTTTATAGCTTGCTAGAAGCTAACTGCAGACGCCTCTTGTATGTGATTAAAGTTCAATTTACAGAGCAGGTGATAACTTTTAAATTAAGTTACATCTGATTAAATATAAAAACATATTGAAATGGTCCTCATTGGTCCTCATTTACAAAAGAAAGCAGTATTACTACAGTAAACTTACATTTACTAAAGTGAGATTTGTTAAAAATTCAAAGTTAATTTCAAATTTAAGGCCAAAACAGCTGAACTAGAAACCTTGTCCAAGTCAGCTACGTTTGCAGTTCTGCTACTTTGGTCTGACATTTAAAATTCACTTTGAACTCATTTTGAATTCTTGACAATTCTCTCCTGAGTAAAGAACCCTGTACACTGTGCATCATTGGCTTAAAAATATGATGTGTAAGTCCCAAGCAGTGAGTTACCCCCAAAACCCAGAAGCTGGCAATCAGTGCCCAAATCAATAAAGTGAACGGTGGTTAATGCTATGTTTGGCATAAAGAAGAACTACGTATAATATTCTGCCAGTCAAACACTTTAAAAGAATAACCCGGCAGAGAATATTGCTTTCATATAAAACAACATTATTTGGATAGGCTCTTCCAAAAGATGAGAACCATAATAAAATGATCTGTCAATGCTTCAGAACCTGACTCCCACCCTCCCTGCTACCTTGTTTCCCACAGTGTTTCCAATGATGCATGAATAAAGATATTTTTGTATGACTACACTTTGTTGGGTGAAAGCTAGTTTTTTTTTTTTAATCCCATGAGGGATCCAGTTTTTTTTATTTGCACATATTATTTTCATCTAACCAAGAAGGTAAGTCTGTAATTACCTCTTGGATTTCTGACAGTGTGTCAGTGTCAATGTTGCCGTCTGTGAATTCCATACCAATTTTGAAGCCTTCCGCGATAGTTATTGATAAAAAAAAAATTGGCTGCAAAAGGCATATGACATAAATCAGAATGTGCAACTTTGTTGCCCCGAACTTTCCACACTGCAGGAAATAAGATATAACTGGTGATACAATGTGCCCAACATGCCCAAAGAATAGCCAACTTTGTTAGAAATCTTTTATTCATTTTTTTTAAAAATGTCCTATACTATTCAAATTTAAAAGTACAACGCAATTAAAGGGACACTATAGTCACCCAGACCACTTCAGCTCAATTAAGTGGTCTGGGTGCCAGGTCCCTCAGGTTTTAACCCTTCAGATGCAAACATGTTTACATTGCAGGGTTAATGCAGCCTCTAGTGGCTGTCTTCCGGACAGCCACTAGAGGCGCATCTGCAACGCTGGAGGCATAGTATGCCTCCATCATGCAGAGCATCTATTGGAAAGCATTGAGAAATGCTTTGTATGGACACTTTGAATGCACGCGCGGCACCGCTGACGTCGGCATAGGAATAAGGTAAGCTGCAGAAGGGGTTTTAACCCCTTCTGGGCCACAGGAGGGGGACCCTGAGGGTGGGGGCACCCTCAGGGCACTATAGTGTCAGGAAAACCGCTTTGTTTTCCTGACACTATAGTGATCCTTTAATATAAACATGAAAGGCTTCAATATCATATAACTTTCCATCAACAAGTTACGGAATCAGACAGGAGAGTGTTAGTTTGTTTATAAAGGATAATGAATTAAATAATAAAAATATAATCAATGACATATGCAAGAAAAATGAAAAACTCTAATGCAATAGGTGAAGGAACACTACCTACCACAAGTTAAGTAATAGTATTATAATAGTAGATATGGGATTTCAGAAGAAGGATAGAAGGCTGGACAGCACAAGTCAAGCAGAGTTGAAATGTCTCGATAGGGCAAGCGAGTGCCACTAAGTCTGGGGCTATTGCTGAATGAAATCACTTTGAGAAAATGGCTATTGCATTAATGCATGGGATATGTGTCCTGAGAGAACTGTAGCGTTAGAAAAGCTGGGCACTAATTCTTTAAAAAAAAAAAAGAGAGAAAAGTTATTCCAGGCAAAGTCTCTTCCTAACTTATTACCAACAAAGTAGTATTGACTTTGTGAAAGAATAGAGAAATTAATTGAAATGTTTTATCAAAGAAAGTGGTACTCTGTATGAAACAAAAAAAGGAAGATCCAGCCAAATGGCATTTAACTTGCTGATGCATTTGAAGTTTCCATAGCAACATTAAATATCTCTGAATTTGCATTTTCAAGTAGAGAACAATGTATTTTTTTTGTATCTCAAACTATTTAAGACTTCAGCTGGTTGATTGTGCAGGAAGCCCACAGACTTTTCCTTTATGTATAAATCAGTAGGAACTGTGACAACCGAGTCTTAGAATAATAATTAAAAAAATATATATATATATATATGTGTGTGTGTGTGTGTGTATGTGTCTATCTACATATAATTTGTACATTGTTACAATGTCTATAGACATTATAATAAGCCACAAACCAGAAGATTATTTTATGTTGATACGTTTTTCAGTGTTCTATATTATGTTAAATTCATTTTTGAAAATTAAATTCAGGGTTTTCTTTAATCTTAGGAAAGCTTTATTTGTGGCTGATAGATGTAAAGTACCACAAAAGTAACCCAAACCACTTCATCTCAATGAAGTGGTCTTGGTGCAGTGGTGTTCTAATCCTAACCCTGTAATGAAAGACACTGTAATTTTTGTAGAAACTGCAATATTTTCATTGCAGGATTAAACGCACCTTTGGTAGTTCTCTTCCTGACAACCACTAGAGGTGCGTCTCAAGTGAGAACAGAGTTAGTTGTCAATCAAATGTTGCTTCTAAAGAGCATTTGATTCTCGCAGAGTGATGATTTGCCATGCAGTAGCCGTGCACCAGCCACCCAATGTTTTCCTAATGGCAAGCAGTGGATCGGCTGAGACCATCAATCCTAAGCAGCCTTGGTGAGACAAGCAAGGTGAGGGAGTAAAGGAAAGTAAAACTCACCTTTGAAATCCTCACGGAGGAAGGGGATGGACACCACAATAGGTAGATTAAAACTATTGCTTTAGGAATACCTGTTTGCATTCCTAAGGCTATTGTGTTCCTTTAATTCAGTCGCTTTCCCATTAACCTTTAATAATATGCTAGCAGAGGGCTTTTATCTCCTGAGCCCATCTCATGGTATATTAATACTTGGAGATGGACTGAAGTAATGGTGGCAGTGCAAATAGCAGAGGCAGGTCAAGACACGTGTGTGGATGTCTTTAAAAGAACACTATAGGGTCAGGAACACAAACGTATTCCTGACCCTATAGTGTTTAATCCACCATTTAGGTGACTTGCCCCCCTTAGTTCCCTTAGAAGGGGTTAAAACTCACCTTACTTCCTGCGCTGCGCGGGTCAGATGGCGCTGGTACTGCCCCCCCCCCCCCCGATCCACCTCTTTGGTGACATCATCAGAATGTATGATTTTAAGCCAATCCAATGCTTTCCCATAAGGAAATCGGTAAGGAGGCATGATGGGGGCAGGGCAAATGCTGACCAATCAGCACCTCCTCATAGAGATCAATGCATCTCTATAAGGAAAATTCAGCGTCTCCATTGAGAGCGTGGAGACACTAGACGTCAGTGCTGCACACTGTGTAGGTATCGCAGTGTTTGTGCATAAAAGGAAAAAGGGGTTTATTTAATCATGAGGACAAAGAAAAAATATACAACGTTTTGGCCGTGACACATTAATCATGTACATTGTGTGTAGCACACTACGGTTGTCTTGTTCTAGCTATATTCAATTTGGCTGAAAGCATAAAACAGACCAGAAGATCATAATTTTATTTTAAACAGGTCCTGCTTATCTCTGGGTCTCTTCCTGCAGTGTTTCTCTAACATGCAGTTTCTATAGCAGTAATATGCATAACGAGTATAGCTCATACATTTTATATATATATATTAGATCTGTGCCACTGTTATACTCTATCTATCTATCTATCTATTTAGTAGAGTACTGCCTTTTAGGAGAGAGCAACAGACAGGTATGTGAGGTAGAGGTTATTCTGGGAGGCCATAAGCTTTCCTAAAGAGATGGGTTTTAATGCACTTCTTAAATGATTGAAGACTAGGGAAAAGCTTGATGGTGGTAGGTAGGCTATTCCATAGGAAGGGAGTCGCCCGTGAGAAGTCCTGCAAGCATGAGTTGGCCATACGGGTGTGAGCAGCGGACAGGAGAAGGTCACGGGCAGAGCGGAGAGACCGAGAAGGGGCATACCTATGGATCTGTGAAGAGATATAAGAGGGGATAGAATTGTTCAGTGCTTTATAGGTATGGGTTAGCACTTTTAATTGACTCCTATAGGATACAGGAAGCCAATGTAAGACTGACAGAGGGGTGAAGTGTGAGACGACCGACTAGAGAGGAAAATCAGTGTGGCGGCAGCATTCATTGCAGACTGTAGCAGGGCAATACGGCTATTGGGAAGACCAATTAGGAGAGGGCTACAATAATCCATGCAGGAAATTATCAGAGCATGGCCAAGCTCCTTGGTAGCATCTTGCATAAGAAAGGGAGAGATATGGACTATGTTTTTAAGATGGAATCTACAGGACTTGGCAACATACTGGATGTGAGGCTCAAAGGAGAGGCCAGAATCAAGTATGACACCAAGACAGTGTGCTTGCAAGGGTGGACTTATGTGGATACCACTAATTTGAAGGTAGAGCGAAAGAGGAGGATCAGTATTAGGAGGAGGAATGAAAAGGAGCTCAGTTTTAGAGAGACTGAGTTTCAGAAAGCAGGAGGACATCCAATCAGAGATGGAAGAAAGGCAAGCAGTGACATGTTGGTACAGGGGAGAGGTCCGGGGAGGTGTCATTAGCATACAGGTGGTAGTGGAATCCAAAAAAGGTAATACGTTTGCCAAGAGAGGCAGTATAAAGAGAAAATAGAAAGGGACCAAGGACAGAGCCTTGGGGCACTCCAACTGTGACAGGATGAGGGGAGGAGGTATCATTAGAAAAGGAGACGCTGAATGAGTGTTGGGAGAGATAACAGGGGAAACCACAAGAGGACAGAGTCACAGAGACCGAGTGATTGAAGAGTTTAAAGAAGGAGAGCATGATCAACGGTGTCAGAGGCAGCAGAGGGGACAAGAAGAATTAGTATGGAGTAGGGGCCTTTGGATTTAGCTGCGATTAGGTCATTAGTAACTAGCTGTCTCAGTAGAGTGGAGAGGGTGGAAGCCAGATTGAAGGGGATCAAGAAGAGAGTTGGAATTGAGGAAGTGAGACATACGGGTAAAGACAAGTCTTTCCAGAAGCTTTGAGGAAAAAGGGAGCAGGGATATGGGACGATAGTTAGAGGGGGAGTATGGGTCGAGAGATGTTTTTTTTCAGCATAGGTACTACAGTGGCATGTTTAAGGTCAGCATGGACAATGCCAGAAGAGAGAGAGCAGTTGAAGATGTGTGTTAAGGAAGGTGCAAGACAAGGGGAGAGAGATCTGATAAGGTGAGATGGGATAGGATCGAACGGGCAAGTGGTGGGGTGAGAGGAAAGGAGAAGCACAGCGACCTCTTGTTCAGTAGCCGGGGAGAAAGTCTGGCGGATAGGAAAGGCATGATCTACGTGTGGTTGAGAAAGAGAAAGGCAGGGTGGGGAGAATTATTTCCTTAGTTGTTCAATCTTGTCAGTAAAGTAGCATGCAAAGCTATCGGCTGTAAGGTTAGTTTGCGGGGTGGCCACAGCGGGGCGAAGAAGAGAATTAAAGGTATCAAAGAGACGCCTGGGATTGCGGGAGCATGAACTAATGAGAGAGGAAAAGTATGACTGTTTGGCAAGGGCATGGACTGCGTTGTATGAACACAATATAAATCTTTAATGGAGAAAGTCTGACTGGGTGCAAGACTTCCTCCAGGAGCATCCCGCACAACGGGAGCATCTTTGCAGGTAGCGTGTGGATTTAGTATGCCAAGGTTGGGGGCGTGCCCTCCTCGAGGTTGATGTTTGGAGCGGGGCTGCAGCATTCAAGGCAGAGGTGAGGGTAGTGTTATATGTGGGGATGGCCAATAAGGGACAGGAGAGGGAAGGGATGGGTAGCAGTTGTGAATCAATCTCAGATGACAACTGATGGAGGTCAATGGAATTAAGATTCCTCCTGAGTTGAGGGGGGTTAGGCTGAGGTTGTTGGATGAAGGGGTACTTGAGAGTAAATGATAAGAGGTGGTGATCAGAGAGAGAAAATGTAGTGTTGCGGATATTAGTTACTGTACATGCATAAGAGATGATGAGGTCAAAGGTATTGCCAGCTACATGGGTGGGATAATTACTCAACTGCGATAGCCTGAGGGAGGAAGTAATTGAAAGTAGTTTAAAGGCTGCTGAGGTCAAAGGTGGGTTAATGGGAATATTGAAGACCCCGAGAATTAGGGATGGAATATTAGAAGAGAGGAAATAGGGTAGCCAGGCAAAAAAGTGGTCAAGGAAGAGGAGAGGGGAAGCAGGGGGCAATATTAGCAGAGAAGGGTTTGAAAAGGCGAATGAATTTCAAATGATGGGCAAGAGAGGGAAGGGGGGGTGGGTAGAGGTTTAACCCGTTAAGGACCAAACTTCTGGAATCAAAGGGAATCATGACATGTCATGTGTCCTTAAGGGGTTAAAGGAGCAATGAGGTGAGAGGAGAAACCCTACACCACCACCTTTACATTCAGATTGTCTTGGATTGTGGGTAAGTTGAAAACCACCAAAGGATAGAGATGCAAGGGTAGCAGTGTCATAGGGGGAGAGCCATGTTTCTGTTAAGGCTAGTAAATCTAGGGAACAAGAGATGAAAAGGTCGTGGACAGCAGTGGATTTTGTAATATTGCAAAAAGAGCGTGCATTCCAGAGGGCAGTATTGAAGGAGGATTTAGAGGAAGAGTAACATGAGATGGGTATGAGATTGATGTGGTTCCTTGAGTTAGTACGTGGTGAGTTTGCCGAGATGGGACCGGTGTTTGGAGAGACATTGCAAAATGCTAGGAGCAGAAGGATAGAAAGGAAGTGAAGGTGGGAGTAGGATTTTAAAGTGTTGTAGGAGGATATGTATATAGAGGATTTGGGAGGAGTTAGAGGAGATAGGCTGGAAAGGTGTATATATAGAATGCATGGGATGAATAGAGAGGGGAGGGGAATAAAGTGGAAGTAGTGAAGATGGTGTTGTCAGGGACAGGTGAGCAGAAGGATAGGGATATTTTAGTAATGAGAGAATTTAGTGTGAAAGTGAAAAATAGAAGGGAGAACATTATTTAGAGAAAATTTGTTTTGTTGTATAGATATGAAGACTATACATATGCATGTATATAGTCATAGGCATATATATATATATATATATATATATATATATATATATATATATATACAAAAGAATATATATATATATGCACTGCTCAAAAAATAAAGGGAACACAAAAATAACACATCCTAGATCTGAATGAATTAAATATTCTTCTGAAATACTTTGTTCTTTACATAGTTGAATGTGCTGACAACAAAATCACACAAAAATTAAAACATGGAAATCAAATTTTTTAACCCATGGAGGTCTGGATTTGGAGTCACACTCAAAATTAAAGTGGAAAAACACACTACAGGCTGATCCAACTTTGATGTAATGTCCTTAAAACAAGTCAAAATGAGGCTCGGTAGTGTGTGTGGCCTCCACCTGCCTGTATGACTACCCTACAATGCCTGTGCATGCTCCTGATGAGGTGGCGGATGGTCTCCTGAGGGATCTCCTCCTAAATCTGGACTAAAGCATCTGCCAACTCCTGGACAGTTGGTGGATGGAGGAAGACATGATGTCCCAGATGTGCTCATTTGGATTCAGGTCTGGGGAACGGGCGGGCCAGTCCATAGCATCAATGCCTTAGTCTTGCAGGAACTGCTGACACACTCCAGCCACATGAGGTCTAGCATTGTCTTGCATTAGGAGGAACCCAAGGCCAACCGCACCAGCATATGATCTCACAAGGGGTCTGAGGATCTCATCTCGGTACATAATGACAGTCAGGCTACCTCTGGCGAGCACATGGAGGCCCCCAAAGAAATGCCACCCCACACCATTACTGACCCACTGACAAACCGGTCATGCTGGAGGATATTGCAGGCAGCAGAACGTTCTCCATGCCGTCTCCAGACTCTGTTGCGTCTGTCACATGTGCTCAGTGTGAACCTGCTTTCATCTGTGAAGAGCACAGGACGCCAGTGGCGAATTTGCCAATATTGGTGTTCTCTGGAAAATGCCAAACATCCTGCACAGTGTTGGGCTGTAAGCACAACCCCCACCTGTGGAAGTCGGGCCCTCATACCACCCTCATGAAGTCTGTTTCTGACCGTTTGAGCAGGCAAATGCACATTTGTGGCCTGCTGGAGGTCATTTTGCAGGACTCTGGCAGTTCTCCTCCTGTTCCCCCTTGAACAAAGGCGGAGGTAGCGATCCTGCCGCTGGGTTGTTGCCCTCCTACGGCCTCCTCCACGTCTTCTGATGTACTGGCCTGTCTCCTGGTAGTGCCTCCATGCTCTGGACACTACGCTGACAGACACCGCAAACCTTCTTGCCACAGCTCACATTGATGTGCCATCCTGGATGAGCTGCACTACCTGAGCCACTTATGTGGGTTGTAGACTCCGTCTCATGCTACCACTAGAGTGAAAGCACCGTCAGCATTCAAAAGTGACCGAAACATCAGCCAGGAAGCATAGGAACTGAGAAGTGGTCTGTGGTCACCACCTGCAGAACCACTCCTTTATTGGGGGTGTCTTGCTAATTGCCTATAATTTCCACCTGTTGTCTATCCCATGTGCACAACAGCATGTGAAATTGATTGTCACTCAGTGTTGCTTCCTAAGTGGACAGTTTGATTTCACAGAAGTGTGATTGCTTTGCAGAGATGATACCTCTGCTTAGAAGATTCTGCAGGGCTTGGTTGCTTGTGAGTACTGGGTGTAATTAATCAATGCTGTTTTTAGGGGTCCAGTCTGAAATATAAAGTCTGGGGTTAGAAAAAAGAAATAAACCATTATGGGTGGGGAGACATGAAGATATTGAGGTTAGAGCTGAAAAAAACAGAGAGAAAACATTTGGGATAAATATATGTGAAGTATCAGATAGGTGAAAGTCATAAACAGTAAACATAAATTTAGAAGATTATCAGTGAAAGAAGTAATACTAGATAAACAAACAATTAACAAAAAGTCATAAAGAATGAACATAAAATAAAAGGTGTGAGATGGAATAGAACACAATTTAAAATTAAGACATAAAAGGAAACAATAAGTAAAACAGAAATTATTGAAATAGATCTCCCAGATATGATACCTCTGCTTAGAAGATTCTGTGGGGCTTGGTTGCTTGTGAGTACTGGGTGTAGTTAATCAATGCTGTTTTTAATCATGATTACTCATCACAGTCCAGCAGCCTGGGCAGAATGGGCAGAATTTGCAGCCTTCGTTACTGTAGTCTACTGTAGTCTACCAGAATGTCTTAATCAACAGAGTAATGGTTTGTGGATGCAACCTGCACCTATAAATGCTTGTGCCTTTGGGGCCTTTGCCTCTTGCACTTCAATGGTAGTAAAGCTGTGTATTGAGTAGCGATGGTAGAGGATATACATACATGTACAGTGATTGGAGAGATCTGAAGGAATTGTTACAGCAGAAATGAGTTTGATGGGTGAATTTGATACAAATGGTAGAGAGTAGATAAAATGGATTGAAAAGCAATGGCAGAAGACAGGCAGGTCGGATAAGGTAGAAGTGGATGTTTATGTGCATTGATACAATGGATTTGGAAAAAGTGGTAAACGACCGGCATGCGCACGACAAGATGGACTAGGTAGAAATTGTAGAATATAGGATTGAACAGAGACAGGATGTATTAGAATTATTTGGTAGAAGATTGATACCCAATGAGAAAGGTGATACAATATAAGATGTTGAGAATAAACAAGCACAGTGCCAGCTTGGTTCAGCAAAGTAAGAAGAGGATTTGCATGGTTCAGTAGAGGTAGTAGAGGATAGACCGAGTTCAATACGATTTGTGGAAGACAGACACAACTCGATAGAAGTGGTAGAGGACAGACACAATTTGATACTATTGGTAGAGGATAGACATAGTTTGATACGATTGGTAGAGGACAGATACAATTTGATAGATTGACAATTATTAGAGGATAAACACAGTTCAATATGACTGGTGAAAGACAGATATGGTTCGAAAGAAGTGGTAGAGGACAGATCTGGTTTGATACAAGTGGTAGAGAATAGACAGTTTAAAAGAAATGGTAGAGGACAGATTTGGTGCATACACAGTATGGGTTGGTTGAATAAATCCCTTTTAAATCCTATTCTATGTCTGGGGACCCTGCTAAATTTAGCATACTGAGATCTATGATGGTGTTACTGCATCAGAGGTAAACATTCGGATTGTGGAGAATTTCCTCTGCATTCAGTGGTTGCTAGTGATGTCGCGAACATAAAATTTTCAGTTCGTGAATCGCAAATGTTCGCGAACCGCCATAGACTTCAATAGGCAGGCGGATTTTAAAACCCACAGGGACTCTTTCTGGCCACAATAGTGATTGAAGGAGGGGGGAGACCTATTTTCCTCCCCCCCCCCGGCCCCCACCCCTGGGCGGCGGGTGGGGGCCATAAAGATAATGAGGGGGGGGACCTACTGTCCTCCCCCCCAGGCCCCCACCCCTGTGCAGTGGGTGGGGGCCATAATGATAATGAGGGGGGGACCTACTGTCCTCCCTCCCGGCCCCCTGCCCTGGGCGGCGGGTGGGGGCCATAAAGATAATGAGGGGGGACCTACTTTCCTCCCCCTCTCCGCCCCCCCCTGGGCGGCGGGTGGGGGCCATAATGATAATGAGGGGGGATCTACTGTCCCCCCCCGGCCCCCACCCCTGGGTGGCGGGTTGGGGCCATAAAGATAATGAGGGGGGGACCTACTGTCCTCCCCCTTTCCGGCCCCCACCCCTGGGCGGTGGGTGGGGGCCATAATGATAACGAGGGGGAGACCTACTGTCCTCCCCCCCAGCCCCAACCCCTGGGCGGCGGGTGGGGGCCATAAAGATAATAAGGGGGGACCTACTGTCCTCCCCCCCAGGCCCCCACCCCTGTGCGGCGGGTGGGGGCCATAATGATAATGAGGAGGGGGACCTATTGTCCTCCCCCCAGCCCCCACCCCTGGGCGGCGGGTGGGGGCCATAAAGATAATGAGGGGGGGACCTACTTTCCTCCCCCTCTCCGGCCCCCACCCCTGGGCGGCAGGTGGGGGCCATAATGATAATGAGGGGGGGACCTACTGTCCTCCCCCCCTGGCCCCCACCCCTGGGCGGCAGGTGGGGGCCTTAAAGATAATGAGGGGGGGACCTACTGTCCTCTCCCTTTCCCGCCCCACCTCTGGGCGGTGGGTGGGGGCCATAAAGATAATAAGGGGGGGACCTACTGTCCTCCCCCTCTCCCGCCCCCACCCCTGTGCGGCGGGTGGGGGCCCTAAAAAAACAATAAAGGGGGACCTACTGTCCCCCCCGGCCCCCACCCCTGAGCGGTGGGTGGGGGCCCTAAATACTAATAAGGAGGGGACCTAATTTCCTCCCCCCTGGCCCCCACCCCTGAGTGGCGGGTGGGGACCCTAAATACAAATCGGGGGGACCCTAGTCACCCCCCCAAAAAAAAAATACCCCCTCCCTACCCCCCCTCACCCTAAAAATAATGAGGGGGGGACCTTTAACTAAGAACCTGTCAAAAAAAAAAAAAATTACCATTCAATGTTTTCTTTCTTCTAAAATCTTCCTTTTTCAGCCCCCAAAAAGGGCAAATAAAAAAACATAATAACCGACGCAATTAAAAAAAAAAAAAAAAAAATCCATCTTCACCCATGGAGGGCTCCGCGCAGCCCTGCAATTAGGCTAAGAAGACTCTGATTGGCCGGTTTAAGCCAATCAGAGTGCTCTTTGTCATTTTACACAGCGTGGGAAAATTCCAAATAACTTTCCCACGCTGTGTAAAATGACACAGAGCACTGGGATTGGATGGATTTCAAGCCCACCAATCAGAGTGCTCTTTGTCATTTTACACAGCGTGGGAAAATTCCAAAGAACTTTCCCACGCTGTGTAAAATGACACAGAGCACTGTGATTGGATGGATTTCAAGCCATCCAATCACTGTGCTCTGTGTCATTTTACACAGCGTGGGAAAGTTCTTTGGAATTTTCCCACGCTGTGTAAAATGACAAAGAGCACTCTGATTGGCTTAAACCAGCCAATCAGAGTGTTCTTAGCCTAATTGCAGGGCGTGGCAAGGCTTTATAAGTCTGCGTGGAACCCTCCATGGGTGAAGATGGATTATTTTTTGGGGGGCTCGTTTTTTTTTTAATTGCGTCAGTTATTATGGTTTTTTATTTGCCCTTTTTTGGGGCTGAAAAAAGAAGATTTTAGAAGAAAGAAAACATCGAATGGTAAGTTGTTTTTTTCTAATTTTTTTGACAGGTTCTTAGTTAAAGGTCCCCCCCTCATTACTTTTAGGGTGAGGAGGGTAGATAGGGGGATAATTTTTTTTGGGGGGGCGAGGGGGTGACTAGGGACCCCCATTTGTATTTAGGGCCCCCACCTGCCGCTCAGGGGTGGGGGGCAGGGGGGAGGACATTAGGTCCCCCCTTATTAGTATTTAGGGCCCCCACACACCGCTCAGGGGTGGGGGCCAGGGGGGACAGTAGGTCCCCCCTTATTGTTTTTTTAGGGCCCCCACCCACCGCTCAGGGGTGGGGGCCGGGGGGGTACAGTACGTCCCTCCCTTATTGTTTGTTTTAGGGCCCCCACCCACTGCGCAGAGGTGGGGGCCGGGGGGGACAGTAGGTCCCCCCCATTGTGATTTATGGCCCCCACCCACCGCGCAGGAGTGGGGGCCGGGGGGGAGGACAGTAGGTCCCCCCTCATTATTTTTATGGCCCCCACCCACCGCGCAGGGGTGGGGGCGTGGGGGGAGGACAGTAGGTCCCCCCTCATTATTTTTATGGCCCCCACCCAAAGCTCACGGGTGGGGGTGGGGGGGATGACAGTAGGTTCCCCCCATTAGGATTTATGGCCCCCACCCACCGCGCAGGGGTGGGGGCCGGGGGGAGGACAGTAGGTCCACCCTTATTGTTTTTTTGATGACGAATAGGGGGCGTATCAAACATTGCATGTGTTCGCCCGCGGTGGCGAATGCGAACATGCTATGTTCGCCAGGAACTATTCGCCAGCGAATAGTTCGGGACATCACTAGTGATTGCATGTCAGCCATAAAAGCAATACAAATTACTGTAATCTAAGGTTTTAAGGCTGACAGGAAAAAGTAGAAAGAACTATTTCTTAAACATCACGTAGTAGTGTAATTATGTGTTTTTGCCTACTTTTATATTCCTACAATCAAGAAGAATTACAAATTGCAACTCAAGCCCTTTGAATTACTCTCTTCTTCACCAATATTTTGTTCTATTTTCAACAATAGCAATCATTGCTCAGTAGCATCTGTTCATAAATAAAGCAGCAGTTTTCAGATTAGGCTCTTGAAATATGCATGTGGGGAATGCAGTATAGAGATGCATGATTTTAAAGTGGCAGCGGTATAATGTCTGTTATCAGAAGAGATGGGTAAAAATGAAAATTGTATCTGCTTTGGAACTCTAACAAATAAGATCCCATGATCCAAATTCAATACTTGAAGAAATTCTTCTCTATGAACATTTACCTGTGAAAGTTTGGTATGGAACTGCTTTTTTACAAAAAATAATAAATGGCGAGTAATTTTTTTTGGAGGAACATTCTCAATGACATTCAAAAAGTGAATGATTACCTGGATACTAAATATTCTGAGTAAATTTATTCAGGATCTGATAAAGGTAAAGCATCAGACATGGGACTGCGTACACTTAGCAATAGTAGGACTTCTCCGGTGGTGCCTCCCAAACTGGGCTGTTTACAATTCCCATCGACCAGGCACACACAAACTTTCAAAATTGCCGACTTTATTCATTAATTAAAACAGAATGGCAATATTTTGTCTTTCTTCTTAAATCTTTCTCAAGCTACAACATTCTTACAAGTTAATACAGATTTACACATAACTGTCAGGATTCCATGCCCCAACACACAGGCTTGTAGCAGAATGAACCATGCTACTGTACTCTTATACTCTTGTACCCCAATTTCACTCTCCTCATTGTCTCCTATATTTGGGAGTTGCAATAACTGTGCGAGACATGCTCCCCTTGCTTTGCAACCTAAGCTTTTTCCCTGTTTTACCTGGCCGTTTGTATAAATCCATTCCCTTAAGTGGTTTCCACGGTTTTGTTCGATAACCGAACAAACTACCGAATGGTAGACCACCCAGATATGGAGTGTGCCGCTCATTAACACCACTCACACTTCCATAAACCGCAACAACACGAACATTCTAAGCGGTCGGCTGGGTGGTCGCCGTTCGTATAGGCCATCTTGGGACACGAACAAAGACAGCGGTGTTTGGTCGTCGAGTGTGTTGAACTAAAATCAGACACTCAATAGCGTGAACACCGCTGGGACTTACACCTCCAGCTAGGTTTGACTAGAATTACACGAAACAAGCGCCGTTCGATAGAAATAATCTACCGAATCAGATACATTTACTAACTCTATGCATGAATGGCTCAGTTTGTCTATTTGAATGTTACTTGACTGATAAAATAGACCGGCCGCACAGCCTAATTCTCTGGAACTATTTTGGGCATGAAGCCATGTGGCGATCAGTCGAAAAGCGACTTGCAAGGAATTCTTGACCCCCTGCTCTGACCTGGGTGATTTTTGGATATGTTGTTCACCCAGATCAGAGCTATCAGGGGATGGGACATTTATGGGGATATGCTATGTTTTTGGGGTACTTCTAAAACTTTGTAAAAATATGTGGTTTTCTTGCCTGGGGGTAATTGAGTTACTACACTATCTACCTCAATTATCTCCCAGGCAGAGGGGAGGGATTGTGCATACTCTATGGGAGTGTTTCAATGTGCAATGCTGTTTCATTGGCTTGTTAACTTTGTGTCCCTGTGCCCAACAAGGTCCACATGGGTGTCACCCTTTTTGGGAAACTTGCATAAAAGGTCAGTGTGCCTCCATTAATATCAGTTATTCCCCCAGAGCTGAGTGTCACTGGGGAGGTGTTGGGAGAATCTTGGCTCACTTTGCTGTGTTTTGGCTATTCCCTGGGAGTATTTACTTGTTCCTGAGTACATCTTGGAGTAACCAGCAGAGGAGAGTCCCTGCTAGGACTAGGGCTCCGCTACAAGGCTCTACAGAAAGTCTTAAGCATATTACTGGTCTTAAGAAGCGCCGGGAACATCACAAGCTATGGGGAATATTTGTAAGTAGTATCAAGCCAAAGTCAGGATTACAAAGGTATGGAAAATAAATAAACTAGCCAAGTTCAGAGAAATACATAGAGCCAAGAAACAAGCCAAGGTCAATGTCAGGAAATCAGAAAAACTAGAAAAGAATATAAACCAATATGGAAACCATGAAAAGGGAATGTCTATGGGGCTCAAAATGTATTTACATACTTATTTTTACTCTGTTTGGTCCATGCCACTCCTGCGACCCCCAAAAAGTGCATGAAAGCAGTTGCAGGAATTATGTGGAGCTACAGTGGCTGGAAGTGATGCAATGCATATTTATTTTTAATGGAGGGACTTTGAGAGCATGCAGAATCTCACTTGCTGCCCAGACACATGCGTTGGCCTCAATTAGCGGTGCATGCAGCATGTACAGAAAGTCCAAATTTCTGTGCTGATCGGAAAGGCTCCGCTACACTGCCCAGAGTCACTCTAGAAGCCATGGTTCTAGTAGACTTTTTCCCCTCTCTGTTCGATTGCCGTACTCCCCCCTTTTTGTATACCTTTTAACATGTATATTCTCCTTTTTATCCCCCGAACACCGACCACCTCCTTGCTTCTTAACTTCAAAGGAGTAATTAACTCAAGTGCTTTCCCTGGGTGACCATCCATATAACCAAACACACGTGCTCTAGTGATAGCATACCCATTTTGTCTCCCGAACACAGGCAATAGTATGTGGTCATTGAACGTGTGGAACTCCTTCCTTACGCAATCCTGTGAACCTGGGCGGAAACTGTACCGCTGCCCATTCCGCTTCTAGACGAGTTAGAAGAGCGCTGTTCGGAAACTACCGACTGGGGGGATCATTCGCTACCTAAAAGCCAGGGGGAACATTCGTCAGTGTTCGAACAGGAGCTCCCAAAAACTGGTAGGCTGTTGCCTCATTTCCCCTGGAACAGTTTTGGGCCATTACCTCGTGGCTGGCCGGTCAGAATGGCGATTCTGTTCTACCGAATGGATCCGAGTGCTGTTTGGACAACTTGGGTGCTCAGATATGGGCTATTCGGGGATATAAGACTATGTAGTGGGACTGTATTTTCGGGGTGTTTTATGTATTTCATGTATGGTTCCCTGAGAGATAACTGAGTTACCGGTCTTTGAATCAGTTATCCCCTAGACACAGGAGGGGTTTGTGTTGTGTTAAAGGGAGATCCCAAGCTGGGAGTCTGTGCATAAAAAGCCTAGTATGGCTTAATAAACTTCAGTTGTACTCCCAGAACTGTGTGTCGTCCAGTTACTGGGGAGGAGGAGAGCTTTTCACGTTTTAGCCTCTTGTTCCTGAGTGTCAGTTACCCCAGATACAGCGAAGGAAAGTCCTGGTCAGGACTAGCACTCCGCTACAATGGTCTCCAGATCGAGTTCAGGTAGTTGCCATGACAATAACAAATTAATTAATCAATTACCAATCATTTCTCTTTGTAAAATACTACAATATTGTTTTTATCTGTTTCCTTTTTTATTGCCTGTGCCCATTGACTAGAGACGAAGGCAAATAGAAATCAAATTATTTGATGAAAACCTGGACTATATTCCCTTGATCATATTGTAAATATTCCACTAGTGTTTTATTCCTCACTATATTACTTGCAACCAATATTTTATAAATTGGTTAATTTTTTTCTTGTTAGTTTGGCGTTTAAAGGGGGAACCTTTCCTCTGTGTCTGCCGTCTTACATATTTCTGCTGTTGATTATTTTAGCACTTATTATTATATTTATTATTATTTAATTATTTATATAGCACCAGCAAATTCCGTAGCGTCGTACAATGGGACTTATGCATCTTGTGTAAAAAAAAATAAAAAATTCTTAAATAATTAAAGAGTACTTTCAATCATGACAAAATGCTACCGCCGTATCTATTCCAACATTAGAAGTGACGTATGACGCACATGTATGACGCACTCACTTCCTTATTCTTTAAACAACCCAAAATCTTGGAATTCAGTATTTTATTAAATCACACTATTGTAAAAAAAAAAAATGCATAATTTTACAAAGCCCACCAAGATCTTGAGCTCAATTATCTAATATTGCATGTTTAACCCCTTAAGGACACATGACATGTGTGATATGTCATGATTCCCTTTTATTCCAGAAGTTTGGTCCTTAAGGGGTAAAGGTAAAATCAATGGTGCCTTTGAGAAGTTTTCAGTTATGTCACAGGTTGAAGGATATGGACAACTGTGTCATTGATGTTGGTAATAGATGGAATGTGTGCCATTAACCTAACATGTTCCATATAAACATTGCAGCATGTGTGTTTTTTTTCAAGGTATCTCTAAATTGTAATTTGAGGTATTGTATGCAAATGCAATTTATTAATAATTAGTTAAGGTGCTTGTACACGTCACATAGTCAGGAGAGTTGTCTGTGGTGTTTGTGTTTTTTTTTTTTTATATTGTTTTATGAGCTATCTGTTTATTATTCTTTACCTTATTTTTTTTTGTTTTTACTCTCCATATACCAGAATTTCCAGATATAATTTCCATAATTAAATGCTTTCTATGCAGAACAACATGAAAAGGAAAAGTGTGCATTATTTTTCAGAATATAAAAAAAAAAATCCTTTATTAGCAAATAATTCCCAATGCAAATAAATTATATTAATTATAAGGCATGAGAGGATAAATGATATTTAAACAGCTTAAACGGATGCTGGAATTTTCAAGAATTTGTAAAATTCCATTTACCTATATTTAACGAATACGTATCTGTGGGGTGTGAAAACTAAAATTAAATGTAGAAATCACATCTCTTTATCCTACAAATGTGCCCTTCCATCTTAGCTCTCTGTCGTTGCCTTGTCTGAAATGGATTTTGATTTAATAAATATTTAACATAAATGAAAAAGAAAACAGGTCATGTCGTAAAAAAGGTTCAAACAGGTGTTTTTCTATACATGCTGACATACACTGTGACCCATACAAACATACTGACACACACACACGCACACAGTGACCCATACAAACATGCTGACACACACACACGCACACACACTGATCCATACAAACATACTGACACACACAGTGACCCATACAAAAACACTGACCCACACACAGTGACCAATACAAGCATGCTGCCCAGTTGCTAGGAAATACCCCATCCCACATGCCTGTGAATAGTAATAGTATGCCCCCTGGTGGCTAGGGTTCCTGAGTCCCCTAGCCACCCCCTCAAATATATTAAAGTCTTTACCTACCCCCTCATCCTAATAAAAGTGAGGAAAAGGACATACATCTAAAACCTATTAAAAAATATTACTTACCATCCAAAATCTTCTTTCTTCTAATTATTTTTCTGATCAACCCCAAAAAGGCTAAATAATAGGGAGATGTAGGAATGGAAGTAGGACAGTTCATATAACATCCCGACAGGTGACGCCCCTTCTCTGTGTGCACCCCATCTTATTGCACAAGTAGCACACCCTTGAGGCTGCCCCTGTCCACCCATATCTCTGATTTCCTTTTTGTCAGCAAAATGATTAATAAATATTTACCTTTGGCAGCAGATGCTCTGCAGATTTAAATTTGATCTGGAACGAGACACAACCAGTAAAAAGTAATTGTTTAATTTTGTAAAAAAAAATGCCAAATGAAGATCCAACTTGGCTTCTCGAACAGTAATGTGCTTTCTCAAATCCACATGCACATAATGCAGCATTGTTATTATGTGTTACTCTCGTTTATTTATGAAGCACTAAGATATTCTGTGATATTGTACCACGGGGAATAATGTATAATTTATGCACAATGCTGAAAACGAAGTACAGTAGAGAAACATGCTTGTGTAAATGATAATACAAACTCCAAAATACGCAGCACAGTAAAAAACAATCACTTACAATAACAATATCAACAATAACGTTAATGAAAAGAAAATGCGCAACTTTATGTAGCAAAATCATTCTTTGTTGAAGCTCCAAAAATGAATAAAAATTGTTACAGTCTCAATAAAGAAAATTACAAGTAAACCCTGGTGGCTATAACCACTCTAGCTTATAATAGCGGCTGTCGTGTTAGAATCCTTAAAGTGTTATTTCCCCTTTATTAAATTGCCCTATCTGTTCCCAAAGTCTAGCCCCTCTATTGCCAGCATAGCAATGCAGACTTTTTTTTTTTAAAGGGATATTGTGGGTACTGTAATCGCTTCATTTCACTGAAGTGGTTACAGTGTCTTGAATCCTCTGGTGCTGTCCTTCCATTTTTAATGGTTAAATGCTAAAAGACAGTCCCCAACAGCCTGTTCCCTCTGTGTTGCCTGTGCTAATAAGGAAGCATTGGCCTAAGGCAGCAATGGGTGGCTGTGATTGGCTGAGAGTGTCAGCTCACTCTTTTTAGGCTATCACATGCGCCAATTGCTGGTACGGATAAGGTAGAGCGTAATCCCTTTCTTAGCTATACCTCCAGTGAAAACCAGGCTGTTGGGTGGCCTAAGGACTCCAGGCAGTATAACCACAGCACTGAGATGAGATGGATATCGTGCATACAGTGTCCCTTTAATTAGGTATTAGCTAATCATAAGAATCCAACCATGGATGACAATGAAAGACTGGAAGCAGTGGGGTGATTTAGACTAAATTCCCACTAACACTATGTGCAAAGCAGATACATGCTTTGACCGTAAATATAAAAGTTTTTATATGTTTATTCAAGCTAGAGTTAGTGCTACCAATTATAAATGTGTTGTGGTTGAATTTTGACAGGAGGAATGCATTTCAGTTTCACTTTTTATTCATTTATTTATTCATTCATTTATTTCCAAATACTTTTTCCAACAAAAACATGTTGGTTTCAGTGTATTAAAATACAATTTCACAAAATCCATATATTACAGACACGGGCAGCATTTCTGGCCTCTCTCTGCTATAGGGAGGGTTTTTACAGACCTGGACTTTAATTTTCTGGCTAGACAAGTCCTCCTGCCATTACAGACATAGACAATAATAGAGGAGAAGGAATCAGGATCGCAGGGTTTACCTAGTCCAATAAAGGATCTCATGGTTGTAGATGAAGCATGGCTTTTAGGTTTTTGCACAATACCCTAATTAGACTACCTTTGGGTGTTCAAGGTTAGTGGACTAACGGCCACAACATCATGCTGCATTTCTTTGATGTATTGAGCGTTCTGTGACTTAAATGAGTAAAAATGCTTCTTAACATCCTGTTCATGAACATTCTTTGATATGCTCCTTGGTGGCATTACAGAAGTTCTCCATTTATACCCGTACGGTATCAATCATCAATATTCTATCCTTGCAATGAGCTAACGTGTCTGGGATATATGCTTCTACTAAACCTTACAGTAGTGCTTAAAAGTTTGCATACCCTTGGAGAATTGGTAATATATGGACCATTTTTAAAGAAAACACCAGTGAGCAGGCAAAACACATTTCTATTATTTCTTATGGGGTTCATATTAAACTGTAGGTTATAACAGAATGGCATAATCATAAAACAAAACATGGCAAGTAAGAAAGAAATGAAATGACCCCTGTTCAAAAGTCTGCATACCCTTCGTTCTTAATACTGTGTATTGGCAACTTTAGAATCAATGACAGCTTGCAGTCTTTTGTAATAGTTGTCTATAAGGGCCCCTGATTCTTGCAGGTAGCATAGCTGCCCATTTGTCTTGGTAAAATGCATCCAGATCATGTAAAGTGTTTGGGTTTTTCTTAATATCCCGAACAATTATTCTGGCAGTTGTGGCTGAAATCTTTCTTGGTCTACCTTGGCTTGGTATCAAGAGATCCCCGAATTTTCCACTTCTTAATAAGTGATTGAACAGCACTGACTGGCATTTTCAAGGCTTTGGATATCTTTTTATATCTTTCCATCTTTATTTCCATCCATTACCTTGTTTTGCAGGTTTTTTGATGGTACTTTTCTGCTCCCCATGGCTCAGTATCTAAGTGCATCCATGTGAGAGCTAGCAAACTCATTGACTATTTATACACAGACACTAATTGCAATTTAAAAAGCCACAGGTGTGGGAAATTAACCTTTAATTGCCATTTCAACCTGTGTGTGTCACCTTGTGTGTCTGTAACAAGGCCAAACATTCAAGGATATGTAAACTTTGATCAGGGCCATTTGGGTGATTTTTGATATCATTATGTGATAATAAATTGCTTCATATGATCACTATCCTTCAATAAAATACATTTGTTTGTATGATCAGTCATATTTTCAAAATCACTGCCAAACATTTAAAACTTATGCCAGGGTATGCAAACTTTTGAGAACAACTGTATATAGCCTTAACTAAATGTCATGAACACATTGCCAGTGAGGGTTGGCAAGTAGGGCAGGGGCGCATTTATCCTCCAGACTTCTAGTATAGAGAGATTTGCGGATGCCGCACAGGAGAATATGTGATATATTATGTAGCTATATTTAATTCTTGTTACAGTGTATATACCATAAAAAGCTCACGTTTTGAGCACCCCCATTTTACAAAAGCAAAATTGTGGTTACAATGTGCAGAAAACCGCATGCAGTTAGCTATAGTAGCATTTTAGATTAATATCTGATTCTATCTTATCTTTTTGCATTTGTCGGTACAATATAAGAGTCTGATATGGTTCCCTGTCCATTCCACTAACCCTCATTTTGTCCTGATACTGATGGATGAATGGAGCTACTGTAGATGAATGGCCGCTCAGAGAGACCATGGCTGTCAGCTTGTTCTGTTGGGGATTGCTGTAATTTCGCATCCTTTGGCACCTCGTCATGATAGATAGATCTCTCTCAACTTTCTCCAACCACCATCGATCCAAGTTTTATTTCAGCAGTAAGAGGATATTAAAAATACAACCCATTTAGGATTCTTTAGGATTTAACCGTGCACAACAAATAGGAAAAACAAATGCAGAAGATAGAAGCGATTGTATCTAGAACACAGAGAATATTGGATGGGTCAGTTATTATCAGTACCAGGTAATGAAATTAACCGAACATAATGAACAACATATTAGTAACTAGAAGCAGAGGCCCAGTGTTATCTTTTAATATTCTGTATCACTTCATCCCATTAGACTAAATCATCTAGCTTCTAGAGAAGTGTTTAAAAGCCACGCATCCCTTTTAAATCTTAACAATACAATTTATTACTGCAGTGAGGCCTCTTAAATAAAGTAGCAGGCAAAGGCATCATAGATGATTCTAGTCATTGGACCACACTTATTTTATAACACAAATGTATTTCTTCTTATAAGTGAGTTTTTCTTGTAGGTTGTTTTTAAAAAAAAACGTGACTTTTTAGAAAACTGATTCGGGAACATCTGAGATGTGATAGTATGTTAATTGGATTGCAGCAAAAAAATAATGCAAATTAAAAAAAAAAACTATGGCTGGACTACCACTCTCATAACACTTTGCCAATTTGAGTGTGGATTTGCACATTCCAAGGATGCAATATGTCTTATTTTGAAACAATGACCCTCTACAGGCCCTCGGCCCTTGAGCATCAATACCCACCAGGCATTGGCAAGATGGTCCGTTTGGGAGTAATGTATACACTATTAATATGTATTTAAATTTATAACTCAATCTATGTAGTCTGTTAAGTTGAAGTTTTCATATCTTTTCAACAGACTGAAAAAGATTAACCTTTTTTTTTATTTTTCTGACTTTTTCCCAGGTGGGTAATTTATCTTTTATTACGCAGTTCCCTTTTTCAATCTTTTATCCGTGGGTTTTATATAGACAGAGTGAGCATCACGATTCTTAATGGCTATATAGTGACTTCCTTGTTTTCACAGATTGATTTATACCCAACCAATCATTAACATGTGCCAACACTGAAACTTCATGATATTCTTTAATCAGTAGGAGGTCCATTTCTGTTTTCTTTTATTTTTATTTCCTGCAATTCGCAAAATCCTAGCCATGTGCATTCACAGAATCATTCTGTATGTCTGATATATATTTATGTTATTTCCACCTTTAAACAATATGAATAAATGAACCCCTTGCTTTTAATGCATTATATAGATATTGCATTAAACATATAAAAGTAATACAAAATAAAAATATATTTAAATATAAAGTTCTTGTAGCGGCACAGCTGAGAGGCTTTTTGCAGCAGACAGACCCCTCCATGACCAGGAGATGGCTCCATATATCAAAACCCTCTTATTATGTTCCACATGGTCTGCTCTTACAAATCCCTATGCAGCTGGGGGTTTATGGAATAAGCAGTTCATCCCTACCTCCAGTTCCACTCATTAATAGAACTAAGAACATATGTATTGTGTCTGCTTTCATTGCTTCTGCCTGTGTGTGTTTGCTTCTGCCTGTGTGTGTGGCATGCGTAACCCACATTGCCGATGGTTGGCGAAATTTGACATGGTAAAGGAAGAAAATTCTCTTTTGATGGTCAGAGCCAGGATGGCTAACATATCTACATTGACTGGTGCAACGTTGGTATTGTGCTTAAAGTTGCTATTAAGGAGATGATACAAAAAAATAAGTTTACTCTTTTATTTTAAATCAAGAAATCTAAAAATCAATCATGAATATTGCAAATAATAAAAATCTAGTGTTTTTTCTTTATCTAATCTGTGATTATCATAATACATTTTAAAAGCTTTTATAATCCAAATAGGCTCAGATGGATCCTGGCTACCAGCTCTACACTACAAAAGCTGAGACAAGATGCAGGGGAGGGCTGGCAGCCTTAGGCCTGGGGGGCAAAACCAGTCAAGTGGCCCATTGCGCCACCAAATCAGTTCACCATCCATGCCCACCTTTTTCTGGTTTTATAACGGATATTGATGTTATGCTAATCAGTAGCTCTTTGCCATACCCGCTCCTTCACGGCTCTGACTTTCAATGTTGTCAGAGCACAGGCTGAGAATCTCTGAGCCTGTGCTCTGACTCACTAACTGAGCGCCGGAACCACGAGGGAGAGGATATGATCTGACTGCACCTACTGCTGGTGAGCACCAGTGGACCACCAGCGAATCGTTTAAATTAAATATGCTGGTGTACCCAACTTGTGAGCTGTGTTGGCCGCCGGGCGCCTCTGTTGTCATGTCACCCTGCGTGACCGCACAGCTTGCCCACCCCAACGGCTGGCCCTGCTGACACACACTGATGTTACTACTTAGACATCCCTCAATATTAATACAGAGATGAGAGTAAACACCAATAGACTGTGGAAACAGAGCTGATCCCCCCAAATTTATAAAGGTTTGCTTAGAGGATTTATTCAAGATTAAATCATGCCTCCTCCTCTCTCCCCCATGCGCTGCTCTGTAGGCTGGGAGGAAGTGAAGAGTAATCACAGTCTCCCAGCACAACGCCACCTGTGGCTGCATGGGGAACAGCTGTTTAATGTAATGCTTGCAGGACGGCCAGCTGCCGCAAAACCTCTTTGTTTCCGTCTCTGCAAAGGGCTCTAGGCACTGCTTGTTGTGAGTGTGAGCCACTGTAAATTAGGGGCAGAGGGCACTTGCACTGCGGTCAAGACGGGTCTGGGCAGGAGGAGAGTGCAGTGCAATCAGTGCACTCCCCTCATGTGGGTCACCAGTAGACTGGTGCACCTGCCCAGGATCAGAGCCGGTGCAAGGATTTTTGCCTCCCTAGACAAAATATAAATTTGTTTGTGTGTTTACATTAAAAAGCCTGCAGGGACCAGCTATAGACACCAGAACCACTTCATTAAGCTATAGTGTCCCTTTAATGTGAGGTAAATTATAGATTAGTGTCACTAATAATATACTAGATTGCCTACTTACAATTAGATGAGGATGATGATGGGCTGCAGTTTGGCTCCACTGGTCTGGTGTTGAACAGGACCTCTGGAGGCTGTTTGCAACTGTGGTCACAAAATTCAACGTTCTGGTAGAATTGGAAGCAGCTCCATTTTTTGGGGGCCTCTTACACAGCTCCAGGTCTGGGCCCCAGTGCCTGACGGTGAGTATGCCCATAAGGCCCACTCATAAGTCCACTTATATGTTCCACCCACCCATGAGTTCGCTCACACGGAGTGGAGTGTGTAGGGGATGTGTTATGTGTTATCTAATATGTGTGCTTATGGTATGTAGTGTATAGGGATACCAGTTTGTGCAGGTGATGCAGTGTGTTTGTGTGTAGTGGAAGCAGTGTGTATTTGTGTATAAGGGATGTATTATGTGTTTCTGGTTGTGTGTGAGGGATGCATTGTGTGAATCTGTGTGTGTATGCATAAGGGATGCAAGGTGTGTGTGTGTCTGTATGTGTGTGCATTGAGTGTAAGAGATGCATTGTGTTTCTGTGTGTATGTAAGAAAAACAGTGTGTGTGTGTAAGGGTTTGCATTGTATGTTTCTGTGTATGTGTGCAAATGATGCATTGTTTTTGTGTGTAAGGGTTGCATTATGTGTGTGTGTAATGGATGCATTGTGTGTTTCTCTGTGTGTAAGGGAAGCATGTTCAGTTTCTGTGTATGTATAGGGATGCATTGTGTGTTTCTGTGTATGTATAGGGATGCATTGTGTGTTTCTGTGTATGTATAGGGGTGCATTGTGTGTTTCTGTGTATGTATAGGGATGCATTGTGTGTTTCTGTGTATGTATAGGGGTGCATTGTGTGTTTATGTGTATGTATAGGGGTGCATTGTGTGTTTCTGTGTATGTATAGGGATGCATTGTGTGTGTGTGTGTGTGTGCGCGTGTGTGCGCGCGCGTAGTGTCAAAGAGCTCCCTGTCTTGCCCCCTGTCCTATAGAGCTGTCCCTTCTGTCCCTTAGAGCTCTCCCCTGCCCCTTAGTGGTCTCTCCTCTCCCCCACCCTCCCCTAGCTCTTCTCATCCCCCCTCCACCCTCCCTGTGTTCTTCTCACTCCTCCCTCTGTGTGTTCTCACCCCCCCTGTGTTCTTCTTACCCCCTCCTCCCTGTGTTCTTCTTACTCCCCCCCTTGTTCTTCTTATTACTCCCCCCTTCTTCTTCTTACCCCCTTCTTCTTCTTCTTACCCCTTCCTTCTTCTTCTTACCCCTTCCTTCTTCTTCTTACCCCCTTCTTCTTCTTACCCCCTTCTTCTTCTTAACCCTCCTACTTCTTCTTACCCCCTCCTTCTTCTTCTTACCCCCTCCTTCTTCTTCTTACCCCTTCCTTCTTCTTCTTACCCCTTCCTTCTTCTTCTTACCCCTTCCTTCTTCTTCTTACCCCCCTCTTCTTCTTACCCCCCCCTCTTCTTCTTACTCCCCCCTCTTCTTCTTCTTACCCCCCTCTTTTTCTTATCTCCCCTCCTTCTTACTCCCCCCCTCTTATTATCCCCCCTCCCCTCTTATTATCCCCCCTCCCCTCTTCTTACTCTCCACCCCCCCCTCTTCTTACTCTCCACCCCCCCTCCCCTCTTCTTACTCTCCACCCCCCCTCCCCTCTTCTTACTCTCCACCCCCCTCCCCTCCCCTTACTCTCCACCCCCCCTCCCCTCTTCTTACTCTCCACCCCCCCTCCCCTCTTCTTACTCTCCACCCCCCCTCCCCTCTTCTTACTCTCCACCCCCCTCCCCTCTTCTTACTCTCCCCCCCTCCCCTCTTCTTACTCTCCCCCCTCCCCTCTTCTTACTCTCCCCCCCTCCCCTCTTCTTACTCTCCCCCCCTCCCCTCTTCTTACTCTCCCCCCCTCCCCTCTTCTTACTCTCCACCCCCCTCCCCTCTTCTTACTCTCCCCCCTCCCCTCTTCTTACTCTCCCCCCCTCCCCTCTTCTTACTCTCTCCCCTCCCCTCTTCTTACTCTCCCCCCCTCCCCTCTTCTTACTCTCCCCCCCTCCCCTCTTCTTACTCCCCCCTCCCCTCTTTTTACTCTCCCCCCTCCCCTATTCTTACTCTCCCCCTCCCCTCTTTTTTACTCCCCCCCCTCTTTTTTACTCCCCCCCTCTTTTTTACTCCCCCTCCTCCCCTCTTTTTTACTCCCCCCTCCCCTCTTTTTTACTCCCCCCCTCCCCTCTTTTTTACTCCCCCCCTCCCCTCTTTTTTACTCGCCCCCCTCCCCTCTTTTTTTACTCCCCCCTCCCCTCTTTTTTTACTCCCCCCTCCCCTCTTTTTTTACTCCCCCCGCCTTTTTTACTCCCCCCTCCCCTCTTTTTTTACTCCCCCCGCCTTTTTTACTCCCCCCCCTCTTTTTACTCTCCCGCCCCCTCTTTTTACTCCCCCCCCCTCTTTTTTACTCCCCCCCCTCTTTTTACTCCCCCCCCTCCTCTTTTTACTCTCCCCCCCCCCTGTAGGTGGCCGAGCTGGTCTCCGGTCCGCGGTCCCGGCCGGAGTGATAGGAAGGTGCTCAGTGTGCACCTTCCTGTCAGTCCGGCCGGGTACAGGAAACAGAAACTCCTGTTCCGCGCGGAACAGGAGTTTCTGTTTCCTGTACCCGGCCGGACTGACAGGAAGTGCACACTCAGTGTGCACCTTCCCATCACTCCGGCCAGGACCGCGGACCGGAGTGCAGCTCGGCCACCTACAGGGGAGGGGAGGGAGGGAAAAGCAGCTGCAGCCGTCTGTGCGCTCTTTACAGAGCGCTCGGCGGCTGCAGCATTTAAAGGGCCGGCCCGCCGCGGCCGGTCCTAAAATAATTTCGGGCGGCCTGGGGGGCAATTGCCTCCCTGCCCCCCGGCCCAGCCCGCCCCTGACAAGATGTGACCATTGTCATCAGCTACAAACTAATATCATTAACAAATGTTGATCCAAAAAATCTATTCTAAAATGATAACCACTAGAATCAATGGTCAGATTCCAAAGTCATTTTATTGTAGTCTTTTCTATGCCAGTCTTTTTGAGAATCATACTTCTGAGACATGAATTTAAGGAAAGCTAATCCAAATATGTCTGGCTCTAGGATAGCTTTCTAATTATGCATTATTTTACTTATTCCTGGCTTTGTCTAAACATGTTTAAAATTGTATTAGTAAGAAGTTTACCAGTTTTATTTCCTGTGCTGTACAACTTCAGAATTATATTTTATTGGGTTTACATGAAAAACAAATCACGTAAATTAATGTTCAATAATAAAGAATGAAATATTAGCAGAAAAAAAAAAAAAAACTCCATTGCAGACCTCTGAGTCAACCCTAAAGCATTGGGCGTTTTTTTATTAAAGATGTACATTGGTCAACAAGTCATTAAAGATGTACAAAATTCATAGAATCTGCTTCAATGCTTCTGTGTTATCTGCTTGCATCTCATGGTGTCTGTTCATGCTCCATGGGATTTTTCATATTGCATTGTACTTTTTATTGTATTTTAAATAAACAATACACACACCATAACCACTTTAGTTCATTGCAGTGGTTATGGTGCCAGGAGCACCATTCGCCTTGACCCACTGCAACAGGCTCTAGTCCCTGTCTCTCAGCACCAGGAAGCTCTCTGCCTAAGCTGACCCTAAGCGAACAAATGATGCTCTCAACCAATGAGTTGACAGAAGCTCGTAGCAAGAGTTTCTGGCTCTCAATATTTGGTAAATAAAGGGTTTTAAACTTTGTATTCCTGTAATTATAGTATCCCTTTAAAGTCCCTCAATTTTTTTTTTATTAAATATTGAAATTATTGAAGTTTTTTTTATAATCTGCAATAATTACATTGCAGGGTTAACTCCACCTCTAGTGGCTGTCTACTACACAGCCACTAAAGGGCACTTCCTGGTTTCTAGCACAGGAAACATGTGCTAGAGCGTCGCTGGACGTCCTCACGCTGTGTGAGGACCTCCAGCGTCACTCATTTCCCCATAGGAAAGCATTGAAATGCATTTTCAATGCTTTCCTATGGGGAGCGCTAATGCGCATTAGGTCTCCCCAGACGGTGGGCAGGATCAGTCTCGCCCACCGGCCGACGCAATGTAGAGAAGGAGCGGCGGCGGAGGAGGAAGCAGCGACGTGGGACATCGTCGCTGCCTCAGGTAAGTTACTGAAGGGGTTTTCACCCCTTCAGCAACCGGTGATTGGGGGGGTGGGAGGGAGAGGGGACCTGCAGTGCCAGGAAAACTGATTGTTTCCCTTTAAATAACAACAGCTCATTCATCAGGTGATGAGTCAAGCATTCTGCAGTCAGGAGTTTGTGAATTACCTGTATGCACAGTACAGAGCATTATCACCAGAAATAGAGGCTATGGAGGAAAAAGGGCAAGCAGGGAGGACGAGAAAGAATTAAACACGAGAGATAGAATGAGCTGGATGGGTAGAGGGAGAGAAAACGATAAAAATGTGATTACATTAATATTTATTTTGTGATTCTGTCAACTTAATATTGTTGCTTTCTAAAGGATTCGGTTGAGTTCTTTTTTTCTAATTGGTTCTCTTCTATATATAGACCTTGAAAAGCTTTGCTTTTATCTTTCTATATGCTTTCCCAGTCTTATTAAATAATCTGTAATTACCATTTTGAAGGCATGCGGGCGTAACATAATATAGAGATTGATATGCATTTTATTTTGTTTTGCAAAAAAAAAAAATTGTTTCCTGTTGATCTTTATTCGAGCTTTAGTTTGGCAATTAATTAAGTAGGAGTAGGACTTGTTCAGCCATTAGGCGTTAGAAGATATAGGTTAATTTTGTGTGTGTGTGTATATATATATATATATATATATATATATATATGATATCTATATGCTATATCTATATGTTTATGTAGAATAACCGGAGATTAGAGAGTGATTTGTGGAGGTAACATAACTGTCCACAGAACTGAGACACATTGTAGTTGCTGGCTTAAGAACACAAACTCTTTTTTTGTAAATAGGAAGCACACTTTTTAGACTAATAGGTTCGCATCTTTCAAAAAAATGAAAATTAAAATAATTTTTCAAATATAGAATTCGATTTAATACGCTTTCAAATGATTCAACAGTGTTTGAAAAACTTTCCATTTGATTTATGTGATTTTCCTTTTGGACGAATATAAGTATCCATTACATGCATGTGTTCCCTGAGATGTGTGTATACAGTGTATGGTTTCCATAGCCTTGGAGATTCGTTCGGTCCAAGCTGCAATTCGTCTGAAATTGGGCCGATCAGGGGGATTTCCAAATGCCTATGCGAAATGTAACTTGGTCATGAACCAACCAAAATGTGCAGTGGCCATGCATGTTCATTTTGATTTGTGATTTTGGATTCTGCCTGCACGCCAAAATAAAAGAGATGGTTGATGGGGTAAATATAATTGGTGGCTAGAGATTGAAAAATCAAGTGGGAAGTTAACAATAGAGGGAAAAAAGAAGGAGCAGTAAAAATAACAATAAATATATCATTTATAAATCTAGAGGTTTTTTTTGCAATTCCTGTTTTTACCTTATTTGGTTACTTTTTCTCAAATGGTGGGAACATGTGTCTATCAGGATACTGCAAAATGTATACCTAATTTTTATGTCAGTGTATATATTGTAATACACTGGTAGACCAGTTTTCCGTTCGTCTGATTTCATCCCTGAATAAGTTTTTTCGCGAAACAAAACTTGCTGAGCTAAATCGACATTCTGCCTGCCCTGAATTTTTTTGTATTTTTAAAAAAAAAAATATTTGGCTGAACCGAATTTCTCAAAGTTCCAAATTCAAGTGTTTTATTGTAAGCATGCTATGTCCCGTGTGCTGCCAGACATGTATTTTGTTTGTGGTGGCTGATGCAATGTAACAATGGCGTTCCACTGTTGTGTTAGAAAACACGTATCGGGGTCATCTGGTGTGTTTCAACAGGGGTGAAAATCTTAGATCAGCTTCAGACACATGATATGAGGAGGTGAGACAAAACATTTGCAGTGTTTACTTGACCTTATTCAGGGTTATTTACTACGTGAATAGCTGACTTAAAGATTTTTTTCATTTTAGCTATTTTGGCCTTAAATTTAAAATTCACTTTGAATTCGCTCTGAATTCCTGAAAAATTCTCACTCTAGTGAATATCCTTTATTTAATTGGGGTAAGTCTGGCAACAGTGATACACTAGGATGCCAATTTCCTCAACAGGCTTCTACGTGACATCCAATGGCAGTTTGTATCACTCCTCTTGTGGGTGTCATTGAATTGGGAATGTGCCCTTATTTCCCCAATTGACTGTTCTTCTGCCAACATGTGGAGTTAAATTCCTTGAGTGTGCTGAAGCGATTTTCCAAGTAACATAACCCCTGCAGCTTGGTTGTCTAAAGTTTTTATGGAGTGGTTCTCTACTTTATGTCAAACTGTAGAAACCGTCATTTGCTACATGAATTTAAGAGGGTCTCATAGAGACATGTCGACTTGTTTTAAGACAGAATCTAGAATTTAGAAGCGCGATCCAAATAATAATTAAACGTTAAAGAAATGTATAGAATTAATAAATTATGCAAAAAAATAAAAATAGCCATGAATAATGAACTAGAATAATTACTCTGTAAAGATGAACTAAATCAATAGATAGGGTAGATTTATATATTCAGCATAGAATATTTAATTAGAAGTGAGTACTGATAATTTTGCAGGCACGTCATTTTATTATTTGCTTTATATTTTAAATAGATAGTAAATAGTACGTTTAGAATAATATTAGTTTTAGGTCTGAATACAATGTGTATGTTATGTATGTATTCTTACCTTCACAACAGGCTATGGATACATTATATATGATTAAATCTACAATTGATACTTTTCCCACCATAAGTAAATGTTAATAAATTAATCTGATATTGTCTGCCAGCTACATGAGTGAGATCTAACGTATTAACCAAGAGGCTTGATGTATGTATTAAATATGGAGAGAGAACAAATCCCCATAGATATAAAAACACTGATAAAAAAACCAAATCACAAAAATGAAGCAAAACAAGAGAAAGAAACCATAAAATACATAAATGGTTCTTAAATCTTATTCTCATACATTTTCAGATTGAATGGAACTCTGGAATGTCGTAGACCAAGAGTTTCTTTACAACTAAATTTCCTGCATTGCTAATAGTCCGTCCTAGCTTGTGAGTGTCTCATACCTGCATGTAATCCTGGCCTCCCAACAGTCCCAATCAGGATCCTGTCCCGCTTTAGTTCCCTGATGTCATGCATCCATTTGGCACTGCAGTGTGGTGGGCTCAACATTAGACGTACTTGTGCTGTGCAACGGGCACTGGAACCATGCATGGAGAGCTGACTGCTGGAGCCAGCCAGCCTTTCCAGGTTGGTTCACCTATTATAGGCATCACTTTTGATGTGGGTCACACCACTGGCGATGCCCCCGATCCTAATTCTCTCCTCCTGATATTTCAGAGGTATGGGTAGAGAAGACACTAACTCTTTCTTAGTTCCATTTACACATGATGTCAAACCAGCTATTCATCACCTTCCCACCAACAGCAACCACTTCTCTGACAGCCCTGGCTGTTTGGTTCATTCACACAAGATGTTTCACTTAAGCAATCTGAACCTGATCACCTGTTAGTAAAAATCAGAGTGTATCTGCATAAACGTCTGATACTTTACACCACTAACTCTGTATTCTGTATTATTATGCTCCGTTTTATTTTAACCAATCACATATATAAAGATTACATTATATATAAGATTACTACCACTTTTCCCCATGCTAATACATTCTTGTTATCATTACCCATCTAAAAGCAGACATTGTATCTACGTTGGAAGGATGGAATGCTGAGCTGACCTGATGATAACAAGCATTCCTGCAACTCAAACGACTTACTTGGTCCCTAATTTAGTATTTTTGGATAAGCTTTAGAAATGATTCAATATTTCTAGATACGCTTTTCAATGATTCATCTACAGATATTCCCAAGAACCTTAATGCTGACATCTGTAGATAAATCATGTGACAAGTGTATCCAAAATGATTAAATCGAGGCCTTGGTTGGGGCATTAACCAACTGAGTGATCTCACTGTGTAAATTAAAGAGTTAATCTTTTGGAAAAGTCTATCAATGTTCCCAATATTATGAAGCAGGCATTGTTTATATAAACTGCTAAAATAGTAAAACCTATTTCTAATGCTATAATACACAGATTATCATAGCGAGAAAGATGCTCATTACAATACGTTTCCTTTAGAACACAAACACATAGCAACATATTATCAGATGCATTATTTACTGGGTATATTTATGTCGTGTCTGGAAAAAGTCCTGATGTAGACGAGTGAATTTTCACTGACAATTTTTAGAAAGGTTTATCAACTGCTCCTGCGCCTATCAGTGAAATGAATATAGATGCTATATTGTTTAATTTGAGCACCGCAAATAAAAAAAAGGCTTTTACTACAAAGCTGCCCATCAAACCACAATGTCAGAAATGTTCTTTGTAATGATAATGCACTGTTCATTGTTGCCATTTTCTTGCATAGTTGTGACACAAAGAGGATATTTAATTCTTCCCTGAAGGTGCAAAGACAGAAATGATAAATTACACTCCATATTATCCCAAGCTGTATACCAACAATGCATTTCCTGATGCACCCATAACATTAACGTTATACGCTTTATTTATGGGACTTTTACAGCAAAGGAAAATACAAAGTATGTCATGAAAAAATATATGTTTCTGTGCTCATTCCTTTAAATGTATAATCACATCATTTGATCAATGTCAAAACAATTACAAGAGCCAAGTGAATGCTTTGAGAGCATTGTACTGATTTTCAAATGATCACGATTAATCAGTAGAAGTCCCCATTAAAGGTCCATGGGAGTTTTTGTAGATACATTTCATTTCAGAAGGTTTTTTTTTTTTTTCTAACAGATTGCGAAAATTTGAAAAGAATTGAAGTGAAGCCTTTATTTGTTAACAGTGGTCGAAGTACTGGCATGAAACAGGATTAGCCATGACAAAGTCCCAGGAATGTTGCACTGGAATCTGAACTTACTACATCACATTAGCATCTGTGCATTAGACAATTATGTACCAATACAATATTCTAATTAAGGAGCAAACTCTGGCACAGTCTGACTTTATCCCTTTCTAAATGTCACGGTACCTGCTAAGAGTCATTCTGCTACACATTCCAGTGACCCGCATTATTTTAGATACTGGTTGCTTCCAACCTGTCTCGTTTTATTATGTCTAAACTCCTCACGTCATCCCTGATAAATACATGTGAACTTCTGTATTATTGCAACTAATCACTATATGTGCATATGTATAATCTTCATATCTATATAACAAAACATATTTACTCTGAATAATGTTCTCCCTTCTATTTTTCACTTTCACACTAACTTCTCTCACTAAAATATTCCTATCCTTCTGCTCACCTGTCCCTGGCAACACCATCTTCATTACTTCCACTTTACTCCCCTCCCCTCTCTATTCATCCCATGCACTCTACATATAACTTTCCAACCTATCTCCTCCCACTCCTCCCTAAACATCTCTCTCTCTCTCTCTCTCTCTCTCTCTCTCTCTCTCTATATATATATATATATATATATATATATACCCTCCTACAAAACTTTCAAATCCTACTCCCACCTTCACTTCCTTTCTATCGGAGAAAAGACCACAAAATTAAGAAAATTTTGCTATATAAGGAATCCAAGGACATAGTAAGATAACCCATACCAACTGATGAAGCCACACACGGCGAAACGCGTTTTGGTAACATATTGGACTATTAGACTTTTTTTTTTTTTTTTGACAATCTTTATTTAGTTACATTTCCATGTCCAAGGTGGGTAATAACAATAGGGGTATAACGTTTGCTTTCATCCACACGCAGGTGGTACAATTGGTGAACAAAGTAGGAGCATCAGAACAACAACTGTAACTGTCTGGTATATTCCAGAGTGGTGTCATGCATTGTTGCTTAGCAGAAAGACAATCATCGGCCCGGTAAACAATCAACATTTATTTGTATTATAAACTATTATGATTGGTATAAATTTTATATATTTTTTTTTTTCTAAATTTATTTTCTGTCGTACAAAAGGTAGTGTGGGTTTCGTCAGTCAGGGAAAATACAGTTTGCATGAGCAGGTAGCGCAACCCGTACAAGGCTGAACCCCTGGCATAGCACCGACCCGGCGGCAAGGGCCTTCCCGTTGGGTCCCCAAGCTTGTGAGGTGTGTGCCCGCATTTTCTCAACCCTCTAACGAAGTCCGGGTAGTGTCCCAGGTCTGTGTGGTGGTTATCCGTCAGGGGCTATCCCTCCGGTGGACTGAGCTGTTTGGGGTGTCCAGTTAACGTTTGGGCCAGGTTACCTAGTTTCCCGGCGTCCCTATAAGGACCTGTCGTCTTAAAGTGTACCTTCCCCTCAGCAGACTTCTGAGAAACGTATCAAGGTAGGCTTATGGGAGGTCATCTGAGTAACCCAATGTCTGGGGAGAGCCTCAGTTTTACGCAGTGTCATTCTGCCTGCTGTGCATGCGCTATGTAGGGCAAGTCACGGGAGCATCGGGATCCGGCTATGTGCCGGGGACCTAGTGGTTCTGTTTCTCAAAGCCTGTGCTGTGCTACCGGTTGATTCAGGTTGTCAGTCCTGGACAGTTCCAGGTCCCTGCAATATGGGTGAGTAGGTCAGGTGGGAGTCAAGTTGTCTCGTTATCAGTCTAGGTCGCGGGGAAGGCTGTCGGTTGTCAGAGAGGGATAGGTGGTGGGTGTCTATGTCCTTGAAAGGCAGGGTGAGTGTTGTGGTGTACTACAGGTTTCAACTAAGTTGGTGTGAGGGCCACCGTTCTGGCCACACTGCTCCGGTCTCCCGTGTAGGTCAGCCGTCAGGGACTCCATTGTGTGTATGTCTTCTACCGTCGCTACCCACTGCCTCAAGGTGGGCGCAGTTGTCTGTTTCCACATCCTAGGGATGAGGGATTTGGCGGCGTTGAGGAGGGGCAATTCCAGGGATTTTTTGTATGCTTTTAGTGGGCTACGGGTGTGATGCAAGAGCATCGGTAAGGGTGCCAGGGGAATGTCGGAGCCTGTGATGTAGTTGATCTCCCTTCTAATTTGTTCCCAGTAAGGGGCGATTACTGGGCATGACCACCACAAGTGGATGTAGGTGCCAGGGTGTGTACCGCAGCGACAGCATACGTCTGATGTGGCGCAGTGCATGCGGTGCAGTGTGTCTGGTGTTCTGTACCAACGTGTGAGCACTTTATAGTTCAGTTCCTGAAATTTTGAGCTAATGGAGCATTTGTGCGTGAGGGTGAAAATCTTGTCCCAGTCTTGTGTAGTGAGTGTCACTCCCGCATCTCTTTCCCAGTGGTCTTTAAACCTAAGCTCGACATCCCTAGTCGTCCGGGCCATGAGTAGTGTGTAAAGAGTTGAGATACCACTGGTGATGTGTGTGCGGTGTATGCACAGGGTCTCGAAGTCGGTTAGGGGTCTGTGTATGTGCCCCCGTCCCGGCAAGGAGGAGTAGTATGATTTAATTTGGCAATACCTGAACTGTTCTAGAAATTAGGGTGTTCTGTCGGGGCAAAGTTCTCCGAGCGTTTTGAGACCGTTGGTACTGAGCCACTGGTGTAGATATGGCCAGTCCGACGGCTGAAGTCCGGCTAGGTCCCCGCGCGTCAGCGTATCTGCCAAGTCCGGGTTATGTGTGAGCGGGGTTAGGGGGCTGGGTGCAGTGGTGAGTTGGAGACGGTATCGGGTAGCCGTCCAAACCCTCAGGGTTGCGTCTATGAAGGGATTCTTAGTTTGTAAGTCTGCGTGTTTGGCCGTGTGTAACCATAATTTGGAGGGTATACGCCCCTCCGACTGTTCTAATTCTAGGGTGACTCATTGTTTAGTGGGATGTTGTGCGTGCCAGTCTATGAGTCTGTGTAGGTGTGCCGCTCGGTAATAGGACTCTATGGAGGGCAGGCCAGTTCCCCCCCGCAGTTTTGGTTCTTTTGATGCGCGTAGGGCGTGAATTCCAGACAAATTAGCGGATGGCGGTCGTCAGGGAGCGAAAAAACGCTCTGGGGACCGTGATCGGCGCCGTCTGGAATAAGTAAAGCAATCTGGGCAGTAGGTTCATTTTGACTGCATTAATGCGTCCAAACCAAGAGATATACTGTGGGGCCCATTTTCTCATATCTGCCTGTATCGTTTGCAGCAGCGGGTGGTAGTTTTTTTTTTTTTTTTTTTTTTTTTTTTTTTTTATTTATTTTTTTTTTAATTCTTTATTTTTCTTGTGCGATGAGTGGTAACAAACATACTTAGCCAAGATAGCATTTGCAGGCAATATACATATCATTTCAAGTCTTGGCAGTTAGTACAGCACATTTTTTTTTTAAGTAGCAGGAAGTCAACAGGTTAATTTAAACATAAGTATAGAAAATATGCATTATGTTTTTTCAGCCTTAAGTACTCGAGTCAGATTGTAGATTAGGCAAAATCAGTGCATAAACTGTGCTATGAACATTCCAATCAATGCATTTACTCAACTTTAGCTATGTAAGCAGGCTAGTGCATTTAGGGGTTATGCATAACGTTAGGTACATACACAGAGTATTGGCAGGAGCTTTTCCCTCTGAGTGCAGCCCAGACCATAAGAGAGTCCCTTTGGCAATTTATGCAGTGGCAGTTCATGTTTATCCAACCCCCGATCTGCAGAGTTTGTGGCATGGTAGGAGTGAGTCCATCGTGCATGGGAGGAAGAGGTGTGAGTGCTCTCTCCTTGTGGGATTCCATTGTGAGATCTTCAGCTGGACATAGTCGGATTTCTGGGTCGTGGTGTAGGTCGGCAGGATTAGCAGCAGTGCCTGTTGATGGACCGGGTGGCAGGTCCCGACTGCTCGTTGCCGCGGGAGCTGGGAATCCCCGTCTGTGGCTTGGTAAGTTGGTAGCTTCTCTGTAGTGAGGGGCCCCATTGCTTTTCCGCCGGCTGGACAGCCTCGGGGTATCGATTTTGCTGCGTACTGGTGGTCCCTGATTGCGCCGCCATTTTAGGGCTACATTCTTCTTCCCGCCATATTGGTCGTGGGGAGCCCCCCAGGCCTGGGTGCTGCAGGTCGCGGAGACAGTCTCCTGGGACCGGGATAACCCCCCCGGTCCAGAGGGGGGGGGATACGGGGCCCTTACCGCGTGGCGTCGGAGTTCCAAAGGGAAACCGCAGGGCAGGATAGCGAGGTGGCGGCCGTCCACCTCACTCACCGCTCGGGTAGGCCTCGGATGTGGCTGTGCTGATGTGCCTTCTTAGGGGTCTAAACGCTCGGGATCCGAGTGGCCTCAGCTCCAGCACCTTTGCCCGCAGGACCGATGTTGCTTAACTGCAGTTGAGTAGTTTTTTTAGCTTTTTACGGGTATAATTGCTGTGAGTCTGCAGGAGCTCGACATGAGTGCGACCTCTCAGCATGGCGGTCGGCCCCGCCCCCCCCAGCGGGTGGTAGTTTTGATGGTACAATAGGGTCAGGTCTTTAGGTAGCCAGATGCCCAGATATTTCAATTTGGCGGGGCACCACTTAAAGCGGAATTGGGTATGCAGCGTCGAGGGTGGGTCCTGTGGGGCAGGCAGGTGGAGGGCCTCCGATTTATCTGTGTTGAGCTTAAGGTTAGATAGAAGGCCAAACCTGTGGAATGCGGCCAGAAGATTAGGGAGTGAGACCCGTGGCAAGGTGAGAATAAACAACATGTCGTCCGCGTATGCGGCCACCCAGTATTCTCGATGACCGACAGTGAACCCCGTGATACCCCCATCCCGTCTGACCGCCCCCAGGAAGGGTTCCAGGGAGAGGGCAAACATGAGGGGGGACAGTGGACACCCCTGACGGGTTCCATTTCGAATGGAGAAGGGGGCGGACAATGCTCCATTCACCCGTATCCGAGCCGTCGGGCTCGTGTACAGGGAGAGGACCCACGCTCGCATGTGTGGACCGAATCCCATATGTGTGAGCGTTTCCTCTAAGTACACCCAGTCTACGCGGTCAAATGCCTTCTCTGCATCCGTCGAGAGCAGGAGTAGCTCCCGACGTTGCAACCGGGCTACTTGCAGAATGTTGAGGGCTTTGATGGTATTATCCCGTCCCTCCCTCCCGGGGATAAACCCAACCTGATCCGAGTGTACTAGGTGCGGCAGGTGTTTCGCAATTCGGAGGGCCAGGGTCTTGGCGAACAGTTTGAGGTCGGCATTAAGCAGGGATATGGGGCGGTAACTAGCGCAGAGCATTGGATCTTTGCCTTCTTTGGGGATTACCGTAACAATGGCCGCTAGAGTGTCGGTGGGAAACCGCTCCCCGTTATGTAGTGTGCTAAGACCCTGTAGGAGGTTCGGCAAAAGGATATCACGGAACGTCCGCAAGTATGCCAGCGGGAGGCCATCTGGGCCGGGTACTCTGTGGGCTTTGGAGACTTTTAATACCGCTGCTAATTCGTCTATCGTGAAGGGTCGTTCTAAGTCCTCTACCATCTCGGGGGTCAGTTGTCGTACTATGTGTTGGTCCAAGTACTTGGCTATTCGGTTGCGACGTTGGGCCTGTGCTGCGCCCGGTGCAGGCTGAGGGATGTTATACAAGTCGGTGTAAAAGTCCACAAAGGCACGTTGGATACTGTCAGGTAAGCTGATTCCGGTTCCGTCTCTCGTTTTGAGTGTGTGTATGTGGTTGGATCTACGTCTGTCCCGGAGTTGTCTGGCTAAGAGCCTGTCGCTTTTATTAGAGTACTCAAAGAAGTGTCGGGCCGACTTCCTCAGAGTGCGCAAGAGTCCCTTAGCTAAAATGTCCCGTCTCCGCCTCCTAAGCTCCATCAGTTGGTGGAACTCATCGTCCCTCAGGTTTTGTTTGTGTGCCTGTTCTAAGGTGGCGATTTGTGCGTGTAGGTTGGTCAATTGTTGTGCGAGCTCCTTTTTGTGCTGCGAGCATATTTTAATGTAGTGGCCCCTAATGACGCATTTATGTGCCTCCCAGACGGTGAGGGGGGGGGGGGGGGTGTCCGGTATATTATTGGTGTCGAAGTATTGGGTCAGGACTTGCCTGGCTTGCTCCCTATCCGCCAGGTCAAGCAGTAGGGTTTCATTCAACTTCCATTGTCGTTCCGCGGGTTTATGTAGGGGGGACTGGATGCGTACGGAAACAGGGGCGTGGTCAGAGTCCATTGTAAGCCCTATGTGGGCTCGCTGGAGCAGTGGCAGGGCCTCCTGCGCCATTAGGATATAGTCAATTCGGCTGTAGCGCTGATGGACAGCCGAATAGAAGGTGTAGTCTCTGGTGTCCGGGTGCGCCACCCTCCAGCAGTCAGCCAAGCCACAGCGGGCCAGCGCCCTCCCTGTTGAGCGTATGCAGTGGCCTGGTATCGAGGTTTCACCTCTGGATGTATCTAACCTAGCGTCCAGGGGCATGTTGAGATCCCCCGCCACTATCAGGAGGCCGTCCCTGAATTTGTTTAGTGAGGCAAGTGTTTTAGCTAGGAAGACGTGTTGGCGTCTGTTAGGTGTGTACAAGCAGGCAAAAGTGGTATGTGCGATTGTTCCCTTAATAAAGATGTACCTACCCCCTGGGTCTGTCTTCTGCTCTAAGCAGACGAATGGGACCGTGCTGGAGAGTAGGATTGCCACCCCAGCCTTTTTCCCGTCTGGGTGATTGGCATAAAATCCTGTGGGGTATCGGCCATTTCTAACAGTCGGAGCATCCGCGCCATGGAAGTGGGTTTCCTGTAGAAACGCCACAGAGGCACGTTCAGTCCACAGTGTGCGGAGTAGTTGGGACCTCTTTTCTGGGATATTGAGGCCTCGCACATTGTTGGACCATAGGGTCAGTGGCGTCGGCCTATAGTTGGAACCCATCGCTGGCGGTGTGTAGTGTGAAGTGTGTGTGCAGGTGGATGTGCGTAGATAATAGGGGGAGGGAAGGAGGGACAGGGTTAGTCCGAAGTCTAGGAAGGAGGAAAGTCTGTCCGAGAATAGGGCAACTTTGACTCGTCTCGGGTTTTGTCGCCTACCGGTGTCAGGTCCCTAAGGGGAGAGTCACCTCAGTGGCCTCCGAGTATATGTACAAGTGAGTCCGTTACGTGGGGTATGTGGTCCCTCTGGTCTGGGTCGTTTGTAAATGTCGTGGCGAGCTCTTCCCTTGGATCCCAGCTCACCAGTCGCGTCGGGCAGTAATTCTGTCTGAGCATGCACCCGACCCCGGGAACCCCACCCACTCCAGTCGTCCCCCCCCTCCGCCGCCCATGGGCGAGCTACCAAGGTGACAAGGGCCCCCGAGTCTACGTCAGTGTGCTACCGTACATTGCCTAAGCAAACATCAACAAACATATTAAAACCATATAACATGTACGGTAAACAATTGTGGAGCGCGGGTCCCCAACCCCACCACCCCCGTGTGCTCCCCGTATCCCCACCCCAGCGACACCCCCCCATCTCTGAGACTCCCATAGCAGTCCAGAAGGTGCATGAGTCCGGGTTATCAAACCGGCCCAACCGGCTAAATCTTTGGTGTTAAATCTTCTCGGCGGGCCGCCAAAAAAAAAAGAAAGAAACAACAAAAAACTTTTGCTTGGTGGTAGACCCCCGGATCCCACCCTCACTCCACCCCCCACCCAAAGTTAGCTAGTGGTCCCGGGCCGTGGCGGCTGAGCTAGTCTTAGCGTGGCATGTTCAGGCAGAGTCTATCCCATGGGGGGTACCCCCAATGGATGTGAGGTTGCGGCTAGGCCACCCCTTGCTAGTGTGGGCCATAACCCCGGGTTTTGGGTGCGGGTCAGGGGGTAGAGTACATACCAAGATGTGCCGCGGCTTCTGTCAGACCAGTGGGGGGTAGTGTCCGTGCAAGGCGTCCAACTCCCACAGGTGCTTCCATGGGTTGGTGGCCAGGCCACTGGAGTCGTCTCGTGGTTTCATCCTGCAGTGGCTGGGAGGTCACCGACGTGGGGGCAGGGCAGCAGTCGGGGCAGCAGGGAGGGTGATTAGTGTCCTGTAGAGTAGGGCTTCATTATTCTTCGTGGCTGTCTGGGCCGCCCCGCCGAAACCCGCTGCCTGTGAGGCCCATGCCCGGCCTGTCGTTAGCGGACCGTGGATGCTGTGGTTGTCGCTCCAGGACCCAGTTGGGGACTGCCACTGCGGGTAGGCCAGTGGCTCGTATGAAGCACGGTACGTCCGCGGGCCAGCGGATAATGTGCCAGGTGGAGCCGACCTTCGCCTGCAGGCTGAAGGGGAAGCCCCATTTGTAAGGGATCCTCCGTTCTCTGAGGATTGCAGTTAGCGGGCGTAGCGCCCTCCTGGCCTCCAGCGTGAGCGCGGAGAGGTCTTGATAGAGCGATACCTGTCCGTCTCTGAAAGCGATGTGCTGTTGATTTCGCGCCACTCTCATGATGTCGTCTTTTAAGGCGTAGGAGAGCAGGCAGCAGATTACATCTCTCGGTGGTCCCTCAGTGGACATAGGTCTCAGCGCTCTGTGGGCTCGTTCGATGCCATATTCTACCGGAGCTCTGTCCCCCAGAATATGGGTGAACAGGTCAGTTAGGAGAGCGGGTAGCGTTTCGTCGGCGTTTTCGGGTAGGCCCCTAATGCGGATATTATTTCTCCGCCCGCGGTTGTCCAGATCTTCAAGCTGTCTCCTCAGGTCTAGGAGGACATTGCCCTGTCTGGAAGTGGCTGTGTCTGTGGCTTGTTGGTGCTGTACAGTCTGGGCTCTGTCTGCTTCCAGGGCCTCAACCCGGTGTTCAAGGGCTGTCAGGTCTCTCCTCACCTCCATCACTTCCTCCCTTATTGCAGTCCTGATTTCAGCCAGCATGTCGGCCTTGTCCGCCCTGGAGAGCATATTGGCAGTAATCTGGGCCACATCTGCAGCAATTTGGGTTAGGGATTCCCCTCTGGGCGAGCCCTGCTTCTGGGTGTCTGAGCTGCAGGCTCCTGGGGATGCCGGCGCCATTTTGGCTGCGGCCGGCGCGGACCGCATGTCTCGCGGCGTGCAGACATAGCCGTCCATGGGGCCCGAGGTGCGACCCGGGGAAGCGGCTTGTGAGGGACCTGGCGTGTGGGGTCTCCGGGATTTACCCATCCCGGCTCGGTAAGTGCTCGTTGATGGGTGCAAGTGTGAGCTGGGGCCGCGGAGCAGGCTCGAGATGCGACCTTCTCCATTCCCGTTCAGGCCACGCCCCTGACTATTAGACTTTTTATCTTCATTTATTGTATCCATTGTTTTCATTAATCAATTTTTTTTAAAACCCTCCCTTATTCCTGCAATAAATTTTGGGAGTATATTGGAACATCTCCAGACTATCGGCAGGGGGATTTGTATCACCCATAAAAGATCCTAAGGATATCCACACCAGAGCCAGGTTTAGTATATGGCTCTACTCTTAAACATATGTTTTAAAGATATCTGCACTATTGTATACCTCTCTATCATTACAGCGCTTCTAGATACATTAAGAAGAGAGGGAAGTATACTATTTGCTCCACCTAATTTGTTTGTGTTATATATTATTTAAGGTTAGACATTAGTGATGTACCGAACTGTTCGCTGGCGAATAGTTCCTGGCCAACATAGCGTGTTCGCGTTCGCCACGGTGGGCGAACACATGCGCGGTTCGATCCGCCCCCTATTCGTCATCATTGACTAAACTTTGACCCTGTGCCTCACAGTCAGCAGACACATTCCAGCCAATCAGCAGCAGACCCTCCCTTCCAGACCTTCCCACCTCCTGTACAGCATCCATTTTAGATAAATTCTGAAGCTGCATTCTTAGATAGAGGAGGGAAAGTGTAGCTGCTGCTCATTTGATAGGGAAATGTATAGCTAGGCTAGTGTATTCTGTGTCCACTACACTACAGGACTCATCTGATCTCTGCTATAAGGACAGCACCCCAAAAAGCCCTTTTTAGGGCTAGAACATCAGTCTGCTTTTTTTGTGTGTAATCTAATTGCAGTTGCCTGCCTGCCTGCCAGCTTCTGTGTCAGGCTCACAGTGGATACTGTGCCCACTTGCCCAGTGCCACCACTCATATCTGGTGTCACAATAGCTTGCATTTAAAAACAAAAGATTTGTTTTCACTGTACTAGATTAATTAGCAGTTAGTTGTCTGCAAGCGTCTGTGTGTCAGGCCAACAGCGTGTACTCTGCCAGTGCACAGTGCCACTCATATCTGGTGGCACAATAGCGTGCATTTAAAAACCCCAAAACTTTTTTTTCACTGTGATAGATTGAATAGCAATTAGTTGTCTGCAAGCATCTGTTTGTCAGGTAGTGATGTCGCGAACACAACATTTTTGGTTCACGAACGGCGGACGTGAACTTCCGCAAACGTTTGCGAACCGGCGAACCGGGCGAATCGCCATAGACTTCAATGGGCAGGCAAATTTTAAAACCCATAGGGACTCTTTCTGGCCACAATAGTGATGGAAAAGTTGTTTCAAGGGGACTAACACCTGGACTGTGGCATGCCGGAGGGGGATCCATGGCAAAACTCCCATGGAAAATTACACAGTTGATGCAGAGTCTGGTTTTAATCCATAAAGGGCATAAATCACCTAACATTCCTAAATCACAATGGATATGGATTGACACCTGACATATGACATATTGACACCTTGACATATATGGATTGACACCTGTCCTCAGAGACCCTGATACACACTGACACAGAGCAGAATAGGGACTGTTCCCCCTACATAGGGTCACTTGGCAGATATGGATTGACACCTATCCTAAGGATCCCTGATACACACTGACACACAGCAGAATAGGGACTGTTCCCCCTACATAGGGTCACTTGGCAGATATGGATTGACACCTGTCCTCAGAGATCCTGATACACACTGACACAGAGCAGAATAGGGACTGTTCCCCCTACATAGGGTCTCACTGTTTACTAGACATGTAATACATTTACTAGGCTGCTCACTGTTTACTAGACATGCCCCTACTCGCGGTATAGCGAGTAGGGGCAAAATTTACTAATACTAAATCTTTACTTAGTATTAGTAAATTTGGTTGAAAGACCAATTTACTAAATCTTTACTTAGTATTAGTAAATTTGGTTGAAAGACCAATTTAGGTCTTTCAGCCTTTTGGTAGATAACTCCCTAATACCGTGGGAATTAGGGAGTTATCTTCTAAGCGGCTGCAAGAGAAGTCCCGAAGTGCCGAAGTTCCGAAGTGTTGAAGTGCCGAATTGCCGAAGTCCCGAATTGCGGAAGTCCCGAATTTCGGAATGCCGAACCGAACATTTTCCCCATGCACATGCCTATTTAAGGTGTAGGTATAGGTGATACCTCACAGGTGTTTTAAGTTTTCACCACTTTAGGATATACCACTTGTATTGTAATACTGGATTTTATAGTAGTTTATTTTTCCCATGTGTAAAGTCAAACTCCGTCTTTGTTTATGTTCTCTTGCTGGTAAAGAAGGCCCTGCTCCAACAAACATACAATCTACAAACTATCTTTAGTTTTAAGTTATTCATTCCGTACTTGAACATGTCTTCTTCTAGAATACCAAATGTCAGATTCAGAGGTTTCTTCACTCATGATCCCTGGCTCTGGTTTGAAGTGTTCTTTTCTTCGGAGGCTCATGCTTCCTTGACCTTCACTTCCTGTCCTGGTTCTTACTATGCCTTTGCGTGCATAGTCACCGAGCCAGCCCCAATGATGGACTAGGTTTCTTGCCTCTTGTCCGCATTATTCTGTCTTCTGACCTAGCTGTGTTTTTTTGAAAAGGCTCAGTTTGACTTGGACCCCTTCTTGAGATCTACTTTCTTGGCACACAATATTTTGCATTCAAGAATTTGTCATGCATTGTCTGTCACAGACTGCGATAAATATAAACTATTCTTGATACCTGTCAGGCAACGAAAATAAAAATATCTATCTAGCTTAATATCTCCTACTGCAACAATTCTCTCTGACTATTTAGTGCAGGGACTGCATACGGATTGTTAACTGAAGGTTGCAACTACAAATAGTTTTCTATGCAAGTTCAAGACCTTGCATCCATGCATGCATCCAATTTTGTATACAATCACATTTCATGAAGCATCTCATGAAATTTCTTCCTATTTACAAAATTAAAGTGGCACTGTCATGCCAAACTTAACTTTCTCCCCTCCCTCTCTCAGAATCAGTTCTTATTTTGTTCCTATCTGCTCTAGTTTTCGTTAAAACACAAGATAAAGTAGGGGCTACCTTGTCTTATGTATTTTTCCTACGCTTGACCTTCTTTGACCAAAGGAGGAGCTTAGGTCAGCTCCATTTCCTGTGTCAGAGAAGGGACTCACCCTCCTCCTGGACATGGGAAATGGAGAAGACTTGAGCTCCTCCTTTGGTCAAAGAAGGTCAAGTGTAGGAAAATGTTGTCTTTATCTTGTGTTTTAAAGAAAACTAGACCAGCTAGGAAGAAAAGAAGAACATATATTGAGAGAGAAAGAGAAGGGGAAACAACAGGAGAGAGGTAAGTTTGGCATGACAGTGTCACTTTAATTGGCCACAAAAAAAAAATGCACAGAAGAAACTGAATATTCCTTCTTAAAGGTACTAATGGATACTATGTCTCTGAATTGGTAACTTATCTTAATGCAAGCTTAAGGTCTTATTACTGTGTATTGCTTTAGGATACTAATTACAGCATGAATATTAATAAGAGAATGTCGGTAAAATGATACATAATCCTGTTTATGCTAAATTCAGCATCTAGTGGTGTATCTTTCTGCTTAACATATGTATTACTTAAATGTTATAATTAAATATGGATTTTTTATATTCATGGACTTGGCTTTGTGTGTTTATTTGTGTTGTAATTCTCATTTCTGCAGTTCCCCAATATAATAGTTTTTTGGCCTTATTTGCAAAACATGACGACGACCTGTAATGGTGTGCAAGCGGTTCCCTGAGAAAGGGGTTAGTTTGCAGGAGTCTGTCAGCCCAGTGCTGCAATGTACATAATTAGTACCTGCTGTAGCTGTTACTGGGGTTAATGGAGGCACAAGTTCACAGACACAGGAGGTACATTTAGTAAATCTCATGCAGGACAGCGGCAGCTCTCCGGAGCTGGGGTTTATGTTTAGACATTTTATTTTCTCTTCTGTCTATTGATAATGGATAGCAGTGAGATTGTTGTTATAATTGAAGATTATACTAGCTTTAGTGTACTAATAATCTTAATTTTAGTAATGACAGGAGGCGAATATTTGCATATCTTTCTTTACTGAAAACTCCAGCAGCATAGAAACAGTAACAACCAATCAGAGAAAAGATATGGTGCCCATAAAAGGCCCTGTCTATGACATCACTTCCTCTTTCTTTGAAGCGAAACAATAAATAGCAACAATAAACATAATCATATTACTTCAACAGTTCCACAACATAGTAGAATAATCAACTCCAGTAGTTCCGTGATGTAGAGTTATGGGAGGTGAGTCTTTGTCTTGAGGAGAAGACGTTCACGCTGTAAGAATAAGAAAAAGGTGAAAGGACTCTGGCGTGATAACGTGTCCGCATACAATAAACATTAAGAATCTGATATACCAATGGATACTAGAATGAGTAACATATCCATATATATTAATTCTAAAGCAATGATATTTAAGAATCTATAAATACAACATAATTCAAGGTACATGTCTAATTATTCAACCTATACAAGTCTCTCAAGCCACATATCTAAGTAGCAAACATACAACCATAACGTACTTACCTTCCTGAACATAAAGTGTATATTCTGTTCAACACGAGAAAACATGGGAGGGATCCTATAGGGTGGGAAATATTCGCCTCCTGTCATTACTAAAATTAAGATTATTAGTACACTAAAGCTAGTATAATCTTCAATTTTACCACATGACAGGAGGCTTCATATTTGCATTTTTAAAGCTTAGAATTGACCAGTGTGAAGGAAGTATGAGATGTTTGCTGAAATAGAGCGTTCTAAACGTACCCTCTCGCGCTCAAACTGCGCATCGTGTAGTGTCGGTTAGGGAAGCGTCGGCCGAAAAGGACTTGTGGGGCCACCGCTCCCTTGACTGAGTGGGCTCCGAAAAAGGTTCGACGCCCGCCAGATGCAATAGCCAGCGGCTCCATCTGGCCAGTGTAGCGGTAGGCACCTCTCCATGAGGTTCCACGTAAGAAGTCAGGAGTAGACCCGTTGCATGAATACGAAGGGGGAATGATTTCGGTATACTCCATTAGCGTTCCGACCACACCTAGTTTGGTGTCTGACACAAAGTATGGGTATGACACCGAAGATGAACTGGACTTAGTTCGTCTCGATATGGTAAAGGTAATCCCATCTGGTGTCATAGAGAAAACCATTCATATCGAAAGCCCTAACGTCCGTCACCCGTCTAAATAAGACGAGGCATAACAAGAGGGCTAGTTTGGCTGAAAGTTGTTTCCGTGACAAGTAAGGATTGTCCTGCTATTCCCTCAAGGAATCACAGCACCACGTCCACCTGCCAGAGGTGTGAATACTTGGGTGCCGGGTCTCGATAATTCGGCACCCCGTAGTAGTCGACAACCCCGTGGATCTTGACCTACTGGTCCGTCCTGTACCGGAACGTGCGCCACCGATATGGCGGATCCGATCACGTTGAGGGATCGATATGACCGCCCCAACGAGACCAGGTGTAACAGATAGTTAAGGATCAGTGGGGCAGGTGCGGTAAAGGGATCGGAATCCCTTTCCACCCTACAAACACTCCAGGCCGGTCAGGCAGAAACATAGCATTTCCTGGTGCCAGGGACCTGAGTCCCATCAGAGGTCTTAGTTGATGCAATAGGTCGTGGACATTTCTGGAGGCCCTGAAATCGTCCAGTCCACTTGGGCCAGTCATACTTCCCTGACAAAGGAGTGGGCTTCCCCTGAGGTCCCGTCAAAAGCAGAGGGAAGGTAGGGAGTGGTAGAGGGTCTTCGCGAGATGTCCCCAGGCGATCCGGGAAATCACGGTTGGCATTGTCCGAGGGGTGTCATGAGTATGAGCAATAACCAGTGTGTGTGTGTGTATCAAAGCACCCTTGCCATTGTGGAGAGCGGTTGGGTCCGTTTGCATGGGTTCATCCGCCACTACGTATCCAGAGGAAGAGTCAAAGATCGATTGCCGATCCAAGTTTGCAAGTGAAGTAGTCACCATCGAAATTCCATCCTCACTTCTGCCGACAGTGGGATCCAGTGGTCGCATGAGTAACCGGCGTGTATGTATCTAGCCAGCAGTCGTTGCATGGTCCCGTAGTGTAGTGGGCCAGGGAATCTCGATTGTATGGAAGAGGAGAGGAGGAGAGGGATCCCACCATCCGGTGAGTATTCTGAGATGAATCGTATCCAACCTTAGAGCGTGTCCGACATCCATCCGTATAGGGGTTATCTTGTCGGGGACCGACGCGGAACGTAGTTTTCCAAGCCGATGTCGAAACGAGGAACTGACCCGACACAGATGGGGGAGCAATTAGTCTGCGTACTACCAAAAAACCCATGGAGTCCAGAACGTGAACGCCACTTTGACTGCAAACGTAGCCTGGATTCGCAGAGGGTCAACAAGTCTTCCAGGTACCCGAGACATCGCACGTCCAAATTTGCGGATGTGAGCCCTCACCGTCTTCAGTAGCTTTGTGGGTACCACAGAGTCGTAAACTGCTGTGTTAGTCCTCATCACTGGGATCGGAGGAAAATTTGGTAGTGTAGGGTAGCGGATATTGACAAGTATGTGTCCTCGGGGTCCAGATGTGTAAACCAGTCGTCATCATTCAGGAGGTCTAGTAGAAGGTTGATTTTCTCTATCCTGAAGCGTTTGTATACCACGTAGGATATACCACGTTTCCTTGATGATAGGATGGCTCACTAGTAGATGAAGCGGTTGGTGGTTTGGTTCCGCTACCAACCAGTCTTCCCAAAACACCTTTCCCCAAAGGGGTGTGGAGGATTTGCTTCAGCGAGGTTTGGACTAAAGTTAGTGTGGTGGGTAAGTTCCCGCTGTCAAATAGTAGAGCTTGTGCTTCAGGGCCGAATATTAGTCGTTCTTACATTCCACTTCCTCAGAAGGCGAGTTGTCTTCGTGTGAGTGATCTATTATTGTACAACGTGCATGGTGGATAGTAGTCTTCTTTGTCGGAAGATTGTGGTGGACCAGGTCACAAATTCCCAGTGTTCCATCTACTTGGTCTGTTCTATGGGCGACTTGCCTTAGACCCTAGTGGCAGGGGGGTTGGAGCCCTTCTCTTGCCGTTTTTACATGAAGCCTCGTGGGGCTGGGATTCGAACCCACGCCTCCAGAGAGACTGGAGCCTAAAACCAGTGCCTTAGACCGCTCGGCCACGCTACCTTGTTGCTGAGGTCTCCAGCAAGCAGTTTGGGGCAGAGCTCATAACAAGAAAACCTTCTCCACCGAGGCCGCTACTGCGTCGTTTATCAATGCCCAGAAGTCCTAGGGGGTTGAGAGTGTTCTTCATGACCCGTCAGTGGGAGTAGAGTTTGAGGGTCCGCACGTAGGGGTGCTAGACTCCTGGTAGCACTGGGGATCACCCAGGTAAAGCAGCTTGAATCGCCTGCATCAGATTGTCGGAGTGTATGAAATATTCGTGTCAATTGTAGAGGGGTCACTTCCATTAAATTAATCCGGCTATTGGGAGCTGTGGCGTAGGCACGATTGACCGGTAGTGCTGGTCCGGTTAGCCGGGTTCACCATAAATGCACGCCAGAGCTGTATGCACGGATGTAACTATACAGGCTTATTATAGAAGCCCGTGGGACCTGTTTCCATAAAGTCTGCAGCAACAGGGCCCACGTGTATTCGACTGGGGTCATCCCAGGTGGTGTGCCATGGTAAACCCAGAGGACACCCACATTATAATTGTTTGCACTTTACAAGCATTGCATGCATGTCTGGGGGTCACCCCAGGCGGTGTGCCATGAGAATCTACTCAGAGGACACCCACGTTCAATATGTACGCCAGGTACGGTAAATGTACAGATATGTATCCCTGTGAAGGGTACTCCGCAATACACTCAGTTCACTCATGATCCTGTCTGCAAATCGTATCCAGCAAGGTGGTACTGTTGCTTTAATGTAGAACTGCCAGGCAGTGTTAAAACATCCATATATGTATGCAGTAATCAGTGATAACGTTGAGGCATAGGACTTCGTGCATTTCATCGGGGTTCACCCCGGGTGGCGTGCCGTGGTAATCCAGAGGACACCCACATCAACGTAATGGTCTATGAATGACCTTGCGTGCATATCTGGGGGGTCATCCCGGGTGGTGTGCCATGACAAATACCCAGAGGACACCCACATCAACGTAATGGTCTATGAATAACCTTGCATGCATATCTGGGGGGTCACCCCAGGTGGTGTGCCATGAAAAATACCCAGAGGACACCCACATCAACGTAATGGTCTATGAATAACCTTGCATGCATATCTGGGGGGTCACCCCAGGTGGTGTGCCATGAAAAAATACCCAGAGGACACCCACATAAATTTGCACCGTCAGGTACAGTAATATAATATGACCCTTTGTAGGGTACAATAATATAATATAATATGCCCTTTGTAGGGTACAGTAATATAAAATGCCCTTGTGGGGTACAGTGATATAGTTGATCTTGTAATAGGTACAGTATATGTTTTGTATAACAACTGTGATGTTGTATGGCTTCACAATAATACCTAGATTGTGTGCGTGCTCAACATATAGTCATCCAGTGTAAAGCACCATGAGAGATATATCCCTGAGAATAAAATGTATAATTGTATCAATAAATGAATGTGCCCAGAGAGGGGAACCCCTGAAGGGGTTAATCCCAGATGCAGGGTGCGGTGATCGGGTGATTCCTGTAGGGAATAGTAATATAGTATGACCCTGGATAGGGTATAGTAATATAGAGTGACCCTGAGTAAGGTACAAAGACATAAAGATCCTGGGGTATAGGAAAAACATTGTGTCTCCTTTAATGCCTGCCTGTAAGTATTTGTTTGGCAGACACTGTTGGCAGGCATTGTGGCAAAAAATAGCAACAGGGGAATGTTAAAGAAAAATCAGCACACATGATCCTCTAGCCAGTGTGTAATTCCACAGCAGATTGAACTCTTGCTGTACAGGGGAGTTGAACTCATGGAGGAAAATTCCCAGTGCAAGCCTGTAACCCCTGAGCCACCATACAATATGTCATGTCCTGCCTATTTCCCATAGCACACCTTTCATGTGGGATTAAGCCAGACATTGCATTGTGTTGAAAATAATGAGTTTGTCTCTTTAAATGCGTGCGTGCATTGTAATTGAGGCAGAACAGTTGGCAGGCACTGAGGCAAATCCCCACAGGGGGAAAAACATGGAACAAAATAACTATAATGTTCTAATTCACTCCCTTAGTGTACACTAGGGAGGGTATACAGATGTGGAGCCCGGCGGTCGGGTGAGTTTCCGATCCGCCGAGCGAGCGGGGAAGGCGGCCGTCCGGTATCTCGCGAGCCGCGAGATCCAAGATGGCCGCCGCCCGCGTGAAGGTGCGCCGTGGTCGCTCGCGCAGCGCGAAACAAAGGGAATTAGATACACGAAATAACCGCTGACCCCAGTCTCCCTCCACCCGTCCCCATACAGGCCCCCACGAAATTAGAAGGGGACGGCCCGCGTGGCGCGTGCGGCACTGAGAGCCGTTGTGCTCGCGGGTAACGGCAGAAAAGTGGGAACTAACAGGGGGGCATAAGCATAAAGTCACAGAATACAGGGACAGGGATAAGGGGACCAAGGTAGGGGCAATCGAAAAATAAATCAATGTACAGTGAAACAAACAAAGTTCATTAAACAACAAAGTATAGTAAGCAATTGCCAGAGAGGCAAAATACTCTGACCTGATCTTGGCTGCAGCAGCAAAGAAAGAGGAAGTGATGTCATAGACAGGGCCTTTTATGGGCACCATATCTTTTCTCTGATTGGTTGTTACTGTTTCTATGCTGCTGGAGTTTTCAGTAAAGAAAGATATGCAACTATGAAGCCTCCTGTCATGTGGTAAAATTTGTGTTATTGTGTATATGTCAGAGTTGATGAATTTGCTTTGTATAAAAGGGGTGTCCTGTAACCCCATACCATAAGGAAATAAAGGAACTACAGAAAATGTTTACTTTGCTGGTATTTCACCTAACAAGGTCCACTCCATTACTAGATCCCTAAAATGAGCTTTTCTTGGCCATATGGCTGTAAACATGGTGTAACATAAACCAAAGACATAATTTGTGTAGTGTTTGGAACTATGGTATCGATAGCCCTGAAAAAGACTGAAGATGATTGGCCAGTAGTAAAATTGGGGATATATACACATCCTAGTACAAAGTAAAACTATGTACTACTTGTGTATTAATAAACAACAACAAATATGAGCACACATTTATTCATTTATTTATAAAATATTTTACCAGAAAGGATACAACAGCTGGGAATAGCATTCTACCCAGGTAGGGTGGGAATGTCCCAGAAAAGCTCTTATGCTCATACATGCACACATATTCACACACACATTGAGAGTTCAGTTATATAGTGTTCTTGTAGACATACTCCTGGTTGGAGCTAGCCCCTATTTTTGTTGCTGAAATTAATCACTGTCAATTATCATTGGTATTATTATCTAAAAATATTTAACACAGATAAAAACAATGATTTTTTGATAGATGGGGCATGGCCCCAAGTCAGGATGCTTCCCATAGTATATTATCCCTTACCACTGGTGGTATGTTCTCTGGAGCAGTGACAGGGGGTGTGACATGCAGGTGACAATATAAATGAGATATGGAATAAATTGGGGTGAGGGGGTATATTTGCGATGGAGTGGAGGACATAGACTTAGGACGAAAGATTTAAGTTAGGAGTTAAAGGGATGGGTTGGAAATGGGAATCAAGAAGAAGTGGAATGAGGATCCAAGAAAAGGGGTCAAAAGTGAATAATGGACAGAGAATGCAAAATGTGTGATGCATGCTCTCTACAAGTATATTATAGATCCATTAACTCATATTGTTATGGATATGAGTGCATCCCTGAGCATCCCCCAAAAATGTACACATTATGTACAGTGAGGTATGTGAATCACTGCGACAGACTCATAAACTGCATAATTAGGTAAATGTTATTGCTGTGGAGCTCTGTGATATTCATGCACAGTACATATTACTCTGTTGCAGAGCTCCACACCAATAAAACTCAAATTTAAAATGTTTGACGACTGCACATGAGGCTCTTATGAGTGGTTTTTCACTTGGGGCATTAAGCTAAGCTTTTTTGGCAATGACAGCAAGGAGCATAGAATATCTTATGATAATATGAAGCAGGGAAGCTGGTTTGCTACCAGAGACCGGGAAAGATAATCTACGCGAGAAGCACACATTGATTAGGTGCTTAAATGTCCCTACAAGTAAATGGGGAAAATAATTAATTAAGCCATTCCATTTTTATTATTTGTATCAGTATCTCTCCCATTGGTCTTAGTCTTGGAATCTGTTAATCTATTACCTGTAATTAACATTGATAATAATGAAGTTCTTTTGGATTTAATACGAAGAAAATGCTTGAGGGTTAATGCTAATTAATTTAATCCTTCATATTGGTAAATGGTATTGTAGGCAGCAGGACAGATAATAACCCATATAATCCCTTCTGACTGCAAACGAGAGAGCGTGCCGTAGTAAACAGCAGCCTCGACCCACATTCTCCAACAATAGTGCATGCTGAACTTTGCCTGACCTGAGAACAATACATTTCCACTGATTTACAATGGCGTTGCAATTTTCTCGGTGCTCTAATTTGTCCACGGGGAATTTCTAAGTACCACCAGGCTATGCATTTATTTGTCTTTGAAGTTAATATTAATTAGTACACTCATTATCACTTACTAAAACATGCATTCCTTTTACAAGTGTATCAGCCGAGATTGCAATAGCAATTCAGGTTATGATTTGTTATAATATGCAATTTCTACCACAAGTGATCAATTGTATTGTGTCTGGGGCATGATGGGCAATCCTACGGTACAAACAAAAATAGAAACACAGACAATTTCAAGCTAAAAGTAAGGCAGTGGCAAGACTTCTCTTCTCGCTTATCCAGAAGGTGTTATCTCCCGATGGGTGGTGGTGTTCATCAACAGTGATCCTGGTGTTGTTAAACCGAAAAGGGAGAACCTAAACACAGTTATTTTCTAGGTTTTACAGAAACATATAGTATATTATTGTTATTATTTTTATTATTTAAAGCATTTATAAAGTGCCAACACATTCCGCAGCGTTTGTTATTTTATTTTGTAGGGTTACTTGATGGATCATGTTTTTCTCGACCTTGTTTTACAAATGCATGGGAAGGATTGCTTCAATTCCATGGTTTATATAGGAGGTCAAGTAATCAATCAATCATGGAGGCAAAGACATGTCTAAGTCACAAAAATACAAGAAGGAACACGTAACTCATTTTATATAGTATGTGCTAGTGATCATTGGCAGTGCCAGTCAGCAGTGATAGGTAACGTCAATGAGAGGTCCATCACTCCTCAATATTAAACAAAACTAAGAGCCAAAACAGCATTCCAAGCACATCGTGGTTTTTAGTCAAATGGGTTAAGGCTCCAACTCTTTCATGCTCTTTGTCAAGCTTAACACAGATTACAGAGTGGCTGAAATATTGCCACATCTATTTTTTTTCTCGACACCAATAAAACCATGCTGATCATAGGATTGCTGGACCATTCATTGAAATTGTTTAACTGGCTGGGGTTTCAACCCAATAGAAGAATGTAGCCCTATTTCTAACATGCGGTCAAAAGTGACACTCAACAAACCCTTAGCCATTGCAGGTATTTCAAGTGTTCCAGCTCAAGCATATCTGATTCAACTAATGAAGCCATTGGTTAGTTGCATCAGGTGTGCTTGAGACATCACCTGTTTTGCATATTTGTGCAGTTGTGAGAGATTCTATTCAGGGGGTAGAATAATTTTGAGACTGGAGAAGTCATCACAAGTTAGATTTTCAGTTGAATTTGGGAAAACCACTTGCAGCATTCGTTGTGTTGAGCTATTTCAATTTCTTTTGTTTGATTTGTTCATTGCAAACAGCTGAACGTCTTTAAATGTAGACAATAAACCTGATTTCATTGGGGTTGAATAATTTTGATTTTTAACTGTATATAATTTTAATTTAGTATTTGTTATATTTCACTCTATTACATATTTTCCATTTTGTATCTTACATGCCAGTATTCCTTCACTGTATGTAATTTTACATCCGATGAACTGAGATTCCATGTCATTACAATTCATCACATTACCCTTTGCAAATATCACCCTAGCCTTCAGTCTCATTGTCCGTGTCAAACGTATCACTCCCGTATACCTAATAATGCCATTCCTCTTATATTACTTACTTTGCTTTATGTCAGTATTTCATGCCTATTCCAGTACATTTCACCATACATCCCTTCTTTCCTTCCATCCCGAAAATACAACCCTGTAGTCCACTCCTTTCTATTTATTTAATATGGCTACCCCTTCTTGTTTCCTGGAGGCATTGACACAAATCCCCCTCAACAACCAGTAAGACCACCATACTGCTTGAAGAGAGAAACACTGTAGTGCCAGGAATACAAACAAATAACCCTACACTATAGTGCAGGAATTGCTCTGTAGGTTACGAGCCCCACTCTGCGTGGAGATTAAAGGTGATTTTACTCACCTTTTCTCCCATGCTGAACCAGTCTCGCCCCTCTGTGGCCGAGATCATCAATCCTGGTTCAATCAATCCATATCTATGAAGAGCATTGAGGAGCTGAACCCTAGTGCCACACACTGCTGTGCATCACTGACGCAGGAAGCACCTCTAGTGGCCGACTTGAGCAACTGCCACTAGAGGTATTGCTAGCTAGAAACTTAAACACCACCTTTTCCCTCAAAAGGCAGTGTTTACAGTGCAAAGGAGACAGGGACAGGCTGTAAATACCAGAACCAATACATTAATATGTAGTGGTTCTGGTGACTATAGTGTCCCTTTTAAGTAGTTTAGTGTGTAAAACAGCAAACGTGTTCGTTAAGTTAAAGGGATCTTATAGTCCCAGGAAAACAAACCTGTTTTACTGGCACTATAGGTTCCTTCAGTAGTCCCCCCCTTTCCTCCCCCATGCAGGGCTGAAGGGGTTAAAACCCTGTCACTCTGCGCTGGGTCAGGCTTCGTGCACGCATTAGACCTCCCGATAGGAAACCATTATTCAATGCTTGCCTATGGGGAAAATCTGACGCTGGAGGTCCGTGAGGACGTCCAGCATCAGATAACGGACCAAAAGTCTGTTTGGATTCCGGAAGCCCTCTAGTGATTGTCTGGTAGACAGCCACAGAGGACAGACTTAGAGCTGCAATGTAAACATTGCAATTCTCTGTAACTGTAATGCTTTACATTGCAGCACTAAGTGCAAAAGGGACACAGCACCCAGACCACTTCAATGAGGTGAAGTGGTCTGGGTGCCTACAGTGTCCTTTTAAATAAAGCATTGAATGTCATGAACCCATCACAGAGAAAGGACCAGCTGCTGCAGAATCTCATTTGTAAAGCACACTATTAGTATCCGCATTACAATGTATCTTTTACGATGTTCAATTTAACCCCTTAACCCCTTAAGGACCAAACTTCTGGAATAAAATGGAATCATGACATGTCACACACGTCATGTGTCCTTAAGGGGTTAAGGACACATGACATGTCTGACACGTCATGATTCCCTTTTATTCCAGAAGTTTGGTCCTTAAGGGGTTAAGGATTACACTTGCTCTTGCTATTTTGCAGAGTAAGCCTCTGTTTTCTTCCAGTTTGGACTAATTACACAGTATTTGATGAAAAACCATTGACATTACCAGTAGATCAGTACAGTTTGTCTCCAGGGCCAATTTTTTTTTTTTTATCAACCATAGTCGCTAGAACTATGTCTACTTTACCATTTGCCTTTATCTGGTGCCTTTAACCCCTTAAGGACCAAACTTCTGGAATAAAAGGAAATCATGACATGTCACACATGTCATGTGTCCTTAAGGGGTTAAGCAAAAAGCTACGATGACCGGTCTAAATGTCAGCGTGTAATGATATTCTGCTGCTCTGAAATGTAGAACTGCTTGTTTTAGCAGAAGAACCCAGAGTGGAAGAAATGTAATATCATGGTGTCATTGTTAATGCTAGACATATGACAATCATCATAATTATATTACAGGGAGGAATGTTCTGAAACTGTATTTATTAGCATGTAAATATTACTTATCCTGAAATAATTCTCGTTTTCTATTCTATTCAATGCGGTGAAATGTGGATGTGCGGATGGATGTATCAAAAGATGGATAGAATACATGAGATAGACATACAGTCTGACAGACTGACAGACAGACTGATAGACATCTGTATAATGCATTAAAGTCCAGCCGGCTCATAAAGAGCATGGGCATGGCTAAAGGGAGAGCATTTGTGGTCGGTCAGCCATCTAATAGAGAGCGTGGGGTGTTCGCATGGGAGGGAGGCTCCTGGAGGATTGAGACAGACGGGCAGGTGGGCGAGGGAGCTGTAACCTCCCTCCCTGCTCCTTTGCGCATCCTCCAGTGATGCCGGGAGCCATAATATGACGTCATTCCAGCCCAGGCATCACTAAACAGCACTCTATGGAGCAGAGCAAGGGGATAACTGAAGCCCCACTGGACCCCAGGGAAAGCTGAACCACTCCAGCTCCAGGTAGGGAGGCCAGGGGGTCATCTTCATGTGTGTTGTTATTGCAGTGACAGTGAATGTGAGTGTGTGTGTTTCAGTGAGTGAGTGTGTGTCAATGAGTGTGTGTTTCAGTTAGTGTGTGTGTCAGTGTGTGTGTGTATGTGTGTCAGTGAGTGAGTGTGTGTGTGTGTGTTTAGGTGACTGGTCCCCCTTCAATGACACATGTAAGGGCTTTTTACTCACCTTCTTCCCCCCACGCTGTGCTGGTCTCGCTGTAGCTGGCCCTGTCTCCATGACTGCGATCATCAATCTCAATCTCCCATAGGAAAGCATTGGGAGGTTATGTGTGACAAAACGCCATGCTGCACCAATCAGCATCTCCTCATAGAGATAAATTGAATGAATGCATCTCTATGGGGAACATGTGCAGCACTGACCCAGGAAGCACTCTAGAGGCTGTCTGAGTAGCTTTCACTAGAAGTGTTACTAGGCAACAATGTAAATACTGCCTTTTCTCTGAAAAGGCAGAGTTTACATTGAAAAGTGTGGAGGGACAGGTTATAGACACGAGAACAATTACATTAAGCTGTAGTGGTTCTGGTGACTACATTGTCCCTTTAATAATTGTATTTTTAACATTGAAAAACCTGGCTCCTAACTTTTTTTGCTGGCTCCTAGATTAAAAGCAAATTTGTCAAGCCCTGATGTAGGACATCCAGATGTCATCAAAGGACATGAGATCTGAGCAGCCAGCAATCAAAATGATGCCAGAATGATTATGAAAAGGCGGCAAGCTGTGATCCACTAAAAGCCATAACGACAAAGTAACGCAACGATGTCGCAGGTACGGCAACAAAATAATATGTTGCTAACTCACCACATTTAGTGCTATCTTACATTTGTGTTTATCTTATCACAATCCATGGGCTCCAAAAGATTTAATTTGCTGTTTTTGAGCACATCTCCAATTTCATCTCTTTAATTGCCATGTATACTACCTTGATTTTGTGATGGACATTACAAAAGTGTTAGTCAAGGACACATTCTTCTTGAGTTAGTTCAGCATTACCACACCTTTCTAGGTTCACAATGTAATTAACTTCTCAGCAGTACACAGTGCTTGTCACTATATATACTTTGTAACAAAACGGTGTCACATTAATATTATGATTCACAGTTGTATGGCGGAAAGTGACAAAGTGGCTAATTATTATTGAGTGACTCACTGGAGTAAAACTTTACCCTATTTAGGAATGTTAAAGGGATGCTATCAATTATATTTTTTTTGTTTTTAGTTTTAAACAACATTTATTTTAGATATATTTTTTTTCTGCTGAGTAAAGCACATGCTAGTTAGTTTTGGGACACAACTTGATGATAAAATGGTATTGATAAAAAAAAAATAAAACAGATGAGCATTTGAAAAGCCCTTGTTACAGTGACGCTGTACGCTATTTCATTGTAGGGTGAAATTACTTACGAATTTGTTAACTTCTGAATGATCAATTAGAGATATGGGGGTCTTGTCTTAATATGAGCACTTCGGGTCAATCATTGCTCATTTAGGGGATTTATGTGCCTGGAAATAAAAAAATGACCACTAGCCTATTTATTAAATTTGTATTCACCATTCTGGAGTCTTGTGCCGGGAGCCTGACCTTCGTCTGCAACTAGACTTTGCAATAGAAAAAACACAGTTCACCTTCATAGATAGATTGCATCAGTGTACTTGTGAAATCACCGTTTAGGATACTGTTCAATTTTCATTATCATATTACTCACTAATCCGCTGTCCAAGAATAGTAAAACAATACCCAGTAATCAGACAATTGTGATAAATCGAGAGGCAGGCTGAGGCACAGAGAAATCAGTGGGTAGAGCAATGGATGCAAGGAATCACTGCCTATGGATCATGGGGCTTCTGCAATCCATCATTTATATGATTATGGGGCATAGAAGGAATGTGGGTAATAGGCATGGAGCAGAGATGTACCTGTCGAATAGAAAATTAATGGAAAGGTGTCATTTAGAACAAGCAATTAAATGGGCTGCAACATATAACTACAAGCGACCTAAATTGAGTGTAAGCTCAAAATTTGGAAAAATATGTGCGCTCCTAAAATATAAAAATGACACTTATAGTACAAACGTATATTAATAAGTAAAAAATCTATTTGATCAAGAAAATTAAAAAAACATGAAAACATGACTGAATTGATCTGTTGCTAAAAGTTAAACAGCAGATAAAATATCAAATGGATATACAAATCCTGGTAAATGATAAAGCCAGGATAAACACCTAACAGATACTAAGACAGCAATATATGAAACAAAGTATCTGGAGGTGTAACAAATGCTAACAATATGATACAAATGACATAAGCATCACGAAAACATAATAAAAGTACCTTGCCTCGGTGGGGGCCCCACCGAGGTATAAATGGAGAGGAATAGCAGTGGCCACAAATGGAAAAAAAACAGCTGAAGAAAAATAAAAAATAATAAATCGTGTAGATGAAAGGCACTCCTCCAGTGGGGGCAAGGACTCACTCACAAGCTGGGTATGGCGTATTGCACCGCGGTCGGTGTCTTCAAAAAAGTCCGCGGTGTGATGAAAACCAACTCCCGACAGGACACCCGCAAACAGCTATAACTCCCCGCAGCAACAGAACAGAACGTCACGTAATCAGCTGCAACTCATCGACGCGTTTCATCCCACCCACGGGACTTTTTCAAGACAAGGAAGTTGCCACAGATCGAAGTTTAAATAGCCAGGGCATAACCCAATAGACCTAAGCAAAGGGTAAACCCTGGACTGGATCCATGATAAACTTTATTCATTGACAACAAAAATATGTAAAAAAGTAACTTTTTTATATATATATCATAATACCTATGTATATAAGGGATATTAATTTCATAATAACAGTGTATATAAGTGTCTAATTGAAAAAATAAAAATAAAATAAATAAGTAAAAATGAAAAATAAACAAAAAATAAATAAATAAAGTAAAAATAAAAATAAAATTTAATACATTAAAGTTAAGCCACCAAAAGGATTAATATCAAAAAGAAGAGAAGAACACAAATTATATATCAAAAAACAAAACAAACAAACAAACAAACAACAAATTATCCAAAAATATATTTGAAGTATATAAAAAGACCCAAAATCAGATCTCAGACTGTAGATATAGAAATGTATATGCTATCAAATGGTCCATTGGTCCATACTGGATGACCAAGGTAAAAGCATATATACACAAATACACGAGCATATACAAGATAAACCCACAAGTTAACACAAATGTACAAGCAATATTAAAGGGTATATTGCAACATACAACAAACCAATATTGAATGGCTTAAAATAAATCCAACTCCTCATTCAAGCCGTTAGGTGTCATAATATTTAACTTAGAAATTCACATGGACTCAGACTTGATTAATTCCCTTTTCCTTAGTGCTCCATCCTGATGTGGGGGGATATGTGTCAGACCCAATAGCTTAATACCCAATGGATTTTTCTCATGGTACATAGCAAAGTGTCGGGCTACTGAAGACTTAGTGTTGTTGCGAATTATAGCTGTTCTATGTTCGCGGAACCTGCATTTCAGGGGCCTGGTGGTTTGGCCCACATACTGCCGATCACACGGGCAAATTAAAAGGTTCACTACCTGTACCTGTCCTATGTCAAGTAGAGATTTCTTTATACAGTATCAAAGCAACTTTTGTCACTTTATGTGTTATGGGTTTATTTTCCATGTTGCTTAGCCAAGTCAGGGAGGATATTCCAGCCACACACTAAAATATGGTGCTATAAAGTAACAGCATATTACAAAAATACATTTTAAAGAATGAAAACATTGTGAAACCATTGCAATGAGTAGGGCTGCCTGCCTTGTTTAAATTCTCTTCTTTGAAGCCGATTGAGTTAGAATGTTTTAGAGGACAAGTTGAGGGACACTCAATTGATGATTTATTATTTGTTTCAACAACTTGGTCGATATACCTCCAAGAAAAAAATAATGCATATATGTTTTTCCACCTATTAAAGCCTTTTTGGCAAAACGCCTTGTAGATATTACATTCTGTGATTTCAGCAATAACGTTTTTTGGCTGCATTACTATATTTAGTGATGCCATATACTTTTTGCTATTTAATTATTTTATGATTTTTATTACCTGGCATTCTGTTTATCTCTGCTGATACCTAGACAAAAAATCCAAGGTGGGGATTGTGCCACAAGTGCCTCATTCGTAAAGTGGTTTGTCTGCTCTATAAATTGTAAGAAGGGTTTTAATTATCACCTTTGCACTTACATATACAGAGTATATGTTTTCTCCTTTCTCTTTTATGGGCTTACGATCAACATTCTGGAGCGAAAGGTCACGTGAAATATATCCTACAAGTGGGAATCAAAACCACTGTATACTGTACTGGAGCTGGTTTTTGCTCTGATATATGTGAGTTGAAAATCATAGCATTTTATGTGGTACGTGTTTTATTTGCCTTGACATATTACACTATTGGATCCTTTTTTTTTGTTCTTTTCTACATCTGCACACAGATTCAAACTATAAAATGTGTTTTTTTCTGATCTCCTGAATGCTCAATGCAACTTGCACTTTATAGGTGCCCCAATTTCCATGAATTTAAAGATAACTTAGAATTTTCTCTATATAGGATAACATAATGATTACATATGTTTATTTTAGTAACATAGCCTTATAAATTAAACAATGATTTGAATAACTATTTACATATCTGGATTTGTAAAAATCATTTTAATGTTTAGATTTGAATCACTACTTACATATTAACCTGGATACTTTTTTTTTATCATTTTAATGTTTAGACAGGAATTTACAGACAGGACCTGACAGTGTGTAAATACAAAGTGATATTATTCCCAATCCCGGCACATTTTCCTAATTTTTACTCTTTTTTTACATTTATTATGCTCAGATTTTTAAATAAAATTGAATGCAATTATTTGACTATTTTATACTTAATGTTTGATTAAGGGATATAGTTGTAACCCTTTACCCCATGTTATCTAGCACCTTCATTTTAAAAGTCTAACAAATTCACTATAGTGTTACATTGTATAGCATTCTAAACTAATATTTTGCTCAACCTGGCTGCCTCGTTGCCTGAAAATGAGCTCTTATAGAAAAAACAATTGAACATTTTCTAGTGTATAACTTCACTATCAGTTCTTATCAACAGAAGGATTTTTACAGATCATGATTATACTCACAGACATATCCTGTCAATTGAAAAACACATGACAGATTACTTTTAGTTGTTCCAGAACTTATCACAAAAGCATAAAAGCAGATCTACTCCATAAAGTAGACTGACCTGCGAGAAACGCGTCACCGGGGTACAAAGTATCTTCCTTGCATCTTCTTGTATTTGCCAAAGGCATTTCCCTATAGACATATAGTTATTCACCGTTGCTAGGAGGAGGTGAAAAACCTGCAGAAAATGATCTGTGGAATGTCATTCCTCAGTTTGAATAAAGCCAAACATTTCAAACATGATATAAATTCAATTGTTTCATGAAAAGGTGAGATTCTGCTACATTCATTGTTACGGCCTAAGCATCGTGGGACTTAGTCATACATGTAAAATTAGAACATTTCAAGAGAAAAAAACTAAACCTGAATCAATCTATGTAATCATAAAATAACCAACAGAGGTAAAACGAGCAGGAGCAGTTAAATAAATCTATGCTTATTTATTATATATTTGATACATTATATAATATACAAATATAGATTTATTTTACTGATACTCCTTTTTCCATGTATTTCTCATTTCTCCCTTGATCTGTGAATAAAAACCAACATTTAGCTGCATTGGGAAGTCTGTGATTGGACAACCACAAACCACCGAAAGTATGGACTTCGGAAGATGGGGAGGGGCTTGCAAAGGCTGCGGACAAGTGATCTGCAGCTATTACAATCTGTGTTTAGATATACCCGCAATGAATATTGCATAATTAAATGCATGCATGTTTTCATTGGGGTTATATATGCAAAATAGTGATTTTAAAAAAAAATATTTTTTTTTATATTTGGACACTGAAAATATTTAGCAACAAAATCAGGTTCATTGCATTAAAGCTCTCTCTCTATTTTATTCATTTATTTAGGATTTTGGTTGCATTTAATTGTATCCTGTATTTCTCAAGTATTTCAAGCACAAATCCGTACAAATTTCTTACCTTCAAATTACATTTTAAATAAACTCACAAACTGTATTTGCAATTGTGACAACAGCAAAAATTATACAAAGCTTTAAATTCAGTTTTGTACCTTTCTATAATGGATGATTTGTATCATTTTTTTCTGTTGCTAATTCACCATCTTTATTGCAAAGTCGAGAATCACCTTGGCAGTCTGTTTTATCCTTGTAGCACATAATTAGTAGACAGCGAGTGTGCTTTATTTAACGTTCCAGGTGTCCATCAATAAAACACTGTCTAAAACGGAGATACTTTGACTTATGTTTACTCATATATAATTCTATCCACTTCTTCTACTGGTCTCTTGCTAATACGTCTGGATCAAATATATGTTTTTAGGGACGTTTTATTTTATCCCATAAACCTCTGACTTTAAAACTCTCCAAAAAAATAAATAAAACAAAGTTACGGCAACTGTAACATAATTGAAGTGTAAACACGGGATATTTTATGTGTCGCAATAAATACCCGCACCACCGATTTGAAGCATTGCATTTTCTGTAAATTAGAGCAATTATACCCAATTAAGTGCATAGTCCCCTAAATTAACATTTTTCTTTAGCTTCACATAAGTTATTCATAACATTCTGTTCTTTTTTACATTCTGTCATTCGAGACATAACAATCTCCGACTTATTTTATCCTCTATCAAATGCAACTGCCACGCATCATCACCAGCTTATTTCACGCTATGTTGGGCAAGACAACGTCCCTTCACACAATTCCGTTCACTTTATCGCTGTGCTCGATATGATAACCCTGCTGTTCATCGACTTACTTTACAAAACTTTGTGATATACTAAGAAGGATAGTTGCTTTTAGTCATTTCCCCAATTCACTCTGCATGATCTGCACATGGCCCACACTTATAGAAAAGCTCAAGGCTTTATTGGTTGCTGCCTATAAGGCATTCAGGTACCTGAAACAAATTGCCAATTGCCCACGGGCATTTTACTGGTGTTAGTGTAATAAAAACTCCAATAATTATCTGTCAGACTACAAAATACAATTTCATGGGAGTCGTGGTTCAACAATATATTGGGGGTCTTGTTTAACACCCCTACAACAGTAAATATAGGTGAGTATCAGAGGCTCTTTTGTGCCCATTTTAGAAGTGAAATAGTTGTTCTTCCCAATAAAGCCATGCAAAATGCATAGTTTAATCATTAGTAAGGGATCCACCAGGACTGAGTTCCAGTACGCAGAGCGCTTACCAGCAGAGAACAGTATTCGCACAGGACCTTTTGTGTATTTGCCGAGTGGAGCCGTTTACAGAGCACGTCCCCTGGAGTGAGATCCTTATCGGGACGCACACCGAAAAGCCCGCCGTCCTCACCGGCAGCAGGATTTCTGAAGCTCATCGGCCAAAGTCAATCCACATCAATCCCAGCCAAATCCAAGGGTTCCTGCACTTTTCTGAACCTCATTAGACTGGTAACCACTGCATGAACTGGTTTATGTTATTTACATCCAGTTTGTACCATTGCTTTCTATATCTAGTGACACTTTTTTTTTTTTTTTATTACAGTTTTATGAAGTACATACAGAAACCATGTTACATCAATGTTTACATATATTACATAGATTCAGGTTACATTTAAGAGGTTAAGTACAAAATCTATTGTCATATCTGCATCTCCCCTTAGTTTAGATCAAGTGATGTATATATCAGCCCAGTCTATAGCTGTCTCTTATTGTTGAGCACTTTGACCTACTATCTTTGTCATCTGTGGTTGGACAATATGTACTTATCGGGGATATGAAACATTGTAGATTTGTATCCAGTTTATTGCCATCTTTCCGTATGTACTGGTTTTTTATTCCTGTTAACGGGGGGTGTCTATAACTGGGTAACAGGAGGGAATAGGGGGAGGGGGGGGGGGGGTAGGGAGAGCACAGAACTTCCCGGTATGGGGTTTAGTGACACTTTTTTTAAAGAACCACCTTAGCATCCAGTTCCACATACTGTATTGCTATTATAATTTGAACCAGATCTTTGATATATACAAAGTATAATATTTGGAGCAGATATCAACTACCCTATACCCCATTAGGGATAGAGTTATCTGCACTGCACATATCATTGGCTGCGTTATCCACTATTCACCTATTTATTTTCACTATTTATCTTCATTTTTTATACTCTATTTCATTTTTTATCTTTCTCTTTATCTTTCTTTCTCCTATTTTTTCATCTCTCTTTCTCCCCTTTTTCTGCGATTTATTTTTCTGTTTTATTTTCTCTCTTGCTAATAGACCTGCCACGCATATTATGTGAGTTCTTAAAGGCACAGCACACATTTCCCATACCTTAAAGGCATAGTACACATTTATATACTTGCAGTCTTTTACCGTTTACCATACTCAGCCAGTATCATAGGTTAGCTCCTGGTTTCTGCATACTATAGCAGAGTGTTCCATTTTTGTATAGGTTTTAGTGAATCCCTATTTTTCCAGTTTTTGAGCGACCTATTGTTAGTCGGACTCCCTCTCCCCTGGGTATTACATTAGGTATACCAGCACTATCCATTTACAAATCCTGTATGAATATATACCTGTGTACTTCTGTTAATGTGTATGTGTATCTGAGCATGTGTGTGTGTGTATATATATATATATATATATATATATATATATATGTGTAAGTGTGCATCTATGCGTGTGGCAATGCATTCATCCCAGCATTCCAATGCCAACGCTGCACACACATGCACTAACACTGCACACAAATACACCCCTGCATTCCAACAATAACACTGCACACATTTACACTTCTGCGTTCCAACAACATTGCACACAAACACACCACTGCATGTGTGTCTGTGTTCCTGTGTGTATCTCAGTGTTTGTGTAAGTGTGCATCTGTGTGTATGTAGCAATGCATACATCCCAGCATTCCAACACCAACACTGCACACAAATACATCCCTGTATGTGTACCTGTGTGTCTGTGTGTATCTGCATGTGTGTACATCCGTCCTTGGTCCCCTTCTATTTTCTCTTTATACTGCCTTTCTCGGCAAACTTATTGCCTCATTTTGATTCCACTGCCACATGTACGCTGATGACACCCAGATATATCTCTCCTCCCCTGACCTCTCCCCTGCCGTCCTGCAACGTCTCACTGCTTGCCTTTCCTCCATCTCTGACTGGATGTCCTCCCGCTTTCTAAAATTTGCACTGTGCCCATTGGTGCAGTACCCTGCCTTCCCTTTTTAATTATCAGCAATATATACAGTTGTTCACATCTACAATATAATAATGGCTAATGCTAACTGCCCAGTGATTTACCCTCTACTAATGACCATAGCATTCTTTAAAATATAATTTCTAATTTTCTTGGGGTGGGTGATTTGCCAGTGTCTGTGCATGGCACCATTCAGCCTAGGGCTAGCGTATAACTTGAGGGCAAAGATCACTCTAGTAAAATTTCCTCTTCCAGGAATAAAGGAATCAAACATCTTCAGCCAGGAACCTTAGTTCCCAGCATTGGCCAGTATTTTTAGAATCACTGTGGTTTCTAATTCCCTTAAATCCATAGTTTCATCAATAAAATATTTAACCTTACGCCTTGGAGGAAAAAAAAGAAAGAAAAAATGTCTCGACACCTTCAGTCCGGTAAATAGGCAGGGGAGGTGGAGAAACAAAATACTCACATACTATTCAATAATACATTCATTTGGTCAATGCCGTTATTATAGTACATGCCTGTGATAAAATATGACTAATACAAGATCTCTCAATCTTTCTATGTTCTCCTCAGTAGCGTTCAGTATATTTTTCATTCCCTTTATTATTTTTTTTCTTTTCTGTCTTTTCTATCTTTAATCCAGCACTCATTTCTCCGTCTTTTTTTTTTTTTTTTACATCCAAGACCATTCTTAACATTGTCTTTTATGATTTTGCTTTAAACTATTGAACAATTTTCCAAAAGCAGTTTAATACAGATTCTTTTTTACAATCTTTACAAGAATTCTTCAAGCAAAAGTAAAAATGCCAGGCTCATTGCATTGTTCTGCGATCTTATCTGATTTCTGAACTGCATGTTCTTCCAAATCTATTATCATAACGCAAAGTGTTCATTGTGTAGTATGCTCATTGTTTCTAAATCCATAAAACATTTTTTATCTAATATTTATCCTGCCCTGATTGCAAGATACATAGATGCCATACTGTATCTTTTTGATTTATGCAAGCTTATGTATTTTTAAATGTGTTTCATTTATTGAATATACACATCTATCTAATCTTGTGTGTATAAGCAGACAGTTGGCTGTGAGTTCACCGAATGTTTATTATAGTTAAAATAATACTAATACAAGAATGTAGATTGGATATAGAATGTTAATTAGATGCATATATCAATTTTCAAAATAAGTTTAAAACAAATGATATAGACTTTTGTGTGTGTGTGTGTGCGCGCATGCATACACATACTTTTATTAAGACCCGTAAAACTCAACATTTATCTGATCACATTAAGACCTTAATGAGCCTCAAAGTGTTCTTTTTTCACACAGAAAATATATTCGATGTATGATGTCATAGTCAAAGTGAGTATACTATTTCAAGGGCCATTCACCTTGATTTACCTTACTGTTAATGTTGCACATAATAATTGTATTATCTGAATTTAAACTAAATGGCAAGAAATACTAGTTGTTATAATATGATGTTACTATGAAATATTATCCTACTCTTTTGGTGTTAACATCAGTAATAAGACTAATTAAAGGGGTTAAAGGGGTGCTGTCATGACATTGATGATAAAGCTTCATTATAAAGTGCTGTAAATGTCATCTATACATTGTGATATTATTCTAATTATTATTATTGGTATTTTTATAGCACTAACATGTTCTGCAGCACTTTACAATGTTATAGAGGGGGGAGTGGTTATATCAAGCTATAATAAACTTTGACAGGAAGTATTTCATTATTATTTATATGCGGATGACTCACAAATCTACCTGTCCTCTCCTGATCTCTCTCACATAGAAACATAGAATGTGACGGCAGATTAGAACCATTTGGCCCATCTAGTCTGCCCAATATTTCAAAATACTTTTAATTAGCCTTATCTTATAGTTAGGATGGCCTTATGCCTATCCCACGCATGCTTAAACTCCTTTACTCACCTACGTCTATCCTCTGTCCGTACCTCCACATCTGATGCTCGCCTTCAAGACGTCTCCAGGGCTGCACCGTTGGAACTCCCTGTGGAACTCCCTCCCCTCCTCTGTGAGATTTTCACCCAGTCTCCATTCCTTCAAAAAATAATTAAAAACCCACTTCTTTAGGAAATCATATCAATTAAATTAACAGCTTTTCATCCCCCACATCTTAACTCCTCTCATGCAACTGTCAAACATAACCTCCTATTGCCCCCAGTGAATACTTTTCTAGCAATCCACTTTGATACCCCTACACCACGCCCTCTAGCATATAAGCTAATTGAGCAGGCCCCTCAATTTATCTGTGCCTGTGTGTCCAATGTGTCTGTAAAATGTCTGTTTACAATTACGGACTGTTAGTCCACCCGTTGTACATTGCTACGGAACTTGCTGGCACTATATAAATAATACAATAATAATAATAATGAAGAATCTGTTCAAAAGAGCTTACAATCTAAAGGAAGTGGCACATTAAAACACATTAGGAAGTGCAGCATAGGGGATTATAACCAAGTGACAGAGTGGTAAAGTAGCAGAGTTAAAAAATATTTTACCCATTGGCACAGGACATACTACAACACAGACCAAAATAAATGGATGAGAGCAGTTGTTCATGCTTTCATCTGTCCCAAGAAAGATAAAATTAATATTTCTAAGCAATGGACAGTACTTACAGAACAAGTTATATATCACCAGTGTTTGGGGCAGGGAATCCTCAGCTATAACCTCAATGTTATCATAATTCAATTAAAGGTATGCTGCAGTGATTATGGTGCCAGGATTGCCCTGGAAGCCTTCCTAGGTAAGTGGTGAAACTGCTTAAGAATCATTTGACATCTTACATGGGGTCTGCCAGGCACCACTCTGGAACTCCACTCCACTCCACGTCTACATGAGACAGAAGCTATTTATCTATCTATCTATCTATCTATCTATCTATCTGTCTGTCTGTCTGTCTGTCTGTCTGTCTGTCTGTCTGTCTGTCTGTCTGTCTGTCTGTCTGTCTGTCTGTCTGTCTGTCTGTCTGTCTGTCTGTCTGTCTGTCTGTCTGTCTGTCTGTCTGTCTATCTATCTATCTATCTATCTATCTATCTATCTATCTATCTATCTATCTATCTATCTATCTATCTATCTATCTATCTATCTATCTGTCTATCTGTCTATCTGTCTGTCTGTCTGAGAAAGGATAGCCGTTTATTGGCACTACACCATGTAAAACACAAGAGAGAGCAACCTAGCCTGATGTAGGTATAGGCTACCCTAAAAATAGTGCTCTATCTGTTTAATATAGGGTACTAACACTAATGTTACCTTTTCTAGAGGATATCATGTTTCTAGAGTAATTGTAATCTATATATATGTACGCGGGACACCATGGCTATCTTGGAAGAGACTCACATAATCTTCAGATATATGTGTCTTTTAATGAACACATTTTCTGAATATTAAGCGTATATTTAAAATATACAGGTAGTAGGTTTCTAGCTCATCAGGTTAAATATAGAAGGCAGCTCAAGCTACCAAAGCCAGAGGCTCTCTGTTTCGGTCCATTTAAAGGTGTGTGAGATGGGGATAGGGTGTAGCACTTTGAAAAAGCCTCCATGGTAAAATGTGTTAGGTATTTTATAGCTATTATATTGCTCTTACTATTAGATTTTTAATTTTTTCAAGATAACTTTCTAATAAACTTTTTTTTTTAAATTTATTTATTTTTATTTTTATCTCTGGACCTACCCTGACTGTTTCTTTGGAGACTGAATACGTACCTCTTTGGTGGGGGATATGCCATATGAGCCATGAACATTGAACATACTTTAGGTCCACATATGTGAGTAGATCTTTTATACCTTTATCATCTTATTGATAACAGTGTGAACTATATTTTTATTTTTTGTTTTTACAAGTATAATACACCCTGAGATCTTTAGGTGGGTATAATTCAACTCTACACCGTGTTCTAAGAGCCAGTAGAAGGCTCTATATACTGTGTGTTTTTCTTTATTTTAATTTAATCCCAGCACTAAAAAAAACGGAACTACGGTTGGTGTTATCTCTGCTTATTTAACATATTGTGTTTTTCTTTATTTTAATAGACAGCCACTAGAGGTGGAGTTAACCCTGCAATGCAATTATTGCAGTTTAAGAAAAACTGCAATAATTACACTTGCAGGGTTAAGGGTAGTGGGAGTTGGCACCCAGACCACTCCAATGGGCAGAAGTGGTCTGGGTGCCTGGAGTGTCCCTTTAATTAAGACACTTTAAATATTCGGTTGGGTGCTGAGCCACGTACTCACGTACACTTGTGTGTGTTTTATGGGTGGTGTGGTGTTGACGGCCCACCTTCCAGGATAGCTTGTCTAGGGTGGGTGCCAACGGCCTTCACTGTCACACGAGTATCCCCTCGATATAGGGGAGGCCACAGTGGGTGTGGATTACTCATAGAGGGAGCTACTATCTCCCTCCTTTCCTTCTCTCTTTATTGTTCTCTTTTCATTCCTTTCCTTCTATCCTGAGCTCTCCCTGCTACCTCACACCTACTGCTAAGGGGGTGGAATGCAGCAGTGAGACCTACATTCCCTTATTCTTACCCTCCTTCTACCTCTCCTGTCACAGCTTGTAGACTTCTGCGGGCCTAGCTCCCCCAGCCTGCTTTGCTGGTGTTACACGACTCACAAGATGGCGTACTGCGCAGCCTCGTTTTCGGCGCTTACCCTTAATTGCAGAGGGCTAAATACCCCAGAGTGCAGATCGCATGTATTGCAGGAACTCCGAACTCGTGGAGTATCCATAGCATTTCTACAGGAGACTTATGCAAGGCCACAACACTACGGAATAAGTACTTCCCTACCACTTATTTTAGCTATAATTTAACCACACGGAAAACAGGAGTATCGATCTTATTGGGGCCAACCTGCTTTTTCAAGAACTAGACAGCCTTAATGATTCAGAGGGCAGATATCTGTTTGTTAAGGGGAAGATAGTGGATAAATTGTTCACATTCGCAGTGGTCTACGCCCCCAACCAGGGCCCATCAAACTTCCTCTCTAGGACGCTATCCAAGCTGAAACGATTCTCGGAAGGCTTCCTGATGGTGGGGGAAGACTTTAATGTTCCCCTTGACCCCATATTGGACTCGTCCTCCAGGCATAGCAGTATCTCTCAAAAACATTTCCGGGCTATCCGTAGTACCCTTAGAGATATGAGATTAATCGACTGCTGCAGGGCCTGTCACCACACAGTCAGAGATTATACGCATTATTCATAGGTCCATGACCACTATGCTCAAATAGATTACCTTGTTATGCAGCAGGAAGATTTCCCACATCTGCTCAAGGCAGAGATAGCTGCATCTACCTGGTCCGTTCATGGACCGGTCCCAATCTGTATGGAATCCCCTTAATGAGTCCTTGCTACTAGATCCTTCCACCAAAGAACAGGTGACAAGGGCTCTATCCTTATACTTTGAGGAGAATAAAAAAAGGTAATGAGGAGAGCTCCTCGTATTCCCGGGGTGCTCCACCTCACCACTACTACCCCTTAATAGATATCCAATAGTACTGGCTTAAAAACTGACAACCTTTATTGAAACAAAAAAATATAATCACAATAATAATAATATAAATCTCCAATACACTCACAAAAAATGAACAACACACACCCCCATACACCCTAAGTGGTGAAAAAATAATTAAAACAAGGACTAGAGACTATACACCTGGCTGTTAAAATATTCAGGCGTTTTCCTAGTATAGGCAGATAAGTCACAATATATCAGAACAGTGCAGCTCAGTACAAATATATCACAATGTATCAAAGCAGGACCGCTCTATGTGTGATTGAAAGAAACAGTTGAGCACACTGAAAAAAATATTATTATTGTTTACCAAGGAAATCCAGCCTGTTAGTAGTTAACTGCAGTAATTAGCAGGAAATCTCCCCTTTTTTTGGATCAAAGATAGGGAAACAGATATAAAATAGACTCAAATAAACTCAAATAAACTCAAAAAAACCCTTCCTGATTGAAAATTGGCTTCCAATACTTATATTTAGTCTAACAGAAGTTAAATCGAAAGGATAGGGAGATGAGAGATAGAGGAAACAAATTGGTGAGAGAAAGTGCTGTCTAGGTAGAGTCCAGTATAGAAAAAACGGACTCAGTCACCACACTGTCGTATATCATAAGTCCCTATGGTATAACACAAAGTTAAGGATCTCTTGAGGGAGTATCCTGCTGACTGTAGTCTCAGTCGCTGGCTGTAGTCTCAGTCAATAGAAATCATGACCAAAGTCATTAGGTCATAACTAAATAATCAGTGGTATAGGTACAGGTCGTCCTGCACAGATCGCCCAACGCGCGTTTCGGCGGTCTAGCCGCCTTTGTCAAGGGCAGGTAACTGGCAGTGTGACAGCCTCCCTGAGCTCCTTATATACCCCCACAGCTAACGTCCCTCCTACCTGTCCGCGGGAGGAGGGGTTCGATTGTGACCGCCAAACGGCTGATCCCAGCTGTACGAGGAGTGTAATCTCCGCCCGTGACTGGAGTGCGCATGACCGCATCAAACTGCGGGCGCATGCGCAAGCACTTAGAATTTTGTGCTTGATATAATTCAGGACGTAATTCCTCCTCGTAGAACAATGGACTCTAAAGTGAGTCCTACATATAAGATCGAATAGGTTACAGCCCAAGTTACAGATAGAGTTCTTGTGGGCAGTTAAGTATGTACATATCCATACACAAAACCCCCTTACGTTAGACAACTTATATACACAAAATGCCTCCATCCATAAGTATATTACTTGAGGGAATTACCCTTCATCCATTTCGATATGAGGGGCCACTGTATATATAATAATATAATAGTACTCCCATCCACATTCCCCATAGTTTGTATTAGTTTGTGGAGGGAGGGGGGGGGGGGGAAATTTCATTTTATACTGTCCACAAGTATTACTGTTGATGGCATGTCCACACTGTGGGAGGAGAAGGGAGGGTTAAATAGGAGTAGAAAGGATTAACCACAGAAAAAAATGAATAAAGTGAATAACAATAAATAAATGTTTCATCAGTCAGAAAAAAATGCAAATCAATAGATTAAAAACAGAGTGGTATAGTTTATATGGTAGAACATAGGTCTGGTAAGCAAGACCCTCATATAAACGGAAAAAAAAAAAAATTGTAATAATAAGGGCAAAAATAAGTAAATTAAAATAAGATAGTTAGAGCTAGATAGCCCAAAGTAAGACACTCAAAGGTTAAGACACTCAAAAGATATATATAGTAGTGAGGTCAAATAAACGGGGCAAAGGAGAAGCCTTCATTCAGACCCCGAGGTTGGAGTGTCTTTAGTCTGTATATCCATTTGGACTCTCTCTGTCTCAGGACCCTATCATAGTCTCCACGTCTTAGGTTCCTCTTAACTAGTTCCAAGCCACAGAACCTAAGGTTATTGGAGTCACCATGATGGTGTTCTTTCAGGTGTCTCGAGACCGGTGTTTCAAGGCGATTTCTTGGAGACCGTACATGCTCCATGATTCTCTCCTTGAATGCCCTAAACGTCTTGCCCACGTATTTTACTCCACAGGAGCATGACAGCAGGTATACAAGGCCCTTGGTGTTGCAATTAAAGAAGTTCTTTATCTCAATTGGACCTTGTCCTGCACTGTCACTCACAGTTTTGGAACCTCTAGATATATATCGGCAGGCTACACATCTTCCACAACCATATGAGCCACAAGGCGGAGTGCCCAACCAAGTGGCTCGTGGAAGTGGCCTGGTAGAGAAGTGACTGGGTACCAACATGTCCCGGATGTTACGCCCTCTTCTGGCCGTGATATCAATATGTGAGCCTAAGACATTCTTGAGGTGTGTATCATTCAATAAGATGGGCCAAAACCTGTCCAGGGACCTTTTGACTTCGGTCCAGCCAGCATCATACGTCGCAATCATGCGAATTGTTCCAGTCCCTCTAGTCCCCTCAATTTTAGGGCGATCACATAGAAGTGCCTCTCTCTGAGTCTCAAGTGCCCTTTTATATGCTTTCTTGAGGAGACGATTCGGGTAGCCTTTTGCTTTAAAAAGGGAGGCGCACAAAGTGTCATAAGGGGCTGCTTGATCGACCTGGCCACCAGAAAAAAAAAACGAAACAACACAACAGCTAACCGACTTGATGACTCGAATTGCCAACTTAGAGTCACAGCATTAATGATCACATTTGGAATCAATCTATGCGGACCTACTGGGTGCACGGCGTGCACTTACAGAACTTCTGACATGCAAACGTTTTAGAGGTGTGCAACGGCCTAAAGGATTCTTCTACAAACATGCCAACAAAGGGGGGAAATGCTTAGCAAGAATGCTTTGAGGACCACAGCAATACACCCAGATCCACAAACTTAAGCTCAAATCAGGGGGTGTCTGGCCATTTCCTCATGACATTGCATAAGAATTTCAGGACTTTTACTCCACACTTTATAAGACCACGGTAGACCCTGCCCAAATCTCTAGAATTCAGGGATATATGAATGACCACAAACCAGGCAGGATATCTAGAGAAATGGCAGACACGCTGGACGCCCCCTTGGGAGATCACTGCAATCAAGGCTACCAAGACGGGAAAAGCCCCTGGACCAGATGGCTTTTCCATTGGCAACTATGTTGTCCCACCTCCTAACACCTAGATTAATGACAGCCCTGAAAAAATTAATGGATGGAGGAGAACAGCACTCTATATCTGGTTTCCAGGATCAAATTGCTCTTAAATCCTGATAAGGACACCGAAACTTGTGGCAGCTACCGAGAGCATACCTGGCCGGTGAAATTGAAATATCTACTTCGGTCCTACAGGCAGAGATACACGAGCTGGGAGCGTGGACTCACCGACTGGAGACCAGACTGGAAACTACCACCGCAGCCCACAATGCGATGGTCTCCCAAGTCAATAGCCTATCGAGCCGCATGGCGGAGGCCGAATTGTATATGGAGGATATGGCTAACAGGTCACGGCGCAATAATATCCGCCTGCGAGGCCTTCCTGAATCAGATAACGAGGGCCCCATCTGAGACCTGGTGCTGGAGGTGTTGAGGCCTCTATTACCTGATATACCGGCCGAACAGTGGACGATAGAGAGGGCACACAGGGCCCTACGCAACAAGAGACCGGACGCAGCATTCCCGAGAGATGTAGTCGTCCGTTTTCTACACTTCCAAACTAATGAGGCCCTGCTTAAGAGGGGTAGAGAAGGCCCCATACAACACAGAGGTGCTGAAATACACCTATACCAGGACTTGGCGCCCAGTACCTTGCAGCGATGCCGGGAATGGAAGCCCATCACAGAGGCATTACGCTGGGCGGGAATCCGCTATGCCTGGGGGTTCCCCTTCAAGCTTCTGGCTTTCAAAGATGGCCGCACAACCGTGCTCGCACCCGGCGGAGACCCACACCAGCTGTTCCGGAGTTCCACCCCCTCTTAACCTACCTGCGGTACCCACGACACCGGAGGGGCTGACGACTCTACCCACAGAATGGCATGAAGTCGGAGACGGGAGAAGGCGGCAACAATGAAGGGTATCGTATGAATAGGGGCCGAGGCCGATGGCAGCAAACCTGGGGCCTGCTCAGATTAGCCGACGATAATTGGGGGCTATAGCGGGACGCTTGGGGGTGGGGTTTGAGGGCGTGCGGGGATCTTTTTCTCCCAGAGTGGCCAACCAAATTACCACGCACGTAGGCTGCCTTGGAACCCTTCAGAGTGGATGATGGGAGGGGAGCCTCCGCTGCTATTGATGGATGGGGTGGGGAAGGGGTACTGTGGGCCCGTTTATAGCCTACTGGCATCCACTTTTGAGGCCTCCGGGTCCTCCAACGGACACTGACACTGAGCCCGCTCTTGGCACGTAAAATGAGGAGCTGCAGGGACATGGGGGTGCTTGGCCCGAACTGTAACGGAATGGGACTGGTATTTGTGTCACTAACGCCTCACCCCAAGGGGGTGCCGACGGCGCATTCATGAGCCTCGACAGGCTGACTAAAGCATCTCCCATCGACTCTCTCGATATAGCACTGCCTGACATAGCTGAACCACAACACCACACAACCGAATAGAGTGCACGCATGACTTCTCATACGCCACCGACATTCTACATGCACCTACCTCCACACGACCCAACACACACACACACGCACCAGGATACCAAGCGGGAGCACCTGATGGCCTGTCGCACACTACCCTATCTACCAAGACGGCTTTGGGGTGCCCACCCGAGATTGGCACAACATTACTTGCCAACGACCAAGCCACATGACAAATTTACAGGAGATTACACTCTGGAGATGGTGTCCCGGCACTTGCCCCCTCCCCCCCCCGGCCTTTTTTAGGTATCCCCGCCAAATGAGGGTACCACCCCAAGGCTTACATAGCCACCCTGCATAGCAATTACACTGGCCCCAATCTACTGCAGAAGTTGTCGGTCCCTAGCCCCTAAACCAAGACAAGGTTTTTTTCAAAATGTTTGAATGTTTCATCCAATATGCATAGTACTGTCTACATTGTTAAAAAGTTCAGAATCAAACTGCCTGACCCTCCTGTGTGGCGCACGCACTATACGCGTCCACGGGGAGCTGCAGGCATCATGTTGTTGGCGTTAAGCTATGTAGCGTGACATGGTCATGGCTCATGGACCTACATCTCACACTTGCGCTGGACGCAGTGGAGGTGCCGTTCCATGTACGCCAACAAAGTTTGGCAGTTGGTAAGACCAGGCAGTGGTTTCTTAGTTCTGGGTGTGCCTATGGCACGCACTTCTTCTTTCTATTCTCTTTTCTCCCTTCCCTCTTCTCTTTTCCTTTGGGACCGTGGGACGATGCTGGAGGGTGGAATGGGGGCGGGGCGACTATTGGGGGGCAATTGACCATTGAACAAAGCACGATGAGGGCTGAGAGAGCAAAGGTGTGTGTGTTGCCTGGCAGACCCCCCCCCCCCCAACAATACATATGGAGATAAATCTCACTACACTAAACGTGAAGGGCCTGAATGCCCCTAGAAAGCCCCTAGAAAGCGGCGCCTAATGTTCCGCGAGCTAAAAAGAATGAAAACAGATATTGCATTTTTGCTGGAGACCCACCTCCCAAAACACGTGCAATTTAAACTGCGAGACCACACATATGGCTCCACACATGAAGCCAGGGCACACAGGAAGCGCAACGGGGTAGCAATATTGATACAAAATAGTTGCCCTTTTCAAGTCTCAAAAACTGAAATCGACCCGGACGGGAGATACATTGTCCTCTCTGGCACTCTTTACTCACACACAGTCCACCTCATTAACATATACGCACCTAACCAACCGGAACAGAGATTCTGGGATCAGATACAGGACATGGTGTGGTCTTTGCCGCGCGGCATCGTGATTATGGGGGGGACTTCAATGCGGTGCCGTGTCCCGCCGTCGACAGGAGTGCACACAGAGGGATCCCGAGATCTCAGGGAAGAGGGGGACAAGACAAACTACTACACAAGTTCATAGCGAGCACGGGCTTGATAGACGTATGGAGGGCGCATCATCTAGGTGAGGTTGACTACACCTTTCATTCCGCAACACACGACTCATACACAAACTCACCTTAGCAGCTAGGAAGGCAGTGGCGGCCACGTGGCTGCAACAGGACAACCCAAAGGTACCAGAGGTTATAGCAAGAATTAGGGAGATCCATTTGATGGATGAATTGACAGCCAGATTAAAAGGCTCACTTCAAAAATTCCTTAAAATATGGGAACCTTGGGACAGCAGCGACATGGGGCAGGGTTGAGATGGGTACCCAACCTCACAGACCGCATGGTCCACCTGCCCTCCCTCCCCACCCCCCCCACATAGCACTAACAGGTGCTTGTCACCTTTGTTCGATAAACTCAAAATAGGTCCCACCTCCCATTTACTTTCCCCTCTTTCTCTCTCTTTCTCTTTTTTCTTCCTCTGTTTGCTAGCCCAGTCCAGGAGAAAGGACTGATCGACGTTGTTAGATATCTGATGCAGAATATAGCTGGTGTACAATACAGGGGGTATCTGCTGATGCCCCTGAGTAACGGAAGATGATCCACCCTTATGCTATGAAATGCTTTATGGTTCTGTGAAGTTATCACTGCATACTTAAATGCATGTCTGGTATTCTGGCAATGTCAATCTTATTTCAAAACCCCTTGACGAACTGCCAAATTGTAATTACTTGTGTAGGATATGCATTGTTCAAAGGCATGTTACTTTTTCCTTTCTCTAACATGTTATATTGTATTGCACTATAACTGACTTTTGCACAAGTCATGTTGCTACTGTTATGTTCGCTGACTCTGTTGATGAAAAAAAAAAGAATAAAAAAAAAAAAAAAAAAGTACTCATGAAAGTATTAGCGACCAGGATGCAAGCACTCTTACATGACCTAATTCACCCAGATCACACTGGCTTTAATAATGGCAGGGAAGTCACAGACCGCACCCTTCGCCTCTTCTCACTGCAACATCTTGCACGTCACAAAGAGAAACACATGCTCCTACTATCCACCGACACAGAGAAGGTTTTTGACCATATTAACTGGGCCTTCATGTTCTCTACTCTATCTACGATGGGCTTTGGTGTCAAGCTGATGAGCTAGATTATGGCCTTATATAGCAGGCCTAATGCCAGGGTAAGGGTCAATGGAGCTTTAATATCTAGTTTTCCAATACACAATGGCACAAGGCAAGGTTGTCCCTTCTCGCTCCTTCTATTCGCAATATACCGGGAGCCATTCCTCATCGCAGTTCGGCAAAACCAAGACATCTTGGGCTATCGGTGGAAAACATTAGAACATAAGTTGGCTGCCTACGCAGATGACCTTCTCTTTTTCGTAATCAACCCACGGGTTGCCTTGCCATGCCTGATGAGGGAATTTGAGGACTACGGCAACATATCAGGTCTCAAATTGAACCTCATGAATTGCAAAGTAGTAAATGTCTCTGTTTCATCAGCAAACTTCACAAATTTATGACCACACTTCCCTTTCCACTAGTGTACACAGAAAATGAAGTATCTTGGTACGTGGGTGATGGAAAACCCGTCAGACCTGTATCACTCCTGGTTGGGTTATCAAGTGGTGGTTATCAAGATGAACATCCTGCCTAGGCTGCTCTACCTCTTCCAGGTGATGCCTATCTCCCTACCCAGGTCATTCTTCTCTGCCCTAAAGACGACGGTAATCCATTATGTCTGGAGAGGTGAAAGATTCCGACTTCGGCACTAACTACCATGCTTCCCTAGGAGATATGGAGGACTAGCCCTCCCAGACTTTAAGAAGTATCAGCAAGCCGCAACTATGCAATGGATACTAGACTGGCACTCGGTCCACCTGCATCAGCAGTGGCCTCTTTTAGATAGGGGAGGGCTGGATATGTCACTACATGCTGTGGTATGGTTAGGGAGATCCGAGAAATTAGATCACATGGCAGCAATTCTCCCATCAATCATACATTCAGGACTTGGAGACATGGAGAGCCCTGCATAGAGCGGACCACATCTCTCCTACACCAAACTCTTTAATACCTCTACAACACAATAAAAGTCTGGGAGGACCACCTGGCGCATGGACCTTCATTGATGGGAGACCGTACACCCTAATCCTTAAGATATTAGGTAATGATGACGTGATGAGTCTCCAAGACATATTGGGCGGAGCAACTCGGCGCCCCTTATTAAATTCCGCTATACTTAATTACGACATTATTACAAGCAGATACCTAATAGAATACTGTTACAATGAAACTTGACATGGTTTGAAAGTATATGTGAAAAGGGAACTGCCATAGTAAAGGCTATCTCTGTGCTCTTCTAACATCTTCTGACAGGTGATAGACCCAAAACAACAACCTTTAAGAGGTACTGGGAGGGATTACTGGGTAAAACATTTACAAACACACAATGGGAATCACAAGAGCTCCATCAGCTCCAGATATCAAGAAACTAACTACAAACTATTATCTGGATTATTATCTGGATGGTACCGCACTTCTGTCCTCCTTCACAAGATATTTCTGGATGTCTCTCCTCTGTGCTGGAGATGTGTTTTGAGAGAGCATATATGGTGGAGCTGCCCCAAAATCGTACCTTTCTGGGAAATGATACGAGACACCATGTCTGGATTTTTTGGAGAAGCACAACAACTTTTTGCTGAATTGGCTCTGCTGCATCTCACCACCGCACAGATCTCAAAACCTAAAAAACCTAAAAAAATCTATCATTCAGCACCTACTCAATGCGGCAAAATCTCTCATACCGGTCCTATGGAAACAAACAATAGCTCCCACCAGAGAACAGTGGTTGTGTCAAGTGGAGGACATTCAGGCTGCGGAGGCAACCTAAGCCGCATTTCTGGGCTGGAGTGACAAACACAAGGAACACTGGCAACCCTGGTTCATGTATATAGCAGGTGAGACGAATGATGGTGCCGGCGGGGCTGCGGACAGGTGGCTGGGGCCCGCGGACTGAGATCTCACACCTCTCCTTTTCACCTCCAGAATCTCGACCCACCTAATATAACGCTCCTTATCCTACCCCTCTACTCTCTCTGTACACCTACCCTCCGACTTCTTCTCATAGCCACTACCTCCATTTCCTCTCTTTTCATCAACTTATACCTCCACCGCAGACACGACCTCATGTAGATATACCAGACATAGACACAGGCACCCCCAGGACACATACACATGTGTGGTGGGAGACGTGGCCACAATATAGGTTCCTACTAGCTCATAAGCCTGAGAACTTTAATTTGGAATACACACTCTTCACGGGTCACTATACTGTGCAGAAATATACTATGTTTTTTGAGTATAGTTATTGTTGCTCACACTCTAAATGGGGAGAATCTCTGTCTCGCCATAAGTTTACAGTGAACACGGCCTGAACAAAGGTACAATCCATCTCAACTCCAAAGCTTAAGGAAGATAGTTCTACCTCAGGGTGCATTTTCACTACAGCATACTGGGTTGATCAGTCTTTTTACGCCTTAACTGTATACTCTCAATACTACACGTTGGAAGCAATCTGTGCATTTTGTCATACTGCGGTTATATACTTGGGAGCCTTACCTTTACTATCGTACTGATAAAATCTCAATAAAACAAGATTTGCACAAAAAAAACAAAAAAACTTTTTCTTACATGTCTAAAACCAGATCACATCCTTAAGACTTTAGGTTGTAAAACATTTTAGTTGACCACTGTATACAGAGCACAATATGTTTTTCACAAGAATTCAAGACTTCAGATATTTTTTATTCAGATGTACTGTAGCTTTGATACAAGCTCTGAAAAAGAGAGATCTCTAAGGAACTGAAAGATAATGCAATCCAATGTCTTGCAATATGAATACATTGTCCCACTAAAATACATTACAACCTACTACAGGCAGCCATAATAAATGAAACAGTGTTTCATTAAGGAGCCTGACACAATATCTATTTGAAATGATATACGGATTCTACAGCAGAGACAGTGGGATTGGTCAAATGTGAGAAACATAGTGGTGCATGATGATATCAATCAATATCAAAAATAAATTGGCATCGGAAAATCCAAAAGAGCTAATCAATTATAGGCTTACTAAAATGCATTTGAACTTTCCATAGCAACATCAACTATCTAACAATTAATATTCCCAAAGATGATGCCCAGTGAAACAGAACGTTACATAAATCCTGCTTCTGTACTTGACTGTGATAGAATTTTATTGAGAGGCATGCTGGTTAAGAAGATATAGGATTAGGAGAAGGCAGGTCAATAAAACAGGGCAATTACTCATTTTGTTAAGCTTGCAAATTTCATTGTGGACAGGTGACCTAAAATACCACTACAACATTTGCTACTCATAAGTATAGCTATATGTGTGAATTTGTCTATGTGTCTATGTATGTGGGTGCATTTGATCAGTCCATTGACTGTAGTAATGTGTGGGAGCAAGAAGCATTAATACACATTAGAATAGCTTTCATGGAAAATAAAGCTATGAAGATTGTGACATCAAAACCTAAATCATAATCCGTTTTTACTGATGACCTTTTTGACAATCCTGCTTACAGGCGCTTCCTGGTAGTTAAGAGACTTTTGGTCACCTAACTAACACTGGATGTCCTCACGCTATGCATGAGGACATTCACAGCCAGCTAAAACGCAATAGGAAAGCATTTCAAGAACAGGCAATAAAGACAATGATGCAATGGTACAGCACTCCAGCCAAGAGATACAGAATGGGCAGGGGAGCAACAGATTTGTACACTCATGTCCACTTGTGGTGAGATAGAGCAAAATTACAACCCTTATGTAGGGAGGTTGGGGATCTCCTAACTAAAGTATTTGGGAGGTTGTTTGACCTTAACCCATGGGTGTTTCTTTTGGCCAGATCGGTAGATGGCCTGATATTCAAAGCCTAAAAACATATGAATAGAATCACACTGGCAGCTAAGAGGGCACTGGCAGCAAAGTGGTTGTGAGATGTAGCCCAGAGTCTGATACAGAGGGTTAAGAAAAATTACCTTATGGAAAAAATAACATTCATACTGCACAACTCCACACAATCCATGGATTGAATTAGAGATTTGAGGGGGTCAGTCATAGGGGCTGGGGGGAGATCGACAGGGATATTGGCAATCGATTACAAATGTTGCAGGGGAAAACACAGATCTCACACAGTTTTATTTTGTTATCTTTTTGGGAATGCTTATGTATGTTGCTATTATCTACAGTATTTTTGTGACTGGATTCTGCCGGTGTATACTACAAATAAAGAATAAAAAAAAAAAAAAGAAGAAACCACTCCATGTTGAAGATTAATTGAAAAGTAGAAGAAGAAACCATATTTATTCTGGCAGAACAAAGCATAGAAAGCATTGTGGTAGAACAATGTACAGATGTAATTCTGGTAGAACAATGTATAGGCAGAATTCTGAAGGCACAGTTTAGAGATAGACATTTCTCCTCCATAAATAAAAAAAAAATCGATCTATTGTGCGTACCATGACAGAGTTTAAAACTACCAATCATATAGGCCACTGGTAGTTTGACTGGTTTGAAGCTTAATTTATCTCCACACCCTAAACTATCTATGGGTACGCATTTCTATTGTGTCACAAGTTTCATTGTTCCAATAGTGCTGAGATATGAATTGAAGTATCTCGGCAATTAAAAAAAACAAACAAAAAAAAAAAGAATAAAAACATACACACAGACAAAAACTACCGAAAATAACAGTCTGAGAGTTTGTTAATCCATATGTTAAGAATTTGAGAAAAGCCTTAAACCCACTGCTACTCATGCATTCTTAGTGACATCTATATTTTAATCTACACGCTGTTACTGCAATTAGTCACAATTATTTGAATTAAAGAAAGGGCAACAGATGGTACACTGTTTGAGCTAGAAACCAATGTATCAGTTAATTCTAAATAAATTTTCACTGAATACATAAAGAAATAATGCATCTGAAAATTGCCGAGGTATGACCCTGGAAACAAAACATATATTGCACTCACAGATAATTGCATTTGACTGCGTTTGCGCTATTAAGAAAAACACGTTTTTTTGTTGTTGTTGGTTTTCTAATTGCATGATGTTTGAAATGCAGCATGCAGAAACATGGAACTTAAGGGACACTATAGGCACCCAGATCACTTCATCTCATTAAAGTGGTCTGGGTGTAGTGTCCCTGTCCCGTAGCCCTGCAATGTAAAACGTTGCATTTTTAGAGAGTTAAGATTGCCTTTAGTGGATGTCTATCAGACAACCACTAGAACTGCTTCTTGCTGTTTCATGAAGTTTAAAGGACCACTCTAGTGCCAGGAAAACATACTCGTTTTCCTGGCACTAGAGTGCCCTGAGGGTGCCCCCACCCTCAGGGTCCCCCTCCCGCCCGGCTCTGGAAAGGGGAAAGTTTTTAAAACTTACCTTTTCCAGCGGTGGGCGGAGAGCTCTCCTCCTCCGATCCTCCTCTTCTCCTCCCCGTCGGCTGAATGCGCACGCGTGGCAAGAGCTGCGCGCGCATTCAGCCAGTCACATAGGAAAGCATTCATAATGCTTTCCTATGGACGCTTGCATGCTCTCACTGTGATTTTCACAGTGAGAATCACGCAAGCGGCTCTAGCGGCTGTCAATGAGACAGCCACTAGAGGAAATAGGGGAAGGCTTAACCCATTCACAAACATAGCAGTTTCTCTGAAACTGCTATGTTTATGAAAAAATGGGTTAACCCTAGAAGGACCTGGCACCCAGACCACTTCATTAAGCTGAAGTGGTCTGGGTGCCTAGAGTGGTCCTTTAACGCTGGAAGTCCTTACGCTTTGCATGAGGATGCACAGCATCTTGCAAAATATATATTATATTCAATAAACCCTATTGACAATCCGGTTCATTATCAAAAGTTACAAAATGTTAGCTGTTTGCAATGACCACATCAAACAAAAACAATTTAAATAGCTCAACACAACCAATTCTTTAAGTTGTTTACCCAAAATCAACTGAAAATGTAACTCATAATGACTTCTTCAGTCTCAAAATATTTCAACCCCTTCACGGAAAGCATCTTTAGTGCTTAGTAGAGCACCCTTTCGCTGTTATGACCTGTTGCAAATGAGATGCAAAGCCAGACACCAGCTCCTGGCAGCATTCCTCAGGAATCTTAGCCCATTGCTAATGAGCAATGGCCCCCAGTTCACTAATATTCTTGGGTTTGCATGCTGCCATTGCCTTCTTCAAATCCCACCAGAGATTTTCTATCTTCTATCTATCTGTGAAAAATGCAAAATACAAATATGAACGCTAACTTTGTCCAGAGTTTGAGACTAACTGGCTACCAAAGAAGACTGGACAATCTCCATTGGGAATAGCCTGGGCTGTCTACTTTTGCAAATGGAAATCATTTTATTTTTTTATTTCTGAGCTGCCATTTGGTTTTAATGGCAATATAGACCCAGTAAACCAATCAGGCTAATTTCAATGTGTATAAAGTGAAAAGTGGAAAGCTCTATATTTGACCCTGTAACAAAACATCATAAAACTTGTACATCGGGGAACTGTTGTACCAGTGAGACATAGATGAACACTAACATGCATATTTTATTTCAGTAAATGCTAACAGTATTATGACATTCACAGTTAAAATGTCATGCAGAGCTAAGAAAATAAAATGTCTTAATTTCTCACACTTTCTTTAGATTTTCTTCATATTTAATTATGTTTCATATATATCATGTTTCATATATAAATATGTGATGTGAAACGAAAGCTCTGTTACTCCTGAACAAAATTATATATAATAGGTATGCAGTATGGTATGCACTTAAAAAGAAAGAGGTAAATGATAAGAAGAGGTTTTGATAAGAACTCAGTACACTTGCCTCTATCCTTAAGGGGTGAAATCGGTTGTACAAGTTCTGATCTGACATCACTGTGTGTTTACTGTGGATGTTTTTATCCCATGTGCTGTTAATTGAACTTTAATCACATACATGAGGCTCCTGCAGGATTTAGCAGGCACTTAATAGTGCAGGAGAAAAGGAATTCTAAATTAAACAGACTGTGTAATATAGGTTTAAACATTAGAGCTCTCTTTACAGGAAATGCATAGAAAGGCTGTGTAAATCACAGGTAGGGGAGGTGTGGCTAGGGCTGCATAGGCGGATTGATTTATCTTTTAAATTGTAGAGGATTGAACAGTGATTCTGCAGGGGCATGATCTGTACACCAAAATCACTTCAAGGTATACTTGTTTTGGTGCTTAGAGTGTGACTTTCAGGCTCAATGGATTCTAATATTAACTGTACATCCCTAAAAAAACATATATGACATTTATGAATTGAAAAAATAAATATATATATAAAAAAAATCAAAGTTACAAAGGTTATTTTGCAATAATTTATCAACATTTTGAGTGCAACAATTTCTGCTTTTCAACTCCCACAGAATTTTTTGAAAGCAAGCTCTGGCAAATGTAAAGTGTTTTCCTGTAAATAGAAAGTAATTTTCTCCATCAACAAATTAAATTGATCAGAAAGATTCTTACAAAAGCTTTACAATGTCCTTCTAAAAAACATTCATTTGTACGCATTCTTATAAAGTAGGAGAAAATAACCTTTCAACATAAAACTAGTTTAAAGCACCCACAATGGATAAAGGAACATTAAATGTTACTGGTCAAAAAAGAGAATTAACTATTTAAATGTTTCAATTCAGAGTCATCTTCAAGAATAGCTACAAAAAACAACAACAACATTCCTACCCACCTATCCAGACATAGTTCACAGTATTCATTATTTAATTTGAGCTATACATGACTTATACATTTTATTTATTAGGGATGTGCATGGGGAAAAAATTTGGTTAGCTTCTTCCGAAATTCTGGACTTCGGCAATTCGTGAATTTGGCACTTTGGCAATTCCCTAAGCCTAACCCTACCACTAACCCTAACCCTAACTCCTACCCCTACTAGTGTTAGGGATAGGGTTAGGGGTAGGGTTATGGGTTAGGCTTAGGGAATTGCCGAAGTGCCAAATTCACGAATTGCCGAAGTCCAGAATTTCGGAAGAAGCAAACCAAATTTTTTCCCCATGCACATCCCTAATAAATAAAATTTATACGTCATGTATAGCTCATCATTCCCTTAATTTTCCCTCCCTCTCCTGTTTTGCAATTTTTCAGAAATCCGAAGCAATTCGGCACTTCCGAAATTCAGCACTTTGGCAATTCGGTTCGGTATGGCACTTTGGCAATTCGGTATTTCGCCAATTTGGAAGCATCCGAATGACTGAATTACCGAAATTCGTTTGAATTTTAATTCGGACCGAAACAAATTTTACATGTCTATTATTTGTTGCTATCTTACCTGACAGCGAACCAATGGTAAATTAATTAATGAAGACAGCTTTACTCCTTCCCACGTGTACGTTTGCCACATACTACTGGAGGAGTGTAGCAGCCGGCCTCCTGCTCACCGACTATGGTCCAGGTCTGGGACAGCGTTTGGGAGTTACCCTGCCCAGCCGGCACTAGTAGCTTTCCCTGGGTGCCCCTGGTTCAGCACTTTCCCTTCATGCGAATAGAACCGAATGCTGGCTCTCTGGCGGCCTTTTGGTTGAACCAAACCCACGAATAATGGGGGTTCAGTCTGTGTCTGTGGGGGGGTCAGTCTGTGTGTGGGGGGTCAGTCTGTGTGTGTGTGTATGGGTCAGTCTGTGTGTGGGGGTTCAGTCTGTGTGTGTGGTGGTCAGTTTGTGTGTATGGGTCAGTCTGTGTCAGGATGGTCAATCTGTGTGTGTAGGGGGAGGTACAGTCTGTGTGTATGGGTTAGTCTGTGTGTGTGAGGGGCTCAGTCTGTGTGTGTGTGTATGGGTCAGTCTCTGTGTGTAGGAGCATTCTGTGTGTGTATGGGTCAGTCTGTGTGGGGGCACAGTCTGTGTGTGTATGGGTCGGTGTGTGTATGGGTCAGTCTGTGTGTGTGTGTGTGTGTATGGGTCAGTCTGTGTGTGTGTGTGTGTGTGTGTATAGATCAGTCTGTGGATTTGTATGGGTCAGTCTGTGTTGGGTGGCAGTCTCTGTGTGTGTGTATGGGTCAGTCTGACTATGGGTCAGTCTGTGGGTTTGTATGGGTCAGTCTGTGTAAGTGCTAGAGCTCCAAAAGAAGATACCTGTCATCTCGTGACCTCCAGTTTACCTGATGGATAGACAGCCTTGTCAACCAGCACGGATCTGATTGTGTCACCTATTCCCTGCAAGGTAAGATCAGGGAAAGGGGAATATTCTTTTTTTTTTTTTTAAAACAATGATTAAAGTAAAAATCGTAAAGCTCTTCCCTACCCCACTCTCTACACCCCCCTGAACACAGTACACTCTCACAAACAGTGAACCCCCCACATACAGTACACTCCCATCCAAACAGAGTACACATTTGCATACACATAAACACACAGTGTACCCCTCACACACATCATCCTCTTTTCACCGACTAGAGAGGAAAATCAGCCTGACGGCAGCATTCATTACAGACTGTAGCGGGGCAATATGGCTTTTGTGAAGACCAATTAGGAGAGGGTTGCAATAATCCATGCAGGAAATTACTAAAGCTCCTTGGTAGCACCTTGCATAAGAAAGGGGCAGATGTGGTTATTTTTTTTTCAATTTGACAATTTTTTTTGAGTCAAAAGCGTTTCAACGGGATACAGAATATAAAAAGGTAAGGGTATTTATTGCCATCCCCATCGCAGTCGGGATCATAGGGTTAGAACAGTACAGCCAGTAGTTGCAAAACAATATGTACATTGACATTAAGAAAGGTTGCGTATTCCCATTTAAGTTTGGTGCCGTGGCTATTTACTCAATTAGTGCTTCCTGTCACATCCAGTGTATTACTGATTAGTCATTCTGGGCATCTATTAATTAGAAGCATATCTTTTGCCACTAAATCTTAGCCTTTATGGCATCACCCTTACTATACTGTTACAATAGTACAACATTGTTATTGGATTCACCCATGTGGTCTTGAATAACTTTTTCAGGACGGTGGGAAATAAGAACGCTTTCTCAAAATAGGGCATGATACGTGTGGGTGGTTGTATTGGATGTTGTGTGAGCACCGCTTTAATCTGTAGATATGAGTACAATGCTCTGGACGGCAGATTAAACTACCCCTGGAGGTCTGGAAACCGAAGTAAAACAGTTTCGTCAAAAAGATGTCCTATAGTGGAGCAACCTCTAATCAGCCAGGGTCTAAAGTCAAAGGAGGGGCTAATTATGTGTAAGCATTTTATGGGGGTGACAAGGGTCCATGAGTGTTCCTGTCTTAATTGTTTTTTCAGGTTATTAAATGTGAGTAAGAATAGGGCTGTGTTACTGAGTACATTTGGCATCTGGGGTCGTTTGTAACATGGTATCCAAAACAGGTATTTCAAGCCCTTTGGGCAAGTCCAAAAAGACTCGATCTCGATCCACTTGGTGGGGGGGGGGGTTGACCCCTGCAGAGGAGATTATTACTGTGGAAAGCAGCACAGCTTTATAGTATCCTTTAATGTCAGGCAAGCCCAATCCAACATGTGTGATGGGTTTTTGCAGTATCCTTGTGGCGACCTAGACTTTACAGGTGACCCATATAAAATGCATCAAAAGGGTTTGTAACTTGTCTAGATAGGTCCTGGGTGTATAAATTTGTAATGTTGTAAGTAGGTACTGGAATTTGGGAAGTATGGACATTTTTACTGCTGCCAGTCTCCCCAACTATGTCAAGAATTTTGTATCCTATTCTTTGTGTATTCGTTATCTCTCTCAATATCGGTTTGTAGTTTTGTTTCAGGAGGTCCGTCAGATTCTTTGTGAGTTTAAGTCCCAGAAATGTGATAAAGTCCGATCTCCAATCCAAAGAGAAGGAAGTGCAGAGCGCTTGTACCTCCATCTCTGGTATGCCCAACCCTAATGCTTGCATCTTGGTTACATTTAATTTATAATAAGATAGTTTGCCGTATTCCGTTGTTGTCTGTAATAGATTAGGGAGGGAAACCTTGGGCTGCGTCAGAGTCAGTAGCACATTGTCTGTGAATAAATTAAAATTATATTCCCATCCCCCTATCTAGTTGCCATGGAAGTGTGGCTTTTAATCTTCTGTGCTAAAGGTTCTAAGGCCAGAATGTATAGTTGAGGAGACAGGGGGCAGCCTTGCCTCATCCCATTTTATATTGTGAAGGGGTTAGACAGAAAACCGGCATTGAGCACATGCGCCATCGGATTGCTGTACAAGGCCCTCACCACTGCCAGGAATCACCCAGGGATGCCAAATTTAAGTAGCACCGCCTCTAGGAACCCCCAATGCAGACTGTTAAAGGCCTTTTCCGCATCAAGGGACACCAACAAGCCTCCCGAACATGATTTTCTGAAACTGTGCATCACGCTCACCACCTTATGGGTGTTCTCAGACCCCTGGCATCCTGTCACAAAACCCACTTGATCAGAATGGATTACATGGGGTAAAATCTTACTGAGTCGGGTTGCATATATCTTTGCGAACAGTTTTGCCGTCTGTATTTAAAGGCGATATGGGCCTAAAGTTTTGAGGTATGATAGGTGGTTTACCTGACTCCGGTAGTGTGACAACATGTGCCGCAAGTATATCAGTGTGCAAGTGTTCAGTGATATCAGCGCTGGCAAACAGTGTAACCAGGTGAAGAGTTAGCGTGATGCAGAATTTTTTGTAGTAGAGGTTGTCCAGGCCATCAGGTCCTGGTGCTTTACCCAACGGCAGTACTCGAATAGCGTCAGCCACCTCCTGTTCCGACAGTGGACTGGTCAATCTGCCTGCTGTGCTGTGGTCAAGTGGGGTAAATTAAGGTCCGTCAGGTAGAGAGCAAATCCTCACTCTTCGGTTGACATAGCTGGGGGTCCTGTTTTAAAATTGTACAAATCCACGTAGTATCATGCAAATTTGTCACTGGTATCTTTTGGAGCATGTATATTGGTTCCCATTCGCGTTGTGAGATATGCTACCTTTTTAGAGGCTTGTCTCACAATCAGTCTAGCAGCTAAGAGCTTACTCGCCTTGTTCCCCTGAGCATAAAAATTACCTTTGAGGCGTTCAAGCTGATAACTGGTGGCCCGAAGGGCTTACTGGTGAATAAGTCTAATCAGGGAGAGGATCTGGTTTCTAAGGGATAGAGATGGTGTTAGTTGGTTTTGCACATTTAGTGTGTAAAACTGTCTTTTGAGGGGTCCAAATCTAGCTTTTTGTGGGGAAAGGGTAGTGTCTAATGCTGGATTAAGGATATGGTTGAAATCCCCACATAATATTGTATTTCGTTGGCGTATAGCTGTCACCCTCTTCAATGCCATACGGAGGAAATTAATTTGATTTGTATTTGGTGCATAGATTGATACTATCTTGTACATCATGTCATTAAAAGAGCCTACTAAAATAAGGTACCGTCCGTTCGTGTCAATGTCTTAGGAGTGTGCCTGAAAAGATAGGTTTTTGCTGATAAGTATAGATGTACCCTTTGACATAGTAGAGGAAGTTGAGTGAAATTGTATAGGGTAATCCCTGGACAATAAGGGAGGGTGATCTTGTGTGCGAAAGTGGGTTTCCTGTAGACATATGATGTCTGCGTCGTGTGTCCTGAGCTCTCGGCTCAACAGGTGCCTTTTCATTGGTATATTGAGGCCTTTGACATTATACAAGTAGATCTTCATGGTGGGTCATAGATTTGTGTGCTGTATGAGTATACAAACTTCAAGATATATATAGAGCTCCACTCCTCCCAGCTCTATCAAGCAAAGTGAAGTATCTCTGTGGATGAATGGCATTACGACTGCAATCCAGTAGCCCCCGACCAACCCGCCTATTGGTCGGGAATACTGCACAACTCTCATGGAAACATACAAACCAAATACAGAAGCGCACAAAGGGCCACGTGGGAAAACAGCCCTGCACCACCCACCCTGCACCAAAAAGTGAAACAAAGAAAAATAAGAAAAATATACGTTGAAAGTCCAAGTTGTTCAGGTTAAGGCCTTAGGTGCACGGAGCACTCACAACATGCGACCGCTCACCGACAGGTCCAGGACACCCTCCCGCGGGCTATGTTTTTAAGATGGAATCTACAGGATTTGGCAACATACTGGATTTGAGTCTCAAAGGTGAGGCATGACGCCAAAGTATGACGCCAAGACAGCGCGCTTGCAATGATGGACGTATGTGGATACCACTAACTTGAAGGGAGAGCAAAAGAGGAGGAGGAAAGACAAGGAGCTCAGTTTTAGAGAGATTGAGTTTTAGAAAGCGGAGGACATCCAGTCATAGATGGAAGAAAGGCAAGCAGTGACACGTTGCAGGATGGCAAGGGAGAGGAGAGATATATCTGGATGTCATCAGCGTACAGGTGGTAGTTGAATCCAAATTAGGTAATAAATTTGCCAAGAGAAGCAGCATGAAGAGAAAATAGAAGGGGACCAAGGACAGAGCCTTGGGGGACTCCAACCGAGACAGGATGAGGGGAGGAGGTATCATTAGAAAAGGAGACACTGAATGAATATTGAGAGATAAGAGGAAAACCACGAGAGCAGAGACCGAGTGATTGAAGAGTTTGAAGAAGGAGAGCATGATCAATGCTGTTAAAGGCAGCTTTGAGGAAAAAGGGAGCAGGGATATGGGATGATAAAGGGGGAGGACGGGTCAAGAGTTGTTGTTTTTTTCAGGATAGGTACTACAGTGGCATGTTTAAGGTCAGCAAGGACAACGCCAGAAAAGAGAGAGCAGTTGAAGATGTGTGTTAAGGAAGGCACAAGACAAGGGGAGAGAGATCTGATAAGGTGAGATGGGACAGGATCGAGCAGACAAGTGGTGGGGCGAGAGGAAAGAGAACGGCAAGGTTGGGAGAATTCTTTCCTTAGCTATTCAATCATGTTGGTAAAGTAGCATGCAAAGCTATCGGCTGTAAGGTTACTTTGGGGGGTGGCCACAGCAGGGCGAAGAAGAAAGTTAAGTGTCAAAGAGATGCCTGAGATTGCGGGAGCATGAACTAATGAGAGAGGAAAAGTATGACTGTTTGGTGAGGGCAAGGGCTGCGCTGTATGAACACAATATGAATCTATAATGGAGATAATCTGTCTGGGTGCAAAACTTCCTCCAGGAGTGTTTAGCACAATGGGAGCATCTTTGCAAGTAGCGTGTTGATTTAGTATGCCACGGTTGGGGGAATGTCCTCCTCGAGGTGCATGTTTGGAGTGTTCAAGGCAGAGGTGAGGGTAGTGTTATATGTGGAGATGACCAGTGAGGGACAGGAGAGGGAAGGAATGGATAGCAGTTGTGAATCAATATCAGCTGCGGGAGGTCAATAGAATTAAGGTTCCTCCTGAGTTGAGGGGGCTTAGGTTAAGGCTGTTGGGTGAGGGGGTACTTGAGAGCAAACAATAAGAGGTGGTGATCAGAGAGAGGAAATGGAGTGTTGCAGATATTAGATGCTGTACAAGCATAAGAGAAAATTAGGTTGAGGGTATTGCCAGCTACATGGGTGGGATAATTAGCCCACTGCGATAGCCTGTGGGAGGAGGTAATTGAAAGTAGTTTAGAGGCTGCTGAGGTCAAAGGTGGGTTAATGGGAATATTAAAGTCACCGAGAATTAGGGATGAAATATTAGAAGAGAGGAAGTAGGGTAGCCAGGCAGCAAAGTGGTCAAGGAAGAAGAGAGGTGAACCAGGGGGGTGATAAATAACAGCAATGTTAGCAGAGAAGGGTTTGAAAAGGCGAATTTAATTAATTTCAAATGATACAAAAGAGAGGGAAGGGGGGGGGGGTAGAGGTTTAAAGCAGTGAGGTGAGAGGATAAACTCTACACCACCATCTTTACATTCAGAGTGTCTTGGGTTGTAGGTAAGTTGAAGACCATCAAAGGATAAAGATGCAGGGGTGGCAGTGTCAGAGGGGGAGGGACATGTTTCTGTTAAGGATAGTAAATCTAGGGAACGAGAGATGATGAGGTCATGGACAGCAGTGGATTTTTAATATTGCAGAGAGTGCATTCCAGAGGGCAGTATCGAAGGAGGATTTAGAGGAAGAGTAACATAAGAGGGTATGAGATTGGTGTGGTTCCTTGAGTTAGTACATGGTGGGTTTGCTGAGATGGGACCGGGGTTTGGAGAGACATCACCAGCTGCTAGGAGCAGAAGGATATAAAAGGAAGTGAAGGTGGCAGTAGGATTTAAATGTTTTGTAGGAGGGTATATATAGAGAGGATTTGGGAGGAGTTGGAGGAGATAGGCTGGAAGAGGTATATGTAGAGTGCATGGGATGAATAGCGAGGGGAGGGGAGTAAAGTGGAAGTAATAAGGATGGTGTTGCCAGGGACAAGTGAGCAGAAGGATAGGAATATATATTAGTAATGAGAGAACTTAGTGTGAAAATGAAAATTGGAGGGGAGAACATTATTTAGAGAAAAGGTGTTTTGTTATATAAACCTGAACATATATAATCATAGACATATATACATACACATATACCTATGAGTAATTAAACCATGGTTAAGGGTGCAGTTTGTTAACAGAAGGATTTCAGGTGAGGAGAGGTTTAGTGACTTGATTGGTGTGTTTTGAAAACCAGCTGATCTGCACTATCTAAAAGTATGGTAATGACTATGAGGCGGGGTGGTGCAGGGAGAGGAGGACAGGCAGCCTTCCAGAGTTGATACATCTGCTTAGAAGATTCTGCAGGGCTTGGTTGCTTGTGAGTACTGTGTGTTGCTAACCAATGCTGTTATTTGGGGCCCAGTCTGAAATATAAGGTCTGGGGTTAGAAGAAAAAAACAACACCATTATAGGTGGACAGGCACAAATTTAAATTAAGAAATAAAGGGAAACAATAAGTAGTACATTATACACCAAATCTCATATATATAATAATATAATAACTACAACTCCTTGATAAGCACACAATGCAACCCCAATACACATGCACTCACAATGCAGTGCCTAGATGCACACACACACGCTTTACAGGCCCTTTCAGCACACACACAATCTCCAAAGCTCCTATACATGAGCACATGCTCACACTACAGCCCGTAGTTACACATAGTACACCATAAACAGACTCCTCTATACATGCACTTCACCACAGCCCCTTCTACACACCATGAAAAATTATCTTGCATCTCCTGAAAAGGTGTCTTGCCTGTAATGAGGAAGGTGCAGCAGTGGAATTACAGGGAGTGCTGGTGTTGCGGTTACACCGGGGCCTATCGAGTGGCCCGTGCAATTAGGGCCAGCCGATGGGCATATGTCTTCAGGGGCCTAAAACAGTTTTTGGACCAGGGCCCACTCTGTGTTAGTTCTGCCACTGTGCAGCAGCGCATTGAAGCAGTGATCTGAGATTGACTAAAAAAATATTTTTTTTTTCTCACAAAAATAAAATAGCGCTGGTTTTACTAACAGTGAGAGTACACTGACCTAATAACTCTTACCACTGGTGGCCACATCAAATTATGTGTGACAAATATAAAGTCTGGTAAAGTGTCATTGTCAATTACAGGACAGCTAACATCAAATTTATCACATTTACATTTATTTAAACTTTTAAATGCAGAGAAGTGAAAATTTGATGACAGTTTTCCATTAAAACAATGCATAAATATATGCAGTGCTGAAATTATTAAATTCCATCACTCACTTTAACTCGTACACTCTATGAATACTGGGTGAGCTGCAACAATAACTACAGTAAAATATCTGCAATAAAAAGTATGGTAAGTACAAGTGCCAAAATACAAACTAACATTCATAACTTTTACAAAATCAGTTAAGGAGCTGAGGGCAAGTGCATTTAGTACATAAATAGTCGGCACCTGCTAGGATTTTGCTCAAAGTTCATTTAGAGAGCTAATTTTTCTCCGGGATTTGGCAGAATTGACTTGAGTAGAACGAGGACCTGTAAATAGAAGCAGGAGATATATCTGGACACATTTTGAAAAGTCTTAATCACTGCCCAACAGCAAGTCTGATAAGAGCTAAGTACAAATATCTGAGCCACAGGTGTTCTTTCAGTCTTCAGATTGAGACTGGTCTTATTCCTGAGAAATAATTCCCATGTCTGTTCTCATTTATTTTTGCAGCCCTGCTGGGGAACTGAGAAAATCTCAACTAATTATAAAGGATCATTTCTCTCTCAGCACATAGGGAATAATGTGCTCTTAGTATGCTGGCAAAGGGTCTGCCGCACATTTCCGAGCTACGTATTTTGGATAAGGTTTTGGTCTAGTACATGTTTGGTATTTACCAGTGGAGTGTTCTGTTTATTGAGTCACACCTCATGCCAGTCACAGTTAAAATGCACGTTCTACTGTTTCTAGAATACAAATCCTCTAAAACATTGTATTTATGCTCGTACATACATTAGTGTGTGTATCATACATATCACTCTTTCTAAACCTGAACTATTTGTCATCTGGAGAAGAAGGATGAACTGTTTTCACTGTTTGAATGTTCTTTATTTTTTTCATATCTTTCTATTTCTGACACGTCATCGAAAACCAAGTGGGTGCCACAAGATTATAGGATTTTTAGTTTTCTCCTAAACTGCAGAATCTACATATCAAAGTGTATCCTTGATTGTCAGTTTGAAGCACTTTCCAATTTTGCAACAAAGTTGGAAAAAATTCCTTCTTGACCCCTGAATATTATGTATTTGCAGTTGCTGTTTAGATATGTGTTGAAAGTGAATAATAATAATAATCATCTATTGGTTTTTTAGTGAGCGTCTAAACCTTTCCTTTTTAGATATGTGTGCAGACTCTGATAAAACCACCTCTTCGTGTAGAGAATTCCATATGCTTATTGCTCTTACTGTAACAAAAACTTTCCTTTGCCTTAGACTAAATCTCCTTTCTTCCAGGCTAAATGTGTGTCCTATGTATAGTCCTGTTTATGAATACATTTCTAAACAATGGTTTGTATTATATAAATACATTTGTACATATATTTGTATAATGCTATTATATCCTCTATGAGGCACCATTTTTGTAAAGTAAACAGGTTTAAAAAGCAACATTTTTTCATAACTAAAAGGTTATATTTATTTTAATTATTTTTTAGCCCACTTCTGCACTTTTTCTATTCTTCTTTAGCATAGGTGCACAAAATTGCACAGCATATTCGAGGCTTGGTCTTATCATTGATTTGCAAAGAGGCAAAATTATATTTTCATCCTGAGAATTAATGCTTATGACAATACCTTACTGGTCTTAGCAACTGCTGATTGACATTGGGCATTGCCTAGTTTTTTTGTCTATAACAGTTCCCAAATTCTTTGTGTGTGTTGTTATCTCTAATTCATAACCATTTAGGGTGCAAGTTGCTTGTGCATTCTTTACCACGAACAGCATAACTTTGCATTTTTCTACATCAAGAATTATCTGCACTTATACATATTGATAGGCATCACATGAAAAGGTTAGCCCTGTAGTATGTAGAATTCAGAAGGTGTATACGATTAAGCAATTAGGCAATGAAGAATCTTGCAGAATATTAACTATACATATTGCAGGGCAACCATTTTCATGCGTTTTATAAATATGATAATGTATATGTGTTCCTGAAAAAATGATGGATTTGGTCACCCTGGTCTGTCTATAACTATTTGTGTGTGTGTGTGTGACTGTCTGCCTGTGACTGTGAGTTTGACTGTCTGCCTGTAACTGTGTGTGACTGGCTACCTGTAACTGTTTGTGTGACTGTGTGTGAGTGACTATGTGTCTGGGACTGTGAGCATGTGTCTGTATTTGCCGGTATATGTGTATAACTGTGTGCATCGAACTGTATGTCTGTCTGTGGAACTGTGTGCACTTGACACTGCAAAAAAATATATACCTGCATTCACATATGTGCCAACATGCACTTTTTTAACCCCTTAATGACACAACTTCTGGAATAAAAGGGAATCATGACGGAATATATCCGTCGTCTGTCCTTAAGGGGTTAAAATCTGACATAAATACCCATCACAAATATCATATGCAGTCAATACACACACATATCAAACAGGCAATACATTCGTAACAAATGTTCACACACAAATGCGGAGGCGCAGACCAGATTCCCAGCACCCTGGACCAATAGAGATCAGCACACCCTCCTCCCTGCAAGTTAACAACAGTGAAGGGAGAATGGATATAGTTTTTAAAACAATTATTAATTTAATAAAACCTTTATAAAAACAATACACCCCTATACACACACACACACTATAGATGGATGGATGAGCGGGTGTGAAGATGTTTAGCACAGGCGTTGTTAACATAAATCTTCTTTGATTGATGTAGCACCTTGTCTTGAGTTAATCAATCACAATCACAAATCTCCAAGTTTTTTTGCCTAAATCATTTGCACATCTCTTGCCATGTGATGCACATATATGATGCATGTGATTTATTTAATTTAAATGCTTTAAATGCCGTTTTATTAGTTTACATTTCTTGGTTTACCTTCCCACTAAGCAACATTGATTTCAACGTGTTTCTTTTATATTCATTACCCAATGGTACATACTGAGAAGTTTACATTTCTAATATTTGTTTGAAGATATTGCACTTATCCTCCGTGTTTTTTCACTAATGAGTTTTTACAAGTCAGTGAGTTGCAAAGCTGTCCTAATCTTATTGAAATTTGCCTTTTTAAAACGATATGGTTTAGTATATCCCATGTGCATTTACTTTTTTGAGTTTTTTTTTCCAAAAGAAACCATATTGTGATCACTATTTCCTAAGTACTCTCTTACTTGAATGTTTGCCAAAAGAGCAATATTTTTTGTTATAACCAAAACCAGACAAGTATCCTTTGTAGATGGTGCTTGTAACAATTGTGACATAAAAGTGTAATTTAACAGATCCAAAACCCTATTTCTCCTTGCTTAACTACTAGTCCATCTATCCATATTTATGTCGAGGTAATTAAAATCTCCAATAAGTAACGTGTTACTCAGATGTGCATCTTTCCAAAGTTTCTAACAGCTGTACTTTCTAATCAATGTCAACATTGGGTGGTTTATAACGTATCCCAACCCAGTATTGATTTACCTTCTTTTGCCCCAAGCAGGTATCAACCGAATTGATTTTCCTCGTCACATTCAACTTGCTTAAGATTTGGCTCTAACTCATGGTTAACATACAAACATACCACGTCACCCTGTTTTTTCTATCTTTCCTAAATAATGTGTAACCATTTCCGTTAACGGCCCATTCATGTGTCTCCTCCCACCAAGTTTCCATTATGCCTATTCTGTCATATTGCTTAGTATATGCTATTACCTCTGGTCCCCCCATTTTGTTATTTAGGCTTCTTGCATTAGTAAGCATACATTTAATATTATCATGAGTCACTTGTACTTGATGTGAATTTTTATAACTATTAAATACCTCCTCTGTTCTGATCTTGCCAACCCCTGTCTCCACCCCCTTGTCATGAGATAAAGCCCATCTCCTTTCTGTCCTATCTCCATTTTGTAGATTTCCATGTCCCTCCTCCCCACCACTACTTAGAAATCTCCTCCAACCTTCTAGCCATTCTGTCCCCAGCACAGCAAATCTTCTTCCGTTTAGGTGCAAGCCATCAAGGCTATAGAGATTGTACCCAAGCGCAAAACCAGCCCAATGCTCGAAAATGTCAAAACCCTACTTCCTGCACCATGACTTTAACCACCCATTAACCTCCCTAATCTCCTACATTCTTCTACTGTAGCGAACGGCACAGATAATATCTACCTTGGATGTCCTTTTCTTCAGTTTATTTTCCAATTCCCTAAACTCATTCATTATGAATCTTCATTTTCCTCTGTCTTGGTCATTGATACCAATATGGACCATCTCCATGTAATCTATCCACTCTGTCAGCAACATGCTGGACCCAGGCAGCCAGGAGACAGCAAACTGTCTTCATAATAGAGTCCCCCCAATAAAAGTTTAATGGTATCTACCTGTTTGTGTTCGCCTAGATTTTTCTTTATTTAGATATTGTGTGATCCTCTGCTTAGAAAAGCAGGAGAAACACACATTACATAGAAATTACTCTTAAATCTGAATCTAGCTGATTGAATCCAGTCAACAAATTAGCAATTTTCTAAATGCAATGGTTACATTTTAACTTGGTACAACTTGTGACCATTGTCTTAGTATAATCTTTGCGTATATATAGCATTAAAGCACAGGGCTAAAATTAAAATGATACTATAGACATCAAAACAACTTTAGTTTAATGAAGTAGTTTTGTGTCTCACTGCCATTTAGGAGTTGTCATTTTTGTTTACGTCTATGCAGCCCTAGCAGTACCTCCCCTTTGCTGTGACTGACATAGCCTGCATAAAAAAAAATGGTTTCATTTTCAACCATACCTTAACTTACTTTAGTAGTTTTTATCTCCTGCTCTGTAAATTGAACTTTAATCACACAGGAGGTTCGTGCAGGGTCTAGAAGGCTATTAACAGAGAAATTCTAGATTCAACAGACTGTGCAATAAAGGAAGGGTAGCCATTAGATGAATCTTTAGAGGAAGTGTTTAAAAAGACTGCATTGAGGCATGAGTGATTTAACTCCTCAATGGCAGCAAACTGAGCAGTGATTCTGCAGGGGCATTACCTGTACACCAAAACAACTTAATTTCGCTAAATCTGATTTGGTGCCCATAGTGTCCCTTTAATAAACATTTCCAAACTAACCCCTACATTCTGCAAAATTTTGTCAAAGCTGGGTTAAGCATTAAACGACAAAATTAGTTTGCTATTAATAATTAATGCTATTTCAGTGACCATTTTGCCTTTTTTCAAAGCATGATTCATTGTTCCTTTTCAACCAAAAGTAGATGCTGACCATATACTTTGCATATTCCCTGTTGTCCTACACTGAGCTACACTGAGCTTTGATAAATTGCAGTCTGTACATCTTTTACAACAGAAAAAAATGGATCACACAGAAAAAAAGATATGAGACTGATTCAACTTGTTTATATATATATAATTTTTAAGACATCGTTTAAAAGGGTCGATATGCCAATCCAGGTTAATCCCTTTTATATAATGATAAAAATAAAGATATGGATTAAAAGAACACAGAAGGGGATAACTTTGGAAGCAAAGAATGATAGATTGTATTGTGCAAACATGTGAAATAACATATTTATAAAACAAAACACATTAGATAATAATATTGATTTTATCTTTTAGTAACATTAACGTATGTCATAGTGATTGGTGGTTTTCCTACTAATACATTTTTCATTCAGGATTTATATTCTCTTCGATCTTGATATGTTTGGTGTATCGCCACCAACATTAAACATGGAACTGGCTCAATATGGAGATGAAATTGTGAAAATCGGGCACCAAACTTTTTAAATTCAGCTTTAAAATAAAATCCCATACATAAGAGACAAACTCTACTGAGACAATGTCTTTGCATCTCTACTATCTTTGTTTTAACAGACTTTAGCTATTGTTAAAAATCTAAAGATTTAGGGAATACATTCTTTTGTCACTCTGATGAGCACAGCAAAGGAGAATTGATACATGCTCAGAGGAAAGAGGGAATAAATGAAGGCTGGATGCTAATATGCTTAACATTTCAGATGATTATGTCATTATTTGATTTATTTCATCAATAATATAGGGATCCGTTCACATATGCTTTTAAATTTGGCAAGTTACCCGAGTAACACAGACTCGCCTGAATAGAGTAACCTGTAGTCATTAGACGGTCAGATAGCAGTAGCAGATCTTTGAGGAACTATACCTTTCTTGAAATATTGGTTAGATGCGTATTTTTTAGTACAGTAGAATCAATAGGGCTATAATAGTTAAAAGGCACTCTAGGCTGGTTATGGTGCATGCAGTCCCCTGGTGCTAGTCTTCTGTTCAGTATTGCCTGTGATAGTCATCTGAGTGTGGTCATCTGAAGCTCTCTGCTAATTACTCTCACTCATTGCTGCCTCAGCTAATGCTGTGGACTGCTGTGACTCTTTAATATAGACATTACTAATAATGACTTATTAACTTTCTGGAAATGGAAAATTACCATTGCCATAATGGAGTCAAGATAGACTTTTCTATTATTGAGTTGAAAATAAGGAACATTTGAAATTACTTTTTTCTCTTAAAAAAAATGTACATGAAAGGTGTATCGATGTGTTAAAGGGAATCTTCAGTGCCAGGAAAACAATCCGTTTTCCTGGCACTGCAGGATTCCTCTCCCTCCCACCCCCCAATCCCCAGTTGCTGAAGGGGTGAAAACCCCTTCAGTGACTTACCTGAGGCAGCGACATGTCCCACGTCGCTGCCTGCTCCTCCCCCGCCGCTCCACCTTCTGCCTACGTCGGCCGGTGGGCGAGACTGATCCCGCCCACAGGCCGAGGAGACCTAATGCGTATGCGCAGCAATGCCGCGCATGCGCTTTAGCGCACCCCATAGGAAAGCATTGAAAACGATTTTCAATGTTTTCCTATGGGGAATTGAGCGACGCTGGAGGTCCTCACACAGCGTGAGGACGTCCAGCGACGCTCTAGCACAGAAAACCTGTGCTATAGAGCAGGAAGTTCCCTCTAGTGGCTGTCTAGTAGACAGCCACTAGGGGAGGACTTAACCCTGCAAGGTAATTATTGCAGTTTATAAAAAACTGCAATAATTACACTTGCAGGGTTAAGGGTAGTGGGAGTTGGCACCCAGACCACTCCAATGGGCAAAAGTGGTCTGGGTGCCGGAAGTGTCCCTTTAAATAGGATAATGTACAAGACTTCAGTCTTCTATTTCCTAAACTGGTATATTACGACAAGTACGACTCAATACATTATTTCTTCCTGCGCTTGTTAGAAGTACTATTCTGTGTTTTATATTTTCCTTTAAGGGAGCGGTTATTCCTAGAATTTTTAACATCATATTTACCACTACCTTAAAAAAAAAATAATTTGTGAGATGTGAAAAATAAAATTAAATTTAAAAATCCACCCCTCTCTACTCTGGAATAGGGCATCTCCATCCTAACTCCTGTCAACCATTGTTATGTGGCTCCATCCTTTGCACCTGGCAGGCAGCACTAAGAAAGCATGATGAAAAGAGGAGAGCGTAAATAATGTTTTTTTCCCCTCTTCATTTGCATCGTGTGCCTTGGCTGTGCCTGGACTGCTCTGGCTTTTGATATCATTTCCTAAATCGATCAATTAGAAAGTTTAACATATATATGCGATTTTCAAAGTCTTGTTCAGTGGTGTAATTTCCAGTGAAGTGTCATTTTACCTGGGTTTATACACCATGCATATCTTACTGTATTTTATTTTTTTGCATAATTGAATCTATATAATTAAAACGGACATCTATGTTCTTGTGCTTTTACTATCCCTTTTAAGAACTACTGAAATTATTTTTCCCATGTGAAAGAAACAAAATATATTGCTTTTTAATCTTGTGGCAATGCCTCCAGGCCATTATTTGTAGGACAAAAAGCCTCTGGACTTCATTCAGTGTTTTGTTATGTTTTGCACATAAATAAAAAGTTTGTCTTTTCGGCCCCCATATCAGAACCAAACACCAGCATTGTCACAATTTTAAACAAAAGGGAAGCGGATTGAGTGCTCCACTTGAAAAATGTTTCTGATGAATAAAACTGTTCAGAGTTGAACAAAGACAATGCCAATCAGGCAGAACAGGCTGATAGTTATGTGTTTTATAATAGAAATGTGCAGCTTGATGTGTTAACCTGTGGGATTCAAAAGCGGGCGATCTCGGTTGCCAGGGACATTCATATAACATCCTTTATATCTGTCAAAGTGACAGCCCAAATGTTTTGTTGATTCAATGAACTAAAATGAAATGCATTGGATTGATCACTTGTCATAGAATTGCAGCAGATTTTCCAGTGTGTGTTTTAAGGAAATGAAATGTCCCGAGCAATATCTGTTTCACTGATTCTGCTAATTATCAGGCCGTTTAACAGAACTGGGTAGGACAATGCCAACCCCTTTCATGTGTGCACATTTAGATAATGACAGTGTTCACGTGTGTGAGAGTTCTTATAGATAGGATGTAGGCCACAATGTGGCATTGCTATAATTCACTTTTTTAGGTTAACTGGCATTTATTACGATACGTTATTTAACCCGAAGTGTACATTCAGCTTTTCTTGGTTTCCAAGTATGTCATGGGTTCTAGATGTTATTAATATCCAAATGAATAGCACTCATTTCCTTGACCTCGGGAACAGCAAAAGCTGTGGCAGGCCCACTGAGAAGTAAACCTGCTGTTTCAACATATTCCAAAGCTGCTGCATTTAAACACTGAGCTATCTCATCTGTGATTAACATATACATTTCCCGAGATTTAACGACTCTCTGCGGAAATTTACTGCAAACAGATTCTGTCCAATGTATGGCCCAAAGCAAGACGTAACAGGGAAGTACAGGACTATTTTATTAACAGTGTGAAAGACCCACATCCGTGAGCACCCCAAGCTATTTTACAAGATTACTAAAACAGTTGAAATGCACAGCGTATTCTGCCCATTGTGGTCTTTACATTCTGTAATATAAAGCAGGTAGGGAAAATAAATTACATTAAATATCCCAGTAAAGGCTCTAAAAGGAATTATTAAAAAATAATAAACATTTGTCCTGGTTTATGGAGCCCATTGATATTAGTGATACCTTATATCCAGTACTCAGCACTTCTGGAATAGCTGTATTTAAAGGGGACCTGTAACTTCTTAGTTTTTTTTTTTATATATATATATATTAGGTTTATAACAAATATATATTTTGAGGAGTGAAAAAATAAAATTACATGCAGAAAATCCACACCTCTTTATTCTATAACTGGGCACCTCCATCTTAACACCCTGGAATTACAGATATAACCTCAGTGGTTTGCACCTGGCAGTCAGCATAGAGATAGCAGATTCAGAAGAGAAGAAATTAAACAATGTTTCTATTTCTCTTCTTCATTTGCATGATCTGCCCTGGCTGTGCCTTGTTCTAACTGGATTATGATGTAACTTGCTAACTTTTTAATATAAATGTAAAATAAAATGGAGCATATCATGAAAAAAAAAAAAGAAAGGTTAACACCAGTTATGTGGGATTTTCACATTTTATTCAGTAGAGTACATTTCAATGAAGTAACAGTGCCCCCTCTTTTCTATATATTCATCTTTTCACTCGTTATATCAAAAGAAACCACTGCAGGACCTGTTGTCACAGGTTATCACATATTGAACCCTTCCATAGTCTGGATTTCTTACATCTAAGATGCATCGATATAGTGTATTGCTGCTGAGACGTCCGATAGAACTGTTATATATTTTGACACATTGCATTAGAATACTCTTTTCGTGTTTTTTTACTGCAATTTATGTACTCCATATGAATACCAGATGAGAGGTATTCAAGAATATAAAATGATTATTCGTAAATTTCTAATTAGTCTAGGTTGAACATTTTAAAATATTTTTCCTGGGGTACACTATGATTTTTCTTTACCTCTTCTTTTTCTTTAAAATTTAATTTTAACTAGAATAATTTATAATAATATTGTCTTTTAACTTTTTGATCATTATATAATTTATTATGATTGATGTGGTTTATTCATTATATAATGTATTATGATTGATGTGGTTTATTTTTCCTTTGTGTAATATACTGTTTATTTCATTTCCTGTTCTCATAATGGTATTTAATTTGTATTTATTTTCTTTATACAAAATCAATAAAACTTGTTAAAAAAAAAAAATATGAGAAAGTTTCACAATGTGTGCGCAAACACCACTTCTACTCTTTCTTATGATATGGAAGTGAGCTGTGAGCAATAAGCAAAGTGAGAATTCTAGAAACGTTAATATATGTATGATTCTAGAATTAGCTTTAGAGAAGAGCACATAGTTTTACATTTTCTTTGTGGGATCCTTTGCAGAAAATGTGACCGTATTCCACTATTCTCCTCCCGTAGAAAATTATAAAACACACATTATTCCCTGGCACATAGAAGAGCAAATTCCTGTTATGTAGGACTGAACATTATGTGCCTATTTTTTTAAATGTGTGCATTGAGTATTGTATGGAGCTACTGAGTATAGGACAACCAGGGGAATTGTTATTTTTATATTGAAAGCAATAAACCTGTTTTGTTGTTATGTTCACACTCTGCTCCTATATGACCACAGTCTTTCACCAACTTCCTCCATTCAGTGTCTTGTATTATCATTATTCCGATCCTCAATCCTGCTAATCCTTAAATGAATTATTGTTGGATTGATAATAATTTAAACAATAATGAATGGCATTGATAGAAATTTAATGCAGTTTTCCGTTTACTTGAAGCCCTGGATTTTTCTCAGTTCTATTTGGTGTTGACTGGACCTTTTCTGTTTCCAGGAATCCTAGAGCTAATTTGTCTTTATAAATTGTGTGTATGTGTGCATGTGTATTTAACTATAGCTGCCTGTTATAGTTCCTTTAACTACCTTCTGTTAAGCCATCTCTCCATATGGGCCAGTAACACAAGTTCCTGTCCTTTTTTTCTTTTTTGTCTTGTTTAACATTTTTTTTATTGCAGCTAATAGTTCTATTTGTTGTGTTACACCAACAGAGTTATGTACTAAGGTGTGAATTGTTGGGAATTTAAAGTGAATTTCAAATTAAGGACAATATAGCCAAACTGGAAGAATTCTCCAAATCAACAATGGTTCCAGTTCAGCTACGTTTTTCTTAAATTCTAAATTTTCTTAGAATTCCCTTTTTATTTTTGAAATGTTTTACATTAGTGAATGACCATATACGTTTGCACTTTCAAGGTGGACAAAAATGTAGCTTTGTTATTCTGACTCTGTTTCTACTATACCACAATCCTGTACCTCCATACAATGCATTGCAGCTGTTTTCACTATTTAATGTCTGTTCAGACCCTGGATGCTACCAATTATTGCCTATTTATGCTAATCCCGAGTTGTGTTAGCCAATATTGATGCAAATTGATATCAAACTATAAGTAACAACATCAACAAGTTTGCTATTCCCTATTGGGTTCCCTTGGAGAGTTGTAAAATATTCTTAACTGGTTCTCAGCTGTAAACTGTTATTGACCTGGAAATTCTCCTGATTACTTTCTTTTCTGCAGAGATTCTGAAACAGCTGCTATTGTAGGCAACTGAGCCTCAACTCTGGACACTTGAGCAAGAAGATGTGCTTATTTCAGCTTCATCAAAACGACCCATATCTTACAAGCTGTACTCTGATCCTACAGACTATTCGTTTGGTGAATAAAAACTATCCCTTCTGATAAAAGTGATCAGACAAACAGTACTGTGGGAAATGTATGAAAGTACATATAAGAAAAATATCGGAGAAGAAGAAAAAGATAGAGGTGGAAAAGGACCTTTGAATGAGGCAAGTACTCAAGCTCTTCGTGATGACAACAACTGCCCCATTCCTGTTTTTTCTAGACGATGGTAGAAATGGAATTATAGATGTCACTCCACTCAGATGCCAATGCTCTGACAATAAAGCCAGCTTGTAGGCATCACATAGGAGGTTCAATCTACAGGGTCAATACAGTAGGAGGGGATGTAGATGTCTGACTCTGAATGAGACATCCTGAAAATATACTGATATAGAAGAAGTTATCTACTTTCTGTGGAAGCATGCCTCCCGTGCAAATGTACTGTATCTTGGATGCACATCTCCTTCAAACACTATCTAGTAAAAAACAAAAATGACAAATCTCACAAAAGCAAAATTAAGCCCTAATTAGACAGAGATCATTTGCATCTCTAGTTGACTTTTGTTGGCATCTTCTGCAAACACTCTAAATTTTCTGTCTCTCTCTGTAACCGTATGGACATATTCATTTCATTTAGTGGTATAGAATGCAAGTGTGCTTGTCACAGATATAATTCAATATTTATATATTTACCGTAGCTGTACAATTGCAAACTCATTTGTCCTATTTTTTTTTTCATGTAATCCCTATTTATTAAAATATATTCCCTCTGTAAAAGCGAGAACAATTGCACGCTGAGTACAGTACCGTATAAAATATCATTATGTTAGGAGTATCCGACTGCATGACTGCACCATTCCCGGGAGTTACAGCTTTTCCAAAAAGTTCAAAAGATTTCTAGAAAATAAATGTGTATGATGAAGACGCAGTTTGCTTTACATAATGGAAGTGGATTGGACAATTCAATTGAAATGTTTCCCTGAACACAAATTTTGCTACAATATGTCTACCAAAGTATTTTTCTGCCCTCTATAGCAGGCCAGAAATTTAACTGCTGGACTTCAAGGACAGTCAATATTCCCTGAAGTGTACTTATTTGGTATTTAGTGTTGCAAGATTGTTCATCACAATGTTTTAATGCAATGCTACACACACTGAGCTGTCACTCATGAAAAAGGAGAGACTCGAGTGGAATCCCAGAGGACAATATTTGAAAAGTTCACATTGTCTTCCCATTTTAACATTTGCTAAGATATGCAGTCAGTGCAAATGAAGAATGACTGGTTTAAAGCAACACTATCTCATTTCAATATCATTCTAGAGAACTTTAAGGTACAATCCAAGTACCTACCTTACAAGACCACACCTAAGTGCCACTCCTTTTCTCGTTTTTCCTAGAATAATATCACACAACTGTATTCCTCCTCACCTGAAAAAATCTGCATAGGGGTTTATGGGAAACATGCATTCTTCCTGTTAGTTTACATATGATAATAAACACCACTGAGGGCATTTATACCCAAGTGGCACTCCCTAGCAGAGGCAAATAGAAAGTTTGTAGCTGCATTTAATTTTTTTCCCTGGAGAGTGGAGCCATAAATGTAAATGGTGCCTATGAGTAAGGATCTACAGGTGAAACGTATCAGATGGTTCTAATGTTTGTTTTCCTGCTCTCTACTCCGACATTTTATCTTACATAGAAATTGGACTCTGGAAGGGTTCTGCCAGATTTGATAGTGAAGCAGAAAGATACTTGCTAGATCTCTTGCATACATCCTTTCAGATACACACCGATCACTAGCTGTCTCTCTCTCTCCTAGAGTACTGTTCCCAAGAAAGAGCAGTGACAGACAACCAAATACCGACATTTGGCTCCTGTCACTGCAATCTCTCACCGTTTTTTTCTTCGATAATACTTGCACTTTCCCCAATTGCTCTGTTTTTCAGTTTAACCCCTTAAGGACACATGACATGTGTGACATGTCATGATTCCCTTTTATTCCAGAAGTTTGGTCCTTAAGGGGTTAAACCATTCTTCTTTTTTTTCCCAGATATCCAACCTGTTTTGAAGCAAAAACACACATTAGTTTCTTTCCTTTCTTTTGGGTCCTTATGTGCTTCTAGAGCGGTCTCTGGTCTCTACGCCCCTTTAAATACCTATTTTCTATCTTCTGTCGCATTCATTGTTTAATTTTCCCTTTGCTTATTCTAGTGTATGTTCTGACTCATGTTTTGCAACCAGTGCTTTCTGGAAGGCTGAATAACAGAAATGAACTGACATATTTCCCTTCATACCTTCTCTCATAGCGCGTAACCTTTTCACAATTTCTATCCAATCCTCTTCCACATTGCAATCTTATTTTATTTACTTTTTTAATTAGTTTACTGCTTAATGTTGAACACCCACACAGTTTCTGTAGATAAAGTCACTTACACTGTAATTCCACAACTCAACCATAAACGCAAGCATAACAATTCAGTAAACAATGATTTGGTACACTCCTAATGTGCTTTGAATGTAGAACCCAATGACTTAACTCTGGTAGATATGGAAACAAAGACAAACTGTGTACCAGAGTATTAAACTCATGTGGGAGAAGAATTCGCATTTTTTAAATCCTTTACATACTGTATCTGTTGCTTTAATACTTGAATTCAACAAAAGAGTCTCAAATTCAACAAGTTATGACCAGGGCTCTCTGACTTTCCCTTCAAAACATATATTTTCTCTTTTTTCAGTTTCTTCATCATTTTATTTTCCGATACATTTTAGTGCAAGTTCTGGCCAGTGTTTTATATTATTAAGTCATTTATGATGCCACTGTATGACTCTGGAAAGCTGATTAAAATTGTTGCCATTTCACGTACCCTTTTCATGGTGTCTATCTGAGCATTCCCATGAACATGCTTTTCCTGATCTATTCCAGTCTGATCTTATACATTTTACGGTTTAATGTTCATGTGTTTTCTGTAATTAGACCCGTATGCCTTTTTGGCTGAGTGTTCCTTTCTGATGTGAACTAAAGCATAATTTGCTGGAGAAGAATTATAATTTATTCCACGTGTCTCGTCTTTCACATGTCCCATTATCAGGCTATCAACAGGCATGTCTTTTGTGTGGCAAATCCAGTTCAGACAAGGACAGTCAGGAAAACATTGTAAATGAAGAGGGGAAATACAAACATTGTGTGATATCCTTTTATCTGTTTTTTTTTTCTGGATGCGGACTGCCAGGTGCACAGGACAGAGCTTAGCTTATAACAATGTTTGATGGGGAGCTAAGATAGAGGCGGTCAGTTTATGGATGAACAAGTATGGATTTCTGCATTTATTTTTATTTTTCACACCTCACTAAATAAGTTTGGTGAAAATAATATTAACACATTCTGTGAAGTGATAGTTACTCTTTAAACCTTACAGGAAATACAACAGGTATTATATCAGAACAACAGCAAGATCAAACTCGGAATTAGAACCAGAGAAATAATCACACTAACATCCAAGAGCATGGATAGCTGTAGTTAATTCTATAACTATATGTACATGTAATGTTCTCGGTATGTCTCAGTATGATAAACACATTTATAATATATAATGAGGATTCCACTGCTCCAACATTACTGAATTCTATCACTAATTCCGGGAAAACAAATTGGGGATTAGAAAGGCATCTGTCTATTGTCTGGATGCTCATGGAGTTTGGAGACTTTGTCCTTCCTACCCTCACACTGAGTCTGACTCCTTTGCAAAGGAATAACATACATTCTAGTTGAGGTATATTTATATTGTTTTTCCAACCTCAAAAAACAAAGTGTACAAGACACACACCTAGAACTGAGCTGTTTGTCCTTTGATGGCTTGCTCTATGAGTAGTTGTCATGCACAAGGTCTCAAGAAAATGTTTCCTTTGATTTATTTGCATATCCTTATTATTTTATTAATTGTAAAAATCGTAATCCCAATTATCTATACACAGTTAGAGAATGTTTGCTTTTTGTTGGTTGAATCACCCCCATGGACATAGACAATACATATGGTCACAACTGTGAAAACCCTTGGAAGTCAACACGCCATAATTAGCTATCCCACCATAATACTACAGGTCAATCATCAACGCAAGAATAATGATATAACAAATACCGACTGGTAAACTACCAATGTACTTTGTATGTAGCATTCAATGATGTAGGCCAGAATTCATCATATGGAAAACACAGGCAAACTTTGTACCAAAGTATTAAACTCAGAGCAGAAAACAAAAGATTTAAACAAAAAAAAATCCAGTACGTACCGTATGAGTTGGTTTCAAATTTGAATGTCACTATAAGAATGACTCAAAATCCACGGACCATGACGAGAACTCATTTTAAACTCAGGCAAACAGCCAGTACAATGCAGCGTAATTAGGAGGGTGAATGCAGACTTCTGGATAAAATCCAGACATCCAGTTATTTTAGCTCCACCACTAAGAAGAAAAAAACATGTTTGTTTGTATCATGTCCTCTTCCTATTTTTGTCCTTAAAACGTGCATTACTGGTCAGTAAACTGTCTATGATTAAAGAGTGAAACCTGGTTGAGATCCGTGAAGATATTATTTGTGCATGGTTGATAATTTGCATTGCGTTAGAATTTTTGAACTGGTCAAGGCAATATGTTCATTTTATTGGTTTCTCTGCTGTGGGCTACCCCAGATGTTTTATTGGCTAGTAGTTGATCCCTATGCAACAACTGGATTAACAGCGATGTTTTGAGGCTAGAATCATTCTCACAAAGTTGTGGCTCATGGTATAAAACTGTTAAAGGCATTACTGTAACTATTTTCCACTGAGAGAATTTAAAAATGTACTTTTAATTTAAGCAAGGATTTTGAAATTCCTTATGGAAGTTTGTGTTTTTGTGTAAGAACTTGTCTTCCTCTGCAATTTATTTTATTGAAGTTGTTAAAGGAGCGGAGAACTGAGCTCATGTGGCCTTTCCTTTTTGGTAGGGATGACCTGCAATGTCTAGTGACTGGATGAATCATGAGTATGTTACGACAAGCAGATCAATTGTTACCTGGACTGCTGCCACATTGTCCTATACTGATCTAAGAACATATTTGTCCTTTCTTAGTCAATGCTTCAGAATGGTTCCAGAGTTATATCTGTTCTGCCAGTACCAAAGCTGATGAAGAGAAAAAAGTAATCTATGTCAAGCAGTTTGAGCCGTGGTGCCTGCACATAATGTCGGATCCCAGAAGTGTAGTGTCTGTGAATTATGATCTCGGAGTGGGAAAAGTTTAAGTGTCATGTCCCTAACTGGCTGTATTGTACAGAAAAAAAGCAAGCAGAAAAGAATATTGCCCTGAAGTCTGTAGATTAGGAAGAAATAGCAATAAATGAGCTGTGGTGAGGGAGGGCAAGTAAAAAGCAAACTATTTGTGGACACTCAGAGTAAAAATAGCAAGTACAAACTAAATTTAGATATTTAGAAAATTGAAGAATTTCAGAGAATGTGATAATCTGACAGAAATGGTGAAACACATAAGAATAAAAGCACAATAAAAATAATAGACAAATAAAATTTAAAAAGATATGTGAATGGCTACAAACATTGTAGAAGGCTATATTGACCGAGGTATAATGCTGAAAAAGCAAGTACTATTCACTAGGCGGGGTTTTATGGATAATTGACAAGGAAAATAAAAATATGTCATGCTAAAATGGTATCATTGGCAAAATTCTAAATTATACCTATTTGTTCAGTATAGCTATTTTAACATAACATTTTAATTTCCTACATACGTTATGGTTTAGTTTATAAACTGTAATGCCTTATACAGGGAGTGCAGAATTATTAGGCAAATGAGTATTTTGACCACATCATCCTCTTTATGCATGTTGTCTTACTCCAAGCTGTATAGGCTCGAAAGCCTACTACCAATTAAGCATATTAGGTGATGTGCATCTCTGTAATGAGAAGGGGTGTGGTCTAATGACATCAACACCCTATATCAGGTGTGCATAATTATTAGGCAACTTCCTTTCCTTTGGCAAAATGGGTCAAAAGAAGGACTTGACAGGCTCAGAAAAGTCAAAAATAGTGAGATATCTTGCAGAGGGATGCAGCACTCTTAAAATTGCAAAGCTTCTGAAGCGTGATCATCGAACAATCAAGCGTTTCATTCAAAATAGTCAACAGGGTCGCAAGAAGCGTGTGGAAAAACCAAGGCGCAAAATAACTGCCCATGAACTGAGAAAAGTCAAGCGTGCAGCTGCCAAGATGCCACTTGCCACCAGTTTGGCCATATTTCAGAGCTGCAACATCACTGGAGTGCCCAAAAGCACAAGGTGTGCAATACTCAGAGACATGGCCAAGGTAAGAAAGGCTGAAAGACGACCACCACTGAACAAGACACACAAGCTGAAACGTCAAGACTGGGCCAAGAAATATCTCAAGACGGATTTTACTAAGGTTTTATGGACTGATGAAATGAGAGTGAGTCTTGATGGGCCAGATGGATGGGCCCGTGGCTGGATTGGTAAAGGGCAGAGAGCTCCAGTCCGACTCAGACGCCAGCAAGGTGGAGGTGGAGTACTGGTTTGGGCTGGTATCATCAAAGATGAGCTTGTGGGGCCTTTTCGGGTTGAGGATGGAGTCAAGCTCAACTCCCAGTCCTACTGCCAGTTTCTGGAAGACACCTTCTTCAAGCAGTGGTACAGGAAGAAGTCTGCATCCTTCAAGAAAAACATGATTTTCATGCAGGACAATGCTCCATCACACGCGTCCAAGTACTCCACAGCGTGGCTGGCAAGAAAGGGTATAAAAGAAGAAAATCTAATGACATGGCCTCCTTGTTCACCTGATCTGAACCCCATTGAGAACCTGTGGTCATCATCAAATGTGAGATTTACAAGGAGGGAAAACAGTACACCTCTCTGAACAGTGTCTGGGAGGCTGTGGTTGCTTCTGCACGCAATGTTGATGGTGAACAGATCAAAACACTGACAGAATCCATGGATGGCAGGCTTTTGAGTGTCCTTGCAAAGAAAGGTGGCTATATTGGTCACTGATTTGTTTTTGTTTTGTTTTTGAATGTCAGAAATGTATATTTGTGAATGTTGAGATGTTATATTGGTTTCACTGGTAAAAATAAATAATTGAAATGGGTATACAGGGAGTGCAGAATTATTAGGCAAGTTGTATTTTTGAGGATTAATTTTATTATGGAACAACAACCATGTTCTCAATGAACCCAAAAAACTCATTAATATCAAAGCTGAATATTTTTGGAAGTAGTTTTTAGTTTGTTTTTAGTTATAGCTATTTTAGGGGGATATCTGTGTGTGCAGGTGACTATTACTGTGCATAATTATTAGGCAACTTAACAAAAAACAAATATATACTCATTTTAATTATTTATTTTTACCAGTGAAACCAATATAACATCTCAACATTCAAATATACATTTCTGACATTCAAAAACATAACAAGAACAAATCAGTGACCAATATAGCCACCTTTCTTTGCAAGGACACTCAAAAGCCTGCCATCCATGGATTCTGTCAGTGTTTTGATCTGTTCACCATCAACATTGCGTGCAGCAGCAACCACAGCATCCCAGACACTGTTCAGAGAGGTGTACTGTTTTCCCTCCTTGTAAATCTCACATTTGATGATGGACCACAGGTTCTCAATGGGGTTCACATCAGGTGAACAAGGAGGCCATGTCATTAGATTTTCTTCTTTTATACCCTTTCTTGCCAGCCACGCTGTGGAGTACTTGGACGCGTGTGATGGAGCATTGTCCTGCATGAAAATCATGTTTTTCTTGAAGGATGCAGACTTCTTCCTGTACCACTGCTTGAAGAAGGTGTCTTCCAGAAACTGGCAGTAGGACTGGGAGTTGAGCTTGACTCCATCCTCAACCCGAAAAGGCCCCACAAGCTCATCTTTGATGATACCAGCCCAAACCAGTACTCCACCTCCACCTTGCTGGCGTCTGAGTCGGACTGGAGCTCTCTGCCCTTTACCAATCCATCCATCTGGCCCATCAAGACTCACTCTCATTTCATCAGTCCATAAAACCTTAGAAAAATCAGTCTTGAGATATTTCTTGGCCCAGTCTTGACGTTTCAGCTTGTGTGTCTTGTTCAGTGGTGGTCGTCTTTCAGCCTTTCTTACCTTGGCCATGTCTCTGAGTATTGCACACCTTGTGCTTTTGGGCACTCCAGTGATGTTGCAGCTCTGAAATATGGCCCAACCGGTTGGCAAGTGGCATCTTGGCAGCTGCACGCTTGACTTTTCTCAGTTCATGGGCAGTTATTTTGCGCCTTGGTTTTTCCACACGCTTCTTGCGACCCTGTTGACTATTTTGAATGAAACGCTTGATTGTTCGATGATCACGCTTCAGAAGCTTTGCAATTTTAAGAGTGCTGCATCCCTCTGCAAGATATCTCACTATTTTTGACTTTTACTGAGCCTGTCAAGTCCTTCTTTTGACCCGTTTTGCCAAAGGAAAGGAAGTTGCCTAATAATTATGCACACCTGATATAGGGTGTTGATATCATTAGACCACACCCCTTCTCATTACAGAGATGCACATCACCTAATATGCTTAATTGGTAGTAGGCTTTCGAGCCTATACAGCTTGGAGTAAGACAACATGCATAAAGAGGATGATGTGGTCAAAATACTTATTTGCCTAATATTTCTGCACTCCCTGTATATTTGTTTTTTGTTAAGTTGCCTAATAATTATGCACAGTAATAGTCACCTGCACACACAGATATCCCCCTAAAATAGCCAAAACTAAAAACAAACTAAAAACTACTTCCAAAAATATTCAGCTTTGATATTAATGAGTTTTTTGGGTTCATTGAGAACATGGTTGTTGTTCAATAATAAAATTAATCCTCAAAAATACAACTTGCCTAATAATTCTGCACTCCCTGTATGATCCCATATTGTTCTATCCGCTTACTGATACCAACTCACTTCTTCCTCGTTTGTCATGCTTACCTCAACCTCATCGAACCTCGTCCAACTTCATTCCTCCCTCTTTCGTTCACTGCTCTTCAAAACTTTATATGCCAAGTTAGCATGCATTGGTTATTCACTAAATATCGAACTAAAATGGTGACAGTATCATAAAATTTAGGCTACAATAACTGACTTAGAAAAAATTCTCCAATTCAGTTATAGCCACAGCTTCATACCTGCCAACCTTAACTTGTCAAGCTCCTTGATTGCGTGGGTTTGGTAGATCCAGTACTATTGGGTGTTACACGGTTTGGCTATTTTAACTTCACCAAGGATTGATGATGTGCACCAATTGCTTGTATATTTTCCCCACATCATATTCCCAAGTCTGATATTTCTCTAAAATTGGATTTTTAGTTGGATATAAATAGAGGTGCTTAGCCATTAGGGGGTTCAGGCTGTACCCTGGCAAGGTGCCCGAGCAAGTTCCAGAATTTGTTTGCTTGTTATGAGTCAACACATCTCAAAACTCATTAAGCTGTCTGAGCTGCTGCCTGCTGACTCATGTCATTGAAGTACTGTTACTGTAAACTCGTTTTATATGGACCACAAATAAAATGTCTCTTTGCTCTGATATGACCTCTTCAACAGTTCCCTCTTACATAGAAGCACTTGTTAAATATGATGTCATATGCACAATACAGATGTGCCATCAAGCTGATCTCTAGGCCCCAGGGATTCCTCCATCCTGTACCCATGAGGTAGTCAAACCGGAGAGTGGCTACAACAAGCATGGACAAATATCCACAATGGCCAGTGTCTTTTGATTCTTACATGGTAATACCCGCATTATTAAAGAGATAAGTTTGAGCCTAATAAATGAACCTGCAGGGTTCTCTTCTGCTCAGATTGGGCTTTGCACTGAGTGATACACACATGTGCCCACACTATTATTATTTACTGAACAGAGAAATGTGGTGAAGTAGAAACCGAAATTCACTTTCAATTTTGGACAAAAAGAGCCAACTGGAAAAAGAGCTGACTATGCAGATTTTTCCAATGCACTAATATTGGTTTAATTTGGTACCATTTGGTTTCCATGAGGATCTTGCAAATCTCAAACACAGTAGTTTATATGTAGTCAGTGGTGTATTTTGGATTTGTGCTGCCCTAGGCATGACTAAATTCGGGCACCCCTAAACTCTAAATTTGCCCCCCCCCCAATTCGTGTCAAGGCCACTTTTTTGACTGACAGACACATACCCTCATTGATACATGCACTGATATACATTCACTGACAGATTCAAAGTCATTGGCACACACACACACTGACACACCCATTCTCACTGAAAGACACACACACACACTTTCACTCACTCACAGACACACACTGACCGCTACACTCAATCACTCACAGTAAGGTGGACAGCCCCAGAACACGAGGCAAACAAGGCATTTGTCTAGGAGCTTGGGGTGGCATTTTTTTGTCGCCCCCCCCCCCCCCCCCCGAAAGTGCCGCCCTAGGCAAATGCCTTGTTTGCCCGGTGGTAAATACATCCCTGTATGTAGTCCACTGTATATAGTTAAAAAAAATGTATGTGCAGCCCTTATTAGTGCCATGGGTTAAAAAGGAACCCAAGACTGACTACTCTGCAAAACATTTTTGATGCTTTGCAAATTCACATAATAAAATATTCAGTAATGTTAGGTAATACGGGGACAGCACAGTGAGGTTAATTAGGTAATTTTGTGGGTCTTGTCCAAGGTTTAGAGCATTTGAGAACATCTATTAGAGTTGGTTAATTAGGTCCTGTTTTGTGCTTTATCCAGAGCTGGATTGAGCTTTACCGTAGAGCAGATTGGCAGTGGTTAAATAAATTGCTATGGAGCCGCAGGGTAACTCCAAAGGTCTCTCCTGTTTTAAAAAAGCATTTTAGTGTTAGGAAAACAAAATTGTATTACTAACACAATAGTACCCTTTGCCACCCCCTCCCTCGCGGCCACCCTCGACTGGAAAAAAAGAGTTAAAAAACACTGTTTTCACTTAACTAACTTCTGCTCAAATGTATTATTTTCACACTCTTTTTTTTTTGCTTCCTGCTTCTGTCTTTCTCCTACAATTTCTTCTATAAATACATATTTTTTTGCCAACAGTTACAGGTTTGCTAGAGGCTTTTTTTCCTGAATGCTACAACTTGTATCAGTTGTACAGTATTTCATTCTTGCAATGCCACCATTTAAACCTTGCAGACCCCCCAGCTCCAAGGTAGTACTCTAATTGTTTTAGTGTCTAATCATATTAGTTTGCTGGTTATCAACATTCAGATCATGACAATGTGGCATTTGGTGAATAAAACAATTAATGTTCTTATTAATTAGTAGAGATCTTTCATTCACTAAACAGGAAATCATAACTTTCAACAGTGCCAGGTATGGATGTTGGATCCAGTGGCGTACACACAACCCATGGGGCCCCGGTGTGAAAACTGATGCCCCCCCCCTCATACTTACTCTGCGCGGGCTGGGGCCGCAACACATGGCGGCGGGCACCTGGTCGCAGGGGTCGCAGGGCGGCGACCCCTCGACCGCGGTATGTACGCCAGTGCATGCAGATACACATACACTTAAAGGATCACTACAGACACCCAGATCACATCGGCTCAATTAAGTGGTCTGTGTGCCAGGTCCCTCTAGTTTTAACCCTGCAGCTGAAAATATAGCAGTTTCAGAGAAACTGCTATGTTTCACTGAGGGTTAATCCAGCCTCTAGTGGCTGTCTCATTGACAGCCGCTAGAGGAGCTTCCGCGATTCTCACTGTGAAAACACAGTGAGAAGACGCTGTACATCCATAGGAAAGCATTGAGTAATGCTTTCCTATGGGCGGTTTGAATGCGCGCGCGGCTCTTGCCACGCATGTGCATTCAGAGCTGAGAGGCGGATTGGGGCGGAGAGATCCCCAGCGCCAAAGAGTCCGGCGCTGGAGAAAGGTAAGTGCTTAAGACACACACACACACTCACGAACAGACACATACACACTAGCTAACAGACACACACATTTACTGACAGACACACACTCAGTCACAGACATACATACACACTCACTGACAGACAGACACACACTCACTCACTTACAAAACACACACTCACTAACAGATGCACACAAACTAACACACTCAGTAACAGACACACACAGTAACAGACACTCACTGACACACTCTAACACTAACACACACACATACACACACTAACACACACTCTAACACTAACACACACACATACACACTAACACACACTCTAACACTAACACACACACACACACACTAACACACACTAACACTGACAGACACACACACTCACGTTTAAAAAACATTTTTAATCCCCCCAGCCTCCTTACCTGTGGGAGTGCTGAGGGGATTCCCTGGGGTCCAGTGGTGTCACTCGGCGGGCAGGCTGGCGGGCGCGCGAGGGAGCACTCTCCCTGGCTGCGTGCTTCCTGTTCAGCTCCCTTCATGCCATGTACTGATGCTGGAGCCAGAAGATGACGTCATCTTCCGGCTCCGGTATCAGTGCGGTGCGCGAGGGAGCTGAAGAGGGAGCACACAGGGGAGCGTGCTCCCTTGCGTGCCCGCCAGCCAGCCCGCTGGGTGAAAACAGGGTCAGCCTCGGGGGGCCCTGAGGTGGCAGGCTCCTGGGCCCCCAGGAGAAGAGGCTGGCCACAGTGGCATACATACCGGGTCGACCCCGGTATGTACGCCACTGAATGGACCACAAGGGAGCCGTGAAGATGGGTAGACAAACACAGGACAGGGGCAGAGCCACAACATCAAATGCCAAGCCAACTGACATCCTCTCTGGCTTATCCAATGCAGCTAGAGACTATATCTGATATTGTTGCGAGGTATGGGGAAATTTTGGGGAATCACAAATTGTTGATCAAAATAGCTGAATTGAAAAAATAAATGAGTTGAAAAAAACCCACATCAAGTTTGTCTATTTGGCCAAATATGTTAGTGAATATTTGGTTTTAAATTGAGGCTAACTTCATCCAGACCACATCATCTCAATAGAGTGACCTGAGTGCAGTCTTCCTGTCCTTTAAACCTTGCAATGTGGTTTCTATAAACTATGCTATGTTTATACTGCAAGGTTAAACCCAACCACTAGAGGAGCCAACGCTGCACTGACTTGGATGCCTATGCAGTACTCGCTGTGCATGCCTCCTTGATGAAGTTGTGAGATGCAGAGCCTCGGCACTGGAAAAAGGCAAGTAAAACCTTCACTTTATTAATTACACTGGGGGATATCTGGATATACCTGCAGACAGGAGGATTGGTTTGTATTCCTAATGCTATTAAACATTTACAGTATTCCTAGAACCATTAAGTTTCCATATGCCCCACCCCCCCAAAAAAATAAAAATAAACAAAGGCGAGTCCTCTGTCACTGCTGCTCTGACCACTCCTGGGAGCCTCTCAATGTCAATGGTCTCCCTTCCTGTTTGGAAAAAAATTAGGTAATAAGCCAATAGAATGCTTCTCAGAGGGAAGCTCTCCAGGCTGTGGCATGTTCCTAAATCATTTCACACTGGTCCCAATTAATTTCTCTTGAAAATTGTCACTTTTTAGAATTGGGGCCTAGAGGGGACATGCAGTTATCTCCTAAACCCGTTCAGCAAGTTAAAGTGTTTTAGGGTTCTGGAATGTCTCCAAGCCTGCACAATCAGATGTTTTGAACTTCAACTCCCATTATCCCCTCTCTATCAGCCACGATTCCCTGGCTGTTTAATTAAAAAAAGAAAAAGCACAGGAGTTGACTATCTGTTTCATTAAATGAATCATGGGCATTGGCCATCTGTTTTATTCAAAGAATCATGAGTGTTGTAGTCCAAAAACATCTGGGGGGGGGCGTAGGTTGTGCTGGCCTGCTATAATCTGGTAGCACTCAAATTAATCAACTCTCCAGTGCAATGGCGGAGACACTGCTATGTACTGTACTGTTGGAATATAACTCCATGTTGCTCAGTCAGCATTCAGCTTTCTGACCAAGCTGAAAATATTTTGAATCCTCAAAAACAACTGATTTCAATACAGAAACATTTACAACAATTCACACCGGGAATATTGCAGGTGATAATTTGAGTAGATATATTCATTGTTAACTCTGAGGCTTTTACACCTTGAAAAAGCGATAATTCAAGTGTAGAAGCTACAAATCACTAATTCAATTTAAGAAAAATCCAGGTAAAAACAAATGTGCAATTTCAACCTTAAAATTGTGGCAGAGAAATGTTAAAATGCTGTTAATATTCCCCATTAACAAAAGTTACTATGCATTTATCATAAGCACACACTTAACAGTATACGGAAAACAATAAAGTTAAAAGAAAACTCCAATCATCATAAACACTATGACCTGCTACAGTGGCTATTGTGCCAATAGTGCACTAGCACCCTCTCAGAGTAATTTGCAAAACAGTTTTTAAATGGTCTGACAACTTACATAACTTACATGGCTTCTGTTAGTGCTATTGACCTCAGCAGAGACTCATTCACTGGGTGAGAGCATTAAGCTGATGCTCTCACCCAATGAATCAGTCAAGGAGTGTGGTTCTGTATCGGACCTGCTTAGCTCAGTTTTATGCATCAGGGATCTATAATAAATAAAATGTCAATTTACATTTGCTTGCAAAACACTGACAAAAAGTCGTTCAATGATGAAAACTGAACCTGTGAAATACAAATATGCAAAGTTATTGTACCTTTGAACCTACGAGAAAGCTCTGGCCTGTAGTCTTTTGTTATACACCTTAGCACCTACCGTGTGTTGTTCAGTATAAACTCTCTTATTATTATTATTGCGATTTATATAGCACCAACAGATTCCGTAGCGCTTTACAATATTATTAGAGGGGGGATTTGACTATAAATAAGACAATTGAGAAACATTAGTTACATTTACACTAAACACTGTTACTGGTAGGTATAAACAGACATGCGTGTCCCAATAATTGTCTAATGCTTCTGCAGGAATAATGAATTACTGCTAATAGCTAGTATTTTTTTACAACCAGCGTCCAGTTCTAACTCACCTCTGGGAATCTATTTTTTTTTTCATTTGTTTCATATAATGATCTGAAGTAAAACTATAAAACTCGAGAAAATATAACTGGAGATTAATTTTCTGATACATTTTAAGTCAAGCTACCTTGTAAACAAATAACAACAATTGGTTCAATGGACCATTAATTGAGTGTGTGTGTGTGTGTATATGTATGAGGAAATGGAGGGGGAGAGTTTTCTTGCTATCCTGGTGTTAGAACAAGTACCTTAATTGTTTTCACAGGTGTATCAATCGGTGCTTCGTTCTCTCTGACAGATCATCCTGTGATAATGATGGAGACCACCTGTGCTCTTGTAAGCAGTGTGCGAAAGCCTTCACTGACAGACAGGCAGATTGATTGACTGAAAATGCACACATTGAATAATTTAATCTAGAAAATCCTAAAGGTTATTTCATTCAAAGTTCGGAGCTTGATTTTGGTAATTGTTACGAGGTTTTAGAAGGGTCACACAAACCTCCTTCTCTTGGGGCGCCTCAGCTGATCTCTTAGCATTTCGATAATTCTTACAAAATATATGTTTCCAAGATGTACAGCACAAACTTGGCACTGAATAATGCACATTGCAGTGCGGTGTGTACTTTTGTAAGCATCCCTAAATAAAACGGCAATATTTCAATGTAAGTACTTAAACACAACGCTGTGACGGTGTCCTGCTCACTCAGATTTCTGGTCGTGTTCCTGCTTCCAGTCTCCACTCCAGCAGTTCCAACGCCGGCTGCTGTAGCTCCGCCTTCTTTTATGACACGGCACATGCATGCCGACGTCATGACGCTAATGACGTCATCATGTTGCGTGCGTGCCAACGTCATGACGCTAATGACATCACGACACGCCAAAACGTTCAAACTTGGATGTTTTGGGGGCGTGGCTCAACATTTAAAGATCCAGCCTATAAAAGGCAAATTCAACCATAGTTCTTTACCCTGTTGAGGTTCTACTCATAGTTCCCAATAGTGCTCTGCTTTTCAGTGTGTTCTTGTGTTTTGACCTGCTTGTATTCCTCGATTCCATGACTTCTGGCTCTCTTGACCTTGGCTTGCCCCTGACCATTCTTTATTTGTCTAACGTTAAGTCTGGCCATTCTAAGGCCCAGTATATGTTTTTCTATTACATCCTGTGTGTTGGGTCTCTAAGGAATCCTGACAGACGGATTGAAAAAGACTTGAAAGCTTAACTTCAGTCACGGTTTTGTGAATCCATATAACATGATGCAGCCAGTTAGAGCTTTCAGGGTATGGTTGCCAAATCCACACTTACCATGTATGCATGCTGATGAGGAGCATAATGTAAAATGTTACCCTGTAGTGTGAAGACATCATTGCTGAATGATAGAAATCAAATAGCTAATCAGATAGTTTCTTTGGACTTCGGACTATCCACACAGAAGACATAAGACAACTTAGCAACTACTTTGTCTCAAGTCAACATTAAAAATAGCAAAAGGTGTCAAAAGAATGAACCATAAAGAGCTGCTTGGCTACCTTGGCATTTCTCACTTCTGGCTGATGGGAAGAAGTATCTTCTAGCATGATGTGCAATAGACATCTATAGCATCTCTTGTCTTGCGCTGACATGCAGAGTACACCTACGACGAAGTTCCTGTCCTCTTCACATGCCAGGAGATAAATATGTGACTATGTATCAGTTGTTGATTGCAAGCTCTGCAGCAATTATAGAGACTCATCGGTGAGATATTAGGGGTAGCTTCTAGCCACTGAGCCTTTACAGTGTAGATATTTTCTTCTCCTTATAGCCACTACTAGCTTTTCTACATACAGGCTAGAGTGTTCCCTTGAGTTGAGTGTTGTAGCAATTACAGAGATCCACTAATCAGATCAAGCATTTTCTGTTGCAACCTTCTTTTTAAACTGAAGCTCTGCAGCATTTGCCAAGATCTACCAATTGGATTTAGCTGATCTTGTTACAACTTTCCAAGAGTGGAAGAGATACTTTGTTCTCTCTTTCCCCATACACTCCTTTACTCCTGTTATACAGATAGTTGCTATAGAGAGCTTCTCTTTACACTGTTCAGTGCCTGACTTGCAGCCCACGCGTATATATAACTCTAGCCTCTCTACATAGAGAGTCTCCATATAGAGGTATCTTTCAGCAGGGCTGTTTTTCCATAGGCACTACGAGCTCTATGTACAGGCATTCTATATTCTTATATAGGTTAAGTCTATTATAAGCTCCCTCCCCCTTTGGTTTATAGTTGTGTTGGTGTGTTAAGTTTCCTTTTTCTCTATTTTTACTGGGATCATACATACTTTCTATGATGCCCGCATTAAAGTTTATTTTTTAAGGTCGCTACATCAGGTAGAATTGTCATTGCAGTACTATTCTCTAGTGTTCCTGAAGCTGGTTCAGCTTGGGTCACGTTCCTCTCTTTTTCATCTGATGAAGATAGCAGCAATGCAGTTTTATAAACATGCCAACGAATGTATGTATGTAAGCACAAAGTTCATATATAGCAGTATGGCAACTCTAACCCACTGTTCAATACAGAAGATTCCAAAATGAAACAATGCCATAAACATAATCTGTATGTGCTGACTGGCATGAAGCCCTTGGAGGTGGGCATTCTCTCACACCACCTAATGCTTATGGGGCTTCCTTCACCAGATGTCAAATGTGCCATAAGCCTACCATCTTAAAAAATACAAACTATAAAATTCACCTCTTTTGACTTGCTTTCCTTAGTCACAGACCACTTTGTCTGTCCTTCACTAAGCTCGCTACCTGAGCTGTGCACGCCCTTTAATGTACTTGAGTCCTCTTCCAATAATTCGAGACTGCTCTTATCAAAGTGACTAATGACCTAATCTCCACTAAATCCAAAGGTCACTACTCCATATTAATTCTCCTTGACCTCTCTGCTGTCTTTGACACCATTGATCATGCTCTCCTCCTTCAAACTCTTTAATAGCTCTGTCTCTGTGACTCTGTCCTCTCTTGGTTTTCCTCTTATCTCTCCCAAAGCTCATTCAGTGTCTCCTTTTCCAAGGATACCTCCTCCCCTCGTCCTGTCTCGGTTGGAGTTCCCCAAGGCTCTGTCCTTGGTCCCCTTCTATTTTCTCTTTATACTGCCTCTCTTGGTAAACGTATTGCCTCTTTTGGACGCCACTACCACCTGTACACTGATGACACTCAGATATACCTCTCCTCCCTGGACCTCTCCCCTGCCATCCTGCAACGTGTCACTGCTTGCCTTTCTTCCATCTCTGACTGGATGTCCTCACGCTTTCTGAAACGTAACCTCTCTAAACCTGAACTCCTTCTCTTTCCTCCTCCTAATACTGATCCTCCTCTCTCGTTCTCCCTTCAAGTCAGTGATATCCACATAAGTCCATCCCTGCAAGCGCGCTGTCTTGGCGTCATACTTGACTCTGGTCTCACCTTTGAGTCTCACATCCAGTTTGTTGCCAAGTCCTGTAGGTTCCAACTCAAAAACATAGCCCACATCCGCCCCTTTCTTACGCAAGATGCTACCACGGAGCTTGTCCATGCTCTAGTAATTTCCCGCATGGATTACTGTAACCCTCACCTGATTGGTCTCCCCAAAAGCCGTATTGCCCCGCTACAGTCTGTAATGAATGCTGCAGCTAGACTGTTTTCCTCTTTAGTCGGTCCTCTCACACCTCACCCCTCTGCCAGTCCTTTTATTGGCTCCCTGTATCCTATGGGAGTCAATTCGAAGTGCTTACCCATACATTTAATGCACTGAACAATTCTAGCCCCTCTTATATCTCTTCACTGATCCATAGGTACCCTCCGCTCTGCCCGTGACCACCTCCTGACCGCTGCTCGCACCCGTACGGCCAACTCGCGCTTGCAGGACGTCTCGCGGGCGGCTCCTTTCCTATGGAATAGCTTGCCTACTGCCATCAGACTCTCCCCTAGTCTTCAATCATTTAAGAAGGGCCTTAAAACCCATCTCTTTAGGAAAGCTTTTGGCCTCCCAGGGTAATCTCTACCTCACATACCTGTCTCTTGCTCTCTCCTATGGGACAGTGCTTTGCTCTCTCCTCCAGCTCTGCTTCACTCCCACCCTATTTGATATTCCCTGTCCTAATGTTTCTAATACCCCACCTCCTATAGTCTGTAAGCTCGTTTGAGCAGGGTCCTCTTCAACCTATTGTTCCTGTAAGTTTTCTTGTAATTGTCTTATTTATTGTTACATCCCCCCTCTCAAAATATTGTAAAGCGCTACGGAATCTGTTGGCGCTGTATAAATGGCAATAATAATAATAATAATAATAATTAGAAATTGCATTAATGCCCCTTTCAATGACGACCATTTTTTTTTGCATTTAAAATACATATGGTAACAGTGATGACATTTATGCACATTTGCACAGTTTGATTGTATTGGAATCTGTATTTTTTAATTGTTCTAGGTGACTAATGTTTTAATAGTAGATTTCCCGAAAGTACAATAATGTGATTATACACTCAACATGCAGATTTTCTTCCCAGGCTATGTTTAGTAATAAACCACTCTCATTAAGTGTTAACCAGTTTGACACCCCTTTCACTCATTTCAGACACTTCAATCATTAAATCAATAACTCACTGTTACGGTTCTCCTATGACAAATTCAATGACTCCAGGTTGCATGTTTTTAAGTCTATCTTTCATGCATTCCATGCATGTTGTGTTTACAGAGAAATTATGCCGAAGTGACGTATTATAATTCTAATTTTTAGAAGAACCTTTTGGTGGAAAACTATGCAATGTGATTTGATGTAAGTTTTAATGAAACGTTACAGAATGCTAATGTATATTGAATTGTGCAGTGCAGTGTTAAATATGTCATTTTCAAAAGCGGATGTTTTATGTTTCAATTAAATTTGTATACTATATTATAATGTATTAGCAGAGAGGTAGTTCTTTCTGTGTAGCTAGACTGTAATAACCCATTTTTACTTCAGACTGGTGATCTATTGTCCTTAATTTTCTTACAAATGGTGCTCACTGGGCTTAAATCTTATAAATATTAAATATTCTATATAAATATTAATGGAGGGAATCTATGATGGGGTGCTCGAAGCGAGTTTTGCTTTAGGTCTTCTTAGGCTGGGAGATGGATCTCGTTCATGGATGGAGTCCCGTCTTTCAACAAAGGGTCTCACGTCATTTGATAGTTTACATTTTTGCTGATATATTAGAAATCAGATGACATCACTAAGGTTGTTTTTTTATTATTTTAAATGAAGATTCTGTCTTTGTCCATAGTAACAGAGCGTAGGACATGAGACACTTCTGTAACTTCTGAAAGGAAACAGCCACTTTTTACTTAGACATAACACATAACGTTCTAGTCCAATCATTGGGTGTTTACTATAACCATGACAAATACTTGGCAATTTTGGAACTATTTTCATAGGAGTTTATTAGGAGAATTTCCCCACCCTTGTATTGAACAAACGATAAAAATAAAATAAATATACATAAATAATACAGAATCCACATTAGCTGACTCAGAAGTCCAGTCCCGGGTTGGCTACAGAACACCTCCAGGAGCAAAGTGCATTATCTCCGAATGTGCAGAACCGCTGTATACACAGATTACTATTACATACATCTACAACTATAACCATTTATTTGTAATAAGGTATATCATTATTGATGGAAAACATAGAATGATAACCTTTATAAAAGGATTTCAAATATCAAAAATTCTATTTGCCATTTATTTATATATGTATATTTAATTTAAACTAATTCTTAATCCACCTTTATAAGGAGCTAGGATGAGTTTTTGCTGCAGTCTATTGTAGCTCCCATAGTCCCAGAAGCCACCGAGGTCATCCATCAGAAATGCTTGAGGGAGCAATGTTATGCTTTTAATCCTACATGTTTGCGAGTTGTTACAACAAAGTCTTTATCCTTATTTTTAATCCATTAGTCAACACTAAGGGTCCAAAAGCCAGGATGGATACCAAGTAATTCATCCACAATAATGTGATTTTAAGTACATCACTGAGAGACTTCAAAAGCAGGGCAAAATTCCCAGCAGACAAACATGGCTTTTCTCTAAAACATCATTTTTTGGAAACGTGGGATGAAATGTATTCATTTATATTGTGTTTATGAGCTGGTATACATCAACATGATATACAGCATTTGTAATTTTTCAGTGCTAATATATTTATTATGTAATATATTTAATCACATACAAACCCATTTTTTACTTTCTGCTGGTGTTTTGGGAATCTGTAATTCCGAAAATGCCAGACAATTTCTAATAAATAGTAGTCAGCAGATTTAAAAGAAATATATATATGTTTTTATACAATCAGCAACTGCATGCTTTGACCTTTCTACTACCAAAATCATGTCTAAATGTTACTTAAATTTTACATTGCAAATCAGTGTTTAAAATGGGGACTCTAAATTCACGGCACCCCGTTCTCTCCACTAACACAGTAGCCAGGCTTGAATTAGAAACTTTATTTATTCTAACAGCCAATGAAGGGATAGGAGGCAGGGATTTGCCAATTTATAAGGGTTTTTTCAACATGTAGACACAGGTATTGTTTAATAAAATTTTATATGTATATGAAAATTATATCTTTATGCAGGCATTATTTTAACATTTTATTGTCATTTTTATAGAATTGCTACACATGTCACAAGTTTCCCTGATAATTGCCATTAACATAATGTTTGACCATATTTATAATTTTTTTTCTCACGTATTTTATGTGATACAGAATAATTTCCCCTAGCCCCAAAATTACTCTTTCAATATTTCTGTGAAGGATGACCAAATAGATGGATAAGAAAATTCAGCATATTTGATATTTTGTTGTTCGAACGCTAGTTTAGACGACAAAGGCAGAACCCATAATTGTATCTATGTTTCAGAGGCATTCCGGAGTAGGTGTCTGTGAAGAAGCTCCCACACCTCATTAGGCAATTATTCTCTACACACATACCATATAAGCAAGCTGAAGCTAGACTGCTAGATGGATGCTTTTGACTGGCAAAATAAATCATCAAGGGCTCCAGTAAGTACTTCCCAGGGCACTCAGTTCCAGAGGAACAAGTCGTACTTCAGATAGTAAAAAAATCTCTCCTATTAAGAACATCAGTTATTTTTCTACCACAACCTGTCCTGGCACACAGTACTGTGGCACACATGTATAGCTCCATTATGGTATTGCTCAGAGATAAGGGCTTTGCATACAGGTGAGGTACCACTTTCTGTTACAGCTTTAAGAGAAAAATAAGTGATTTTAATTTACATGAATTTCTGAGTCGTCCAGTTTTTTGTGTTCTTTGGGAATGAAGAAACTTGATGTCCCATCTACTTTGTAAGGCAGTCACTGAGATGTCTCTAATAATACTCTAATTCTGAATTTTAAAAACCCCACTATTAACCCAAGAACCTTTGCTTTGAGCCCACATCTTCTCAATTAACATCATTTGGGGTAAAGTTCTGGAAAATCATGGTAAATTCCTTCATTATTTTGATTGTATTTATAAAAGTGATCTACTAAAAAAAAATGACAGTTTTCGATAGAAATGTCTATTTCAGGAAACCCCCAAGAGCATAATAGAGAGAAAATGGCACTGAGGAATGAATGGAGAACTTTGCATAGAATGCGAGCTGAATCTTTTTCTTTATATCTTTTTCTGCTCGATTTTACTGATCAGATTTCATATACCATTCCTCCGATTTATTGTAAGCTGATTGCTTGTCACCCTCTGTTCTGCTCACCATATTCCAAGAGAACTTCTGCATTGTTCTTGGAGCTGCAGCAATCCGATCCTGGATGACTTGGTTAATAATATAAAGCTGGTTAATTACCTAGTGCTAGCAATAAAATGTAATTTATATACTGTGTATACTGCCTATGTTTACATGTATTTGTAACGCTATACTACCCCACAAACAAGGAATAAAAAAATAAAAAAATCAGTAAATTAACATAATTTGACTGAACAGAGATATGTTGAAAAAATTGCTTTTTAAACTATGTTTATACTTTAGCTACTCATGCTATGTCTCAAATAGAAGCTCCACTTAGACATTTGAAAACAAAAAGTTCTTTGTAGTAAAGGGGTTACATTTGATATTTGTTCTCCAACATTAACTACCGGTAATCCAAACCTGTCAGAAGGATCGCAAGACAAGGAATAATTTATCATCTCTAATACTTTATAACCCTCCCTTTTCCTCTGCAACAGATTCAAGGAAAATATAAAGGTTCTGCTTTACTTCCCGTGAAACGGTAATGTCTGTTTACTTCCCCCACCACCCCCATTTTTGGTTGTAAAGGCCTGGCTTATACTGGTGGGTCACATATGCTAGTTTGCCCGTCCCAAAAAATCTAAACAATGAGTTAAATCATTTGGGATTCTGTTGAGACGATAACAGATTTACATAAATAAACTGTTCGTATTTTAACATGTAAGGTCCTAAAATTGTGATTCTTTTATAAAAAATACGCTCCACAAGACAGAATTATGTTAATTCGTATAATATAACATGTCATTGCTCGTAATCGCCCCACTGCAATAAATGCTACAAATCAGCATGTCAGAAACATAAATTAGTAAATCATTGTGTCAAAGTGAACCCAATAGAAAACGCGCTACCTCTTATTATTAAAAGCTGCACTATTAATAAAGGGCTGTCAAGATCACAAAATGCATTCTAACTGTAAAGTAAGTGAGCAGTATTTTAACAAGAGCTATTGAAATTTACACAGCAAAGAACACATTGCAGTAATTTAGAGATTATACTGCAATCAAAAAAGTGAAGCATTTGAAGGCTGTGAAAGGGGCTGATAATGAATGAAGGTGTTTTGCTAGAGCAGCACATTTTCGATGCAAATTTGCAGGAGAGAGATGCTTACTACAGAACAATAAAATAATCTAGGAGCTAATTCTGCCACAACAGGAAAAATGACTAACTATTTAACAACGTTTTAATGTGTAACAGATGTAACCATATGCTCGCCAGCTTATCGCTGCTACGTAAGACATTTAGGGTTTCACGTTGCTGGTGTCGGTAAGTGATAAAACAGCATATATTATTAATTATTTTTTCAACAAGTATATAATATCTTCTCAGCTAATCACACTCTGATAGGTTATGTTGTCAAAGACAGAGACAATAAGTATAAAAAGTTGAAAACAAGCAATACGTGTATATTGTAAATTAGGTATATTGCAAAAGCCAAGCACATCATTAAGATGGCTGGTACCAGCTGGGTGGGAATTTCGATATCCTTCATTGTTCATGGTTATACACAGTGGTGAGAGCCCAAGAGAAAGCAACATTTTCCAAAAGGGTGACACGCATAACTGGTAGTACAATACAAAAAGAATGAAGGGTCAGTGCTTGTTTAACCAAACAGGATATAAAAAGGAAGGCAGCACACCTAATAGGGGTGGGGTTCCCTCAAAACCCCCAAAAGGGATAGAGCAGTACAACAAAAAACAACAGAAGGTTGCGCCATGTAAGATAATAATATTAAATATTCACAATAAAACAGAACCAAGAGTCAGAGTAGTAATACTAGAAATTTCAAAATTAAAGCAAAGTTGCAAAAACAGTAGCCAGATGATTCTGTGGACGAGTTCATTTTCTTTGTCAGATCAGGAGAAAGCTGGGGATCTGGATGAAATACAAAAAACAGAGGAAGAACTAAATGGTGTAGTATATCACAATATACTACCAAGTTGGGGATTATACCACTCACCTTATCCACTGAGCGTTTTTTCTGCTCAGTCAAATGTGAGTACAAATTTCTTATATACTACTCCTGGTTTTAATTTGTACAGAAAGCACTATTGTTGTTGCCTTTTCTATTTCTCCTGGGTTGTTACGGTCACCATATTGCTAAGATACCCGTTGACTACTACCTCATACGTATCCTATAAGTGGTGATTATACCACTGTATGCCATTCACACTAGAGCTGGTATTAGCTCTTAAAAACATGAGTAGGATTACATAAGATCTACGAACTTTTCGGACTAAAACTATTGTGATATACTACACCATTTGGTTGTTCCTCTCTTTCTTGTATTTCACTATTCACTATCCATGAGTGTGTGAGAAATTCTATATATCTTTTATATTGTATTTCATACAGATCCCCAGCTTTCTCCTAATCCGTCAAAGAAAAAAAACTCTTCCACGTAATCTGGCTACTGTTTTTTGCAAGTTTGTTTTAATTTGGACATTTTTAGTATTACTACTCCATTTAAAGTCTCTCTCTGACTCTTGGTTTTATTTTACTGTTTTATTGTGAATATTTCATATTATCTTATCTGGCGTAACCTTCTGTTGTTTCTTGTTCTACTACACAACTGGTAGTGTCCATCATGCAATCTCAGATACTGTATTCCTTTTAAAATCTAAATTACACTTTGCTACTCTCCAGAGAAGGAAAACAATACCTACAGTAGGCGGTCAACTTTTGGTAGGACTGATGTGCACTTCCGGTACCAGTTATGAGAGCGTACACTGGACATTGTTTTTTGATCTTAGCTAAATATTTCCTTGTATTACAAATGTCACCACCCAAATAATTCAGATATTGTATCAGTTTTGATTAAGTTGCAGGATCAGATGCTGATGAAATCAGATTTTCAAATGCCATTGTCCTTTCTTCAGTAATTTGGATGGAGATTATCATGGCCCATCAAAAGCTATCATGTGTCAGAAGTTGTTGTACGAATGAACATAATGAGATTGCTTTATGAATATAGGTGTGTTGATTTGTTTCATCATCACGTTTAAAACTTTTCATTACATGAATATGAGATGCAAGCATCACAGAACATGATTATTGAGGCTAATCAAAACAATGTTTGTTTCTGCTGTGTGTTTTATTATCTATTTAAAAAAATAAAATAAAAAATAATGGACCTTACATTGGACATAGACCATGCTCTTCTATTCAGTGTCTAACTTTATTATGTTTTCAAGGTAAACTGAATATACAAAACGTACACACAATAATTTAAAGTTACTTAAAGTTACCTATCTTGGCAATCAATTATGGGGATTCAATAAGGTAAATAGTGCCAGTGCTAAAATATATTATCTCTTTAAGGAAATTGGACCTTACTTTAGACATAGACCATGTTCTTCTATTCAGTCCCTAACTTTATGATGCTTTCAAGGTTAACTGAATATAGACACAGTAAAATATTACACTTTGCAAGTTTATGTTATACTACAATGGAGAGCTGTGCATTGATATTGACTGAGAATTGCTACCTGATTCCTCTTAGTGAATCTCTACCTTTCTTTTTTTGCACTTTGGTTTTGCTATGTGGATTGGTATCTTCTTTTATTGGTATGACACTTACATCTGGATTTCTTTTTTTTAGTCAATCTTTCTTTTATTGAGACATTAAGATTACCGGGTACAGAATAAAGAAGGGAGAATGCGTTTTGTACAGAGTGGGAGCAAGATAACATAAGAAAACATCTCCTACGAGCGTCGGTCTCATTTTATATTAATAGAGTGAAGTACAATTATAATAACAAGTTAAACGGTCTGTAAAAAGTGGATATTAACTGAGCTGGTAGTCGTATTCGCTGGTAGATCAGTAGTGTTATCACCAGCAACACTATTACCAGGAGAGTTATCATTACAGGCCAGACTAGCTAAACAAGACAGGTATGTCGGACTAGGTTAAATGTGACCTCGCTGATATAACAGTAAGAATATGACAAGCCGTTTCATTACCAGTAGCATTAGTATTACAGACCAGGCAGCTAGGCAAGCCAAACAACAAAGGTTTGTGTGAGTAAGTTAAATGTGGCCATGGCGGTAGAACTAGAGCACTAGCAGCATCGTTACCAGCAACACTATTATCACAGACTAAACAAGCTAAGCAAGCTAAACAGGGAAGGGTCGTTTAACCCAGTTGAGTGGGACCACACTGAAATAACGGTAGTTTCACCCCTAGCAACACTGTTCCCAGTAGTACCATTATGACAGGCTAGACAAGCTAATCAAGCTAAACAATATAGGCATAAACCAAAGTAAGGAATTAAACTGAGTCAGATTAAAGGTAAGGTTGGCGACTCTGGGTGGCCACACACGTACATCAGTGTTAAATCATTCCAAGTCCAGTTCGGTGACTAGGCTGGTGGCTGGGGTGTGGGTTGTTGAGACACCTCACCCGATACCGCTAGGGTCCTTCTGGAGGCAAGCCACCCCGTGGCCCGGCGCAGTGCTCTCAGCATCGTGTCTGCCCGGATTCTCCTGATTCCCTGCTCTCCGCCAGCCTTTTCTGGGTGTTTGGTGTCTGGGGACCGTGTGTCTTCGGCCCGAGGCCTTAGTAGGGGTTCTAGCCACATGTCCATTGACCCCATCAACAGGGTCGTGGGCCCAAGGAGTTGCCAGTGCTCGGCTGTCCCCTCGGGTGTATGGGTGGCGTGGGAGGGTTACCTCTTGACGAACCCCCAGCTCGGAAGAAGAGCGTGTGGCCCCTTCGGTGGCTAGGTGCGTTTGGCTGGTTGTCCGGGATCTGCTCCGGAGCTAGCTTGGGTCGGGTCCTGCCTCCGCCCCGTGTTCGCCGACCTGGTTTGGTGAGGCCTCACTTTGGCTCCACGTGGGACCCAGCTGTAGAACTCTGCCAGGGTCTGCTGGTGCCGCCGGGTGGCAGACATGTCGGACAGTCTGGCGGGGGTTATTCTTGGGTGTAGGGATGTGAGTGCCGGGTTCCGGTGAACTTGTGGGCCCAGACGATGCTTGGCAATATTTCCGTTGGGAGGCCGCCTTTGCTTTCCGTGGGGGGATCACCCACATACGGCGCCGTGTAGCTGGGCGGATCCAGGCCGCCAGCTCTCTTATCTCTCGCTTGTAGGGCTGCCTCTGGGTGTTGTGCCCCCTCCACAGGCGTGTGCTTAGCTGGTGGAGGAACTCCAGGGCATCCCTGGGTGGCTCAATGAGTGTGTGTTTGGTCTTGGGTTGCGTCTGTGCCTCCAGTCTAGTGAGGCCTAGTCGGTCTCGCTTAGTTGTGGGTGGTGTCGCTTGGTCTGACCGCTGTGTGGGGATGATCGTCCCCTGCGAGGACCGGAATGACCCCCGCCGGTCCAAAGGGGGGGGTAGCTGGGCTGAGGTGAAGTCTGGATCGTGAGCGCATTCTGCACCAGGGGATCGGCCGCCTCCCCCGGGCCTCAGGCTCCGCACCTGTTTAGGCCACATGGCCGTTGTAGGCATTTCAGTGTCCCTCCGGTGCCGGACCGGTTTCGTTTTGTTCGTGAGGGTCCGTTTTCGAGCACCGTGGGCCGCTGTGGTTACCGTGTCGGTCAAAATCAGCGTGGTTATGCTCCGTAGTGAGAGAGCTCTCGAAGTGTGCGACCGGCCATCTTGGCTGTCAGGCCCCGCCCCCCTTACATCTGGATTTCCACCATTTTATTTTATATGATTTTGGCGGACGTGTCTTTTTTCTTTTTGTGTTTCCTGAGCAGTGCACTATTAAGAGTTGATTAGTCCTCTTATCTAAAAACAGTGTACCATATATTTTTTAGATATTTCTTGCATTATTTTACATTTTGTGTGGACATTGTTTTTGTTTATTCTTCCTCAGATTTACATTAGGAGTATAAACTATTGATTTTCTGTAACTTAATATTCCTCTCACACATCACCCCTCTGTCAGTCCTTACATTGGCTTCATGTATCCTATAGGAGTCAATTCAAAGTGCTAACCCATACCTATAAAGCACTGAACAACTCTAGCCCTTCTTATATCTCTTTACAGATCCAGAGGTATGGCCATTCTCGGTATGGCCATTCTCAGTCTCTCCGCTCTGTCTAAGACCTTCTCCTGTCTCCTGCACACATACGGCCAACTCACGCTTGCAGGACTTCTCGCAGGCGGCTCCCTTCCTATGGAATAGGCTACCTACTGCCATCAGACTCCCCCCTAGTCTTCAATCGTTTAAGAAGTGCTTTAAAACCCATCTCTTTAGGAAAGTTTATGGCCTCCCTGAGTAACCTTTACCTCACATACCTGTCTCTTGCCCTCTCCTAAAGAGTGGCACTCTACTCTCTCCTCCAGCTCTGCTTCACTCCCAGCTTATTTCATTGCTAGAAAACTTAAAAGGCTGTCATATTGTGTTTTACACTCCATCTCCTATAGACTGTTAGCTCGTTTGAGCAGGGTCCTCTTCAACCTATCGTTCCTGTAGGTTTTCTTGGAATCATCCAATTTATAGTTAAATCCCCCCCTTATAATATTGTAAAGTGCTAGGGAATCTGTTGGCGCTATATAAATGGCGATGATAATAATAATAATAATGTGTTCTCTAAAATAGTCCCCAACAGCAGGTACGTTTTTCATTCTTCACATTCACACAGTACTATATGTAAAAGGACTCCAACTGTTGAGGCCATTGGAGTGCATTAAACTCATTGTCATTGTTGTGGAACCAGCTTGAGATTATGCTTTGTGGCATGGTGTATTATCCTGTAGTAGGTAGTCTTTGGAAGATGGATAGACTGTGTCCACTATGGACTGCCTCCCTATACACAGGACCCAACAAGCAGCTTGTTATCTCTCTGTCCCTGACCCTCCTATTGTGCTGCTTTGCCCCAAAATATCTGGACTGAAATGTTGCCCTAGTCCGGCCCTGGGCCACTATAATATACTTTTCATTTTCATGCAAGAGAAGGTGTTTTTCCCAGATTGCTGCTGATCACTGCATGTTTTTACATTTCACAATCATTCTATATTTACATGTGTGCACATACATTTGGCAAAATTACAGGAGCACCAGCTGAGAAGGTAGTTTACATTTGAAGTAGCTAAATCATATTTACAAATGTAGAGATGTGAAAATGTGTGAAAGTGTGGCATATTAAAGGGACACTCCATTGCCCAAATAAAAAAAAAAATCAATTGTTAGTAGATATACCTCCAATTAAAACATATAAGCATTTAATTAACCATTTTTTTCATTGGGAGTACATCTGATATAGCTTGCAAAAGCTGCATATCTCTTGTCTGCAGCCTTTGCAAGCCCTCCCCTTCTCACCGCGCTCAGACTCTTTCTGTGTCTGTCCAATTACAGACTTCCCAATGCAGCTCAATGAGAGGTCTTTGCAAGGCAGGTGCTCTAAGCAATTGCTGCATCTTGAGATTAGCTTCACTGAGCTAAACCATTAAGAGGACCAGTTGTCTGAATGACAAGCATGGAGATATGACAAAGTTAATTTATAAAAGTGCTATTCTCTATTGAAATCTTCTCATTATGGAAAATAAAAGAGAAGACACTCTTCACATTTGAAAACTGGAGTACATTAGGGTTCGGAGTTTCTCTTTAAGATGGTTTCCAATTAGGCACATGTATTAGCTATTAAATAGGTCAATTACCTTTTTTAATGAGTGAGTTTCCAAAGCAATTAACAGAAATCCAAAGAAATCAGAAAGTCAGAGTCTAATTAACAGCTACATATGCCATACATGAACTAACTATAAACCATACGGGAGCAATGCTCACAAGTCAAATCTAACCATCATTTATAGACAGACTCTCACAAGATACCTACTAAGTGCTGCAAAAGCTATTGACACCAACAATACACAATCTCAATCATAAATTTATATCTTGAGTGGCACAAAATGCAAAACGATGTATAACCAGGTGTATGAAGCACAAAACATAGGCAACTGAACTATGGAAAACAATATAAAAAGGTCTTCTGAGTCGCCATCATGGAATGGAATCTGGATGGGTTTACGCTTGGAGAAATCTAAAGAATACATTCAATCCCATTGTATGTTATAACTGTTAAAGATGGCTAATCATCAATAATTGTATGGGCAGCCAAATAATTTAAGTCAATAGGTGCTATGATTGACCTTCACAGTCAATGTATAGGATCTTGTGGGGGGGGGGGGGGAGTTAACTCTTTTGTTGGGCTACATTTGAGGGTATGACTGCTTCTTTGGTAGCCACGTACCGGGTCTATACTTACCAGATCTTTTTTTATCTTTACTAGGGGTTTAAATAGGCATGTTTGTTAACCTACCACTGCTTGATATATGTCAGCTTGCATCAATTTTACTAATGATTTCTCACAAGCATGTAGAACAATACCTTGTACTCTCGCTTTTCAAATAAATGTCCATTTTTCTTTATACATTCGTAAATGATTGTGTTCATTTTGCTAGGTGCATGTTTTCCTTATGTGAGCTTGTTATATGTATTTTACAATTTCTTAAATAAAACATTTTAAAACAAACAAAAAATTTTTTTGTTTGTTTTGTTTTTAAAGTGTCAATTTTAATTCATGTCCAGGTGAAAATACCAATTTTAATGCTAATAAGTCAGTTTGTCTATAGGTATGCCCATCTCTCCAAAAAATCTTCTAGTTAATGTGACATTTCAAAGACACCGATAAATGTAAAATGAAAAAAGAAAAGTAGATGTGCTTTGGAAATGTTCTCTTATCACTTCATGCACCTTGATTAGAAAAAACAATGGTCGGGAACGATGGTAATTCAAAGGGAATGGCTAGCAGTACTGGGTTGATTTATTATTATGGGTAGGTACATCTTACATCTGCATTAGATATGACTAAGTTACTAACTGTCTCCTGTGCTGAGCCAAGTTTTTGATCAAGCCATTAAAATTGTGCTATGCTACATGCAACATGGGGGTTCCTCATGCTATCATAATATAGGGAAGATCCAGGGTGTTACGCAAATGCACAAATTCCTTGCGAATACATGATTACCCTAGCCTCCAGCTCTTTTTTAGAACCCAAAGAATATTCCAATTTCAATATGGAAGCTTTACAACCTCCAGTTATGAAAGAGTTGTCATGTTGTAGAGATTAACAGGCTCAGTTGTGTTAAAACAATTGTTAAACCAATATCAAATCACATATCATAACATCAGCCACTTGGATTCCTCCTTATGGATTTGTGATAGACCCATAATGTTGTAAAGTATAAGGTGTTTTCAGAATCAGAGCTGAAAACTTAATTCCATTACTTCCATCAATGCTGTCAAGAATCCCACAAAATTGTATTGAATTGTTTGGGCCAACTGTCACCCTCACAGAAGCTGATACAATGCAATTTCCATCCTGCAACCCCATAGGTAAATGTAGAAACCCAACTAAGGGGCTTAACTAGCCCAACTAAGGGCCTGGCAGACCTTAGAGAAAGGTGAGTTTTATGCATGCCTACATGGTTCAGAGTAGCCAATTCCCCAGGACATGTTTTTTATTTTACTGCCTAAAACCTAAAATTATTACAGTGGAACATAGAATTAATTAAACTTGGATAATATTCAAATTAAAATATAGTTCCTATAATTAAAAAAAAACGTACTAATTAAAATGCAACTATGTTTTGAAGAAATACGCTTGATTTACCATCCTATATAAATTGTGATTTAGATGGAAGAAAATATGCCAAATTAGTTTGGAGAAAGAGTGGAACAGTAAATTTTGGGCTCTGTGCAATACTTACCTACATTTTTCACATCAGGCAAAGCAATTTACAGCTCGGCTACATCCCAACTCTGAGCCATAGAACATTTGGCAATTATCTACAGAGGCATCCAGAAGTCAGAGAAGATTTACCTAATCTCCTTAGATCCGGAACGGTGTCCAACTACAGTAGGTGAATCATAAAAAAGAAAAAGAAAAGAATGAAAATGTTTGCTCTCAAGTAAATATATTTTATCCTGCAACACTCTACGTGTTTTGCATTGATTGTGACCTTTTACACAATGTGAATAAATGTAATTCGAACAGGTTCATTATAACATAAAGGTACCAAGTTACCAAGATGAAGATTCTAAATATGAAGTCACGGGTCAATGATCTGGAACCATGGCAAAAACAGGCCTTTTCTTCTGTTTGCTCATCGTGTATTGCTGACCTGCGATATGGGAAAGTGGTTAATTGGTACATGGAATAAGATTCTCTTTTCAGCTTGCCTCGAAGAAGCTTATAATTCAAGTGTTTCTCATACAAGCCACGCAAAGGAAATAAAAGTCAGGATTCTATAATAATCCATAGTAATTGCCCATTGGGGAATTCCAGTATAATAGAAACTACAAAAAGACATCCGCATATAACAGTAGCTGCTAGACCCCGTCTTATTTTAACAAATAATTGACAAATGGTCGTAATGCTCTCATATATTCTTAGATCGCTCTGCTAACCAGATCATGTGGGTAATCTCTGGCATGTGTTGGTGATTGCCGCTACGTGGAGGCCATTTACAAGATTTTCACATTTTCACTATACTATACCCAGTGGGGAAAATGCTGCTCCTTTTCAACCTCTATTTTTCCTTTTTTCCGAACGCTATCTTGAAAGATATTTTTAAATAATCACAGGCGGCTGAGATTATATTTCTTCACTGTTATTTCCTGCTGTGTTAACACAAGGCTGCTGTGTTTCCATACATAATTGACATAGAGGTGACTGATTGAAAGAAATAGCCTCCTCCCGCAGGCTTTTCTATACATTGATTTGTTACCTCTCGTCTATTTTCTCTACTTGCCGCCTGGAGATAATAAACCAGATTTTGTTAAAGAAATATCCCTGTGTGTTTTTTTTATTTTTTATTTTTTTTAAAATTCATTTTGCTTAGTGTATTTTAAGTTCACCCAGGAGAGGAAGGATTTATTTATCAATAGACAGTGCTAAACATCCCTCACCGGTGACAAGTAGATTTTAATAACAACCGTATTATGATCATGGTCTTTTGCGGTATTTTTTTTTGTAGGTGGAATTTAAGAACCACACAGAGTCTATTTACTGGCTAGTAACACAGTGACACTGTAACAATGTAATTTAGGTTGAACAAGCTAGAGTCCAAATTTTCAAATAGATTCGATATTCCCACTAGATTATTCAGCTGTTATGAAAAATGCTCATACTGGCAATAACATACACGGGCTGCATAATGCTAAATATGAACCCTCCCTTGCTAGACAGAGGAAATACAGTAATGTATTCTCAGTCCGTAGAATGGCAGGCTTAACGTATGCACAAACCATAACAGAGACAACAAAGACAAGCCAAAGCCAGTGGGGGCCAGAAATAAGATAAGCTAAATACAAAGCTGGGTCAACAATGCCAGAAATCAGAATGGTTAGAAGACCACTATAGTGCCAGGAAAACATACTTGGGCTCTGGAGAGAGGAAGGGTTTAAAATATTACCTTTCTCCAGCGTCGGGCGGAGAGCTTTCCTCCTCCTCTCCACCTTCCTAGCGACGTCATCGGCTGAATGCGCATGCATGGCAGGAGCCGTGCGCACATTCAGCCAGTTCATAGAAAAGCATTTACAATGCTTTCCTATGGACGCTGGCGTCTTCTCACTGTGATTTTCACAGTGAGAAGCACACAAGCGCCTCTAGCGGCTGTCAATGGGACAGCCACTAGAGGCTCTAGAGGCTGGATTAACCCTCAGTGTAAACATAGCAGTTTCTCTGAAACTGCTATGTTTATATAAAAAAAAAGGGTTAACCCTAGCTGGACCAGGCACCCAGACCACTTCATTAAGCTGAAGTGGTCTGGGTGCCTATAGTGGTCCCCTTAAGGACCAAACTTCACGCATGTCATGTGTCCTTAAGGAGTTAAGGAAGACCGTATTGAATGCCAGAAAACCAAATATGCTATGGACATGTTATTGGGACCAGAAACAAACCAGAATAGAGCAGAGAGCAAGAGATGGACTGTATGAGATGGAAGTATTTATTCCTATTGATCCTCTGCGCCATCCCTGCATACCAAAAACATGCTTGTACATTGTTGCAGGAATGACATAGAATGCTCTGCGATTCTATGCCGAGCGTTTATCACCAGAAATTACACTAGGATAACATGCAGCATCAGTATGGACACGAGTATAGCGCCTGGTGTCAGAATGGATTTGAAGAAATACTTCTTCACATATCTTTAAAAAAAAACACAGATCTTTGTAAAAGGTGTCTAAATTATTTTATATTAAATAGGCAGTTAAACAAACTGTCACTTCTGGAGAAATTACACCTTAGAGTAAAACATTAAAAATCAACGTATGCTTTTAATGTATACATTAAAGCAAGAGACATTACAATCCAGTTGAATGAAGGCACAGCCAGGGCACATACTGTATATATTTATATAATGGCAGCCAGGGGCTAACGTTGATATGTGTTGCGATTCAAGGCAAAACACAGCACATACACATTTCAGGCACCATGACCATTTCAATCTCCGAAGTGGTCATGGTGGAGCTTGGAGAAACCCTTTATCCTTTTCACTACCAAAATTATATATACTTTTTTTTATTTAGATTTTACATATGAGGGCAATATTTGCCTTTCTTTTTAATTTAAAATTCTATTTCAGATTGTAGAGAAACAATTATCATGGCTTAAAAATACACATCAAATGGTAGGACCCTCTTCTCCTCCTACACAATGTGCAAATTTGAAGAAGAAATCTTTATTCAAGAATTTTAACAAACAGGGACAATTCAATGTCAATAAGTATAACACATGTATTATTAGTAAGGTAATAGCATTTTAATTTTGTATCTATTTTTTTCAATTTGTATTTTACTGGAGTTTAAATACTCAAAATACATCATATTCACAGTATGAGAATAATAGCAAGTCTCGTCAGTGGTCTATTCAAGGCTACAAAACAGGGTCTGATGAACAATTAAAGAATATGAAAAGAACATTAAAATGGGAAAGAAAACACAGTCTTTATGGCAATTATACTGCATGCGTGCTAATGTATATACAATAGACTGCTACACCAGCCCATGTGGGGAGATGACTATTTAGGTGAGCGTTAGTGAGCATGTGCATACGTGTTAGTATTGCCACTGGTAAACTTTTGCTGTTGTCTTTGGGTCTGTCCCAACCTCCCTGGCAGTGAGCAGGTTGAACTGCAGGAGGAAAGGTTTTCTGTCATCCGATGAGTACAAGGTAAATGACTGGTCTCCCCGCAGAACCACTAGGGATCCATCTGCTCCCCAATGGTATCTGATTGCAGATTCTCTTAGCTATTGGGGCCAACTGCCTCCTCTCCACAAGTGCTGCAAATGGGAGGTCTCCATATAGGACCACAGTGTATCCCTCTAACTGCACTATACCTAAGTCCCTGGAGCGGGTCATAATAGCGGAGCGGATTGCCACGTCTCTAGTTACCGCTATGGTGTCTCTTGGGGTGTTTTCTGGAGCTGACGCAGCCTTGCAGATGCGAAAAGCAGAGAGTATCATGCCCGGTTCGTTGCCCCCTTTAATACCCATTGTTATCAGTAGAAAAAGAGCAGTAAGGTATCTCCGCTGATGCGTTCTGGTATTCCTCGGAGCTGGATGTTTCTTCTTCTGTGCCTCGACTCAATTGTTGTGATGGTCTTGGTAAGTTTCTGGACCTGTTGAGTAAGATCTTGTATTTGACCCTGGGTGCTTTTTATTTGGTGCTCTTTGGCACTGTCTCTGGTCTCCACTGCCATGATTCTGTTTTGGAGTATCTTGAGATGGTTGGAAGAGATCCACGTCTGTTCAGCTAGGGAGTCCGCCACCCCCCCCCCCCGTATTTTTTATTTTTTAATGAAGCTTTATGTATTTAGCCACAATTGTAAAAACCTGACATAGTTTTGTTACTTCTTTTCTATTCATTCTAAAACATGTTTTTTTTCCTCATAAATACAATTTTGTGAATTTGTACAGTTTTAGAAATTAATGAAGGCCTAAAACCTTTGATTTCTAGAACACACATGATTTCCACTTTGTCAACAGCATCTTCCTATGCAATCTGTAAAGCAGCCTACATGTATGTAATAATAATTCTTAGCAAAAAGACAATATAATAACCAAATTCAGGGCTCATCTATATTAATTTGTTTGAAATCAAAGTACTAAAATAAAGTCAACAATATATAAAAATAAATAAACTGACATCCATTAGTCCACTTACACTATTGACAGACCAATAGATTGATGAGTTATCTCAGAATTACACTATGTGGCTTCATATTTTTTTTTACTTTACAATATTTTGCATTATATGTTTTTTTTTTTTATACTATAGTTAATATTAATATTTGTTTGGTTTATATGCTAACACTTTCTTTTAGCAAGAAAATTCCAACATATACTACTTTTCATTGATGGATATTCATTTTATAATTCAATCTCAATCCAAAGCTCCACAAGATACAAGTACTGAAGTATCTGCATGTTGTCACCTTAAAATATATAGCATCCCTGGAAAGCCAATCATTAATGTATAATATCTACATCAATCACGGCTCTGTATATGACAGCCAATAAATGCACATATCTAATGTTATAACAGGTGCTGAACAAGAGCTGAAGGGGACGCCTTCTGTATTGCTTCAACCCACTAAGAAAATTGATGATTCCCATTCTTCGACTCTTGACTTTACTTCCATTTTGTCATGCAAGCAGTTTATCTAACAAATGAAAGTGACCTTCAAGGTTTTTTTTGCCCTTCCTTACAGTAAAGTGACAGTATAGGCATGATAATAACCACTGTATGCTGATGCAGTGGTTATGGTGTCTGCAGAGCCCTGACCCTGGTTTGGGGTCAAACTGTTTAACTGATTTGACCAAAAGTTCTGGTTCTACAGACACCTGCAGCTCACACGAATTGCTAATAATGGCGTTCTAATTCTGCTTTCCTAACAAGGCCAGCCTTTGGGCATGGGGGACTCTGGCGCCTGAGATCTCAGGTAAAAGCCAACATTTAAAAAAATATTTTAACTACTTACAATGGGGGCAGGAGCGCAACGGTATTCCTGGCACCATAATCACTACAGCACTCTGCAGTGGTGTTGGTACTAAGAGTGTTCCTTTAAGGTGTCTGTATGTGTCTACTATCTATGAGAATGTTGCTAATCAGGTTGGTGGATATGGCAAGTTATATATGTAAATGTAGCTAATTACATGTATATGTTTCTGTGAATAAGTATATGTTTCTTTCTCTTTCTTTCTCTCTCTTTTTCTTTCTTTCTCTCTCTTTCTCTCTCTCTCTCTTTCTCTTTCTTTCCTTCTCTCTCTCTTTCTCTATCTCTTTCTTTCTTTCTCTCTCTTTCTTTCTCTCTATCGCTCTCTCTCTCTTTCTTTCTCTCTCTCTTTCTTTCTTTCTTTCAATCTCTATCTCTCTCTCTCTCTTTCTTTCTATCACTCTCTCTTTTTCTTTCTTTCTCTCTGTCTCTCTCTTTCTTTCTTTCTTTCTTTCTCTCTCTCTGTCTCTTTCTCTCTTTCTCATACTTTTTCTTTCTCTTTCTCTCTCTCTCTATTTCTTTCTTTCTCTCTCTCTCTCTCTCTCTCTCTCTCTCTCTCTCTCTCTCTCTCTCTTTCCTTCTCTCTTTCCTCACAGAATGTAATAGTTATTTAAAAACACCTGACTTAGGAAAAATAATGGTGGTTTAGTTACAGTATATGATCAAAGATTGCATAAGCCTGCCACAATGTCAATGTACCCCATTCTTGGCGGTGCCCACTCTAGTATCCTAATGCCTGCTCTTATGAGATTACCCAATTAACTGGAAAAATCCCTCCTTCTGGGACTCTCTGCAGTGCAAGGTTAAATAGAACCTGAAATCAGACAGAGAGGGGTGTAAACCTACATGAGTTGATCTGGACTCTCAAATATATTTATATATGAAGTCAAAAAGGCTGCCCTCACCTGAACATGCATATTTTATGAGGGTCCTGCTGGGGCCAATTCATACAACATACAATATCCAGCACACTCACTCACCTATCAAACACCAACCTCAAAGTAAGTGGGATAATCCCATAGGACAAGGCATTGAGTACCAAACTGGGGAACATTTTCATTGTGACAGGCTTATGCAATGTACGATCACGTATACTGTAACTAAATCCACATTATTTTTGCCTTTCTGGTGTTTTTAAAAATAAAAAGAGAAACTCTAAAATTTTGTAAGCGTTGAAGTTGGTGTTTAATGAGTGAGTGAGTGTGCTGGATTTTGTACAGTGTATTCATTTTCTCCAGCAGCACCCTAATAATGTATGTATGTTCAGATGAGTGCAGCCCACTTGGTTCCATATATAAATATATATATTCTCTCTCGTTGCTCTCTTTCTCTCCCTCTATTCTCTCGATCTCTTCTATCGCACTTTAAATATATGCAGTGACCTGTGCAGTACCACATTTTAACTCTGTATTGTCAATTACCTTTGTAGAAGAGTGCACGGTTTGAAAAGCTTAAATAATTAGTAGTCCTGACATTGCCCTGCCTTCATGACCAAGAACTGTCAGCATTTAATATAACAAAAAATACCAGATAATTATATTCACTACAGAGGGAATTGTAATGTGCTGACAACTGTAATGCAAACTATTGAGTAATATAGTCAAGCTAAAAAAAAATCTCATTCAGTCTAACCCTTTCTCTCCCAACAATGCTGAGCAGTTTAAAACCTTTTAAGCACCTTGTTTGCTCCAGAGCTAGTTTTTTCCATGTAGGGAAATGTATGTAACTGTCAGGGCTCAACTGTGGTCCCTCTGCATCAAAGTAGAGGGACTGCAAATGATACATTTCCACACAGCTACCTTTGTAGATAAACTTCATGGATGCATTCTAGCAACCCAGGAGGGGAGTGAAGTCATTCTTTTTAAAAGCTACATTTTAAACAAAAACATTTACACATTTTGAATGCAGATCTTTATATCTGAAGTGTTCTAGTTTTATTATGATTTTCTTGCATTACACTTGCTTTCTCTAATTTTTGTTTTTTTTTTCTTAAAAAATGTTCCTTCCTTGAGTCTTCACTCAAGGAAGTACCTTGGACAATTTCTCCCATGGAATTAATCTATAGAAGATACAATCTCCTATTTTATGTGTGTTCGGCATCTTATCTATTGCTGCAAGTGTTTACAGTTCGAGTGACTTGAACCGAGCTGAAAAGATTGTTACTAATTTAAATGGTGTATATTTAAATAGAAATGTCACATTCAGGGTCAGTCCTTTTCTGAAGCATTGTGAATTTAAATGACTATATCATGCTTGAGGGTCAGTCCCTCTATGGGATGATATATGTCTTAATTAATGTTTGGGGTCAGCCCTACTGTGGACTACAGTTTATTTTAATGATGACACAGTGTATTAATTCAATGTGGGGATCAGGAATCATTATTTTAGTTTTACTAAATCAATTAATTATGTTATGAATGTATTTTTCAGCAAAAGACACAAGCAAGGCCAGGTGTATGGGGAATATAAAAACGTTAAAAAAAAACACAAACCTAAATAATGAAACAACACTGGCTGCGGGTGCCTTAGCGAACCTGGCTTTGGTCAAAATATCTCTAAAATGGTTTAGCCAAGAATCTGGAGATATCTTCCTCAGCATGTAACCATAACCATGTAATGATTGTGTGACAGACAGACAGACACACACACACACGTACGTTTTGGAATGTAATATTTTTGTCAAAGCACTATCGCACTATATAAAAGGATTTTCAATGCTAAAGTTGACTATGTATTGTTAAAGCCTCATTAAGATAATGAATTCAAATTACGTAAATTAAAACAAGTAAAAAGTGACTATGAAAATAAACAATGCTTCTCAAGCCTTATAAATCACAAATCACGTCTAGAAACACTTTTATATTTTTCTGTAGTATATTTTTCTATCCTGTACATATGCATACACAACCACATGTGCAGTTGTGAGTAATTTTGTTCACGAAAACCCCCGTAAATGAAGCTAATAGCAAAGCTAACAGAAGTCTTACACCAGATGTCTTAAAGGGACACTGTAGCCACCAAAACAACATTTTAGCTTAATGAGGCAGTTTTGGTGCATAGATCATGTCTCTGAAGTTTTACTGCTCAATTCACTGCTATTTAGTAGTTAAATAACTTTTGTACTGGTTTATGAAGCCCTAGCCACACTTGCCCCTGGCTGTGACTGACACAGCATGCATGAACAAAATGGTTTAATTTTCAATCAGATGTAACTTACTTTAAATGTTTTTTTCTCCTGCTCCATAAATTGAACTTTTACTACACACAGGATGTTCCTGCAATGTATTAGAGCAGGAGATAAGAAATTCTAACTCTAACAGAATTTGCAATAAAGAAAGTGTAAACATTATATGACACTTTACAGGAAGTGTTTATGAAGTCTGTGGAAGTCATATGCAGGGAGGTGTGACTATGGCTGCATAAACAAAGTAATTTAACTCATAAATTGTAGGGAATTGAGCAGTGAGACTGCAGAGGCATGATCTATACACCAAAACTGCTTCATTCTACAACAGCTAAAGTGTCCCTTTAAGTAAGTCACAAACGGAGAGTGAAAGACTGAGACACAAACTTGATTTAACATCATATTAGTGAGCTACTGGGTAAGTAATCTGTAATCTAATCGTAATAATGTATGATGTGGCTGTCAATAAAGGCTGAAATCCCTTTGCTAATAACTTAAGATTTTTCATGTATAAAACAAGTGGTAGCATAAAGTGAATTCTGAAAAGTGGTAGAATTTGGGTGGTAATGGGATTTTGGAAGGACACTGATTTTATAGTGTGGTTAGTGACTTTATCAAATATTGCATTGAAGTCTCTAGCAATTAGCAAAAAAGAACACACCATTTTTATTCTTCCAATAGTTTACTGATTCTGCATGATTATTTTAAGATTATGTTTATTGTTACAAGAAGCTGAAAACTATACAGGGTTAATCAAAATGCAACAACTCTATTAGATGTTACAGTAATTCTGATTTTTTTTCTTGTCTAACAATATATAAAATACTGTATACCAGTGACCTTATGGCTAGAAAAGCACCATGAGAGTTGTAGTTCTCCAACAGCTGTGGGAAGTATATTTTCGCTGATGTTGCCTTAACGCCAGTCACACACCCCCCCCTCCCCCATAAATATAAACAAATAATATATGTATTTAGTGTGGCTCAGTGCTTCCTGGGAGATGTCTGTGCATAGTATAGCTCGTAATAGCAAACTGTTTGTTGAAATCCAAGGCAGTGAAGGAGAGCTGTACGCACTGTATTGTGAAGGTCAGAATTGAATAGGGTCTCATCCCAGATTTATGTGTCTCTTGCTCTTCCGTCACTTTTAGATAGAGAGCTTGCCATGAGACTGTCACTGAACCAGAAAGCACAGACTGCGTTTGCATCCTGTAAATGTGGACAAGAATTAGGGGAGGGTAAAAATAAAAGAGAAATCAATGAAACGATTACATGGGAAATAAAATAAGATGCGTAAAACAAAAACGAATAAATACATTAAAATAAAATAAAATAGATCTCTGGAAGTCTTTGGTTTTCCTGCACCCAGGGACTGCAGAGCCCAGGATAATGGAAAGCTATTAGTTGCCATTGCACTAGCCTCCTAGGGTGACCCATCTGAAGATGTCCATTGATTTTACCATTACTATTTAATGTCACATATTAAACTCTTTGCAGATTCACTCAGTTAGCCTCATGCTTTATTATGTTTAGTGAGCTGGCGTACGCCGCTCCGAAGAATCGAACTGTGCAACTGTAAAATAGAAAACTCTCTGTTGAGCGACTTTTTCATAACCTCGAGTGTTGAACGGAAGGTACAGAATGAAATCGACATTTGAGGAGTGATTTTTAACCAATGTCTTTCATATATTTCCATTTCACATATGTAATGGGCACTATATATTAATCATATAGTTCTATGATGTAGAATTTAGGTTTAAGAAGTCTCATTTAAAAAGAACATAATTAGTTTACGTACCAACACAAAACTTTTTACAACAAGAAAATGTCTTAATAACGTGTAAATAGTTAACTAGTATATTTTACCGCCACAGTAAATGGTATGTCATTAGTCTTTACAGGGTTAACATAGAAATGAAAACTAAATTTTACAAAATAAATGTCAAGCTTGACAAAGACCGTTAAGGTCGAAACGTCGCTGTGGGTTCCAATTAAGTTGCCTGTTCTGAACCAAGGAGTGCCTGAACCTATTTTCTATTATATATCATTTCCATGGGAACCTGGTGCTTGGTTCTGGTTTAGTTAAGCACTCTGGCTCAGACTGATGGGATTGAGTGCAGTTCCTTATGTATGTTCTAAAAAATAAAAGTCAATATCAAAATGTTGACTTTAAAAATGCAGGTGTCATTATGGCTGGGGGTATTTAGGCATAGAGGGGATTTAGAAAGACTTGTGTTTCTGTGTTCCTATCGCTCTCTGGCAAACGTCACCTAATTCCCTCTAATATCCAAATACCCCACAATATTTGCCTTTTGTTTCAAACAGTGCATTTTTAAATAAGCAGTAATAATGTTGCACAGTTTTATCAATGACATTTTAAATATATATTAAAACGAGAATATATGAAATTCAATATGCATTTTTGTTTTTATATAGAAATTATGTCATTTTGGCCTGAAGTTTTCAAAGTAACTGTACGATGTTCCAGAATCCTTAAATGCTTTGTGACGATAGTGTGTTGTAGACTGATTCAGCAGCTGAAAGTAAAAGGTGATGATAGCTTTAAGTTGGCTAAATGCTCATCATGAACTGCAAACTCACAGAACAAACTTTCTCAAGTTTCTTGTTTTTTTCTCTCACGGTTCAAAGTTCAGTTTGCACCACATATATTAGGGGTTTATATGTTAAACACAAAATATCAAAGAACTGTCAAACTAAATTACACAATGAAGCCTAATCTAGCCAAGTAGTGAATGTTAGAAGGTTGGAAATTTTTTGCCTAAATGTTGCAATTCAACCTCGATTCTCTACAATTCTATGTATCGTGGATAAAACTAACAGTATGTTTCACTATATCGGGAAATAATTGTTGATTCAAAACATTGTGCTTCAGGTTTTTAAGGCAATCTAGAAAATACCAATAAAGACAATATGATCAACTGAAAATGTTAATTTAAAAAAAAATGTAGCATATTTGTGGTATCGTTTATTACACCTTCCTCTCTACACACATTATGTTTTCTCTGTATATATTTCCACAAAAGACTGGCCCAGAATCACAGGAATATAATCCACAAACATATGTAAAGCCACGGTGAGTCGCGGGATGTGTAATTAATAAAAATTACTTTCCATTTCTGTCCCTTTTTTTGTATCTATAATGTGCATACCTTCCAAGTGTCCTTATTTAGGAGGAGTATTCCTTATCTTGGGCCCAAATCGTTTTGTTCTTTTTTTTGTTTCCTGGTGTTCCTCTTTTGTTGGTGTATATGAGTGTATAACAGAGCTCCACAGCAATAAAACTCACAGTAATGTATCTTTAAGCTACACTAAATGTGTTTAGAAATTAGCCTGTGTCGTTAAGATTCATCGTTCAAGCTCTAAATTACATTATAGGTACATACATTATTATTAGTAAGTAACCAAAGTTTCTCAGAAAACTTCCACCCGTGCCAGAATAAAGTATGACGCCAAGACAGTGCGCTTGCAAGGATGGACTTCCGTAGCTCTGTACAATGGGTGGACTAACAGACATGTAATTGTAACCAGACAACTGAACGTACAGGAACAGAGGGGGTGGAGGGCCCTGCTCAATGAGCTTACATTCTAGAGGGAATGGGGTATAGTGACACAAAGTGTAAAAGTAGGGGTATGAAGCAGGTTGTTAGAAAAGTATTCTCTGAGGGCTTAGTAGGCAATTTTTGACAGTTGCAGGAGAGGAGTCATGGAGGGTGGGGGATAAACACCTGCTAACAGTTTAATTGATATGCTTTCTTGAAGAAGTGTGTTTTCAATGATTTTTTGAATGAAGACTGGGTGAAAGTCTTACGGAGAAGGGAAGGGAGTTTCACAGAAGAGGTGCAGCCCTGGAAAAAACTTGGAGGCTAGCATCAGAGGTGGGAGTAGATGTAGGTCTTTGGCAGAGCGCAGGGTCCTCTAAAGGACATACTTGTGTATTAGGGAGGATAGGTAGGTTGGAGCAGCATTATGTAGGGACTTGTAAGCAAGTAAACTTGTAAATTTAGCCCTATATCTAACTGGAAGCCAATGCAGGGACTGACAGAGCGGGGAGGCGTGGGAGGTGTGAGAGCAGACAGGAAAATGAGCATCGCCGCCGCCTTCATTATAGAGTGCAGCGGTACAATCTGGGAACTCGTAAGACCACTGAGAAGGGGATTGCAGTAGTCAAGGCGAGAGAGAACAAAAGCATGGACCAGCACCTTAGCTGGATTCCACTAACTTGAAGGGAGAGCGAAAGAGGAGGATTAGGAGGAGGAAAGACAAGGAGCTCAGTTTTATAGAGATTGAGTTTCAGAAAGCGGGAGGACATCCAGTCGGAGACGGGAGAAAGGTAAGCAGTGACGTGTTGCAGGACGGCAGGGGAGTGGTCAGGGGAGGAGATATATATCTGGGTGTCATCAGTGTACAGGTGGTAGTGGAATACAAATGAGGTAATAAGTTTGCCAATAGAGGGAGTATAAAGAGAAAATAGAAGGGAACTAAGGACAGAGCCTTGGGGGGACTCCAACCGAGACAGGACGAGGGGAGGAGGTATCATTAGAAAAGGAGACACCGAATGAGCGTTGGTAGAGATACGAGGAAAACCATGAGAGGACAGTGTCACAGAGACCGAGTAATTGAAGAGTTTGAAGAAGGAGAGCATGATCAGAGAGCGTCAAAGGCAGCAGAGAGGGCAAGAAGAATTAGTATTGAGTAGTGGCCTTTGGATTTAGCTGCTATTAGGTCATTAGTAACTTTGATAAGAGCGGTCTCAGTAGAGTGGAGAGGGCAAAAGCCAGATTGAAGAGGGTCAAGGAGAGCGTTGGAACTGAGGAAGTGAGACATACGGGTAAAGAAAAGTCTTTCCAGAAGCTTTGAGGAAAAAGGGAGCAGGGATATGGGACGATAGAGGGGGAGGACAGGTCAAGAGATGGTATTTTCACTATTGTATTGAATGGGTAAAAGAATGTGAATGTTACTATGTTGTGGTATAATCATCCATTATGGTTAGGTTACTTGACGGGTGGATGTCCTTGACTGGGATGTGAGGGGTGCATGAGAAGTTTGATGGATGTACATGCTTTGGAGGATATTTAAAAGTGTGAATAGGTGTACATGATTGTGTGCTGAGTCAGATTGGGAGGGTGTTTATAGCCAGGTGGGAGTTAAGATGGAAGGTATGTGACAAGCTGACATTATGTGACAGGGTGGTGGTATACGACAGTTTGGGGGTATGTGACAGGGTGGGTGGTATGAAACAGGGTGGGTGGTATGTGACAGGGTGGTGGTATGTGACAAGCTGAGGGTATGTGACAAGGTGGTGGTATGTGACAGGGTGGACGGTATGTGACAGGATGATGATATGTGACAAATTGGGGATATGTGACAGGGTAGGAGGTATCTGATGGGCATGGTGATTGACTGAAAATGAGTGGGAGTTCAGGCTATTTAATGGTTGGTGGTAAAAGAATGATTGGTAGGTGAGGTGGGAATATAGGAAGCGGTTGGTGTAAATGAGTGATAGGGGAGATGTGTGTTTAAATGAGTGATAGGGGAGATGTGTGTTTAAATGAGTGATAGGGGAGATGTGTGTTTAAATGAGTGACAGGTTAGGTGGTGGATGTGACAGGTTGGATGTAAAAGGGTGTGAGAATAATGATGATGCCGATAGTACTCTAGAATGGAATGAGAGGCTCACACTTCTTGCATTTTGTAAGATATCAGTGATTGTAGTTGCTGACTGCATAGTAAAATGCCTTTGAGTGGTACGTCTAGCACTTATAGGGTTAAATGAACACTGTAAACGTTAAAACCGAATATCTATTTGAATGAAGGGTTACATTAAATGAGAATCATATTTGAGCTTTTATTCTTGAAATTGTGGCATTTTTAGTTGTATGTTCCGTGGCATGAACGTGCACTATAACCAGGTACCTATTCTTCCAAGATATAAATAATTACTGTGTGATTACAATGTTATTGCTCAGTATTCACATAATGATAAAAAAAGCCTCTATATTCCACAGTAATGTCCCTGGCGTCAGTCAAAAAGTCTATTGAGGCATGTGAGATGATATGTCTGCCTGCAACAGGAGAGAGCATAGGAGCAATTGGTAAGGTGTTTAATTGGTGTTCAATTGCCGTGTATTCAATCGCCGTTGCCATAGCAACCTCAGCATAGGCTATGAAAAACATTGGTGCATTCAGTTTTTCAAATGTGAAGTGAAGTTTGGTATTTACAAAATGCTGTTTCGTTTTAAAAACACAATAGCACAACAAATCGTTTCTCACCCACGACAGGAGCAGTTTGCCTGCATTCGAAATTACTTGATATTTTAAGGAAATGTCACACGAATGTTAAATTCAACAACATTGAGTTTATACAGTGATCATTAATATTAACGAGGGGCTATAAATATAGGTAATCAAAGTTCATGTTCGTGATGGTAAGAGAATGTTACAACGATGGAAAAACAACCATCAGCCAACAAGTATTGACCAGGATTGCCTCCACCAAATTACCTACCAAAGAGAGCAACCATAATCTCACCAAAATCAGCAAACACTTGTAGAGAAATAATGGACTAAAGAATAAAGCATAGGAGAAAAGAAAACTCCACCCCAATAAAATCTATACCAGGTGTGCCCAACAGGTAGATTACCCAAATGTTTTAAAACTACAACTTCCATGATACTTTGTCATTATAAAAACATTATAAAATAATGCAAAGCATCATGGGATTTGTAGTTCTACAACATATGGGGATCTACCTTGAGGGTATAAAGTATTTGCCATTGAACAATATTAGTTATCGCAAAACTAAACGCTCTCCAATTTAGTCCTAAACTCAGAATCTAAAACATGAATGGCTTTTTATCAGCACTTTGAATTAAAAAAAAATGTATGTGACATCGAACAGTACTGAATCAAATTGATAAAAATAATTAATGATGATTTAAATTATATAAATAATAACAGCCCGGGCAAGTTTTTTTCAAGACAGGAACTTATTAAGTGGTTCACAATGTTCTTATGGAGATCTCCTGGTGGGGAAGAGTTAACACCTTAAAATCTTATGTGGTGCCTAAATGAATGTGTCTTTTTAGAATGGTTCCCCTAAAAGTGCCCACATCTTGGCTAAAGATGGTACACACGGCCTTCTCATAATATATTTGGCTAAACAAAAGACATAGGATGAGTGCTAATTTACTGCACCTTAATAAGAAACAGGGAGGGATTGGTTTTCTAAACATCGATCTATACTACAGAGCCTCCTCCTAATGCATATGGTACTTACGCACCTTGACAACTACAAATCCCAAGCACGGTATGAGATGGAGGCAGATAGTATCCCTTTCAACTTGATAAATTATCTTTGGCCAGTTAAATGTTTGAAGGAAAATTGCCCGAACAAGGTCGAAAATATAATACTGCAAAGTCTCTTTAACTTTTGGAATTGTTTTAAAAGAGTTGTAATTCTAGACAATAAAATCTTGCCCTCTCTTCCGCTTTCACACCTGATGAATATATTAGAAAATTTGGATTTGTCACTATTGGTCCAACAGTGTATCACCAAAATCTCCATGCTCTGGAATCAATCAAGCTTTAAAAACCTTTCAAAATCTACAGCAATCTTATAATATTCCACAGCAGGAGATATTTAATTATATTGGAATTAAAAGCTATTTAAAGACCTCAATATATAGAAAAAGTGCACAAATTAAACAATTGAACTTAGAAAGGATAGAAAATTGCTTTTGAAATGTATAGTTATAATACAAGCTATTAAAGGAGCCACTATCCCCAAGGCAAAAGACAGGTGGACTAGAGATCTCAAAAAATAAATTGATATCACAGAGTGGTATGCTGAATTACAAACTGTATACTCAACTGTATACAAAAAGTATACTCAACAATTCATTGTCTTAATATAATGGAAACCCATTAAAATATTTTAAATAGGTGGCATTTAACACCTCAAAAACTAAAAAAAAGATGAAGCTACAGGATAGGTATTTCTGCTCGAGATGCGGCCTGACATAGCCGATGAATTACATATATGGTGGGAATGCCCTCTAGTTAAATCTGGGTGGGAAACCATCACATCCTGGCAAATATTATCCCAAAATGGAAAGACAATGCAGCCACTACCAACTCTAAATTCGTGCCAATAGTGTGAGATTTAGGAATAAGAGCTCACATCAGTGACGTACATACCAGGGTTGCAGGGGTCGTGGCTGCGACCGGGCCCGGCCCACCAGGGGGCCCGGCCACCCCTGCGACCCGGTATGTATGCACTGTGGCCAGCCTCTTTTTCTGGGGGGGCCCAGGAGCCGGCCACCTCAGGGCCCCCCCGAGACTGGCCCTGCTGTCACCCCACGGCCGGTCCTGCGGGCGCGAGAGGGAGCACTCTCCCCTGAGTGCTTCCTCTTCAGCTCCCTCGTGCACCGCACTGATACCGGAGCCGGAAGATGACATCATCTTCCGGCTCCGGTATTAGTACGCGGAGCGCAAGGGAGCTGAAGAGGAAGCACTCAGGGGAGAGTGCTCCCTCGCGCGCCCGCAGGACCGGCTGTGGGGTGACAGCACTGGACACCAGGGAATCCCCTCAGCACTCCAAAAGGTAAGGAGGCTGGGGGAATTAAATAAAAAAAAAAAACATGTGTGTTAGTGTGAGTGTGAGTGCTAGTGTGCGTGTGTGTGTTAGCGTGAGTGTGAATGTTAGTGTGTGTGTGAGTGTACTCCCTTGGCGCTGGGGATCCCTCCACCTCTCAGCTCCGAATGCGCATGCGCGGCAAGAGCCGCGCACGCATTCAAACCGTCCATAGGAAAGCATTACTCAATGCTTTTCTATGGATGTTCAGTGTCTTAGAATCGCGGAAGCTCCTCTAGCGGCTGTCAGTGAGACAGCCACTAGAGGCTGGATTAACCCTCAGTGAAACACAGCAGTTTCTCTGAAACTGCTATGTTTTCAGCTGCAAGGTTAAAACTAGAGGGACCTGACACCCAGACCACTTCATTGAGCTGATGTGATCTGGGTGTCTGTAGTGGTCCTTTAAGTGTGTGTGCACTGGCATACATACCATGGTCGCAGCCCTGCAACCAGGTGCCCGCCGCCATGTGTTGCAGCCCCAGCCCGCCAGAGTAAGGGGAAGCCACGGATCAATTTTCGCCCCGGGGCCCCATGGGTCATGTGTACGCCACTGGCTCACATTTTAACATAGTAATGTTAAATGTGTGTTTAATGTGTTTAAATGAATTACTGAGATGGTATCATGCTATGAGAGCTTTGTGAGTATATACATATAAGCTCTGCAAGCACCATTCTGATAAAGAACACAAAGGACATTATACTGCTGCTGTTTTCAATTTTTAAGATGCTGTTTCTTTATTTAGAGATGGCATTTCATTATTTGACTAAACATTGGTCTTATTTTTAAGGACACCTATAGTCCTGTTATTATTATATCATCTATGCGATCATCAAAATAGTCATCATTTATTTTTATCCATAGGATTTATTGCTGCTTGTTACACTCGTTTTATTTTTTATTCCAAGAGCTAGCAGCTTTTTAAAAAAAATAATTTTTTTTAAATACTTTTAGAAACATGGTCAAGCTTGAAAAGATCTAAATGACTTTGACGAGGGCCAAATAGTGATAACTAGACAAGCGCGCTGTCTTGGCGTCATACTTGATTTTGGCCTCACCTTTGAGCCTCACATACAGCATGTTGCCAAATCCTGTAGATTCCATCTTAAAAACATAGCCCGCATCCGCCCCTTTCTTGCACCAGATACTACCAAGGAGCTTGTCCATGCTCTAGTAATTTCCCGCATGGATTATTGTAACCCAATCCTGATTGGTCTTCCCAAAAGCCGTACTGCACCGCTACAGTCCGTAATGAATGCTGCTGCTAGACTGATTTTCCTCTCTAGTCGTTTCTCTCACACCTCACTCCTCTGCCAGTCCTTACATTGGCTTCCTGTATGCTATAGGAGTCAATTCAAGGTACTAATTCACACCTATAAAGGACTGAACAACTCTAGCCCCTCTTATATCGCCTCACAGATCCATAGGTATGTCCCTTCTCGGTCTCTCCGCTCTGCCCGTGACCACCTCCTGTCCGTTGTCCGCACCCGTATGGCCAACTCACGCTTGCATGACTTCTCGCGGGCGGCTCCCTTCCTATGGAATAGCTTGCCTACCGCCATCGACTCTCCCCTAGTCTTGCATCTTTTAAGAAGTGCCTCAAAACCCATCTCTTTAGGAAAGCGTCTGGCCTCCCAGAGTAACCTTTACCTCACATACCTGTCTCTTGCTCTCTCCTAAAGGGCAGCCCACCTTATTTGACTGCAAATTCCTGTCCTAATGTGTTTTACACCCCACCTCCTATAGAATGTAAGCTCGATTGAGCAGGGTCCTCTTCAACCTATTGTTCTGGTGGGAAACCTTCAGTCCTGTTGTTCATGGGGATGTTACTTTGACATGCACTATCTACCTAGAGATTGTTGCAGACCATGTACATTCCTTCATGGCAATGGTGTTCCCTGATGGCAGTGGCCTATTTCAGCAGGATAATGCACCCTGCCACACTGCACAAAGTGTTCAGGAATGGTTTGAGAAACATCACAAAGAGTTCAAGGTGTTACCTTGGCCTCCAAATTCCACATATCTCAATCCGATTGAGCATCTGTGGGATAAACTTGAACAAAATATACAATGCATAGACACCCAAACTCGCAACTTGCAGGACTTAAAGCATCTGATGCTAATGTCTTGGTGCGAGATACCACAGGACACTTTCAAAGGTCTTGTGAAGTTCATGCCTTGACACATTAGAGGTGTTTTGGCAGCACTAGGGGAACCTACATGTCATGAAATTAGGCAGGTGGTTTTAATCTTGTGGCTGATCAGTGTTTTTTCCTTGTCATAACAGTTAAATCTTCTTGCAACAGACCTTCACAATGGAGAAATAACATCTTAAAATTGCATCTAGGAAAAACACTACACGCAATCTTATAATACTCTTTAATAAAATGTACATTGTAGCTGGTAAACTACCCTTCTCATTGCCCACCTCTATCATATTCAAACCAGGTGATATTTTATTTCGATGTAAGCCTTTTTTTTTAACAGAAACAATATTTTCTGTGTGAAGATGTAAGAGGCAGCGACGTAACTGTTTAATGTTTTTGTCTTGTTGTTTTAATTTTAGTATCCTTGCAGGATATGATAAACGGCCATTTTTATTATAGTCTAATTTTATGCTTAGAATTTACGTTTTATTTTATAATGAGAATAGCTGGCTACACTGAAGTTGTCATTTATACAGTTTCATTTATAATGACTACTATGGTATCTCATTATTGAACGACTAAATATTATCTTTTGCCATTTTTCTTGTCAAACTTCATTATCAAAATCTCACAAATGTTTGCTTTCAAACTAAAGAATATAATATTAAAATATTTTATGTACAATACATATATAAATGAATATATATTAGTTATTCATAATTAATAATAACTAAACATAAACTGTATTATAATTCTGTAAAACATATAAGAATAAATAACAAAATATGAAATATAAGAACAAATGCATCTCAGATAGTTCCAGACTTCATAATAAAAAAAGTAATGTTTATATATTTATTAGCCATATTTATTGGGTAAACAGCTGCCATGGCCACATTTCAACTAGTAAAGGGTTTTTGTCAAGCCCTGGACCTTAATATAACTTACTGTAGTGGCTCTGGGACAAAGAGACAGTCCCTGCAGTGTAAACACTACCTTATCTGGGAAAAGGCAGAGTTTACAATATTGCTTTGTGTCACCTCTAGTGGCTGTCACTCAGACAGACACTAGATAGGCTTTCTGGTTGCCGTCCTGCAAAGATATTTGAAACAATATTCAATGTCTCCACACGGTACATGGATATTCTGAATGCCCCCCATTCACAAGTACTGAGTCAATTCATTTATATGAGAAAATGAGCACTAGCCCCCATAGTCCTTCTCTATGGAGAAGCTTTGGATTGACTGAGATAATCAATAATGATGATCTTATGCAGAGGAGAAGTGGCGGCCATGACAAGACCAGCACTAAATGTAAGTTAATCACATGATATTATATATTATTATTCCTTTTCAGGGGTTTGCCTAAATAGCCCCTACATTTCTCTAACGTTAGGAAAATGTGTGTTTTATTACAAGCATTAGAACTTTGTTCTAACTTCTAATGTAATTCAACATTCAGGCTCAGTTTATTTATGTGATTAGTATGTCTCACCTCTAGATCCATAGTATATGACCTCATTTTGACTTACATCAAGATATTAGTTTGTTCAAGATATAATGCATTGACTTTCCTTTGTCTCTAACTCAAAAATGATTTATTGCCTTAAAACAAATTATTCTGCACAAGGGACAATTCTGGACTTATAGAGAGGTTGTATCACAGGAACAAATACCCCTCTAGCCACTACCAAAAACACGCTATAGTACTTACATCCCAATATAGTGCCATGTCTAATTTAACAATCTTATTTTATTCATAAATATTTATTTTAAAATAGAAGTCTACTGTTACAAGATCACATAACCTTTCAAATACTGGCTCACATATTTACATGAGTTTTATGAATATTACAGTTGAATAACTTACCTGCTGATTCGGTAAGCTGAATTCCGCAGCCATTATTTCAATTTACCAACACCTACTCTCACAGCACATTACTGTTGAATGAATGGTTTACGTGTATGTTACGCAGTTGGAATAAGTCTAGTTCTTCTGTCGAGGTGAACTTAATAAGAAAGTCAAAATACTATGTTTAACAAACAGGTAGAAACTGGGGAAAATCTATTGCTTTCTCCTAAATCCCTATGCATCTTTTCCAGTAGCTCAAGGAAACAAGGTGAAAGGTCAGTGTAGGACCCACCTGAGGGGGTCTGCCTTGACGTTGGCAGGCAGGCATTCCTTCCAATGGCCATTGGAGTAACTAAATGACCTCTATTTGTTTAAATATACATAGGGATTAAGGAGAGAGCGCAGGTAACATTTTCTTTGGTTTTTACTATATATTGGGACTGATGTGTACTGTGGTTCTTGCTGCCGCCCATAGTGATGGGAGTGAGCGCAGGACTTCCTTTTTTTGTCTTTGTATTTACTTTGTATCACACAGCCTTTTTACAATGCTGCCGCCCATCCCATGTGTTCCCTATTAAGGGTTAATAAGATTATAGGGTGTATATAAAAAAATACCCCTTTCTGTCTCATTAGAGATATCTTTGCCAGAAGCTCAAGGAAGCAAGGTGAAGGTTCAGAGTAGGACCCGTCTAGGGGGGTCTGCCTTGACGTTGGCAGATGGGCATTCCCTCCAGTGGCCATTGGAGTAACTAAATGACCTCAATTTGTTTGAATATACATAGGGATTAAGGAGAAAACGCAGGTAACCTTTTCCTGGGTTTTTACTGTATGCATTGGGGCTGATGTGTACTGTGGTCATTGCTGCCGCCCAGAAGTGATGGGAGTGAGCGCAGGACGTTTTTTTTTCTTTTTTTTTATCTATTGCTTTAAATGGAAGCTAGAGACAACATGTGCACACTTTTCATTCAGTGTGAACATGTTTAAATTGTGCTTAATTGTTTTCTAATCTTTACTTTCTTTTAATTTTCTTTCCTAAAATATCCTTGAGATAAATAAAAAATAAAATAAAAAGGAAATACATTTTCGCTTCTTGACTGCTTTTGGCAAATTCTGTGAAGTGAGAACAGGAGAGCAAATAGGTAGAAAGTCATTTCCTTTGTTCAAAACTGTTAGTCAATATTTTTTCATAGTTTTTTTTTTCTTTGTAGGAATGCAAAAAATCCAAGTATGCGCAGCAATTACACAAAGAGAAGATAGGTGAAGCTACGCATCCCTAGAAACACGATGACAATTAAAATCCCATGTGGATCTAAGCTTTTCATTTGATGCACTATAACTGTGTTACTAGAGAACGGGAAGTCAAGTTGTCAATTCAATCATTTCAACACAATTGGAAATCCAGGAAAACTTAATTGTGGTTAAATTACTGATCTGCTGGCTGAAAAGCAGCTAGGTTGTCTATAGCGATTAGAGCATTTTAAACAGTTGAATAAAACGTTATCGAACTAAGTACCAATTTGACAATCAATAACTAATTCACCGTTTTGTAAATACTTATTAATGTGCTTTATTTAAAATAACTTGACTTCAATATTTATATTTTAGCATTCAAAATGATTTGTAACATGCATTCTAAATATATATTACTGTACCAACAGCCATTCTACATCATTTTATGCTTTACATTTGATTATTTTAATTTTTTTCATAATTATTAAGATACTTGAGATATAAAGAGGCTTTTTTTTTTTTTTTTTTTTTTAAACGTGAATATAGCACCCAAAAACACGTTCATGCCAAGTTTATTTTCAGGTAGATATATATTTAATCTACATACTTAGACAGTAAAATTGCCAGAAGATGTATTGCATAAAAGATATACTATTTTCAAAGGTTGTTTCCTTAAAATTCAAGAGAGCAGCCACACGTAGAAGCAAGAACGGTGAGCTCAGCAGCTCAGCCTCCAAATAAAGTAATAGGACCCCACGCTAGGATGCTGGGAGCATCAGTTGGGGATGGAGTAGTTGATGTGAAAGGCATTTTTGTAGTCTTCTATCTCTACGCATTCCTTCTTTCTTCAGAACCAGACCTGAACCCTGATTGCCCTCCGCAAAATCAAACATTTCGAAAAATGTCGTTACCTGTACTTTACCATCACTTTTAAGAACAAAGTCTAATAGAATATATACATAAAATTTAATATGTCGGGTACACTTTAAAAAGCTTAATTCTAGAAATTCTCCTAAAAATAAGTTTAGAGACGTTTTTATAATTGACCAGTGATATTTAGCGATCATTAAGGTTTTAATTTAATACAATCAAACAATATAACAGAGAGCTTCACAGCGCCGGACTAAACATTGTGTCTGATTTGGTGTCGTCTCTATTCTCTTACCATATTTTCCCTTTTTTTTTTAAATCTTTATTTAGAAGTGTAAAAAAGTGCGGTGATATAAAAAAATTTATGTGTCCTTGTCTGTGTTCTCTTACCTTTTTTGACTCTTTATTTAATCATTTTCCAGACAAAAGTGATATAGATTAGTATAACATTCAAAGACCAATTGAGTAAAACCAACCATTTGTGCAGGGTTATTACAATTCTAGCACTAACATAATGTTCATTGCAAATGGCAAAGCACATTATAATTTATATATCAATGTTGGGAACAGGAGGGGGGAATAAAAAATAGATTTCTCAACAAGAGGGACAACCTGCTGGGTGGTATTCATTTTGTTTGTACTCCCAAATATTGCTCCCAATTAAGTGAATCAAAATCTAGTATGGACCTTCCCTCAACGTGTTTTCATTTCGCAATATTTAGTATTCACATGATATTCTTTCATGTTTACGAAAAAACAAAATTCACAGTCATGTTAAAAGGCATCTACCTATATATTTAATTATTCTCCGTTATTTGTCAGTGCATAATTCTGTTACTGATACCAAAGAAAAACAACAAAAAGGAAACTACAAAATGTCATCATCATATTTTACAGCCCAGTTGCAAGTTGTTTTTCTTGGTTATCTGAAAGAGGACATTGTAATGTCGGTGAGAACCAAGCAAATGTGTGTGTCTTTGAGAATTTAATAGATGAGGCTTTGGCTGTGCTGCCTTAATCAATACTAAGTTCTAAAAATCCACTAAAAAGCACACTGTGAAGGCACTTGAGGTGATGATGCTTAAAATGTGGTGCTTGTTTTCTTAACGTACATTTAAGCTACTTTATCATTCCACCATTAAAAATGCATACTGGGTGCTACAATCGCTGAACGAAGCTTTATAACCAAGCCAGTATTGATAGATGATGCACTCCTCTTATAAACACATTTTACACAGAAGGCTCTTTAAAAGGACATGATTTAAGATAAGGATGTTCTCAATTTAGAAGCATATCTACGTTTGCTTTTATCACATAATACAGCTTACAAATGTTCAGGATTTCAGGGTAAGTGTCAGAGGTGTTGCTAGGACAAGGCTTTGGAGGCTGAAGCCCTGGTGGTGGGATACTTTTGCCCAGGATCTATGCAGCTGGTGAAGGGGCCGATGATTCTTTGATCGATAAAGCTGACTGATATCAAAAGATCACTAGTGTAGTGCTTCTCCAGGCTACAATAGGGAGGGGAGAGTAACCTTGGAGGTCACAGTAAGGAGGGGTGTTCTTGGCATAGAAGACAAGATTGCTTTGAAAACCTGGCAATGCAGCATGTTGTTCATTTCTGCTATCTTTCTCATTGATAACCTGGCTCGAATAGTTGACAAGTTTTGCAGAGGGTTAATATGAGAATGAAGTCTAGGTCTGTGCATCTTATTGTGTGGCTGTAAGTGGTTAATGTGGGTGTTTTGCCATTGGCCATTGCTCTTACGGAATCTTTGTTTTACTGAGCAACTGTGTCTGTTCGACGTTGTGCCAAAGATTCTGTGTGTGGGGCTGAAGGTGTTTCTATTGGCTTGCATGTCTGCAGGCCGGTAGAGCTTAGAATAGGCCTGCATGTCTTTCTGTGTGTTCATGTCTAAGTGTCTTACAGCTGGTGTACCAGTGTGACTGTGCGTGGACCTGTGACTTTTATAGTTGGTGTATGTTTTTTACTAAATAGCAGTTTGGTTGAGTCTTTATTTCTATAAAAATATTTTACTGGGCAAGTGGTTATGTATTTTGTAATCTTTGGTAATAAATGTCTATGTTAAAGGGACACTATCGTCATCAAAACAACTTTAGCTTAATGAAACAGTTTTGGTGTATAGATCATGCCGCTGCAGTTTCACTGCTCATCTCTCTGATATTTAGGAGTTAAATGACTTTATGTAGCTCTAGTCACACCTCCCTGCATGTGATTTACACTGCATTCCTAAACACTTCCTGTAAATAGTCATCTAATGTTTATACTTCCTTTAATGCAAATTCTGTTTTATTTAAAATTTCTTATCACCTGCTCTGTTAATAGCTTTCTAGATCCTGCAGAAACCTCCTGTATGTGATTAAAGTTCAATTTACAGACCAGAAGATAAAAGCATTTAAAGTAAGTTAACATGAAAGTGAAACCATTTTGTTTTCATGCAGGTTGCATCAGTCACAGCCAGGGGAGGTGTGGCTAGGACTGCATTAACAGAAACAAAATGTAATTTGACTCCTTAATGGCAAAGAATTTAGCAGGGAAACTACAGAGACATGATTTATACACCAAAACGGCTTCATTAGGCTAAATCTGTTTTGGTGACTATATTGTCCCGTTAAGGTAATAAATGGAGTGCCATGGGTGCTGTGAAAAGGCTTACATGATTTAGCATGGTAATGCTTGCTTTTTGTTTTCTTTGTAGGTCTGGGCGAGTTTTGTACTTTTTTCTTATTATTTACTATTAGTGAGGCTTTGTTTTCTTCTATGCAATGTTTCATTGTATGGCCTGTATAATGTGTTTAATGACTTTGTGTAATACATTTGCTGTATAGTAGTAGAGGGGTCTTTATGTTTTACTTTATGATAGAGCATGTTGTACTGTTTTACCGAGATAGACCCTGTGTGGTCTGTGCAACTGAGTGAGCTTTGTTACTGTAAGTGGGTCTACATGTTTTAAGGCTATTTTAAGGACAAACTACTCATATGAAAACATACAAGTTCAGGAAACATGTGCTAGAATATTGAGAAACAAATATTTTTTTGAGATACTTATCTACAACAGAATTAAACACAATGCTTAAAATATTAAGCTTTTTGAGTGAACTGGCCCCCAAAACACAAACAAAAAACTCTGAAATTAGTCTTTGTTAGATGTGGATATCACCTAAATACAAATACTAAAATGCTAATGAATCTGCTACATTATAATACAACAATAACATTATTAAAATATTAAGGGCATATATTTCAATTTGCCAAATAATATTGTATTTCCTTAGATATTTTTACATTTTGTATATATATATATATATATTTAAATGTAATGAGTTACACTATCAAATTGTCTTGAGAAAAGTCCCTGGAGGACTGAAAAATTGACATCAATTACTGGAAATTTGATGCTTTGAAAAAACAGCACGATTTGAAATAATTCTGAGTCCTGTGAGTGCACTTCAAACAAGGATTTATATATATATATAATTTTTTTTATTTTTTTTGAGTGTGTTTATTGATTTTTATTGCTTAGGTCATTACATTGCAGTTGTAATATGACTTGTTAGTTTTAAACCTTTATTAACCGGTTATAGAATCAGTGAAACGCTTTAACATGAAGTGTACTCCGGATGACTAATAATATGACATACCTATTTAAAATGAAGTGGCAACCAGCTACAGCTGTTTTACAGATGTTGAAGCAGATGTTTTTCTTAATGCAGCCATTATTAAGGTATAACCCAGCACTGAGTTACATTAATTGAGATGGGAGGATGTGTCAGGCTGATGTTATCTGTGCAAAGCACAAAAATAAACTCCATATACATTTATAGGAAATCTGTAGTTTATAAAGCATTGAATCAATAATTCTAACACATTTGGAGTATGGCGGGAATTACACGTCTCATCTTAAATATATATAAAAACACGTACATATGAGAAGGAGGTGGAAATTAGCACTTTGTGACTACTGCATGAACTCCGGTCAGATACAATTTTTTATGTTTATTTTAATTTTTTCATTTATGTTAACATGTTTATTCAGCAAAGCCATGTCTCCAAGCACACTGCCATATTAACAGCAACCCAGTAGCAAAATATACCATGTAACTGTTGTTTTGCAAAAGACCATAGAAAGAAAAGAAAAAGAAAACATGCTATTGATCATTAAATAGCCCTTTCACAGAATGGTTTTAAATAAACCACTTTTTTGCCTGTTTTATAGCGGAAACTGTTGAGACCATTTTCGCTCATGGGAAATGCAATGTTCTAAAGTATGATTAACCCTCTGAGGACTAGGGATGTGTAATAAATATGACACAAATGAAATGCTGCTTCATTCCTCCACCGTTTATTTATGACTTCCTATCAGAATGATTGCCAGCTGGTTGAGATTGAATTTGGATAAAACAGAAATACTGAGGGTGAGAGCACATCATCTCATGACAAGGCTGAATTGGGGTCCATCAGCTAACCTTGACCTTCAGAGTCTCATGCAGACATAAATCCCATGTAAACATAAATCTGGTTTGGAGGACATAGCGTGGTACCCAACCTTCTCCTTGGCAATGTACTCATCACTTTATTGATTGGAATAAATACGCACTGTATATATTGGTATAGGCAATGATTTAAATACAAAGGCTACCCTATGTCATGTCGAGCGCTGCGTCCGAGCTTCCTAAGAATGTATATCAACCTCTGCTTTGTCGACAGAGCCAATGACCGTTCAATAAAGCTTGTAATAATATAAGCATTTAGAATATAACCATGACATATTATAGCTACGGTTGATTTTCTTTTTTAATAACTAATAAAAAGACCTAGCAGTCTCAGTCTTGGGGAATAATGTAGTCTGTCGTACTGTGGACTTCTTTTATCATATCCGTGTGTACCAAGTTCTGATATTAATTAAATGAATTACAGCGGTGATATAGCTCTGCATTGACAATCTCATTTTATATGTGTAAGGGTAGATAGAAGATATATATAGATAGAAGATACAGTTAAACTTTTTTGTAAGCAGTTGCGGTAAACCTGTGTCTCTCAGCTCAAAGAGTCATGGAAAGTAACTAGCAAAAAGAAGAAAAAAAATAATGTATCCAACGCTCCTTAAAGTTATGCAACATCCATTTATTGGTGCGAAATTGGTAACGTCTAGGTTTTTTTTCTTGAAAAATCACTTTAAGGATTTTTTTAATTATTTTTTTTTCTTCTATTTGCTGAGGATTATTAATTTAGGCAGAATTAATATATAAATTTGTCCTACATCACCCTGTCTATTATATCAACCATACTGCAGATATTTTATGATCCAGACATGTACTAAATATTTTGGCAAGCGTGCAATAAACAAATGAAAAAAAGCCATGAACTAAAGTCAGATGACACAGACATTTAAGGTATGGGTGGATAAGTTAAAGGCAGTTTTCTGCTGCTGAAGAGCTCATTATGTAGCACTTACTGGGAAGTTTAAGTAAGGATTTTGATGTTTGCATCAATAATTTGTCATTAGCTTTTAATGAATGCAATTTCTTTGTTAGCATTAGCTCCCTGCGGCAGTGCTTAAACTGTAAAAATTTAACAAGGACAGCTCCGGGGAATGGACTGCTAGTATTTAAAACCTTTGCAAAGCTACTAATTATGCTTTGGAGCTGAACTGACTGCGTGCTCGCAACTAGAGGAAGTCATGCGGAACATCTGGAGTAACAAATCAGAGAGCTTTTGATAAAGGGCACATCAGCTAGTGATTTCCAGGCTCCTGCTCTATACTGGATAGGAGGTTACTTTGAAGATGCGAATTAAAAGAATTTCAGCGTCATGATGGCTATTATGCAGCCAAAAAGCCACAAATTAAATAGGAATTATGTAAAATCAGAAAACTAAAGACGATAATATCAGCACTGTAAAAGAATCAGTCATTGTATTTGTTTCCTCTTGGTAATATTTCTTTTATTCCACTGTCTTTGAAATGGTATATGGAAATTTTACGTACAGTTACTGTTATCATGGGTATAATGTATCCAGTTTAGGTAGTGTATGTTTAGAAATGCCGATCACTTTTTAATATGACTGCCAAGAGTTGATAAAAAAAATCAGTTCAAGATGGCTGCTTTATGTCAACAATCCCTAGTAACCAAGTATGAAAAAATAAAGTTAGTGACTTACAGTGGGTCTATCATATTGTTTTTTCTTTTCAATAGGCCTGTTCAAAATTGCCCCCTCCCCCTTGGCTGTCCCATTTTTTGTATTGTTTTTCAATAGCATTTATTTGCAAAGTCATAAATAAGGATAAGTAGGGACTACTTTTCCTTATGTATAACCTGCAGGTTGACAAAGGTTGACAAGGGTTGGAACGTTCGTCTTGTTCCACGTCCTTTGTTAGATTTGCAATTATACATCAAGTTAATACCTCGCTCCTACAGTGGTGCACCACAGACCCTCAATGTTGACTCCTGCATGATCATGAGAGTCAACTGAGGTCTGTGTAAGCCCTAGGCATGAATTTAACTTCACGTGTGCCCAGTTAAGGACAGGGACGACTCTTTAAAATGGCGGCAACATAAAATAAGATCTATAGTAAATAATGAAAATTGGCCAAAAGATCGATGTCCTAGAGTCTTATAGGAACAGAAAAGGGGGTAACCCTCAGGAAATTGAAGACAATAAAGAGAAAGAGAAATCCGTTCCCACTACCTATATCAGGTACACACAAACAGTTAAAAATCTAGAAGATACTTTATTAATGGATAAGAAACACCAATCTGAAAAAAACAACAATATTGTGCAGTTCTACTTAGTGGGATCCTCTGTATTGTATCTTATCTCTGACATATAGATACAAATATATCTAAAAATATTGTGCAGCTCCACTTAGTGGGATTCTTTCCGCTAAGCCTATTCAGGCTACTTAGTTGGAGTATCTTCTAAGCACTAATTTTACGTTAATCACCTATTTCCATCGCTATATGCGACGTTTATAAACTCATCTATTGATTTATTCGCATTTGTTAATCTTTATTATTTTTTTCTTATCTTTTATTTCTTTTCGTGCTCTGTGCTTTGACTGCCGCTATTGACTCTTGTCTAGTTAGGCAGCCACTGCTGTTATTTTTTTTCAGATTGGTGTTTCTTATCCATTAATAAAGTATCTTCTAGATTTTTAACTGTTTGTGTGTACCTGATATAGGTAGTGGGAACAGATTTCTCTTTCTCTTTTTTGTCTAAAATAAGATCTAGTCTGACCGACACATTGAAAAGATGTCTAAAAAAGGTTTAGGGGTTGTCGTGGGGGACAACAGACGGATCCAATAAGTGACTGAGCCATTTTAAGCTAATTAAAAAAATAGTAACACAAGACACTTTAAGTATGCACACAATCTAGATACTGATTGGACACCAAACAGCACTTGCTAGTTATTCTTAATTAAGAAACTTTACCAGGGTTCAAATAAACACATGGCATTTAAAAACAATAATTAATGGTATCTCTCTCCACTCTTTCCCCAACTGACATAAAAAAAGTGGAAAAAGAAGAATCATGCTCATCCTAAGCAGACTGATGTGTAGAACCCTTTTGAATTAATGACGACTTTGTGGACAATGTATCTGACATAGCAGAATGTGCGAGGTGCAGATAATAGCTACAGCTGTGTACCCTAACTCATCATGTCATGTGCCTCTATAGAGCCAGCTGTGAATTCTAATCACAATTAAAGTCTACTTGCCATAGTAAGCATTATTTGTTTATCATGACAGAGCAGACAATTTTATGAAAAATCTTAATAAAGATATGGTCTCTCATACCGATGCTTAATTACTGGTTTCTGGAATTCATGATGACAGGTTTTCGCTGTACTTTTATGGTGCTATTTTGACTTTGGTTGTTTTGCAGGGAGCACGTTTTGTTCAGGGCACGTGACTCAAAATATTGCATGTTTTTCTAAATTAGAGTATATTGTTAAAACATGTAATTAAAGTAATCTACATGTTTGCAATATTTTCACTCTAAAAGGAATACTCAGATATAGTTTTTTCATTTTGTTTTTAACAATGTAGTAGATATACTACAATGAAAACATGCATGAATTTATTGCTACATTTTTTTATTGTGGGTATATGTGACAAACTCCCCTTCTCACATGAGTTTACCACAAGCTCCTGGAGGAGCCTGCTTGCCAGCTTCCTGCCCACAGATTATGGGCCCTGTAATATGCACTGTAGAAGACTCCATTCGGGTATTTGGACTATATGGTTCAGGAACCAAACAGCCGCACAAACCGGATACCACCCAGGAGCTTGTTATGCCTAATCGCTACTTTGTAGCAATTTCCACGCAGTGTTCTAAGTGTTCATCTGGGTGGCCACATTTCCTATGGACGACCACAAGGGGGCGGCCATCTTGTTCAGACGAATGCAGGCAGCGGTGTTTGGTCGTCAAGTTCATGGAACTGAAAACGGACACAGAAACTCCCAAACACCGCTGTACTTCCAGCGTAACCTGCGTTCGGTTCTACAACACTTAGGAAGACACTGTTCGGTGGAAACGTTCACACGAACAAGGGGAACAAGTTCCAGGGTAAGAATATTGACTATGTTCAGTAGTTTGTTCGGTTTTAAACTAACAAACTAGACCTACCGCTAGTCCTGATCTTATGGAACTGTTTTGGGCAGGAACCGAGCTGGGTGATTTTTGGATATGTTGGTCACCCAGATCGGGGCTATCAGGGTATATAACTTTTAGTTTTTTTTATGTATTTGCATTTGTATACTTTTGGGGTGTTTGTGAAATGTGTATTTTTTTGTGCCTGGAGAAAGTTGAGTTTTGTACAGTTCGTGACTCAATTATCTCCCAGGCATAGGGGAGGGATTATTCTGTTTTCTGTAGGAGTGTCATGAGCGTGCTTGTCTGTGTTCAGAAATGTATAAAAGCAGGCCATATGGCCAGATTAAAGGTATTCCAACTTGTATTCCCAGAACTATGTGTCATCTTGTTACTGGGAGGGGGAAGATCTACTTACTAATCACTGTTCCAGTGTGGGGGATTCAACGGGGAGTGTTGTCCAGTGCCTGGGGGTTACTAGAGTGAGTTCCCCATTTGGCTCCAGGAGGGAGCGGTTCCAGGACCCCAGGCAAGCCACGGCGACTATGGGCAGAAGTGCTGCGGTTTGTCCCCTGTTCCAGCTAGGAAGCAATCCTTGGCAGAGGTAACCAGCCAAGGGTACAGGGAGCTCTGTTATATTGGTGGCAGCAGTGGGATGGTTTCCTAGCCAAAGGAAACCAGCACTACTTAAAAAATGGGAGGCAAGTACCATCGAGCAGTATCCAGCATTGACACCCAGCTTCAGCCACAGTTACAGAAGGTGCTGTGCAGTTCGGATTACCCTATCTCCACGGAAAAAGAGACAGAATGGAGGGTGATGCTCCAAACCGAACTCTGGGTGGGGGTCCTCGGAGAAATCTTTCCAAATCCCAACCAATGCAGATGGGACCAATTCTACCTACGAATGTCGTTTCTGGGAGAGCAGCCCCTAGAGGAATGGGTAAGAGAACTGGAGCGGTTGGTCGAAATCGGTGTATGGTTGGACATATCATATCGGGCCTTATGGTGGCATGCAGGCCCCCTCTACCCAGGGCTACTCCCCTACCAGCTCCCCTTGACTATGAGGTACCCAGCCAGGGGTGCAGGGAGCTCTGTTACAGTATACAAAAAACAGTTTTTGCAGCATTTTCAAGCCCTCCCCTTGTAACCCAGCCCACACTTTCTGAGTCTGTCCAATCACAGACTCCCCGATGCAGTTCAAGGTGTCTGCTCTGTGTAATTGCTGCATCTTGAGTTTAGCTTAGGAAGTAACAGAATCAGCAGTCTGATTGACAGTCAGGGAAGCGTAACAAGGTTAATTTATAAATGTGCCAATTTCTAATGAAAAAAGAGTGCAAGCTCTTCACACATGAAGCATCTCAACAGGCTAAAATGTTTTAGGTGTCTGAAGTGTTCCTTTAACCCCTTAAGGACACATGACATGTGTGACATGTCATGATTGCCTTTTATTCCAGAAGTTTGGTCCTTAAGGGGTTAAGCATTACTTTTGACAAATGAGATGGAAGCTACAGGCAAAAAAAAACCAAAAAAAAAACAGAGGCAAGATTAGATATATTTTCTGTCTTTGATTAATATGGGTCGTTATGAGACACATTTTTCCCCCCAAAGTTTTGAATCCAAAATATGCTCAGTGAACATAATCAGCTTTATCTCTTGATTTCATCTATTGTTCCCTTTTGTCATTATTTTAGAAAATATCTTCAAAGTAAGGAATTACAGCCAAAGCTTGAGAAACTTTTTTTGTTTTGCTCGGGACATCCACCCACAGGGGCCTTTGAAGGGACGTGGATGTCCCGAGCGTGCAGCCCAAGTACTGCCTGTGACTCTGACCACACGTATATATACCGGGTGCCGGTGAGGTGATCTCTCTATTTGACGGTGTTGCAGCAGGATCATTCCATCAAAGAGGATGGTTTACCCTGACAGCCTGCTGGAACGAATTCACCTCCTTCACCCTCTTCAACTTCTGACTTTATCATCACTAGAAAACCCTTCAGCTCTTCATACAAAGAGGATATTCAACTGGTGAGATCCACCCATATATTGAGATTACAGTGCACTATTTTTTCTGGACTGTTACACACAAGGACTATATTTTTTTTTATTTTTTATTCTTTATTTCTATTTTTATTTTTCTGTTTTTCCTTTTTTCCTTTTTTATTTGTTTCATTTTTTTTTTTTTTTTTCATTATGACTTTATACAGGCAGCTACACCTGTTATCAGGCTAGACGTTTTGCCTTTAAATCATCAGTAGGATCATCACCAGCTTTGTATATATACTCAGATAATGAATTTAATATCATGTAAAAGAGAACAGTATTTATGGAGGGTTTTGTAAATAATATTTTCTGTAAATAGCAACTGTACATATGATGAAATGAATACAACTGTACATACGATGAAATTAGACAATTGTAATTATTAATATATTTTTCACAAATAGGTTAAGGGAACAATAAATTGATTGCATTATCACTAACGTTGTCATTGATACAGGTCATATATATGACTTGAGTGCGGTATTCATGTTTATTTGTTTATTCATTAATGGGAGGAAGAGATCCCCTACAATTTTGCCATTTGTCCCCACAGAATCAGGGATCTAGTTGACCGTGTTTGCCTACATAAACGCAAAATATCCAGGTATGCCAAGTGTTGCATTTGCACAACTTATACATTTTTATTCCATAATCAGCCTGCTTTTATGGAATGTACTGTTTGAAAAGCAGTCTTCCTTTGAATTTTAAAAGGAATTCTGAAAAGGAGGGGTAGCTAAGATGGGGTGCTTATGCCAGTAACATCTAATACTGTTTTTCTTTACAATCCACCTAGCATCAGCACCCTAAACCTCCTCCTTCAATGTTGTCAGTTGAGTACCACATTTTCTTCCTGCTGTAGTGAGAACTGGCAGCGAGATATTGGCTGGCATACAAATTAGTTTGTGCAGCCATAAGCTTAAACATTCCATCTGTCATAAACAGGCTAAAATATATTTTCTTACAATTCTCAACTCTGGTTGTGATGCCAGGCGTTGCCAAAAATGGGGGTATTTCAGGGGCACTTAGATTTGGTGGTACCCAGTTATGCTCAGACACAGTGCAGCATTCTGAGCTACTCCTGGATGGTGGTATTGGGGGAGCACCATCACCAGAAGGATTGCTTAGGGGCTCTACATCTGATACAGCAAGTGTCAAAGGAGTCTATATTTTTTTTCCCTAAGTGCCTAACACTCACTCCCTCAACCCAAGCCCCATTTCGCACTTCCACCCACAGAACCCAAAAAGAAAATGCTGTATACAAATTCTGGGATCAGCACTGATTTTTTTTTTTTAGACTAGGAAGAGTTAACTATGAACTAGGAAGAGTTAAATTAGATTTTAACAAAAAATCCAAAATCAGAACCAAGAAAAAAAAAAAATCACTCTGATCACTGTATTTGTACTGTGATCAGCAGTGAAAGGGTTAAATAGAATTGTATTTTTCCAAATTATTTTTAACACCGCCTGCAATGATCTTTCTGCCTCTCTCATCTCAGATCAAGGTGGGGGGAGAGAGGCAGAATGCAATGTCACAGCCTATGATACAAATCGTTGGCTGTGGCATTGTATCAGTGATGGCAGTGACAGGCTGTATCAGTGATGGCAGTGACAGGAGTAACACATTTTTTTTTTTTTTTTAAATCCCAGCATACACCTAAAAGCTTTTTTTCCAACTGGCTGCTCGTTGTAATTGTTTACTAAATCTTTGTTACTCGTGTCATCAATGTGCACCACTCGTTACTTACTGAGTGAAATGGTTAAAACTCACCAATTGTGTGTGACAATTGACCAAAAATAATGATAAAAAATCCCTCGTAACACCACCTACATTTAACTTTATTATCAAAAGCTGCCACCACCAAAGTAATAAAACGGTGAGACCTTGTTCCTCAAGCAAATTAAATTACAAACTCACAAACACAATTTAGCACAACATACTATGCAATCAGAAAATATTATTAAATCAGTCTCTTCAGGTTAGTAATTCTTTATTAGACAAAGGCAGAACTTCATAAAGGAATACTTATTATGAACAAAAATAGTCAAAGTGCATACAAAAGATAAATAAATGATAAATAAATGACAAACAAATTAATTTCACCAACAAAGTTAAAATTCAAAAGGAGAAATTAATAGAAATCCAATTTACTCACTTAGCAGTCTTCTGTCTAAGGGGGCAGTCACTTCTTCTGTCTAAGGGGGCAGCGATAGAAACTGACACTTACCCATATTACATCTGACTCCCAATGATCACATGGCTGGTTAACATAACATAACAAACTTCCAAACCGGCCCTGAAAGAGGTATAGGGAGGGGGGAAAGGTGTAGGGAATCTATCTGACACCACACCTTCCCTCCTTTTGTTTGATTCAAACACCAATCTAGATGGGAAAATTGGGTTTGCATGTGTGATTTTTTTCTTTTTTGCAATTTATTCATTTCATAGTCATGTCACACTCTGTATCCATGACCCAGTACAGCAAACTTCACAATTCCTTTAAAACACCGGTCATGTTAGTATTTAGAGATTTTGCCATTATGAATATGTATACCAGGATTATTCACCCCTTGATTATTATTGTTATTATTATTATTATTGTTATTATTATTATTATTATTATTATTATTATTATTATTATTATGTTATGCTCCTTAGCAGTTAATTGTCTCCTGACCACTAGGTGCCTTTCTTCAAATGGAAATTGTATTTTGCATATTTTTTCCTGTGATCTGTCACACATTGCTATACTACCAAATTAACCCTTCCAGTGCTGTAAATGCTTTGCAACAATAAACTTAATAACAATATTTCAAAGTGTAATTTTCTTGCTGAGCATGAAGAGAGGTCGCAAAAAATAATTTATGTGCCCACTCTATGGCATGAGTGGCCAAAAGGTAGATCCTCATCTGTCGTACAACTCTCATGATGCTATGCCAGCTGAGGATATACCATCTGTCCATCCTTGCAGGGTTATATGTGTGAGCAGTGTTTGTATGTTTTAATGTAATCATGCTTTTGTATAGAGTATATTTGTGTGCATGTCTGGTGTAATTGTATGTCCTGTTGCCATTGGAACACAGTGATGTAATTGTGTGTAGTGTTTGAGTTTGAATGCAGGGGTTTGTTTGTACGTAATGTTGACTTTTAGAAGCAGGTGTGCTTTTGTGTTTAGTGTTGTTGGTGTTTGATTGAAGGGGTGTTTTTGTATAATTGTTGTGTTTTGAAACAGAATCATTTTCTCACCTGTGGTGAAGTAGGACTCATCCATTATACCTCAGTTATGACTCCCTACTTAGCGCTGCATCATGTCAATTCCCAGCATCTCCATGGATATGATGTAGTGATGCCTCACACTTTAAGTCTTTCTTGTTCGCATTCTCCGACCTATGCATTAAGGATGGCGTACAGGCTCTTCCCTAAATTACTACATGATACTAATCTAACACCCTGCAGTATGCCTCATTGAAAATTATTATTAAAAATGAATTACTGAAAAAATATTAAATTAACATAAAATCTTAGAATTTTGTGGTGTAGTGTTGATTAATATACTTTGTTGTCTGATGGACAATTTTAATTATCTATGCTAATTTAGGATCATTAGTGAACGTTGAATTATTTTTCAATTATTAAAATTGTATCAGTTGAAAAAGTTAGAGACAAACTTCACAATGAGGATTGGAGGCGAGAAAACTAACACGTATAGAAATTGAGTATTTCCTTTTTTACTTAATAGAGTCTGGCATGGGGTTACAGTCTGCTTACTTAAATTATCAAACATCAAAGTTGCATGATGAGCGGATAGGGGTAAAAAATTGACTTGATTCACATGACATTGACTTCAATTTAAACGTACCCCTTAATTGTGTTTGAGATAAAAACACCCAGAATGCTCTACTGCTGTCAGTCTGTAATTATCTATATAATCTCAATATATTAGGGAAGCTTCAAGAGGACTTCAGAGTTCTAAACCTGTAGAGATTGACAGGGGAGTGAAATGATAGAATTGCCAAAAGGTTTGTTTTTGACAATCATTATTTTTGATGTGCCATGTTATGAAAACAAGCCTGGCATTCCCTCATGATGAGAAAACACATGAAAAATTACAGTGTTAATACAGGAGGTGTAAGAAATGGGGAACATTTTATTAAGAAGAAATAGATGAACGTGAGTCAGAAGAGGAAATAAAGATTGTCAACTAGATATACAGACATCACAAGAGAGTATACAGGAGGAGTGTACCATCATCCATTAGGTATACTGGACCCTAATAGGACACTGATGATATATCAAGGGTGATAGCCTGTAATTTTCCCAGAGCAGGTGTCCTTTTGAGTACTGCCCAATCAGCCTATGCCTGTGGTAGTCAGGCAGAGTTCAGACATGTTCTTGAGGGGGTTTGTGCCTCTTAAGGTTCTGTATCTTGCGGCATCCCTGCAGCTCCATGCAGAAATGGGAACCAATTCCCAATGTCTACAGGCCCATCTCACCGGTACTAGGAGTGAGCCTCGAGATCCTGGGCGTTGCATGGACTGCGGGTAGGTACAAGGACCTTCTTGAATCTTCACCAAGGAAAGAGACAGCGAACCGGAGCTCTGAGCAGATGCAGTGCCTGTGGGGTGGGTTGTAAAGATTACAGCTTCCAAGCCTCTAATCCCTTCCAAAACCACCGGAATTTGGCATCGGAAGCTACCTGGAAAGCAGCTTCCCAGTTTTGGGCAGGTGCCTGATCAAAATGCATGGCAGCAGTATTGTCTTTGGCCATATTGGGGAAACTGCATGGGAGCTCCTTAATATTGGCTTGATGGGAACTGGGATAACCCCACTGGGTGCAAGGCACTGGGTGTCAGGAAGAAAGTCCAGGCAGCCCATGGCGGGGAGATTGGACGTGCCAAAGAAATACCAGGCTGCAGCAAGCTGGATACCGAAACCACCAGACAGCAGAGGTGGCGAGACTCATAACCCACACAGAAGCAGCCCAGGAAGTACCAGGTGTCAGTGCCAGTGTGAGGTAGTTGAGTAGTGGGGTGGGTGTGCCCAATGAAATAACTTAAAATCCAAGATTTGTTGGGAGATCAAGTCAACAGCGACAATCCAGCATGATATTTTAACCCCTTAGTGGACCAATAATATTTGATTGCAGCTTTATCCCCAAATACCTATGTCAACATAGAATGCCTTGCTTTTTAGTATAGACAGTTCTGTACAGACATGATACTACTATGCGAGGAGAGCATTTTATTTTGATAAAGGATATTTAAAGGGTATGTTGTTTCAATTAAATAATTCCATTGTTTTCCTTTAATAAGTTAAAACTAGACAATAACTTGTTTGTATTCAGTATAAAACCTATGGAGCAATGGTTTGCAGCCAGAGGAATATGTTACTATATACCATGGCTATCACAATGCAATAGTTAATAATAGAATAGGGCTAGAATGTGTCATTTTTCTATAATAAATATTATACCAGGAGCTTATTGATGCATTATTGATGTACTGACTATATTATATGGTACGTATTTGTTGAACTATTGTGATTGATACTACCTAATATTTAATGCTGCATTTTGAAATATAACCTGATTCTGACTGCAAGCAACAATATGATAAAACTGTAAAGCATGTTACTGCAGTAGTAAAAATTACTTTGTCTTTTGTATTTTTCCTTCACCTGCCACCCTTCCTTCCCCCACTGCCACACAGCAGGCAGAGCCATCACATTTAAATGGTAAAAGGACAGAGGGGCACTCTAATTTTAGGGTTGTGATGGGGGTGCGACCAGCGCAGATGGCTTGCTAGTAACAATAATATAAAACGTTGCTTGTCAGTGTCTCTTCTTTCTGACTGTAAGCAGATACTCTGTTAAAAAGGGTGCCTGTAAGCAGTGCCTTTAGAGTGCCCTTAGATCTATGTGGTGGTAAAACAATATGGAAGATAGGAGGACAACGGAATATAGTGTGGCATTTTTAGTAGTTGATTAATTAAAAAATAAAGAGAATACAATTCTAAAATGCTTTGCTAGAATGTGCTTTCTAGCAGTGTCCAAAGTGTGGCGAAGCGCGTTAGGGTTTTATGCTGTATATTGGTTTAATTATTTTTGTCTTAAATACAACTGGTTTCTTATCTACTTTCCTGATTTTATTCCTGACGATTTTATCCAGATGACTCACACTTCTATTTTCTTGGTGGAGAATATATCAGCTACGCATTGTGAGATTGAGCACAAATCCTTACTTTTGCTCTCCTTATGTGAGCATACCTCCTTTTTAAATTTTTATCCCATCCCTACAGAGAGCAATATATTCTATTTTATTTCCATTCCATATACTGGTGAACTTCCATTGCACTGCACAGTGAAGAGGAACAACTCCAAATACTTGGCACTACATATTGTCTCCTGGTCTGGAGCACCTTCAAGCCCATCAACATATCCACAGGCGGGACTGTACCACACAAGCATACATCCACTTATGATTAGCTCCAGAAAATTGTAATTGCTATTCTACAAATACTACACTATGTTCTTTTCTCTTGTCCATGTATCTTCCATATTGTTTCACCACCACACAGATCTAAGAACACAGGTGCTGTGTCCCTACGCTCTTTTATTAATAACAATGTATGCAGCTAAAATAGGGATTGTCTCTCCAATATTCACTTTCCATTTTTTTTTTCTATCTGTAGATATCTGAGTGTGCCCAGATTTTCATTGGGTCATGACGTTACCCTGATTCCAGGAGTGATATGAAGGTTAGTGTGATTTTTTTTTACTTGCCTTTCCTGCACTATTCACCCCCAGAAATTGCTTCAGTAGCATTTACTACAGTAAATGCATATGGGATGATAGAGCTACTCCCATTCAAAATATTAAAAAATATACTAAAATAGTAGGGAAGGAACATGGACCCTTTTTACCCCTTAAGGACAGATGATGGAAATATTCCGTCATGATTCCCTTTTATTCCAGAAGTTGTGTCCTTAAGGGGTTAATGGACAATTTGAATTTTGGACAGCATGTAGAATACAGGAGCTAATTCTAGAGACTGCCTTTGGAAACCTAGGACAGTTGTCAGGTGTGTTTATATATAAATGCTGAGGAATGTAATTCCCAACTACAGATGTTTGTGAATTGCTTTTCTCGTGATGCTCAGAAATCTACTTCGGGAAAATCTGTCTCTCAATCACTGACCTACACTTTGTAAACTTTGGCCTGGCTCATCAATGTTTTAGATAAAAAGGGCACATAAAAAAAATCAGCATGGAAAACTGTCTGTTATCGTCCGATTCCACTGTGGTACTATTAGAATGTTATTGCCTGCAGGTAAAGTGCATTAAACGGGTAATACCGGATTTATCTGTGTCCAAGGGCATAGGAACTTTGGAGAATTTTGATCTCTCTGCATTTCATGTTGCTAGGATATAGAATCTGTGGATGTCACCCAAAATTCTTTTCTTTTTATAAATATTTTTAAATGTTTAAATGACCTTCCAGAAGAAAACGAATATATTTACCCTGCTAACATCCGTGACGACAGGGATAATATGATATATAAATATATGCCCAGACACTCACAGCGTCTTACTGCTGACAGCTGCCTTTGACATTTAACCCCTTGGGTTCCCTATTAGGCTATAGCAAGAAAAAAGTATACAAACCTGCTTCCCTGGATTTAAAAGAATGAAAGAGCTAAAAAAAAAAAACAACAAAAAATCAACGCAGCTTTATACAGCAAGTCAACATTATATATATTTCAGTAGCAAGTCACCAATTAAATAAAAAAATAAAAAAATTGTATTTAAAACATCATTCGAAATAATAATTTTTATATGAGTTGCTACATTTTAGAGAACCACGCAGCTCTATGGAATGTTTGAAATACTTCAGATTTTGTCCTCAACGCACAATGAAGAGAGTTCTGGACAAAAAGGAGGTGGGCTTTCATTAGCTGCTGAGGTCAGTTCTGCATCCTTTGAAAGGTAAGTTTTTAGGGCTTTGTCAAATATTTTGTAAATGCATAAATTTTTGCAATAATTAATTTAATGCACCAAATGAATAAATGCATTTTTGGAAATAAAGCTTCCCTTTAATAACAATTCCCAGCTTAGCGAATAATCTGTTTTTATTATCACATTTTTTTCATTGCAAACATTTTGGGTGGTCAATTGACTGATGATTTAAGTTATTTGACTTCTCAGCATTGCAATCCTCCCATAGATCGCTGCAAAGGTTCAGACGGGTATAAACTGCATTAAATAAAATCTTTAAATTTGTGTTTTTACATATGACTTCTGGTAGCGGAAAAAAATATTTTAACTCTAAGATGCCTTCCATTGCCTCATTGGAAACCCATATATGTACATAAGTATACTTTGTGGACTTTAATAAAAGACCTTTTTTTGACTGCACGTGGCTGACTATCTGCATGGGTTGGAATGTGATACTGGAAGAGCCTTATTATCTTACATTGTACGTCTGAACTAAATAAAATCTGCCTTGTTCACTTTCCAATTAATGTTCTTAGACGGGAACAGTCCTATTGATTACCTATACATTAGATACTATGTAGCAGTGTTTAAAGCTTCAATTCCCAGACATCAGTACAAAGAACAAATTTGAACTTTGGTAGCAAATTACACTGATTTTAGAAATGTAAGCATTCACTAATGTGGTTCCGAAGCTCACAGTCATTCGTACTAAGGAAACACAAAGTGGTTCGACTACATAATACCCTATTTCTTATTTTATTTAGACAATAAATGAAGGCAGCGTTTATTGAAACCCTTTCTTGTTCCCATCAAAAAAACAAGTTCTATATTAGCAGCCGAATGTTGTTCTAACAAAGCAAATTAATCCAAGCAGAAAGAGTGATGTCAACTGATAATAGTGATCAAATATTGTGGAAATGAAATGCTCTCGATGTGCAGAAGTTGCTATCTCATCTTTTATGACAGTACACTTCATTACACCGCAAGTTCAAAACAGCAAAATGTCCTGAGCAATGGGGCAATTTATGTTCTGGCATCAACTTTTGTTTTAAACACCTTCTAAATGATAAGATGCCATTATTTATCAAATTCTCTCCCCTCGCAGAAGAAGGGACGGGAACGAGACCTTTGTTACAGTCTATAAATCGTGTGGAATAATGCTAGCATTTTATCTTAGACAAATACATGCAAAACTAAAATTGCTGACCAAATCGGAGAGGAGAAGAAGATCCCTAAATTGGCAGATTTATGGTACAAAATAAGACAAGATATAATGGAAAGGAAAGAAAGACAAAATGAATCTAGACAGCTTCACATAGATTGATCTTTGGCATGAGACCGTCCTTTGTGAAATGTAATGTCTAACCCAAGAGAACAAGGGTTTATGGCCTTCAAACAACTGCATATCCTATTTATAATCAGTCATAAACGTTGACATTTATGCTGCCAGAATGAGCAAATTCTATTTAATCCATGTACCTCAAAGCATCCGTTAATGCACGGTGAAACTGAACGGACTTCCTTGTTTGTTACTTTTCAAACCAAACTGCTTTTACAGGCGGACAACAAGAAGAAGATATTTTGTGCCAATGAAAATAGTCTTCCGCCCGTAATGGTTAAAGCATGAATTAAATGGGAGCTGGACATCAACGCATCTAATCGATGACTGAACATCCTGATCTTTTTTTATTATTATGATTTTTTTTATGCTCGTGTGATAGAGAGATTTATTGTGGTGGCTATAGAGGAAAGATCAATTATTCATGTTATAAATTAGAAAATGATTTACGACAGCAACGGAATCATCAGCAGTAGCCGATAAACCATCGTGAAGAAGCAAAGATTTATAAACTAGGCAGGTTCTGCGATACCCTTTGTCATCTCACAGATCTTCAACAAACAAACACTATAAATATATTATTTGTATTAGCATTGTTATTAAAACATTAAGTAATCACAATGCAATATTCTACAGTAGTAGTTGCAGTCAACAGGTAGCCTTGTAGAAGTATAACTATGATGCTTTCTCAGCCACAAAGACAGTGCTATCCCTGTATTTCTTATATTCTCTAAAAATCATTTAACCCTTGATGTTTTCCCATTGTATCAATAATTCCTTCCTTAACCCCTTAAGGACACATGACATGTGTGACATGTCATGATTCCCTTTTATTCCAGAAGTTTGGTCCTTAAGGGGTTAAACATCTTTAACCCTAGAAGCTCTTTCTAATGTTTAACCCTGTTTTACCTAAAATTTCTAGCACTCGTAGAATATATTCTATTCACTAACCATATTCTAAGTATAACCAGTTATCCTCAATTAACTCTTGGGGACTTTGCATTTGCAATCCTTGTTCTACCTAAATTAAATAATGCAGCATCAAAACTTTTTCCAGCAAATACATTGTTAATTTCATATATGAAAATATTCAATAGGTAACTCCATTTTGGAAAGAACAAATAAATTTTACAGCATAGCCCGTCAATGCTCCAAAAATGGTTAAATCATCCACTTTGTGTCCTCTGTCAAAGCTTTTACTTTTTGCCCACCCTCAGATTGATAGACAAGACATTGCATTTTTCACATGTCTGACATGGTCATGTATTGTACTGGTTTAGAGTATTTTTTATTATCTTTGTGCTGTAATTTGTAGTTTCGTACTTTCCTTTTATTTGCCTATTGTCCTTTGATAACATTAAAAAAAAAAAAAAATCTGAAGATCTGTTTAAGATCACAAAGTCAAACTAAAGTTTGGGAAGAACTGTGCTAATTGTCGACTTATCAGAATATGTTTGCATGTATAAAAATACTTTGAGGCGGTGGATATTTTCAGGCTGTTAATTAGATTGTTTTGATTGTTTTTACAATATGAAATCTACACCGTTTGAAGCCTCTGTGCACGATGAAGGTTTAGATGAGACATAACGATTAATATTATCCAAAATGCATTTATAGTCTATTAAAAACAATTGGATGTTTTGGGACTATATATTAAACAATTGTGAAACTGTATAAATATCTAACAGTCTAAATAAAAACTCAAGAATATATTTTTGCATCCATACTGCCATGTTGCCAACAACCCTTTAATCGATCCCTATTGTTAATATTGGGCTACCGTCTACTTTCATCCTGAGAACGTAGGGGACAAAATTACGAAATAGTACATTGTGAATGTATATGTTGATAATGGATTAATGATTATCATTTTACTATTTCACGATTGTGCTCTGATAATGAACGGGCCAGATAACTCACATGGTATATAATATGTCCCCCAATACTGCTGCTCCATAAACTTTCTATTGGAAGTTTTTATTTGATGCTATTTCAGGGGCTTTCTCAGGTTGATACAAGTCATGTGACTCGGAACCCAGCGCCATCTTTTTGGTTTCGGACTTTCCATGTGGCCGGTGGAATTGTTGGGTCCAGCCGCCAACTTCTCTTCTTATGCTTACATTCCCTTGGAACCGTCATTTGAGCTCATCCTTTTAACCCCAATCTCTCCTCTTGAGCCTCTTCCTATGTATGTTTGTTTTTATATTCTACAAGTATGCGAAATGTGGATGCACCGATCAAGTGGTAAGAATGACAACAGCATTTTGGATTTTCATGTCCTTAGTTTAAAACAATTTGTATTCATATTAAACCTTGTTGTTATATATTTTTATTGTGCCAATTAGATCAGTTTGCCTTTGCTATATCTATATGTAAGTTAAAACATTGTATTTAATTGTATTAAAGATAGTTAAATACTGATCACATGACTATGACATTTGAAATTGTGCTTCATATGAATACTGTGCATGTCCAGTAATACTTTGAAAAAGACTCTATGGTGATACATGTTTGTGTTTGTTATCTATTATATGGTTTACTGCTCCATTTTTTATTTTTCAAGATTAGATTTTTCTAATAAACTATTTTTTAAAAATGTTAGAACTGTATCTCTGGTTGTTTCTTTGGAGCCTGTCAACGTATCCCTTTGGTGGGGGATATACCACCTGATCCCTTAGTACTGAGCAAAACCCTATTTTGCTCCACAGGTGTGAGTACCTCTTTATTTTGTTTCTACCTGTATAATACACCATGAGAGCCTCTGCAAGCAAATAAGATCCTAGAATGGGGACTGTACCACTCTATGCTGATTTTGAAAAGCAAGTTGGAGGCTTTATACTCTATGAGTGCATTTCTTTATTCTAATTTTACCGCATCACTAAAAACAATACTGCACTAGATTTGGTTTTATCTCTGTTTATTTCACATATTCCCCGGAGCACTTACTACAGCATCATAGAGAACACACCAGATATCCTTCGGCAGGGATTGTATGACCAACTGCATGGAAATAGGGATAACATAAGCTCTATACACTATAAGTGCATTTCTTTCCTTTTTTTAGAAATTAATTTGGACTAGGAATACTACACTATATTCTGCCGTACTCTTCCTCTTGTTTTACATATTTATCTAAATCTGAGAATTCCCTAATGGTACTATATGTCAGGTTCCTATCCTGACAAACAAAACTTTTCTGTTTATTACTGTCCCTTTAAATACAGTACCTGTTTCTCACCTCTAGTGCCCCCCCTAGCCACTAGTCACCTCAGACTCACCTGTATTACATAAAAATAAGTTCTGCTATAAATGACCACACCCAACAAAGCAAGGGGCCTTTACATTGAAGTTGATGTTCATACTAAAGACTTCAGATCCTGGCTCCTGTGAAACAACCTGTAACTTACCTGCATTGCTTCCTATCTGATTTGCTACCACCCCTGCTCTTTACCAACTTGGATTACTATCAACTCTGCTTCTCTGCAATATCCTGCCCACCTGATATATACAACCCTGCTTCATACCAACCTGGATAACCTACATCTCTGCTTTTACATAGTTACATATAGTTACATAGCTGAAAAGAGACTTGCGTCCATCAAGTTCAGACTTCCTCACATTTGTTTTTTGCTGTTGATCCATAAGAAGGCAAAAAAACCCAGTTTGAAGCACAATTTTGCAACAAGCTAGGAAAAAAAATCCTTCTTGACCCCAGAATGGCAGTCAGATTTATCCTTGGATCAAGCAGTTATTACCCTACATTGAAAGATTATATCCTTGAATATTCTGTTTTTGCAAGTATGCATCTAGTATAGGGCTGGTGCAAGGATATTTGCCGCCCTAGGCAAAAGTAAAGTTTGCCGCCCACCCATGTGACATCACAACACCCCACCCATATGATCTGCCATGTTAACTAACGCCAGTGCTGCAGTGCCGCCATGTTTACATTAAAAGGCCTGCAGGGACAGGCTATAGACACCAGAACCACTACATTAAGCTGCAGTGGTTCTGGGGACTATAGTGTTTCTTTAATGTGAGGTAAATTAGAGATTAGTGCCACGAATTATATACTAGATTGCCTACTTACAAGCAGATGAGGATGATGATGGGCTCTAGCTGCAGTCTGGCACCACTGGTCTGGTGTAGAACAGGCTCTCTGGAGGCTGTTTGTAACTATGGTCACAAAATCCAATGTTCTGGGACAACGGGAAGCAGCTCCATTTTTTGGGGGCCCTTTACACAGCTCAGAGTCCACCTTCATGTTCCACCAATGAGTTTGTTCACAGGGGGTGGAGTGTGTAGGGGATGTCCTGATATGTGTGTAAGGAATGCATTGTGTGAATCTGTGTTTGTATGTGTAAGGGCTGCAAGGTGTGTTTCTGTGTATGTACGGGATGCAGTGTGTGCGTCTGTAAGGGGTGCATTGAGTGTGTGTAAGGAATGGATTGTGTGTTTCTGTGTGTGTAAGGGTTGCATGATTGTGTGTGTGTGTGTGTGATGGATGTCAATCTCTTTCTCCCCCTCCCTCCCTTGTCACTCTCTTTCTCCCCCCTCCCTTGTCACTCTCTTTCCCCCTCCCTCCCTTGTCACTCTCTTTCTCCCCCCCTCCCTTGTCACTCTCTTTCCCCCCCTCCCTTGTCACTCTCTTTCTCCCCCCTCCTCCCTTGTCACTCTCTTCCTCCCCCTCCCCCTTCCCCTCCCCACTCTCTTTCTCCCCCTCCCCACTCTCTTTCTCTCCCTCCCCCTCCTCACTCTCTCCCTCCCCCTCCCCACTCTCTTTCTCCCCCCTCCCTCCCTCCCCACTCTCTTTCTCCCCCTCCCCACTCTCTTTCTCCCCCTCCCCACTCTCTTTCTCCCCCCTCCCTCCCTCCCCACTCTCTTTCTCCCCCTCCCCACTCTCTTTCTCCCCCCTCCCTCCCTCCCCACTCTCTTTCTCCCCCTCCCCACTCTCTTTCTCCCCCCTCCCTCCCTCCCCACTCTCTTTCTCCCCCTCCCCACTCTCTTTCTCCCCCCTCCCTCCCTCCCCACTCTCTTTCTCCCCCTCCCCACTCTCTTTCTCCCCCCTCCCTCCCTCCCCACTCTCTTTCTCCCCCTCCCCACTCTCTTTCTCCCCCCTCCCTCCCTCCCCACTCTCTTTCTCCCCCTCCCCACTCTCTTTCTCCCCCCTCCCTCCCTCCCCACTCTCTTTCTCCCCCTCCCCACTCTCTTTCTCCCCCCTCCCTCCCTCCCCACTCTCTTTCTCCCCCTCCCCACTCTCTTTCTCCCCCCTCCCTCCCTCCCCACTCTCTTTCTCCCCCTCCCCACTCTCTTTCTCCCCCCTCCCTCCCTCCCCACTCTCTTTCTCCCCCTCCCCACTCTCTTTCTCCCCCCTCCCTCCCTCCCCACTCTCTTTCTCCCCCTCCCCACTCTCTTTCTCCCCCTCCCCACTCTCTTTCTCCCCCTCCCCACTCTCTTTCTCCCCCTCCCCACTCTCTTTCTCCCCCCTCCCTCCCTCCCCACTCTCTTTCTCCCCCTCCCCACTCTCTTTCTCCCCCCTCCCTCCCTCCCCACTCTCTTTCTCCCCCTCCCCACTCTCTTTCTCCCCCCTCCCTCCCTCCCCACTCTCTTTCTCCCCCTCCCCACTCTCTTTCTCCCCCCTCCCTCCCTCCCCACTCTCTTTCTCCCCCTCCCCACTCTCTTTCTCCCCCCTCCCTCCCTCCCCACTCTCTTTCTCCCCCTCCCCACTCTCTTTCTCCCCCTCCCCACTCTCTTTCTCCCCCTCCCCACTCTCTTTCTCCCCCCTCCCTCCCCACTCTCTTTCTCCCCCCTCCCTCCCTCCCCACTCTCTTTCTCCCCCTCCCCACTCTCTTTCTCCCCCTCCCCACTCTCTTTCTCCCCCCTCCCTCCCTCCCCACTCTCTTTCTCCCCCCTCCCTCCCCACTCTCTTTCTCCCCCCTCCCTCCCCACTCTCTTTCTCCCCCCTCCCTCCCCACTCTCTTTCTCCCCCCTCCCTCCCCACTCTCTTTCTCCCCCCTCCCTCCCTCCCCACTCTCTTTCTCCCCCTCCCCACTCTCTTTCTCCCCCCTCCCTCCCTCCCTCCCCACTCTCTTTCTCCCCCCTCCCTCCCTCCCTCCCCACTCTCTTTCTCCCCCCTCCCTCCCCACTCTCTTTCTCCCCCCTCCCTCCCCACTCTCTTTCTCCCCCCTCCCTCCCTCCCCACTCTCTTTCTCCCCCCCTCCCCCCTCCCCACTCTTTTTCTCCCCCCTCCCCACTCTCTTTCTCCCCACTCCCTCCTCCCCCCTCCCCACTCTCTCCTCCCCCCTCCCCACTCTCTCCTCCCCCCTCCCCACTCTCTCCTCCCCCCTCCCCACCCCCCTCCCCACTCTCTCCTCCCCCCTCCCCACTCTCTTTCTCCCCCCCCTCCCCCCCTCCCCCCCTCCCCACTCTCTTTCTCCCCACTCCCTCCTCCCCCCTCCCCACTCTCTCCTCCCCCCTCCCCACTCTCTTTCTCCCCCCCTCCCCCCCTCCCCACTCTCTTTCTCCCCCCCTCCCCCCCTCCCCACTCTCTTTCTCCCCCCTCCGTCCTCCCCACTCTCTTTCTCCCTCCTCCCCACTCTCTTTCTCCCCCTCCCTCCCCACTCTCTTTCTCCCTCCTCCCCACTCTCTTTCTCCCCCTCCCTCCCCACTCTCTTTCTCCCCCTCCCTCCCCACTCTCTTTCTCCCCCCCTACCTCTTTTGTAGCATGGCCGAGCTCTGTATGGTCCGCGGGTACAGGGAGCTTTTGTTTCCTGTACCCGGCCGGACTAACAGGAAGTGCACACTCAGTGTGCACTTCCTGTTAGTCCGGCTGGGTACAGGAGACAGATGCTCCCTGTACCCGCGGACCATACAGGGCTCGGCCACGCTACAGTGAGGGAGTGACAGGAGGGAGTGCTGAGCGCTTCCCTCCTGTCAGCCCCTCTCCTCATGCTGCGCCCGGGCGGTGCACCCTCATGGACGCACCAGCCCGGGCAAAGCTGCAGCCGCCAGAGGCTCTTTGCAGAGCGCTTGGGCAGCTGCAGCATGAGGGGGGCCGGCGCTCCTGGTGGCGCCCCTTCCCAAGGGGCACCCTAAGCGGCTGCCTAGTCCGCCTAACATATTTGGGGCCGAATATATTTGTATAATGTTATCATATCCCCTCTCAGGTGACATTTTTCTAAACTAAAGACGTTTAAATTTGTTAACCTTTCTTCATAGCTGATATGTTCCATTCCTTTAGCCTGCCTACCTGATTTATACAGCCCTGCTTCATACCAACCTGGATTACTATCAACTCTGCATTATCCTGCCTACCTGATTTATACAACCATACAAAATCATTATCTGGACATTGCTGAACAAATTTATTAACAAGGTGTTATTTTCTTTCTCTGACTCCTTATAGTTCCTAATACCTTTCGTATTATTCTTCCTATACTATTATCCAGCTTTATTTTTTGCACACTTGTTTGTTTTCTACATAGGGCATATTGACTTAACGTTTATTTCTCCCTTTTCTTCTCATTATTATTTATTCTACAAGTTCTACTGCTGTAATGTCAAAACCTACAAATAAAGCCTCTTCAGTTAACTCTAGCAATCGTCTCCTACCTGACCTGATAAGAGCATGACACACTATCTCACTCACATGATTGCCTAAGGCAGAGAGTGCCCAGTCCCCTGGTACCAATAGAACCATGCTCCCTCAACACAATTCAATGCTTAGTACAGAGACAGAGAGAGAGAGATCATTCACACTGTGCATCGTATTAATTAGAATAAGAATCATTGCTGGAACAGTAGGGCGTTAGAATAATATTAACATTTCTCGAATTTGCTTTTTTTCAGCTGTTTACCCTGGCTGACAGGGAATAGGTTTCATTAATTTTCCCAAACACAATATTATATAATTTAAGTAAATACGGCACACTCAAAAAAGCATGGGAATTCAATGTTAAGAGATATGCAGGTTTTGAACATAGAACTTAATTCTAGCCTCCGGATTTTACAATTAGTGAGGTGTAATTACATTATCTTTTCAGTTTTGAAGTAGCGTTATGGAATATCAGAGATTTGCCTCCATGAGGGATCATTTCTAAAGCTGTGTCAAAAGCTCCCTAGTGGAAACAGTGCTGTTCTGTCTCTCAATTTTGGAAAGAAAAGGTAATTTCGTTTCACAGAGGATTATCTAGTTATTTCTACACCCGTGTAAAGGACTATACAATCTCCAAGTCATGGCTGCGCCCTAAGAAACAAAACAGAAGGAATTCTGATATTTTCTCCTTGGACCCTAGATACTGTGAGTTTATAAGAATTCAACATAACGTGAAATATGTAGGTATGTTTTGCCACTACAGTTACAGAGGTCAACTGAATCTTCTGCCAGGTAACCCATGGCCTATCTAGGAGCAATCAGGGTGTCATTGACTTTCAGCCCAGCCATGGGATAGATGCAGAGATGTTCATTTACTGGCATTGCATTATATGCACTCTGAAAGGGGCAATGTGGGAGGTTTGTGCGTGTAACTGTGTATAAAGGTGAAACGATTTAATACCGATAGCACTTTGTATCATTTGAGAGTGAACCCTAACGGGGATCTGAACATCTGTTATATGTTCCCCATTCAGTCACTGAGCTTTCATGGATGTTGGTGTGTGTTTCCTTCTTCTGAACAAGGAAAGTAGGGGTATTAACAAAGCTAAGTCAGGAACAATTATTTCAATTTGAGGGAATGATGGACTGACAAGAGCATCACAACACCAACAAGATCAATGAAAAGGGCACTGAAGATTCCCAAAGCCGTTCATCATTATTTGACAATGCTGATAGAGGAAGCTAGCCTTGACTTCACTGCAGCCTCCAGCTTTGCCTCCGGTGATGTCAGCAACCAAGTTGACATCACTTGCGATCCCCTCCAGTAGATTGTAACTAGGCATCTGTGACCAAATGCTGCACTCCTCCAATTACATCAGAAGAATTTGACTCCAAGACTCAGTTTCGCTCGGTTCTGGATGAAGAAGCGCCTCTAGCAGCTTTCAGGAAGACATCCACTAGAGGTGTATTTCACTCAGCAATGTGAACATTGCAGTATCTACTAAATAGCAACGTTTTCCATTGTGGGGTTAAAATGACAGGACCATGCATCCATACCACTTCACCTAGAGTCCCTTTAAGGTACACGTGTCATATTAATTAGGACTACACATTCCTTCCCACCATTAAAACAAAAGGAAAAAAGCAATAAAAAGCTGCCCACTACAGATCCATAGGGCTCTCTCAGCATCTCCTATAAAAAAATAATGAGAGAACCCTAATAGATTGATAGGTGTACAAAAGTTAAGAGTTTACTTAACATTTATATTACATATAATCTTATATATGACAGGGTATAGAATAGGACAGGATAAACATTTTAGAGATACTTTTGCATAGTATGTGTCTACTTTCTAGCTGTATTGCCTTTATCAGCTTGACTATTTACTACTGAATAGTACAGCATTGTCTTGTTATCACGCTATTGGATAAATTAGGCTCGAGTTCTATAACTCAGAGATACACTATTTGCTTGAGAAATTGTAAGAAATATTTTTTTTTTCTCTCATATTTACAACCATTTGAATAATCTTGAGATCTACCAAACATCTAACCAATTTTTACACCTACGGGATTTCTTCTGTACATTACAGATTAAAGATTTGCTGTCTTCTAGTGTAAAATGATTAATATAGCAGAATAACTGAACCTTATCTCGCTTGAGTAAAACAGGGCTTTGGTTGTGAATCTCTGAATAGCAATAACGTCTGTGAAAGATCAAATTATTCACAGCAAATAAGAGTGGGGAAAATAATATTGATGAAATCTGCATATTTTCTAAGTGAAATATCACATTTCTTTTTTTTTTTTTTTACCTGATCAGCAAAATCTCAGAACTATCACGGAGAGGTATATTTGCACATTTTTAGGACACATCCAAAAGAACTTCATAAAAATATTATAGCCCATATTTATTGCCCAATAAAGAAAATAAACAACTTTACAGTCATAAACCCTTCTAAAAATCCCTGCGCTATATTTTTGCTGAAAGGGGTCCTAGTTTAATCAACATAATATGGAACCGAGCTCTAAGAAAGCGGACACAGCTCCTCTGTGTTATCTTATTAATTGGCATATGTGGAGTTCCTTGGTTTTGCCCAGGAGGTTTCATGTCTGAAGAGTAACTGTTGTGTCTTGTGTCTTTTCTTAGCATAGCGTGTGTGAAGTCTGACTGTTTTCAGTTCTTTAAAGGAACAGTCCAAGAACCATAATAATGCCTCACCGATGTGGTGATGGTGCCAGGACTGCTCTGGTGCGATCCCATGGTAACCAGTCAAACATTTTTAGTACACTTTGGAAACTTTAGGGGTCTTCCTGGGTTGGGTGCATGCAGCCCACGCTTTTGGTCTTATCTTGCAGGAGAATCTGGTTAGCTCTACAGAGCTAATAGACTTTAAGCTTGTTTGAGCGTTTGTGCATCAACCTATTGTTTCTGTTACATTTTGTAGTTTACTCCTTTATTGTTATATTCACCCGATGTTTAATACTGTAAAGCGCTGCAGAATAAGTTGGCACTATACAAATGTCAAAAATAATGATAATAATAATTAGAGTCACTCAAGTGCATGATAGAAGACCAGAAGCAGGGACTGTGAAATTGGCAGGAAGCAGGTAATTTGTTAAATCATGCTAAGGTGGTTTGACTACTTAGCATGAGACAAGCTAGGACACTCTTGGCTCCATAAATACAACAGCAGCCTGTAGTAGTTATGGTACATGGAGAATTCTTTTAACACCTTATTCTTTACAAGAATTTGATGCAGGGAAGCCACATGGGACCATAAGAGGATTTTCTCATTAATGCAAGATGTAGGAGTCTGAACATCATTCTTCCAGATTATGTCAACCAGCTTTTTTATACTGCGGTGTCTGTTCTAAAAACTTATTTGCACCATGTCCACTCACAATTAAACAATTGGTTTTTAAAAATCTTTTAAATATAAATAGATCTGCATCCATTCTATTCATGGAGCATTCTGTTAATCGAGAGAACATTTTCTGTGGAATCATTGTTGTTTAAAAGCATTTCTTATTTGTGGAATTAGCTAAGGTCAACAAGAACATGGTGCATTGTAGAGATGGATGAAGAGAAGATGAGTTTACAAACTATGTTCCTGACTGCAAAACGCCTACTTACAAGTGGCTCACTATTAAGGAATGAGATAGTTAACAAGCAACGTTTCTTACATGCCTTGTAAATACTGTTAGTACCATTGAAAAAACATGGCAAGAGATACAGGCCTTAATAATAATTATAGCCACATTCAAGGAATAAATTAATACATTTAGTTATGATAAAGAGAACAGTCGATACATCCATTTCCCTGAGCCTGTCTTTATAACTGGCTTAGGTAATTCAGCTCTGGTGTGATATTGTGGCTTTAAATAGGATTTGGCGATGACTTGATTCTTACTAGTAAAGAACAGGAAAGGCAGATTGGAACGGATCGCCTGGCACCCCGACTGGGTACCTCCGTTAAAGAATGCTCCTAGTGCTTCCTGAGGACTCCAAGCACTCTGGCAGACACCACAATCACCGAACTGATGCAGCATATGAATCGTCTCAAGCATAGGAATGCTGTAGACCGTTGAATAGGAACTATACGAATAGGCTTACACTCCTAGCAGTCAACTGGAACAGCATGCAATAAATCCTTCCCCCAATAATGAGACGACACTTCACTTTGAGGGTAAAACAGGAACTCTGGACTGGCACATCCAGCCTGGCTTTTATTACAATTGTACACATACAGGCCACACCCAGGGGGAGGCATAAAATAGCCAATAGTATCACGGGTGCAACCCACACATCCCCTCCCCTTAGTGTGACACACAATCCCATTATTCATACAGTTTAAAATATACTTTTTACACAATATTTACAACTTCAAAACCATACATCACATTCACATAAAAATACATATCCACAATCAATCCATTCAGGGGAACAACATATTAAAAAATGGCATGGATCCGACCAGGGGTTCAAAAGTTAGTAAAGTATATTTTAAAACCCCTAGCTTTCCAGCTCAGACCGGTTTTACAGAGCCTTCTCTCCTGGAGAAGTAATCCATTTACCTCCCAGCACAGAGACAGACTCCATTGAGCACATGGGGAAACAAAGACAGTAAAACACTTTAAAATACATAAATTCACCTTTTACACATAATACACAGACATTTCACATATCCCCAGATAGCTGGGATCTGAGCGCACAAAACTACCGAATAGCGTGCAGATCCTATTCACACAGTTCACTTGCCATGGAGCCGAAGTCTTTAACTACACGAATGGGCTCCATGGCATAGCTATCTGGGTTAACACATTCACATAAAGTCTGGTCCATAGTCCAAAGGCAAGAGGCGGGCAAGCAGCCCCCTCCAAGGACACGTGGCGAGGTCGGTTTCGCCACACAGATCCAGTTAGGATAAAAGTAAATAACATTTATTCAAATCAGTAATAAAAACCTTACATTAAGGTAAGTGGGGTGCCATAGTACAAGTTCAAAACACACAGCAAGCACAACGCTCTTCAGCACTTCCCTTGTGTCTTCTTCAGGTAAAAATATTTGTTCTGTATGGAGTTCCTCTATTTAAAACCCATTTTTGCACCTTTTGGCACCAGCTCTGCCTCTATGATCCATTCTCATTGGTCCCTATTAAGCAGCTTATTCTGCACCCTCGCAGGCTGCATCCTGGTGCTCGTGAGGGTGCATTACATCCTATTCAGTTCTGTCCTTAGTGTTCACGCGGCCATCTTAACCAGCGCATGCATTCCACTTCGTTCATGCTTGCATTCCAGCTGCCATTCTTAATCGGCATTACATTCAAGGCCATACCGACCAGCAGTTATTGCTCGGTGGGCCTCCCAACATGCCTATTTTGGGGATGTCCTGTTTTAGTTCCCTAGTGTACTGCATATGGGGACACTTGGTCCTCTCGGGCAGCACTGGGCACTCAGGCCATGCAGGAAGTACTTCGGCAGTGCTCTCTGCTTGGTACTGTATATAGTGGGCTTGTTGGGAGGCTTTCTGTTAGGCTTGCGAGCTTGATGCCAGATTTACATGTCCCTTCAGTGGGCAGGTTGCTTCACTTTACAGGCGGTCCTGCCCATTATGGGCATCACCAGTGACCCAAGTCATGGCCCGTCCATCTGTCCCAATGCTGGGAGGTATGGGTATAGTCTGGTCTGCTCACATTTAGGGGCAAATCTGCAAAAAGACAACCATGTGGGAAATGTGGATGGGTGTCATAAATTAATGCGTCCTTTTCTTTAGAATTAATAAAATTTGACTTTCAGTAGTTTTTGGGACATAATTTGGTCTTAAAGCCCTATTTATAGAGTTAATGGCTATTTAATTTAAAACGGAAAGACTCTTTATCCTACCACGTAATCCAGATTTTTTGCATTTAATGACACCAACAGATTGAGTAAGCATTAAATAAATAAAAAAAAAAGGCAAAAAAGAACAATACCTTTAATAGTAAGATTTAATGATACAGATGGCGGTAGGGGTACCATCTTTGTTTACTTTATTATTTACAATGTATTTTCTAGTAAAGGATGGCAATAGAAAAGGAGCCAATGTTCAATGACTAATACCAAGATGGGTTGAGGAAATAAAGTTTCTGTACTGCATACAGGAAGACAGTATGAAGTATTAAGGCTGTGTTGTTAAGTAGAAAATGGACATACTTGTCAAATGTTTTTACTTGCAGTGAAACCTTGTTTTTCATACAGGCGTGCTAAAAGGTTCCGTTTAAAAATGTTGTTTATCAACAGAAGACCTTGAAGTCCTTTGTAAATTGATCTTGAGTAAAACAGCCTGCTAGCAAGGAAGTATAAACTACACAGGATATCGTTAGTGGGGTGGGGGGAGAATGAGTTACTAAATACATTAAACCTGCAATTAAAATACACCAAGAATAGCACACGCTTATAATGACTATAAAATCAGATTCAGTGCAAATAACAACATGTATATATATATAGATAAAGACCTGCGGGTCGAAACGTCGATTTTGTTTAACACCGATAAAAATCAATTATTAAGTCCTCTGGAGTGCTCTTCTCATCTTTTATATATATATATATATATATATATATATATATATATATATATATATATATATATATACACAGCTCTACTAAGGTATAAGGTTTATCTAAAAAGACGTGTTTAATGTTTACAGCGGGCATACGCTTAAAGCAAAGTACAATATGTTTCTTAGATAAAGGAAAGCTTTTATGCTAATAAAAAAAAAAAAAAAAATGTGCATTCTAAACACTCAGACTTACAAACAACCTATAATAATGGTTTCTTTCCCGAAATGGCACACTGTGAAAAATCAAGGTTGTTTGGTGTGTTATCAGGAATGTTTACTATTTCAACATATATTTTCTTTTACCTTATTTTATTTTTTTACTAGAAGTAAATAAAGATGCACATTAAATACCCAAGCAGAAAGAAAATATAAGTAACATTGTCATTTTTCTAATCTCCTGATATTAAACTCCACTACATAATTTAGGTCTAATTTGACAGGCTGCAAAGTATTGTGGGGCTTCTGTGTCTGGTCCAATGTGTGCCCCCATCAAATATATAAAGTGTAAATTGTCAAAGGAGTCCCAAAGCCAATAGAAATCTTTTTTTTTTTTATAAATCTTTTTTATTGAATTTCCATATAAAAAGACACAACAGTCAGAAGTATCAACATTAACAGTATTAAAGGACCATAATAGTGCCAGGAAAACATATTCGTTTTCCTGGCACTATAGGGTCTCTAGGGCCCCTCCCGCCGGGCTCTAGGGGGTGAAAGGGGTTAAATCTTACCTGTTTCCCCCACCGGGCTCCCTCAGCGCGGGGAACTCTCCTCCTTCTTTTCGCCGTCATCGGCTGAATGCGCATTCACAATGCTTTCCTATGGACGCTGGCGTCTTCTCACTGGGAAAATCACAGTGAGAAACGCGTAAGCGCCTCTAGCGGCTGTCAATGATACAGCCACTAGAGGCTGGATTAACCCATAGGTAAACATAGCAGTTTCTCTGAAACTGCTATGTTTACAGCAAAAAGTGTTAAACCTAGAAGGATCTGGCACCCAGACCACTTCATTAAGCTGAAGTGGTCTGGGGGCCTATAGTGGTCCTTTAATTCATAATTTTGCCACACATTTTCCTCTTTCGTTGTACATTCTGATTATTACATGGCATAAATAAATCCATACTACAATGGCAATATACAGACATTTCTATATGCTACTCTCTAGAATTGGAGTAGGCTATAAGACTACAGTTCCTCCGATTCTTATAACAATGGAGATTACTGTAGTTATCATTAGCTTATGCTTCTAATTACAATAAAGCATACAAAGGATCAACATACAAAAAAATAAGAAGTATAAACCACAACATATAATGTACCTTACAAACTGTCTAGCAAGTGGGGGGATGAGGGGGGCGCGGATGTATGTGCCAATATAAATCGATATAATAAACGGGATATTGTATGATGATACCAAGTCCGTAATATCACGTGTCCCTTATTTAAATATTCATTAACCAATGGATACCTAATTCAGTGTTGTGATCATTAGTTTCTTGGCTTCGTATCTATGCTTCAGTTGTTCATTAGGAGTATATAGTTGTCATGGCTACCAAAGAAAGCAAAAAGAAAACGGAAATTAACATTTGATCAACCGAAGATTACATTAGAAGTCGAGTAGCAATTGGCAGCATCTATGCTATAGTGGTTAATGATATCAAAATCTCCTGGAAGTGCTCTTATAAAGATCAACTATTGTATCTTTCTTTCTTTCTTCATTTTATTTTAAGCTCGGCCAAAATGAAAAACTTTAAAATGTGACCTTTATATTTATTGAGTCACAGTGAGGATTCACCACTAAGATATCTGAAAATATTACCGAATCAGAAGTCTGAAGAATTTCTCCTTTTTTTTTTTCTTGGTCATAACCTCGCCGAATATCTTTAGAAATGTGGAAAACTGTAAAAATCTGTATGGACATCAAGTGGTCTTAACGTAGCCTTAAAGGAACACTGTAGTTTACAAACATGTATTCCTGATAATATAGCGTTTAAATAACTATTTAGGTGACCGTCCCCCCTCTAATCAGATAGGAAAGGTCTTTTTACTCAGCTTTTTTCCCTCTCCCCGACAGTCTCTAAGATCATCAAAATGAAAAAAAAAGTTACATCGCTTTTCGAACATATTTTAATTTCTTTAAATGTTCTGCTTTGTTTAAATTGACATTATCATAGAATTACATATCAATTATAGATTTTAAGTCCTTACAAAATAATTATTTTCAAAACCAAATATATTTGCCCGTTTATTTTTGCTCTTTTGACATTTATATTAATTTACAACATTTCAGAAAAGTGTGATTACATGACTTCGCTTACCAAAGTCTGGTGTGGAAAAAAATGTAAGCGCCAAGAAAAATCATTCAATTTATTGCATATTCCTAGTCATATACCATCCTGATCATGAGACAGCTCGTCATTATACCGTAGTTTGGGAATGAGAAAAACACTGAATATGTCACACGGAATTATGAGGGTAAACAGAGTACAGATGTATACATAAAGCATGGTGTATATAATGTGTAATAAATCCTTGCCAGAATTGAAAAATACTAGGAATACTCTCAGCAACATTAGATGCATTAGGAATCATGTAAATTTAATGGCATATGTTCCAGTTTATTATTACAGTGTTTCTTAGCTGTATCATCAAAACACCTCCCCCAGCCCTGTATAAACAATACATACTATAACCTATAAGTATATATGTACACTCACTGCTTTTGTTCCCAGCGGTGTCTTCTTATCACAAGCAGTGACTATCAACTCGGAATATGACAGTTCCTAGCCATGCAGGAGAATACTTTAAAAATATTCCTCTGAAGATATAATTCTATAAGGGTAATGATAGATCATACCTCCCAAGTGTCCCTGTTTGGAGGTTAAGTCCCTATTGTAGACTCAAATCCTTCTTTCTGTACTAATTTCTCTCCTTTATAGGAGCTCAAAGCAGTTGGTGTGTATAAGTGTATTATAGCCCTTCACAGTCAATACAATTATAGTAAAATTCACATTGTGGATTTAAACAATATTGAGTGTCTTTGGGAAATAATCTGTTAAAGTAGCATGATCTTGTTTTAAGTTACATTTACAGTTACATGCGTTATCACTAGGTTACGAAGCAATACAAAATGTATTGGAATCACACTAATAAATGAGCACATTCCAAATGTGTCACCTAACACGAACGTGTCCCTCTTTGGCCATTCGAAACATTGAGAGGTATGTTATATGTAAGGAGTGATACTGGAGCAAACTACTAAAATTGGAGGAATTTGCAGGAATATTGCATGGCTAAAGACTCAGTTTCAGAACACTGAACCAGATTTACTGTGTTTAATTAACTCCTTATATGTTTATAATTATATATGTGTTGATAAGATGTCACAGAACATATGTTTATTAAGGTTAATCCTTTCAATGGTTCAGAGTGAACAAAGTGACAACATTGTTGTGTGCTGAATACGAGAGTATCTAATAATAATCTTAAAATGTTGTGGAGGTTTAATGAACATTGGCACATTGAAATGCAAAACTTAACACCGTTTTATAAACACCGACAAAGCAAATTTGTTTTTTGTCTATCTACGGGATTAAGTGACAAAGATGTTTAGTGCAGTCACCTTCATTGTTCCTAATGTGAAATTTCTGCTTGAACAGATAATGATAGAATGGTAAGACTCTTTCTAAGAGTTAAACAACCTGAATTTAATTTCAACTGGGAAAGGAATTCAACAACCATCAGCCCCAGGATGATGGGAGCTGTAGTCAATCGGCAGCTGAGAGGATGCAGGTTTTCATTCATTCTGACTTAACGTGTGAAACAGGTGTAGAAAAATTAAGTTATGCTATACATGCTTCTTTTGTTTATCACTCACTGTGAAACTAAACAAAGTTCATAGAAGACAATTGAAAGAATGTGTCCAATCTCCGAACCGACCACACAATGAATGACACAGTACATGTATCTCCTCTGTTTCATGCTGTGAGTCAACACAATCCAAGGATTAAGAGACACGCACCAATTCTCTCATTTTACAAGTCTACTTTATCTTTAATTGACTGATTTAGGTCCAATAAATTAATGCAAAATGTTCCAAGGAGCATTTTCTTCAACTGTTTCAAATTTATTTACTTTGAAGGTGAGCTTAAAAAACAGTTAGCTCAGTCACTACTTTCAGGTGATAAAACATTTTTTTAAGTAAAATTATTTAGGTATTGGGAGTTTTATGAGCAGGATTCAGATTTTGTGACATTTTTATTATGTGGATATGCAACATTATGCTTACAAGATAAATAACAGAAGGTAGCTGAATGAAAAATTAATTAAAAAAAAAAACATAATGTGCTTTCTAAAAGGTGGTATATCCATTCAGCATATGGGTGTAGCAAGTCTTCCTTCATCTTACAAGACATTTGTTTGTAATATAAACACAGAGCCAGTGCTACCATAAGGTGGCATTGGCGGCTGCCTTAGGCCGCACTGGTCTGTGGGTGCAATATATGTGCTCCAGGTGACCAGAAGGAAGAGAAGATAGCGCTCCCCTCCTTTCTGTCACTTCATGTAGCATGATCAATCTGACCATGCCGCGGTAGAGAATCTTTATCCTCTACCTGGTCTGACAGGAAGTGCACCAAACAGCTTCCCGTCAGTCTGGGTAGAGTAAACAGAAGCTTCTCTACTACGGTTCGCTTGGCCATGCTACATGAAGTGAGGTAAGCAGGCACGCAGGGGAGGAAGAGAGAAGGCCACACAAAAGCAACTGGGAAATGGGACAATGACACAAAGAGGGACTGGGGAAGGGAACATTGACACAGAGAAGCTAGAGTAGGGGACATTGACACAGAGAGGTAATGGGGAGCAGACAATGACACTCAGAGGGGTTTTGAAATGGGACAGTGACACATACAGGGAGTGCAGAATTATTAGGCAAGTTGTATTTTTGAGGATTAATTTTATTATTGAACAACAACCATGTTCTCAATGAACCCAAAAAACTCATTAATATCAAAGCTGAATATTTTTGGAAGTAGTTTTTAGTTTGTTTTTAGTTATAGCTATTTTAGGGGGATATCTGTGTGTGCAGGTGACTATTACTGTGCATAATTATTAGGCAACTTAACAAAAAACAAATATATACCCATTTAAATTATTTATTTTTACCAGTGAAACCAATATAACATCTCAACATTCACAAATATACATTTCTGACATTCAAAAACATAACAAAAACAAATCAGTGACCAATATAGCCACCTTTCTTTGCAAGGACACTCAAAAGCCTGCCATCCATGGATTCTGTCAGTGTTTTGATCTGTTCACCATCAACATTGCGTGCAGCAGCAACCACAGCCTCCCAGACACTGTTCAGAGAGGTGTACTGTTTTCCCTCCTTGTAAATCTCACATTTGATGATGGACCACAGGTTCTCAATGGGGTTCAGATCAGGTGAACAAGGAGGCCATGTCATTAGATTTTCTTCTTTTATACCCTTTCTTGCCAGCCACGCTGTGGAGTACTTGGATGCGTGTGATGGAGCATTGTCCTGCATGAAAATCATGTTTTTCTTGAAGGATGCAGACTTCTTCCTGTACCACTGCTTGAAGAAGGTGTCTTCCAGAAACTGGGAGTTGAGCTTGACTCCATCCTCAACCCGAAAAGGCCCCACAAGCTCATCTTTGATGATACCAGCCCAAACCAGTACTCCACCTCCACCTTGCTGGCGTCTGAGTCGGACTGGAGCTCTCTGCCCTTTACCAATCCATCCATCTGGCCCATCAAGACTCACTCTCATTTCATCAGTCCATAAAACCTTAGAAAAATCAGTCTTGAGATATTTCTTGGCCCAGTCTTGACGTTTCAGCTTGTGTGTCTTGTTCAGTGGTGGTCGTCTTTCAGCTTTTCTTACCTTGGCCATGTCTCTGAGTATTGCACACCTTGTGCTTTCGGGCACTCCAGTGATGTTGCAGCTCTGAAATATGGCCAAACTGATGGCAAGTGGCATCTTGGCAGCTGCACGCTTGACTTTTCTCAGTTCATGGGCAGTTATTTTGCGCCTTGGTTTCTCCACACACTTCTTGCGACCCTGTTGACTATTTTGAATGAAACGCTTGATTGTTCGATGATCACGCTTCAGAAGCTTTGCAATTTTAAGAGTGCTGCATCCCTCTGCAAGATATCTCACTATTTTTAACTTTTCTGAGCCTGTCAAGTCCTTCTTTTGACCCATTTTGCCAAAGGAAAGGAGGTTGCCTAATAATTATGCACACCTGATATAGGGTGTTGATGTCATTAGACCACACCCCTTCTCATTACAGAGATGCACATCACCTAATATGCTTAATTGGTAGTAGGCTTTCGAGCCTATACAGCTTGGAGTAAGACAACATGCATAAAGAGGATGATGTGGTCAAAATACTAATTTGCCTAATAATTCTGCACGCAGTGTATACAGAGGGGCTGGGGAAGAGGAAAATGGAACACAAGGGGGCTAGGGAATTTGACAATTGACAATTAACAGTCAGGAGACAATTTCTGATAGGAATCAAAGCCAACAAAACTATAATAATAACTCAGAGATTAATAATTGTGCCTCCTGTTATACAGTACATACTCAGGACGGCGAAACATGCCCTTTACAAGAAGTCCAAACAGGGGGGTGATGACGTGACACGTGATTGCGCATGCTCCCGCGGCTGAGAGACTCTGGTGTGAGGAGGAGAAGCTGCGTCCAGCACACAAGAGCAGCGAAATGCCGAGATTTAATGCTGCAGCATGATGAAGACGCAAGCAGTATGCCGTCTGTTGTTGCTGTTTGTTGAACAATGATTGCCGAACTGCCTACGGTCTAAGGTATAGGGGAGCTCTTAAACTATACATTTGTGCTGCAAATATTTCAAAAGCCACAAAGACTTTGGACTATTGGAGACATTTTTGTCTAATGTTTAAACGCTGCAAATGGAGTTCTGATTGCAGAGGGGATACTATTTGAGAGGACTGCTGGAAATTGGAACGAAAATATAGCGGGAGAGTTGGAGGAAGGAAACTGTCTGCAATTAAATAGCAAAGATTTTGATATTGTATATTATATGCTGAACTTAGCATCCTGTTGCTGTGAGAGAGCCTCAATTCTAACTGTTCTCAATAGTGAGACAGATTGATACAAATTTTGTGAGAGAGCCATAATTGCAACAATGGTGAGACAGATCGACAGATTGATTTAAATTGCTTTATTTTTTTTTTTATTTTTTTTTTTTTTTGTGTGTTTGGTTTTTTTGGGGAAGGCAGAAATTTCTACCTAAATAAGGCTCCATTTCTCTGAGAGGTTTGAAATTGGGATAGTAATCAAACACTCTCTGGGCGTTGCCTTAACGAGAACAGGATTGCAATTAAATACTCTCCTTAGTTAAAACTGCTGTTATTATTATTTACCTCTGGGCGTTGCCTTAACCCCTCAAGGACACATGACATGTGTGACATGTTATGATTGCCTTTTATTCCGGAAGTTTGGTCCTTAAGGGGTTAAAGGAAAACAGAATGGAAAGGAAAGCAGTAATACCTCCCAAAAGAGATAAAGATAAAGATAAAGTAACAATGGCTAATATGGAGAAAAATAAAAATATAAATTCTTTCTTTTCACCTAAATCTCAAGAGCGATCACTAACCAAAAATTCAATTTTGGAATCTACAATAGTTATCTTCTTAAATCGACCAATTAATGACCACCTACCTGGAACAAAATAATGACTTTCTACTAAGTTTTTCAAGTTATTGATCACCTACCTGGAACAAGACAATGACTGTTTACTAAGTTGATCAAATAACGATCACCTATCTGGAACAAGATAAGGACTTTTTTTTTTTTTTTTTTTTTCTTGCCTCTGAAGCCTACAATAATAAATTGTGAAGATAGTGAGCAGAGTTATGTCTAAAGATAAGAATGCAATATATATGGATAAGGGTATCTGGTAATATTTGCAACTTAAATAATCTAGATGGCACAAAGTTGGTAGTTATGTAAATACGCCACAATATACAGCCAATTATATAATTTTTTGTTAAGATGCCTTTTTTCTCCCCTATTTTCTCCCTTCCTGATATAATTATATAGGAGATCGGTAAATTCCATTCTATATCTATGTTGGGTATTTGAAGGTGGTATATTGATTATATATAAGAATGGCACAAAGCACAAGTGCAATTTAATGGATGTACATATATTTCTTTTTTTTTTCTCACTTAGTTTGTATTAACACTGTTTTGATCACAATAAGTATAACGGGATATTATCAGTACATTTCTCCAACTATGGAGTTCGACACGGAGGAATTTTCAAGAGATTTTATATTTGTATCTTGTGGTAACACAAGCTTTGATTATAATAGTTATGATTTGATATTATTAGTATTAATAAGAACGGAAGTAAGTTATCCATACACGAGTGACAATAAGCACAGTTCCATATTAAGGGTTTATTCACTTATGACAAACTATGATTAGTACATGGATATGAAGGGGGTGAATGAGGTCAGAGATTCTGGCTACTACGTGGGCATCAATGGGGTGGATGAGGTTAGAGATTCTGGCAATAGTAAGATAATACAAGAGGTAAAATTAAATTTTGATCACAATAGGTAGGGGGAGTCGAGCTCTGGGTACATTAGGGAAACAAGGAGATAGAATGATCAAGGGAGGGGAAGGAGAGGGAGGACTTGCACTATCATACTTTAGAGTTGGAGAGGCATGTTGAACAAATCTAGAATAACAATGTAATGTAACATGGTCTTTTAGATTAATGTGATCCAATATCCTAGACAAAACTAACTGACTTACTGATTGTTATAGCGATTAATATAGGCCGGATATTTGGAATATTGTTGGGTTTTTGATGAGGTTTGGAGATTCTCCCCTCTTCTCAGTGTTCCCAGTTTGGTAATCATAGGTAGGCTTTGTTCAGGAGGTTATAAATACATAGGTCCCCTCATTTTGCCTCTTTCTTGGAATATGTTCCACCCTTTTACAGTATATTTTGGAACCATAATGACTGAGGGAGGAGAGACGAGAGGGAGATTGGCAATATTATTATTGATAGTTGTAAATATATTAAGTGGAGTTAGATCAGTAACTTGAGGTGTTAAGGCCTTAGGGGCTAGCGTGGTTATATATTCTAGACAATGTCGATAGCTTTATGGATTGATATGATGGACTTTAGGTTGGATACTTAGAATGCCACTTTGTTTCTGGAGAGTTTGGAGGCCTTCCTCCTCTCGCTAGGGTCTCTCAATTCCTGCCATACCATAGGCAGGTCTTGTTCAGGGTCACATATATATACATTTACACATATGTATATGTCTCGCCACTGGATTACCAAGAGGGGGTCTGTTCCCCATCTTGGAATACTTTTTTATGTTTTATGTATTTTATAATGTAAATGTCTACTATTTCTTCTTAGTGTTTTTCTTTTTTTCTTTTCTTGAGACTCGACCTGGGGCACAATCAGGACAATAGGTGTTATGATGGCACTTCCTGTGATTTCATGGAATGTTCAGGGTTTGAATTCACCACAGAAAAGGGGAGTGGTCTATAAATTCCTAAATTAAAACGATATAGACATTGCCTTTATTCAGGAGACACACTGGATTAATTCTCAAGAGAGACTCTGGAAGTTTAAGAAATTCCCGTTAATATTTTCTTCTAATATGGAGGGGAGTAAAAAAAAAAAAGAGGCACTGCAATTATAATCTCTAGTAGAATCAATTTTGAAATGATTCATCTAACTGGGGATCTAATGGGAAGATATGTGATACTCATTTAAAAAATGAATGGTATTATATATACTTTGGTCAACATTTATGCACCAAATTCATGCCGGGGGACTTTTTGGATGAAATCATGGAAAAGGTTGACATATTAGCATGTGGTAATATTATAATTGGGGGAGATTTTAATTGTGTATTGGACCCAACACGAGATAAAAGTCACAAAAACACTAGAGATTATAAATCTGCAAATACCCATATTTCTGACTTTTCTGAATTTCTAGACAGGAATTCTCTATTTGATTGTTGGAGGACCTTGAACCCCAGTGATAGAGATTATACCTTTTTTTCACATGTTCATCAGACCTATTCTCGAATAGACATGTTTCTGGTGAAAGCTGGGTTTTTAAGTTCTATTATTAAATCCAATATTGGATCTATAGTTGTGTCTGATCATGCACCAGTATTCATTAAGGTTAAGTTAAAAGGTGGTCTTAGATCAAGGACAAGGTGGAGACTTAATGAAAGCCTGTTGAAATCAGAGTGTAACATTGATATTTTTGTCTTCTGAAATGTAAAACTTTTTGATTACTAATGATAATGGAGAAGTCACCACGACAATGGTATGGTGTACCTTTAAAAGTTATATAAGGGGATTATTGATTAAACTAGGTTCTGAAGTTAAAAGGGAGAATCTTTGCAAGAATTAAGAATAAAATTGGCAAATAAGGAATGTCAAAATAAAAATATGGTGAATAAAGATTTAATTGGAGAAATAGCTAACTTAAGGGAAACTATCAAAGATAGAATTTATGACACAGTCAATAAAAATATATTATTCCTTAAGCAAAGATGATATCATAATAACAATAAAATGAATAAAGACCTTTCTAATAAAATAAAAAATAACCTTAAAGATAAATCTATAAAAAAAATCGTCGTAGGAGATAAACACTTGACGTCACCAAATGACATTGTTAATGCATTTGCAGAATTTTATAAATCCCTATATAACCTAGAGGAGGTAGGGAAGAGTAGATAAGAAATGGATACATTTTTGAGTAATCTTAAACTACCAAAAATTAACCAAAGGAGGTTGGAAATGCTGAATGCCCCATTTTTACTATCAGAAGTAACCGAAGCAATAGATAAATTAAAACTGAACAAGGCTCCGGGCCCAGATGGTTTCTCAACAATGTTCTACAAAACTTTTTCTAGACTTATTTCCCCTATCCTTTTAGAGATGTTTACGAAGGTATCCGCGGATAACCCCTTCCCTAATGAGATGTTGTTGGCCTCAATTATTCCTATACCTAAAGTAGGGAAAGATCTAACACTTATTGCTAACTATAGACCCATATCTCTTATTAATTTAGATATGAAAATATTCTCTCAAATATTGTCCAATCGCTTTAGAGAGGTAATTGGAGAACTGATTGATGTTGATCAGTCTGGATTTGTGAGAGGGAGAGGTACTGCTGATAACACACGTAGGATATTTAACTTAATACACAGAATAAATTAGCACAAATGGGGATCCATCATTATAACCCTCGATGCTGAGAAGGACTTGGACAGAGTCAATTGGAGATTCCTTGATTCGGTCATGGGCCAATTTGGCCTGGAGGGTCAGTTTAGACACAAAACTATGTTGTTATATAGGAGTTCTACAGCCACAATAATTAACTCATTTGCTGAGTCTGACCATTTTGAGGTCAAAAACGGTACTAGACAGGGTTGCCCTTTGGCTCCCCTGTTATATATCCTTACAATTGAACCTTTGGCCACTCTGATCAGACAGAATGCCAATGTAAAGGGGGTCAAGTCTCTCAACGGGGAAATCAAGGTTTCCCTTTATGCAGATGATGTCCTCCTTATCTTGACGGATCCGATAGTCTCAATTCCGTCAGTATTGGATGTTATATCTATTTATAGTAGTTTCTCCAACTATAAGGTTAATATGAAAAAACACAAATCTTGGCCTCTTTTCTATCTGAGGCTCAGAAAGATCTGACTGCCCGTTTCCAACTTTTATGGGCAAAAGATACTATTGGCTACTTAGGGATCAAAATATCCTTTGATATAGAGAGGATGATACAAACAAACTATGATAATCTATTAAAAGATTTGCAACAACAGGCAGATAAATGGAGGAAGATTGAGTCCTCATGGATAGGAAGATTATACATGATCAAGGCATTTTTGTTACCTAAATGTATATATTATCTCAGGGCGATTCCTTATAGATTGGGGAAAAGTACACTTAACCATTTTAGAATCCTGATTTCCAAATGTATTTGGGCAAATAAACCACCTAGGATAGCGTTTGATACTCTTCGAAGAAGCTACCAGAAGGGAGGAACAGCATTTCCAGATGTTGATAAAATTCATGAAGCATGTATGGCGACTCACCTTTTACAGTGGTTAGATAAGGAGCAGGGAAATAAATCATGACTTACTCTAGAACAGGTGGATAGCCACAGACACAAATTGACTGTTCTTTTTTGGATGGGTATGTTAAATTTAGGTGAATTGGATACCAAACATATTTCGAATAGAATTTTGGTGTATATGATTAATACCTCAAAATCCCTAAATAAAAAATTTAAGTTGGAAGACAAATTATTATATATAGAGTTCCATTAGTGGTCCTACAACATGCAATGGACAATATAAATGTTCAATCTTGGATACACCTAGGCATATTGAAGATTTAAACCCATCCCATTTACACAAATGCAAGAAAAATATAATCTTTCCCCTAGAGATCTTTTTCAATATTTAAGGATTAAAAGTTTTTTACTATCTCGGACTATACTTAAAGATCACAATGTTAATCCTCTTATTGAATTATATAAAAAGAAGGGGGGATTTCTAGATTTATTAAATTGTTGGAATCAATGGAACAAGATTTTCATGTTACCTCCTTTACCAAATGGGAACGAGATATTGGGGAATCCTTTTCACTTTTGGAATGGACTAAAGCTACACTCCTAGTGAAGCGTTGTATACACAGTGTCTCTCTCTATGAAACACATCTAAAGATAATATATAGATGGTATATGGTACCGGCTAGACTCTACAAAATATCATCTGTATATTCTAGAAGCTGTTGGAGGTGTGGAACTGAGGAGGGCACTATTTACCATATATGGTGGGAGTGTCAGGGTCTTAACAACATAAAAACCCAAATGCTTGATCTCGTTAACTCTATTTTCAAGGAGATAAAAGAAATTAGCCCCCAACTTTTCCTCTTCAATATTGGTTTTCCTTCACAAGATAAATATCAAAAATACCTTTTGACCCACATATTTTTTGCCATTAAAATATGTATAGCTAGGGCTTGGAAATCCTCAATCCCATTAATATGGCATAATATTATGGAGCAAATAGAATATCAGCATAGGATGGAATCAAACCCCTTCTTTGGTACTAGAGATATGGTTAAACTATGGTTACCCTGGACAAATAGACAGTATACATGACAATAAAGACTGTGATCTCGTCTGAAGCCCCATGTCGAGTCTCAGAAATGTAATCTATTTTTATTATAAAAAAAATGTCCGTGTTTTTTTTTTTTCCTTTCTCTCGTGATTATGTCTATCAATGTAACAGCTATACTCTGGGAATCCTTAGCATGAACTATTTCGATAGCGGCTAGCATTAGATGATTGTAGCGTGATTGAAGGACACACCACGTGTAGGGTGGTTTTTACTGAGTGTTGTACTCTATGTGGAAACTCTCGGTCTTTAACGGTCTATACAATGCCTATATTAGAATATATTGCTAGTACACTTTTGCTTAAGTAGTTATATTGATGTGTATTTCTTTTTTTTTTTTTCCTCTTCGGTATATATTATTTATTTACTTAATTATTTTTTTTTTCCTTCTTATATAAATTGGAAAAATGTGTATGTTCTAACTTGTGTTTAATGGTTTCAACATGTTGGAGAATTGCCTTTGGGGTATCTCACACATGAATGTTACAAATTTCCACATAATAAAACAATAAATATAAAAAAAGAAGTCCAAACATGATTAGTTTAACTTGAACTATTTGTGAAAGCTGGAGAAGTATTTTAGGGCACATGGACGAGATGTGTAAGATGTCTATGAAATGCATAAATTGTGAACATTCCACATGTATAAAAATTACTTTAAGCAATGCTGCAAGAGATTAACATAGTTTTTAATAAACTCTTCCATAAAGATTGGGTAAAGGGGAGATGGAATCAACCATGACTATTACATTCATGCCTTCCCTCCACCCTCTTGCAGGAGATCTAGTTCAGAATGGAGTATTCTGTACATATGTTAGTAGCAAATTGTGCTGACAATTTATTTTTTTCCATTTCAGCTATTTTGGCTTAAATTAGCCAAGTCATTTTTGAACTTGCTACTACTAACTGTTTAGTTAATAGACTCTAAACAAAGATGGCTCTCTAATTAGACGATTTAGGCTTCTCAATGATTGGGGACTCGCAGCCGCCTAAATCACCTTAGGGTATGTGACATGACGGGTCCTCGTCAGAGACCGAGCACCCGACACAGGAGGGGGATGGCGGCTTGCCCTTTATGCCACCAGGTGTGAGGCTCCTCTGCTTAGTCTGCCTTGGGGGAGAGCCAATGCTCTGACTGGCAATTGCGAGACTTACCACGCAGCTCTGACTAGCGAACCAGCCCACCGGACAACCAGAGAAAGCTGCCTACCGGACCACCGGGGAATAATTACAAAAAACATAATGTATTTACCTTTCCACAGCCCCCTACCCACCTCACAGCCCCCTAACCCTCTCACAGCTCCCTAACCCTATTACAGCCCCCATACCCACCTCACAGCCCCCCTACCCTACTCACCTCACAGCCCCCTAACCCTCTCACAGCCCCCCTACCCACTGACAGCCCCCCTAACCCTCTCACAGCCCCCTACCCACCTCACAGACCCTCTGCCCACTCACAGCAACTTATACACACACAATGAACCCCTATTTATTTTCACTTTGGCTGTTATTGGGGGCCTCGTATTTGAGTTACGCTTAAGGCCTCACAAAGTCTAGAGCCACCACTGCCTCTAAAAAATAGTTATATCAGTTCTTTCATCTTTTATTTTCTATAAAAATTAGATGAACAAAGGAGCTTCGTTGTAGATGAACTAGACTTTAAAATGGAGAAATACAACATTTGGGGAGCAATGTCATCCTTAACTATTAGCAAAACCCACAAAGAACAAGCATATAAGACTGAAAATGTATAAACTCCTCTCGGTCCAGTACTGGAACATGTACTTTTTCCCATTGCTGGTGGTCATGCCCTAAATTAAAACAAAATTAAAGTCCCTCATTTCCTGTGTACTAGGTAAAGCATTCCCATTAGACCCATGGCTGCTCTAACTGTCCAAATGACTTTATACTTTTACGAAAGCCAAAAATATACTAGCAGCAAAAATTGCCCTTTCAGCTCGTATAGCTATAGGGGAACTTTGGACACTTCATCAAATACTCTCCCTCATTACAGTTGTATGCAAAACTGATGAAGCCCCCGGCATAAATAGATTGATGTCTAAATTTCACAAAACTACAAAACATTCCATAAAATTTGGGACCCTTGGATGGATGGAGCAAATAACCTAGACTTACCATCACTCACTTAATGTCGCTACATCTAATATAACGTTCTAACACTTTGGGAAATCATCTTATCATGAGAGTCTCCACTCCCCCAACTTGAAACTTCCTTCCCACCCCACTTCCTGTCCTAAGAGCGGAGATGTGGGCATACTTCCATGATATCCTTACTTCCCATCTACAACAACCTAACCTTTCAACTAACCATCTTCTCACTTTTGTTCTCACTTTACTCGATGTACATAGTTATCTTCACTCACATTCACCACCCAATCCATGCCAAGATGCATCAGAGCTGTTTTGGCATTTTTTTCGGCAGGTGGTTTTAATGCTGTTTCTGATCAGTGTAGATGTGCATGTGTACATTTCAGTGTACTGTATTGTGGTTGAGTTTGTGAGTATCTGTGAGTATAGTGAGTGTATCCTGATGAGTAACTGCATGCAGGGTTAGAGATAATGTTAGAAGGTTAATTAAGATAAAATTAAGGTAAATGTTTAGTTTTTTTCAAGGTTTAGGCTTTGAGTGATTACATTATGTACTTAGAAATAGAAATGTACTTAGAAATAGATTCTACAGTGTGCATCACATCAATGTGTCCCTGCACGTCCAGTAAGGTATTTCCTGTGTGAGAGGCTGTTAGTGGACAGGTGGGAAGTGATCCCTTCCACTTCCTGTCCAGCCTCACACAGACACTGGAGTTTTACACCCTCTTTAACTGTTCCTGCAGCTCTGCTATCAAGCATAGGAAACTAACTGGACTGTAGGGGACACTGGCATAGGCACCTTGTACTTATCTCTCCTCACCAGCCCACCTAAGACCTGGAATGACACATTATAAGTACTGTAAATAGGCACCCCCAACATGGCATGTACCATTTCTGTCCAACCAATTTTTTTGGTTTTGTTGCCACCAAATAATGTGCTCTTTACGCATACTGAAATTAAAAACACATTTAAACATTGCTTTCCAGAACATTTGGTAGGTAAGGGGTCAATGGCATTACACTTTCCGAATGGCATTTGTTGAAAATGTAGATCATTTGTACAATTTCTGAAATTATAAAAGCAATTTAATATGTGTGCTTTTATAAAATGTCACTGACCAAACCAACAGCCATCAGAGTAGATGCAGCCCACCTCACCCGCAACAGAATTGATAACTGAACCTCACTGATTTTCAAACTCTTTAAAAAAAAAAAAATGTTTAAATTATATTCTCCAGGATAAACCGTGGGGATGATATCTTAAAGAAAAGTCAGAACATGAAGTTAAATAATTTGCCTGGATACTTGTTTGTAAGAGTCTTCCAGTAGAAAAAAAACAACAAAAAAACGGTTGAAATAGATGCATTAAATCAACGTAATAGGATAAAGAATGCAGATCAATATGCATAGGGAAGAAAAATTACTACTGTATACTTTATTAGTAGAATAAAATCACTCATTGGTGAATACATGATATAATATATTGCATTCTGCAGTTTATTTTTCATTTTGGTCTGTTGTTTGTAATTTTAATCTGTGGGGAATTGTACCCAAAAGTATAGGTTCCAGAATGTGTTTTTTTCCCCAAAAAAATAAATTTAAAAGACATCACACATTACTAAAAGAAAATGTTATAATTAATAAATCCTCTTAGAATTAAGTGTTAAATGGGAGCCGACCTACTGACTACTCATTAACAAAACAGAATTGCTTCCTTGCTAATTTCTTAAGAGGAGAAATGTAGTGTGAAATCTAACACTCTGGAGTATTCTAATTGCTTTTCACAATGGGATATGATGTCATTTCCGGGTCACGGGGCCATAACGACAAATTACTTAAGAATACATATACCTTAATTTTAATCACCCAGCATCTTAATTATATCTTCCTTAATAGGTATGAGAAGCCAGCAAAAATCTGAACTGAAAAAATAAAAAAACACCAAACCTGCATCTTATGCCTTTTACATTTGTATTACTCATATATATGTTTCTATTATTATTATTTTTCATTTATTCATATCCATTGTTGGATAAGATGCCAGTAAGCTAGCTCAGTCGTTAGAGACCCAACTGTCTCACCATATTTGTAAAGCTTTGGGCTGCCCTTTTGTCCTTTTGAAGTGAACAATATAAGTGTCATTACATTGGAAAACAATAACATCTAGATACCGGGATGTCCAGGGATACCAAAAAAGATTTCCTTAAAATTAATGTGAAGTTATCATCGTTGCAATTTCATTAGTTCCACTACTGGATGGCAGAGAATGCTGGCCAATATAACCTGACAATTGCTGGAGGGCCAAGTTTGGACACCCTTGAGCTAACATTTAAGATTGTTTTAATATTCACAGTCTGCGTTGATGATTTACCTCCTCCTTTCACACACACACAGCAGAAGTATTGGAAAAGCCATACATAATTATATGATGTTGTTAATAGTTAAACAAATATCGCTCCTGAGAGATACATTTCACTAGCAGTCCTTTATCAATATAATTAATGACAAGTAATAACTAGGATGAAACAAAAAAGAGAACTGTTTGATATTATCAGCTGACTCCGCAGTTTCCCCATGAAGGTATTGGCTATTTTCTTAGATCTCTGCCTGTTCACTGCCTCATATATATGTATAGATACATAAGAAAATATGAAGTATTTGTACATTGGTTCCATAGCTTGTAAATACTAATTTTAATTTAGAAGATATCAGCTGTTTTTATTGTCTCTCTCTCCCTCTCTGCATTCTTCTGTACATAGCTTCATTATTATAAAGTGTCCATTGAAATTACATCGTTTTATCTGAGCACTGAGTTACTGCTGAGGAGATCATATAGGTTTCTACATAACGCATGTTTACCAATCCCAAAAGGATACTCTAGGTACCAAAACAACTTTAGCTTAATGAAGCAGTTTTTGTATGTAGATCACGCACATGCCTCCTGAGCTGTCAATTGGTCTCTGACATTTAGGGGTTAAATCACATTTGGTTCTGTAATCCTGGCCAAAACTCATCTGGCTGACTTACACAGCCTCTATGAAAAAAATAAAATACAAATCAAGAAGGTCTTAAAATTTATCTCCTGCTCTGTTAACTGAATTTCATTCACACACAGGAGGCTGTTGTTGGTTTTAGTAAGCAATTAACGGAGCAGGGAATGATAAAATCTAAGTTAAATGTATTGTACAATAAGGGAAGCTTAAAAGTAGACTTCTTTTTTAGCATGTGTGTAGGGAGGCTGTGTGAGTTACAACCAGAAGAGATGTGGCTAGGGCTGCATAAACAAAGTGATGCAACTCACTAAATGGCAACGAAGTGAGTTGTGACACTACAGGGGCTTATTTGTATACCAAAAGCACTTCTTTAACCCCTTAAGGACTGGACTGTTTTTGCGATGTTGTACATTTGCGACCAGGCCTCTTTTTACACTTTTGTGGTGTTTGTGTTTAGCTGTACTATTCCGCTCTCTCATTTACTGTTCCTATTATATATTGGTTTTTTTTCAGGACAAAAAGGGCTTTCTTTACATACCATTATTTATATAATATCATGTAATTTAATTTAAAAAAACAAACAAATATGATGAAAATTTTTAAAAAATACATGTTTTTTTGACTTTTACTTGAAAAATCTTTTACTCATCTACAAAAGTGAATAAAAAAAACTGCTAAATAGATTAAAAATGTTGTCCTGAGTTTTAAAATACCCAGTGTTTACATGCTTTTTTGCTTTTTTTTGCAAGTTATAGGGTTATAGGTACAAGGAGGATATTACGGTTTCATAACACCCCACATGTACATATTTTTTTTAAAGTAGACAACCCAGGGTATTCAATATAGGGTATGTACAGTCTTTTTTAGTAGCCACCTAGTCGCAAACACTGGCCAAATTTAGCATTCAGATTTGTTGTCTGTGTGAAAAAAGTAAAAAGCTAAATTGAAAGCTAATTTTGGCCAGTGTTTGTGGCTACTAAAAAAGACTGGACATACCCCATTTGCAATACCTTGGGTTGTCTTCTTTTGCAAATGGTATGCCATCATGGGGGTAATTCTCATTCCTGGGCTACCATACGCTCTCAAAGGCAACGTAACCAACCTGTCCATTTTCAATGTAAAAATATTTGACCCATATATTCGACCCTGTAACTTTCAAAAACGCTATAAAATCTGTACATGGGGGGTACTGTTATACTTGGGAGACTTTCCTGAACACAAATATTAGTGTTTCAAAACAGGAAAACATATCACAACAATTATATCATCAGTAAAAGTGCTGTTTGTGTGTGAAAAATGCGGAAAAAAGTCACTTTCACTGACCCTTTCCAACTTTATGCAAGTCAACAATTCTTAATCGTAGGTCTTCTGAGAGCTCTTTTGTGCGAGGCATCATTCACATCAGGCAATGCTTCTTGTGAAAAGCAAACCCAGAACTGGTGTGTGTTTTTTATAAGGCAGGGCACCTGTAACCAACACCTCCAATTGCATCTCATTGATTGGACTCCAGTTGGCTGACATCTCACTCCAATTAGCTCTTGGAGATGTCATTAGTCTAGGGGTTCACATACTTTTTCCACCTGCACTGTGAATGTTTACATGGTGTGTTCAATAAAAACATGGCAACATTTCATTCTTTGTGTGTTATTAGTTTAAGCAGACTATGATTGTCTATTGTTGTGACTTAGATGATGATCAGATCACATTTTATGACCAATTTGTGCAGAAATCCATATAATTCCAAAGGGTTCACATACTTTTTCTTGCAACTGTGTATATATATATATATATATATATATATATATATATATATATATATAATTAAAAAGTAGATGCTTGGCACTCTCCTTACATTTGAAATAAAGATATCTTGCTTGGGTGCTGTATCCACTGGCGTCCAATGTATAGAAAAATCAAAAAACGGGATGCACTCACAGGTCTTCATATTTGTGAAAAATAGTGCTTTATTAATACATAAGGTGTATACAAAAATCGACCAATCGGTCGATTTTTGTATACACCTTATGTATTAATAAAGCACTATTTTTTACCCATATGAAGTCCTGTGAGTGCATCCCGTTTTTGATATATATATATATATATATGTATATATATATATACAAGCGAAGGAAAATCAGCACTCCCAGGATTTATCCAAAGTGAAATGTTATTTCTTTATTCCAACAGTCAACGTTTCAGTTCCACTGGGGAACTTTCATCAGGTATTCTGTCCTGATGAAAGTTCCCCAGTGGAACTGAAACGTTGACTGTTGGAATAAAGAAATAACATTTCACTTTGGATAAATCCTGGGAGTGCTGATTTTCCTTCGCTTGTATCTATTCAGTGCAATCAAGCACCGGGTCCGTATGAGTCCGTGTGAGTTGGAGTGCAAGGCTTTTTTTCTTTTTATATATATATATATATATATATATATATATATATATATATATATTGAATAAAATATATCAGTACCCCACAGTAATGGGATTATATTAATTTTCCTAAAAGTGCTTTAAGGTCTTAAGGTCCCTGTTTTCAGATAACTGCTAATAATACAGTGCTGGTTGCATAACAATGTCTGATTAAATGATGTTATAGTATCGCACTAACGTCTTTAAACATATCTAAAGGAGGCCAGTTTCATATAAAAAAAAAAACAACGACCTAGAACTCTCTGTTGAATACATTGTACCTTTAGGTCAATGGGTTATATTGTACCCAAATCTAGAGCAAGCTCAGGCACTGGATAAGTGTTTTGTAACCGTATACTTTAATTAGGCATTAAGTTATTTAGAATGCTTGCCTGTTTACTGAATGTATTGTTGCTTTTGAAAAACTATTAAGCGTAACAACAAAAAAAACAACAATCTTCTAAATGTTATGTCACAGTGTTTCATGCATGAATGCTTTCCCTTCACAGCAAATCCAATAAACATGTTTTGCTAAATGGGGTAGAAGCATTAAACGTAGTTTGACTTGCAATATACCTTCAGGTCTTGGTGATAGCTTTTATTAGTCTTGCAAAGCCAGGGATGCTGGGAGGTGGGAAATTGGTATATAGGAACTTGGAGATGACTCATTGCAAATTTAAGGATTTTACAACACCCCAAGCGATCCATGCAATGAATTATGGCACACCTTTATGTCTCCTCAGATAAAAAGCTAAACTAAATCAATCTTGTGTACATGCATGTTTGGCTATAATGCAACTATTTCCGAGTGAAACAAAAGTCATGGACATGAGGTCACACTTTTGGCCCCTAGTCCATACACTTTTCTGCAAAGAAAGCTTGTGTGAAGGCTGTTGACAACATGAACAGTTTATTTCATGTTATGCATAATTCATCTCAAATAGTATTAGCATGTAAGACAATGTCAATTGTGGCTTTTCGTAAATTAAATGTATTGCAGTTATGCCTTTAAGGGACTGCGGCAAATACTCTTCCAAAGGATAGAGTAAAAGTTTGATCCCGGAGTTCATTGCTGCATATATCAGCAACAAAATACAGTGCAATATGAAGTTCCTTGTGTCACAGTTAAAGGGACACCATGGGAACAAAAACAACTTTTGCTTAATAAAGCAGTTTTGGTATATGAATCATGCCCCTGCAGTCTCACTGCTCAATTCTCTGCAGAATTAAATCACTTTGTTTATACAGTACATTCACATTTCTCATTTGCACAGTCTTCCGAAACACTTCCTGTAAAGTGAGATCTAATGTTTATATTTCCCTTATTGCACATTCTCTTTAGTTTAGCATTTCTTATCTCCTGCTTTGTTAATAGCTTGCTTGACCTTGCAGGAGCTTCCTCTATGTGTTTAGAGTTTCTCTGAACAGAAAGTTACAATAAAAAAATAAAAAAAAATGGATTTAACTCCTAAATGGCAGAGAACCAAGCAATGAGACTTCAGATGCATGATCTATACACCAAAACTGTTTCATTACGCTAACGTTTTTTGGATGCCTATAGTATCCTTCTAATGAAGGACCATAAATATCCTTTTTTCATTGTCTGTCTTCTTATTCCAGATACTTATATTTCTTCCAGATCTCCAATCAGTATTTCTGCAGCTCTGCAGAGAGACTGAAAAAGTTGGTCAGGATTTCCATCCTTTACAATGGTGTTAAACGATGTGGCTGCATTCACCACGCTGCATGAGGATAAAGGGAATGTGTACTATACATAACTTTTTTTCAGGTTGCAATAGCAGACTGACATGATCATTTTGTCCATTAACCATTGTCCCTCCTAAATATTATTATGAAAGTTTATTGAATACATTGACTATTGCAATGGATTAACCACACATAATTATTATGACAATGACAAAGTGCTACGGAATCTGTTGGCGCTATATAAATGGCAATAATAATAATAATAATGTCCATATATTTGCTCTTGATGAAATTAACTCTGCCGATGAATTGGTCAGCCTTGTCAAGAATTACTACGAACTATGAATTGTTGGCCATAAAATATGTGAGCCCCCAGTCAGACCTAAAATGAAGGTTTCTTGAAACAATACAAGTAGGCATGTTCTATTACTTTCTTGCATTTTATTTAACCTTTTCAAACTATCTCTTTTAAATAATTTTAACTAAATTTGAAGTATTGCTTCAGTAAAGCCATTATCATCTTGGTGACATTGTCTGCATTCTGAATGAAGAGGTTGCCCCTTTGTGTCATGCTATTCTATTCATGTAATATAATCCTATAACTAGCAATAATAGCAGACACAATCTATATCTCAGAAAAAATAGAGATTGATGATCAAAATAATATTTACAAAGAATACCCACAAAATACCACAGCTCATATTGTTTGGATCAATTCAAACAATCACAAAATTCCACTGTGACATAGAAACATAGAAACATAGAATGTAACAGCAGATAAGAACCATTCGGCCCATCTAGTCTGCCCAATTTTCTAAATACTTTCATTAGTCGCTGGCCTTATCTTATACTTAGGATAGCCTTATGCCTATCCCACGCATGCTTAAACTCCTTTACTGTGTTAACCTCTACCACTTCAGCTGGAAGGCTATTCCATGCATCCACTACCCTCTCAGTAAAGTAATACTTCCTAATATTATTTTTAAACCTTTGCCCCTCTAATTTAAGACTATGTAGGTAGTTTTCCGTCTTTTAAATATAGTCTCCTCCTTTACTGTGTTGATTCACTTTATTTCCCTGTATTTAAATGTTTCCATCATATTTCCCCTTTCTTGACTTTCCTCTATTCTATACATGTTAAGATCCTTTAACCTTACCTTGGACGTTTTATCCTGCAATCCATGAACCAGTTTAGTAGCCCTTTTCCGAACTCTCTCTAAAATATCAATATCCTTCTGGAGATCTCCAGTACTGCGTACAATACTCCAAGTGAGGTCTCACCGGTGTTCTGTACAATGGCATGAGCACTTCCCTCTTTCTACTGCTAATACCTCTCCCTATACAACCAAGCATTCTGATAGCATTTCCTGCTGCTCTATTACTTTATCTGCCTACCTTTAAGTGATCTCAAATAATTACCCCTAAATCCCTTACCTCAGATGTTGAGGTTAGGACTATCAAATATTCTGTAATCTGCCCTTGGGTTTTTACGTCCAAGATGCATTATCTTGCACTTATCCACATTAAATGTCCGCTGCCACAACTCTGACCATTTTTCTAGATTGCCTAAATCATTTGCCATTTGGCGTATCCCTCCTGAAACATTAACCCTGTTACATATCTTAGTATCATCAGCAAAAAGACATACCTTACCATCAAGACCTTCTGATATATCCCTAATAAAAAATATTAAAGGGACATTATAGTCACCAGAACAACTTTAGCATAATAAAGCCGTTTTCGTGTATAGAACATGCCCCTGCAGCCTCACTGCTCAACCCTCTGCCATTTAGGAGTTAAATCCCTTTGTTTATGAACTCTAGTCACACCTCCCTGCATGTGACTTGCACAGCCTTCCATAAACACTTCCTGTAAAGAGAGCCCTATTTAGGCTTTCTTTATTGCAAGTTCTATTTAACTAAGGTTTTCTTATCCCCTGCTATGTTAATAGCTTGCTAGACCCTGCAAGAGCCTCCTGTATGTTATTAAAGTTCAATTTAGAGATTGAGATACAATTATTTAAGGTAAATTACATCTGTTTGAAAGTGAAACCAGTTTTCTTTTCATGCAGGCTCTGTCAATCATAGCCAGGGGAGGTGTGACTAGGGCTGCATAAACAGAAACAAAGTGATTTAACTCCTAAATGACAGTGAATTGAGCAGTGAAATTGCAGGGGAATGATCTATACACTAAAACTGCTTTATTTAGCTAAAGTAATTTAGGTGACTATAGTGTTCCTTTAAAGAGAATGGGTCCAGAGTACAGATCTTTGAGGTACCCCACTGGTGACAAGATCATGCTTCAAATATACTATATTGACCACGATCCTCTGTTGCCTGTCACTCAGCCACTGCCTTACCCATTTAACAATATTTGAATCCAAACTTAAAGATTGCAGTTTATTGATAAGTCTTCTATGTACTACAGTGTCAAAAGCCTTACTGAAATCTAGGTAAGTAATGTCTTCCTCACCACCCTGATCTATTATTTTGGTTACCCAATCAAAAAAAATCAATAAGATTAGTTTGACATGATTTTCCTGAAGTTAACCCATGTTGTCTCTGATCTTGAAATCCATGTGATTTTAGATGTTCACCAATCGTATTCTTTAACATGGTTTCCATTTCTTTCCCCACTGCTGAAGTAAGGCTTAGTGGCCTATATATGCCTACAACCTTTCTTGTAAATGGGCACAACATTGATTGATTAAATAAATGTGTTAATGGTTTTGCTAGTACACCACTAAGCTATATTAATAACTTTGGGTGTATTCCATCAGGCCCCATTGACTTATTTGTCTTTACGTTTGACAGTTGAAATATAACCTCTGTAAACTCACCTGTAACAAATGACTCTCTTGTCCTTTTTCCCAACTGAGGTCCATTTTCTTAATTTTCATCTGTACATACTAAACAAAAATATTAATTGAGGCAGTCAACTAGACCGTTATCCTCTTCTACATACCTTCCTTCTTTTGTTTTTAAGGTAACAAATCCTTTTTTTACTTTCCTTTTCTCATTTATGCATCTAAATAAAGTTTAGTCCCCCCTTTTATTTTACTGACTGTGATATTTTCTGTTCTATGTGGGATTTGGACGCTCTTATACATTGCTTAGCCTCTTTCTGCCTAATCTTATAGATCTGTCTATCCTCCTCACTCTGTTTTTTTTTTATAATTACAAAATGCTAACTTTTTGTTTTTTAATTTTTTGTCCACTTCTGCGGGGTATTACAGTGGTTTCCTAAATATTTTGCTTTTACTGACAAGCCTAATGCTATTTTCTGTTGCCTTCATCAGACTCAATTTAAACTGCTCCAGTCTGATAATGACTCATTTACACATATTCTAATTTTAGAATAGTCTGTTTTTCTAAAGTCTAAAACTTTTGTTTTTGTGTGGTGTGACTCAGTCACTGTTCTTATATTAAACCACACTGACTGATGATCACTGGATCCTAAACTTTCACCTACAGTAATATCTGATACTAAATCTCAATTTGTAAACACTAAATCTAGTATGACATCTTTACGAGTTGGCTCCTCAACGACTTGTTTTAGAGACAATCCCAGTAGGGAGTTTAGAATATGTGTGCTTCTGGCACAAGCAGCTATTTTGGTTTTCCAGTTCACATCAGGAAGATTAATGTCACCCATGATGATAACTTCCCCCTTCATTGTCATTTTAGCTATTTCCTCAACTAGTAGATTATCTAACTCTTCTATTTGTCCTAGGGCCTATTAATCACACCTACATGAGTTACTGTGTGATTACCAAATTCTAATGTAACCCAAACGGACTCTATGTTCGCCTCACTAACTTTTATTAGGCTAGATTTTATGCTATCCTTCACATACAGGGTCACCCCTCCCCCTTTCTTTCCTTCCCTGGCTTTTCTATATAAAGAGTACCCTGGTATTGCCATGACCCAGTCATTTTTCTCATTATACCATGTCTCAGTAACAGCGACTAAATCTACATTATCTGTTGTCATTATTGCCATCAGTTCATAGATCTTATTTCCTAAACTGCGAGCATTTGTAGACATTACTCTAAGCTTATAATTTTTTAACACACTTGCTACAGGCACCTTCTGTCCTTCTTTTGGGGGGCAATTGAATTGATGTTTTATCACCCTTTAAGACTTTTTTCTTACAGCTCAGTAGTCTTGATTTTCTTCCTTTTAAGTGGGTTGTTGTCTGAGTTAGACCTGGATTGTTCCTGTAAGCCTTGCTTCCAATATGGCTTCAGGCCCTCTACAGCACTTTTGATTTAATAGGCTAAGTCCCAACCAGTCACAGTGAAGTGAGTTAACCTCCACTGACTGCGAACCCCCACAAGAGCTACTCTGTGATTGGTCGGGACTAGGCATATCCCTGTCCTTCAATAGATGGACCATCCTGCCTGGGGACTCCTAGAAAACTCATGTATAGATTACCTACCAAACCTTCAGCATAGAGGATGGAACGAAGTTACAGGGGTATATTGTTGTCTCCTGACAATTAAATTAATGGCATCCTATGTGCAATAGAACAAATAATTACTAGCCTAGACCTCCTAGTTAAAGAATGTTAATAGAAATAGTGTACATTTTCATGAGTTGGACAGATAATTTTGGCTTATTTACAGTTGCTAGTTGGTTTTCTGGACCCAAGTGAGGTGAAAATTCATGTGTCCCCTGTGATGTGATGGGGAATTGGGACCTAAATCCAAGTTTTGAATCCTATGCCTGGTACTGAAAACTGAATATTTATTCGTAATGTTTTATAGGTAGAAATTGCTATGAGTTGGAGAATATTTTTATCCAATGTTAGCATTTTCTTCAAGGTTAGCATGGAATAAATCTCCCGATTGTTTCTGCTAGTGACACATTGAATCCTTTTGCTAGACTCACAGACATGCAGAAAAGCAGCTCTATTTCTATGATGCAACATAGCTAATGCTAATTGAAACGGGTTTTATGCTTTTATGCTTCACTGCGACATTTTGGGAATCAAGACCTGTACCTCGTGGACACTGCTATTTTTAACTTTTCTATAGAACAAATGTCTCCGAAGTCTTCCTTACCATCTGCCATAACCACAGCCTACATGCCCACTGTGATCCAAATCATTATTGTCAGGTCATACGTAACAAATGTTTGTATTATATTACAATACACAATGGCTGTGGATAGACTTACATGTAGCTAGATACATATATACACAGAAGGACAGACATGACAGACAAACACAGACAGATGGACAAATGCAAAAATATAAGCACCTTACTTTGCCGTTTGCTACGTTTTAATTATTAATTCTCCAAATGTTTATTGCATATGTGCAAATTGTGAGTAGAACTGTTGTGCAAATTGTGTTTTCTGCCTTCTATGCTACAGTTGAGCTTGTAGGATTTTCACAGTTGAGTATTTTTTCCCCCAAAAAGTTTACAAATGTCCTAAGTATGCAAAAAAATAAATAAATAAAAAATCTAATGACAAGACCAAAAAAGTGTATAGAGGGATAATAACAGCAGTACATTCTTCAAATAGATAAAAGATAAATAAGGAATTAGTGTCCTAAAACTATTTCCTTCACAACTCAAACTTGGTGCTACTCCTAAGGAAGAAAGAAGTGGAGAGATTGGAATCAAACTTAATGTGAGATAATTTGATATAAAAAACACACTTCAAATATTAGCAAGATTATTCACTAAGGGGAGAATTCAAAATGAACTCAAAGTGAATTTTGAGTTTAAGGCCGAAGTAGTAAAAATTGAAGCATAGGTGACTTTTTACAGTTTTGCTACTTTGACCTTAATTTTAAAATTCACTTTAAATTCGCTTTGAGTTCCCACTTTAGTAAATAACCATGTAGGTTTTAATCTAGAATTTGAATTGTGTAATATTATGTCCTGATATGTGCTATTATTCTATTTTATTAAATGCTTCTATTGCCAAACTGAAAATGTGGCTATTAGAGCCTAATTTTTGAAATGTGAATTACCAATATGTCTTACTTTAGTGGATAGTTGGAAGAAAGAAGGTTACAGGCACATCAAATCACATCCAATAGCACTTAAAAAGATCACAGAGCAACATTTTGACTGACACGGCAGCCTGTCTGGTTCCAATTAAATACTATTCAGTGATTTTGGTGTATTGTTACATCACTTTGTTTATAGATCCCTAGCCACACCTCCCTGCATGTGACTTATACAGACTTCCTAAACACTTCCTGTAAAGAGAGATCTGAGGTTTATATTTCCTTTAGTAAAATCTGTTAAAATATAGAATGTCTTATCTCTTGCTCTATTGATAACTTGCTCGAGCCTGCAGGAGCCTCCTGTGTGTGGTTAAAGTTTAATTTACAGAGCAGTATATAAAAACTTCTAAAGCAAGTTAACATCTGATTGAAAATGATAGTGCACAGTCTGTTTAATTTACAATTTATTATCTCTTGCTCTATTAATAGCTTGCTAGAGCCTGCAGAAGCAGCCTGTATGTAATTAAAATTCAATTAACAGATCATGAGATAAAAACTTCACAGTGCTGTAGGATATGATTGAAAACGTAAAAAAAAACAAATTCCTATAGGCTGTGTAATGCACAGCCAGGGGAGGTGTTGCAAGAGCGAAACAAACAGAAACAAAAGTGATTTAACTCCTAAATGGCAGATAATTGAGCAGCGAGACTATAGAGGCACGATCTATAGACTAAAACGGCTTTATTAACCTAAAGTTGTTTTGATGCTTAGAGTGTCCCTTTAAGCATGCACAGTCTCACTTTGTAATAATATACAGTTACTTTAGTTAAGAAAAGTTATTGGCAGTGTGGTAGAACATTGAAAACGTTTCCCAGGATTCCCTTTGGTTACTAAGTAAGATGCCAAATGAGAAACGGTAGCAAGAGCTCTACTCCGTTAGTAACATTGCTGGTCTCACCACATATTGCTTATAAGGGGTTTCTTTTTATTTTTTTCCCCTTTGGTTTTCTGTACAGTTCTTTCATATATCCCACTTGTTGTTTAATTGTGGAAGAGGTCTTCTGATACAGAACATTTTCATGGTCTATGCAGCTTGAGAAATGTAATTACATTTTATGGGAATTAAATGTGTCATGATTATTATTCCATGTCTGTTTTCCCTTTCTCCCCTACCCCCCCCCCCCCCCTGCTTTTTTCTTCCTCCCTGAGGGTATAAATGCTGGATTGAATGCATTGTACAATTTAGTTTTTTTAAAGTCCCTGAAGAGGACGAAACATGTAGACTGACTATTTGATACCAGATTGTTTGACACAGCTCCTTTAAGGCAGTCGTTGCCTTTTTTGAAGATACCGTCGGCTGTTTGTGCTCTCCAGACATACACCTCCTGTGTGGTACAGTGTTTTTTATATATTTTCATCAGTGATACCAAATACTGGGTAGCGCTTGCTGAGATCTCTAACTTTGACAACCTCCTTTTGTATTATTATCTGATATGTAAGCATCCCTTGGATCGGTGGAGGGGGCCCCCACGGACATAGAACATCTATGTGATCCATCGCTGACTTTGTCTGATATATGCTAGATTTAAGATGGTATTGTTTTTCTGTGGTATTTTGTATTGATTTCTATATAATTTTTTCAAGTAGTTTTATCATAGTTTTATTTATATCCTATTCACAAGTGTTTCCCTCTTTATATATATATATATATATATATATATATATATATATATATATATATATAAACAGCGGTCTGGAACTGCACTCTCGGTCCTTTTAAATTGAAAAATTCTTTATTGCATCAAATATACGACGCTTCGGTCCACACAGGGACCTTCCTCAGGATAGACTGACAATTAAAACATAAAATTTACTCACATATATACCCCCCCCAATAACATAATTTACTGACTTACCCCAGGTGTGTTCCGCTGAGATCGGCGTCCTCCCCTCTCGTGTGCGCCTGCGCGCTAACAACCTGTCGCTTCCTGGACGTCAACTTGTCACGTGTAAACGTGACTAGATGTCGCTGTCTAGGTAACGAGTACACTATCTCCTTGGAAACCCGCTGTAAATATAAAACAGTTGGGTTTCTATATACGGGAGACAGGATCGGAGTATCGGCTTTACTCAACGGAACACCCTGCCAAATAGAATTAATTTAAAAATGTTTTGATTTCATATATATACAAAGCGAGCAAAGGTTAAGGGAGGTTCTAGATAGGATTGGACCCTTAAATCCTCTTAAGCGATTACCTATCCATTATACCATCCTAACGAAGATTATTCACGTGATTACGTAGTGACTTTAACTATATATATACTATACTATGTATTCATGTACAAAGTGAAATGTAAGTTATGATGTTGTTCTCTAGTGAACCACAAAATATGAAGGATATATGTATGTCCAGAATTAACTAGATGAATTAATAATACAAAATTAATAAAAAATATATGAAAATATATAAAAAAATATATAATAAATGATGTGTACACTACTGAAAAAACTTACAAATATTGAATTTGAATCGTGTAGTGAAAAAATGTGTATTTTCAACACTAGTGTGTGCGTGATTTACGTCGTATGTGCCTATAATGATATAGCTTATATTATGTGTTCATATATTATAAATATTAGGCAATGACCAGAATGGAAACTCACTTATATAGCTATCCTCCATATCCCTATCTACACCCATGCTGTACCTATATATATATGTATTTAGAGTACCCTCTGGATCATACTATTCAGCTCTAATTACTTGGTTGTTGGGATTATGTCCCCACAACCAACTCTTTTCCAAAAGGATATATCTCTCCACAATATTCTTTGAGAGAAACCCTCCATAATGTTTAACTAGCTGACCGTGCTTACTTTGCTGACTGATCAATTGTTGAGGCTTTTAAACCCCTAACTTGAAACATTATATCAATATAGTATCCCTAGATAACTCCAAATGAAATCAAAATGTAACTTTAAAAACAATTATATACAAAGCGGAAGATTTGCTGACTTCATTTTTTGACATTGTTACAAAAAAGAATGATACGTTAATAGTTCATTCAATCCCGTTGGGTAGACTGTGTCCAGTATGAAATTCAATGTGTTTCCTTATTCAATAACAGCTTGCCTCTATCTCCTCCTCTGCGTGGTCTATTGCTGTAAATTTGAGTGTTGTTAGGGGGTGTCCCTTTTCCAAATAATGTTTGGCAACAGGTTTATCACTGTGCCCGTCTCTGTAAGCTGTGCGTATATTGGATCTGTGTCCTCTTATACGTTCACACAAAGGTGTTTCCGTTTTGCCTATATATGACAGCCCGCAGGGGCAATTCAGCTTATATATTACAAACGGAGTCTTGCAGGTAATAGTGTAGTTGATTGTATATGTCTTATTCGTGTGAGGATGGTTGAAAGTCCTAGCGGGGATCATGTGGCTACAAGTGACACATCCGAGGCATCTAATGCTTCCTCTCTGTTGGATTTTGTTGGTTCGTGCATAACTATGCACTGGATCTGTCCTGACTAATATGTCACGAAGGTTTTTATTCCGTTTATAACTAATCATTGGTTTTTGATTGAAAATGTTCGGTAATGTTGTATCCCGTGCTAGCATGCTCCAATTTTTTTTAACGATATTAGATAGTTTCTCTGATGCTGCATTATACGTCAGTGGACAAAAAAAGTCGATTCTGCGATATCAAAGGAATCTTCGGGACTTGGTGTCTCGCCTGTTCTAATGCCACTTCCAATTGTTTAGTATTGTAGCCTCGATTTAAAAATTTGATTTTCATCTGTTGTAATTGTTCATCTTTTATTTGCTCATCAGAGTTGTTGCGTATGGTCCTTAGGAACTGTGCCTTAGGCAATGAAGATTTCAATTTTTCAGGATGCGCACTCTGTGCATGAAGGATCGTGTTACGATCAGTGGGCTTAGTGTACAATGAGTAGTGTATATTATTTTCTTTAATCCAGATTTGTAGATCTAGGAAATGTACTTTATCCTTACTGATCTCTACTGTAAATTGTATCGGGCTCTCCATCTTGTTAAGGTTTGTCACCATATCTTGTGCTTCTTGTTCAGTTCCTGTCCATATTATGAACAAATCATCGATGAACCTAAAAAACTTTAAAATTCACTAGAGAACAACATCATAACTTACATTTCACTTTGTACATGAATACATAGTATAGTATATATATAGTTAAAGTCACTACGTAATCACGTGAATAATCTTCGTTAGGATGGTATAATGGATAGGTAATCGCTTAAGAGGACTTAAGGGTCCAATCCTATCTAGAACCTCCCTTAACCTTTGCTCGCTTTGTATATATATGAAATCAAAACATTTTTAAATTAATTCTATTTGGCAGGGTGTTCCGTTGAGTAAAGCCGATACTCCGATCCTGTCTCCCGTATATAGAAACCCAACTGTTTTATATTTACAGCGGGTTTCCAAGGAGATAGTGTACTCGTTACCTAGACAGCGACGTCTAGTCACGTTTACACGTGACAAGTTGACGTCCAGGAAGCGACAGGTTGTTAGCGCGCAGGCGCACACGAGAGGGGAGGACGCCGATCTCAGCGGAACACACCTGGGGTAAGTCAGTAAATTATGTTATTGGGGGGGTATATATGTGAGTAAATTTTATGTTTTAATTGTCAGTCTATCCTGAGGAAGGTCCCTGTGTGGACCGAAACGTCGTATATTTGATGCAATAAAGAATTTTTCAATTTAAAAGGACCGAGAGTTCAGTTCCAGACCGCTGTTTACATTTTCCACCCTTAAAAACGAGCACCCGACAAGTAATAGTCTGTTACGGACTTTAAACAATTTGAGCTTGAGTGCAAGGTATTTTTGTATTTTTATATATATATATATATATATATATATATATACAGGGAGTGCAGAATTATTAGGCACGTTGTATTTTTGAGGATTAATTTTATTATTGAACAACAACCATGTTCTCAATGAACCCAAAAAACTCATTAATATCAAAGCTGAATATTTTTGGAAGTAGTTTTTAGTTTGTTTTCAGTTTTAGCTATTTTAGGCGGATATCTGTTTGTGCAGGTGACTATTACGTGCATAATTATTAGGCAACTTAACAAAAAACAAATATATACCCATTTCAATTATTTATTTTTACCAGTGAAACCAATATAACATCTCAACATTCACAAATATACATTTCTGACATTCAAAAACAAAACAAAAACAAATCAGTGACCAATATAGCCCCCTTTCTTTGCAAGGACACTCAAAAGCCTGCCATCCATGGATTCTGTCAGTGTTTTGATCTGTTCACCATCAACATTGCGTGCAGAAGCAACCACAGCCTCCCAGACACTGTTCAGAGAGGTGTACTGTTTTCCCTCCTTGTAAATCTCACATTTGATGATGGACCACAGGTTCTCAATGG